>NC_137736.1:63639053-64259053 GCF_963264785.1 Psittacula echo | reverse complement strand
AAAGAACCATAGAATCACAAATGGTTTGGATTGGAAGAGACCTTAAAGACCATCCAGTTTCTCCCCCCCTACCATGGGCAGGGACACTCCACTAGACTAGGTCGCTCCTGGCAAGGCCCCATACAACCCGGCCTTGTACACTGCCCAGGGTGGGGGAACTACAGCTTCTCTGGGCAACCGTGCCAGTCAAGCAAGTGCACAACAACTGCCCTAGATCAATATGCTCCATTGTGCGTTGCTTCTGTCCAAGCCCAACCTGCTCCAAAACAAATATCCCCAGTTGTATCTCTCACAGCCTGACACACTAGAAGATATGTACACTGCAAAATACATTAGTATTCTCATAATGAGACAGAAGACTACCAAATGCTTTACCTAGTATACAACAAAGGCACCGATATATCACCACCACCACCCCCATCTCCTCCAAAAGCACAAATTCCTACCTTTAAAGCATAGCTACAAGGTCTTGCCTTGTGACTGACTCTACACTGAAGGGAGTAGGCCGAAGCTTCTGTCCTCATCTCACATGTTGGAGTTCTTGAGAACAACAAGGGATCAGACCTAACCCCGTTTCCTGTATTTTCTCCAGACAAGTCACCTCACAAGTAGTGGGCTTTTCAGATCACATTCTTAAGCACCTAGTTAATCCCACACAGTACAGGAGCAGTTTTGGTATACCTGCAGCCCAACAGTAATTCACAGACAAGTAAGCTCTTACTTGGTTCTAAGCCCTTCTTTGATAAGACAGTAATGCATGATCCCATTTCATTCTGACCCTGTGCATGGTCTGTTAAGCACTGTATTTGCTTCTACTCAGTTGCCAATGTAGTGTGCATGCTACTGCTAAAGTAGGGACCCCTTCTTACAACCATTTGGTACTTCCGGTTATTGCCAAAATCAAACAGCCACCATATAGAAAAAAAACATGGAGTTTGACATGGTACAACTATACCAGAGTAAGATTCCACAGGACTCAGAGAAACGTATGCTTTCAGTTCCTGAGATTCACTTTGCACAAGAAAGTAATGCCCATATTCAAGAGCATCAAGTACAAGTTAGCCGCAGGACTACATTAAAAATTCCCATTACCAAGGCATCAACGTACCAAAAATTTGCAGGTGTTATGAGGAAATTCTAATAATGACAACATTTCCTGCTGGACTGTTATAGAGAATGGTTACATTTAATTCTGAAGCTGATTTTAAAAGTAATTCAGTTGATGATTTTTTTTTACTTTCAAACCCACAACTTTCAGGAACACTGTCACAGAAGCAGGTGTCAAAACAAGCTAATTATCAGCCTGTTAGAGCTTCACTTTTGCTGAAGCTATTTTGCTCTATTGCAAGATCCTAAATTCCTCCAGGCACTTTTTATTCCTTGTCAAAAACTTCTGCCTCACCACTCAAAAACACACAGTCAGGAGCATTGGTCTGAATAAGAATTAGCTTTCTTTTTTTTTTCCTCTCAGGCAATTTTGCTTAGTAGGCCTAAAAAACAGAAAGCCAGAGGGGAATAGGGAGAGAATAAGTATACCATCCACTCTGTTCTGAAATCTAGCTCCTTCCAACCCTAACATGCAACACCAGTGTCCTCAAGTCCACTGCAGGCATCACCCCAGAGATTAGAGAGGCTGGATCTTTATTCTAATGAGAGGGAAGAGGCATAGGCAGCTCCCCTAGCTTTAGTCATGAGTGTATTTATGACCACCAATCATGACTTTCTTCCTCCACTGTCATCTCTGAAGCACTGATAGCCTAAGCCTATTCTGCAGCAACTACCTGGAGCTCCTGTCTTAGAGTACCATACACTGTTAGTGGCAAATCAAGCAGAATCATCCAAGGGCTGCTAGCTGACAGCATGCAGAAAAATTAACTACCTGAAACAATCTACAAACACAGGGTAAGACTAATGTTTACAGAAATAAGAGTGGTGTTGATCACCTCCTACCTTACATTCGGGACAAGAGATGCTAACAGAGCACAAATGTGCTTCTTCAGGTACCGTAACAGCTTGACATTTGAGTATTATGCAACATCAGCCAAGGTCCCAAACATCAAATATCTACTACTCTACAAAACGTGTCTTATCTTATACTGCAGCCACATGATCTGCTGAAAGACAGATTTCATACAACTGCTGATTTGCAACAACTGATGCAAAAGTTTCAGGAGTTTCACAGTTCACAGTTCTGCCATTATTTTTGCATACCTTATGGAAACAAATAGCTCTACCCCCGATTTCCTTATAATAACACTGAATAAATATAATGTGCAATTACCCATATGTACAATCCCTGCAATGTAATCAATTATGCAGTTTCTATTAGAGACATTTGAAAAAAAGTAAAAAGATAAGCAACTGGAATCAGTAGATCTGAAAGTCTGACCTGTAGAGCAGTGACAGGTCCCACAGCAGCATTCCCTGCTTTTCTCTGCTGAGCTGCATTCAGAGGCAGATAAAAACAAGTATTTCCCCAATATTAAGTTCTCCATGAGAGCAAATGCTGCCATTTCAGAGATATTCTGCAATTCAAAAATTGCTAGTGCATTTATAAACAGAAGAAACAATGCTTGCGATGCAAAGCCTCATCTCAATAGCAGGTGCTTTGTGAAGAAGCTTTTCAACATGTATTGCACCACTACAGATCCTTCATGACTATACAGAGCATGTAGAGAGCAAAGTTACAATCTCGGAAACAACACTCGCAGTTGGCAAATGACAACAATTGAAGAGCCAACCACTGGACAATGAAGAACTTCCATTCTTTCTGGAAAGCTTGGGCCAGCCACCCAGATACATAAGTATTCATAAAAGCACAATTTCTTCAGAAGTTTTGTTCTTAGGAAAAAACCCAAAACACAGCCTTGCAATAAGTAAGAGCAATTCTGTTAGACCCCAGGAACCGCTCTCTTTTTTAGTGACTATTAGGGATCTGCAACAATGCAGTCCCAACCAGTAAATCTAACTTAAACTCTGTTGGTTTGGAGGGGATAGATTGTTTCTGGTTTAGACACACAACTCTCACATTGTGTCGCACTGTCAGAGCTCAGTTTTCCAAGGTTGTGTTCACATGTTCTGTAGCAGCAACCAGCTTTCCAAACCAGAATCTAAAAGCAACTGTAGGATGTCACACCCTGTGTCTCCTGCAAAATAGATCTAATTTTCCATTACAAACTGGTGATTGTTCCTGGGCAGGGGGAGGAGGGAGGGAGAGAGGGAGGCTAAGAAAGGGAGCTTTTGTACTATCTACCAGATTTTTCTTCTCTTTCTACCACCCTCCTTCCTATAATTCTACAAGCTGAATGACTGCCAGAAAAAATCAACAAAACTATTTCTCATTGAAATACCAAAACAGAACATCTGAGAAGTTGCACGATACCGTCCAATTACGCTGTTAAGCACAAGGAACATATAACCACCGTTAAGAACTCACTAAATGCTTTAAAACATGCATCTTAGAAGAAAATACCAAGAGAAACAGCTTTCAGAATGCCACACTGTAGTACTGAATGGAACAGGAAATGAGGAACAAAGAAAGGAATTTCATAGATTCCAGATGTACTCTAACACCAGCTGGGAAATACAGGCAAGAATCAACTAAAGCCTTGTAAAAGCCTACCACTAACTGTTTTCTTTTAGAGTTTTTGAACAAAAAGTAAGTAGCTGTAAACAATTTGTAAACAGAAATATTTTTAGAAGAAACTGAAAACAGTAGTAAAAATAAACTTCTTCCCCTCTCTCCTTTTTTTAAGGAGTTTACAACTCAGCCATCAGTGCATCTGCTTTTTTGGAATTAAGAACTCTGTATAAGCAGCCATAACAGAAGCACAATTGTAAATAAAAGTATTTCAAGTTGTCAATTTTTCAGTACTTGGAACATCAAAGCGGAACGAAACTTGAAAGCAAGAAAAATCAAAAACAGTAAAGCTGATTCATACTACATGCGCTCTGTGTAACTGGAATTGAATGGGAATTTAAATCTGTAAATTGCTAAAAGTCAAGTTATCAATCACTCAAAAACTTCATTCCTACAGCTATAAACTAAAAAATTAACCACTCTAGGTTAAAACCGCTGGAAACAGAACTCCTTCTCAAGTTCAAATACCCTTCTGCTCCCCATGTTACCCAGTGTCTCCAACATTTTACATTCCTTTTCTGAAACACAACTTAGGTCTTTCGACACAAACTTATTTTAAATGGATTTTGAAATCTGTTGAAATTTGTTAGAAGTACAGTGACAAACAGACAAGTGTATTTCCTCCTAAGGCCACTGTAAAACATGAAAAGAAAGCTGAAGTATGCATCTTAGGGAACACAGACCTGCATTAATAGAAAATTTCCCCTCTTCCCATTATTGCAGAAATACTTTCCCCAGCTTCAAGGCTTTTCAGGAATCTGTTGCAAGTGGCATAATTGAGAAGCTTTATCTGATGTTTATCTACCTACTACCAGCTTACAAAACTAAAGCACATTTATATTTATGTAAATTAAACATTGCATCAAACACTACCTGTTCAAATCTACCAGCCATTCATAAGTGTAACATTTTCCCTCTTACTATCACATCACACTAATCCATTTGAGTTAATGGCCATACATTTGCAAAACCCCACAGGTAGGGAACAGTAAAATTCCATTGTTGGGCTACTGGGCTAACGAAGGGATCTTCATTTTGCCTCAGTGCTCCCTGAGAGGTGATAAAAGGCAAATGCATGAGGCTCTAGTCAGGTAGAAAAAAGATAAGATTTCTGAGGTCTCGAATGAAAACTGAAGAGCAGAACTCTCCGAAGCTGGGCAAATCAACCAGGCTGTAAGTCTTCAACACTTGTGTGCTTTCCTCAGGTCTCAGAAATACAGAGGCACCACGTTTCACCCCTTACACACAGAAAAGGGAAAAAGTAAACCCCAAACCTCAAAGCCCTCAACCTTTCCACTGAATATTTAATTTGTTTCACATTTGGCAGTGATCCATGAAAAATTTCAAAAAACAAAATAAGGGGAAAAAATCCAGTTCTTCATAATTTTGAAGCTTCACATCTCATTTTGCAAAACTGTCACCCAGAAAGTCTACTATAGGAGGAAAACAACATGTGAAGTTTCAGGGAAGTTGCTTTCCCTTGGTAGAGGTTAGGATGAGGGAGGAAGTTAGTTTTTATTCCAAAAGAAAGCTTTTTGTTGGATCCTAAATTCAGTTTTAACAGTCCACCATGCTAAAAAAACCAAACAGGCACTGCTAAAGAACAGATAATTTATAAGGTTTAATAAATGTTGCTAAAATCAGAAAGCTGTTCAGAATGTTCAAGTCTATGATCAGCTTTTCAGTTTAATAAAATAGAGCCTGTTATTAACTCCAAGCATCTCCCAAGCTTCTCCTTAACTCAACCACAAAGTAGATAAACCTCTGGTACTAGGAGGTTTAAAAACACAACATTAAGACATACTAGTACATGTTTTAATCATTAATATAAGCCTTCGGTGACTAGCTACCCAGAAACATTAATAGTCCACTGGCACACACAAACATTTATTTTTCTTCTACATGTTTGACTGAACATTTGTTGGTCTGAAATCATGAGTAATATAAAAGTCTGATATTTACATCTTTTACAGTATTCAACAAAGACTACAACCCTCTGTCTTTATTGTAGGTTTCTTGCTCTTACAAGGGGAAACCATAACATGTATTCTCCAGACACAACAGTCTGCAGAGAGAGTTGTCACAACCTGAGAGGTACTAAGTACTCCTTGACAACACCAACTGCATTTTGCCTCATCCTTCCTCCACCTCCTTCAAGAGAAAAACTACTACATGAGCTACTCAAAGACTTAATTCGGAAGTGTAACTATTGGCTTCAACATAATTATTCACAATTTAAACTCCCATAATGGAGATCAGTCAGCCCTTCATCAGTCAGAGACTAAGAAAGGATAGAGGAATACCTGAAGGTCTATTTGCAGTCTATACTGTTTACCTGCTCTAAGAATTTTAACCTGGTATAACACTATTCAAAGGTATTTTAGAAGGGGTTTTTTTTAACTCTATTTTCTAATCTAGCTGTAAGTAGTACCCTTCAGTGGGAGCACCAGTGCAATAAATGGCTTCATACCTAACAATGTTTGACAGTATATCTGCATAAGTAGAAATCTTGCTGTGATGCAAAGAAGGGGGAATGAGGGGATTCTGTTTAAGCATAAACATGATAATCAACATTAGGTGCCTCAGCTTTAGAAGACAACTGTGTGAGTATTAATCAGTTAATACCAACTAAAACACCTACACTTTCAGGAGCAGCTAAGGCGCCTGAACTGAGTGTGAGATGCAAGTATCTCTCAGGCAGAAGGAAGATCAGAAATACAGGTAACTCAGATTGTCATTATCCTCCTGGCGGTCTCACTTGAGTTTTAGCATTTGTTTTCCAGAGCAGCTGGCCAAGCTGGTGATATCGGAAGCTAAAAAATACAGCATCATCAAGAAAACATGTACTGTGGAAGGGGACCAGTCTGAAGAGTATAGAAAGATTCAATCAGTCTCGTGACACTGCCAGGATACAGACATGAAAGCAGGGGATGCACTTGCTGTCTCCTCCATCTGATTTCCCACACTCACACATGCAGTCAAGCTCCCGACACTTGTCCAGAGACAGCTCTGACATTCACTTGATTCAGCTCACTCAAACAGAAGAAAACTAACCCTGACAAGAAAAATAAGTTGCATTCTTTGGGCCTACTTTGCAAATTGAACTGAATTTCTTTTGTTAGCAGAAAAGCATCAGTCCACAGCAGGTGTGTGGGGCGGAGGATGCAAAGAGCATTTCATAGCTAAGAGCAAGATGAGCAGGAAAAGGAAAAGCAAGACCTGCCTTTTCAGCAGCAACAGGCTACAAATTTGGGTTAACATATCACATAGCACCTTGGACTTCATCTGCAAGAACAGACTCACAAAGCCATGTGTGAAACATGAAGAACAGCACCAGGCAGAACAGAGACATAAGAACACAGAAAGAGGAGCCAATATTCCGATCTACCTAACCCAGTAATTTCAGAAATAGAAGACTGAAAACTGTTTTCTACCAATAATAAGTAAAAAAATAGTATACTAAATACAAACAAACAAACAAACAAAACACACAAAACAACCCACCAACCAGTTTGAAGAGTAATTCAACGCAACGAATTTTCTGGGAAACTCCAGAACTAAGTTACCCAGCACTTACATAATGTCCTCATATAAGAGCATTTGGTACTTTGACCAGCACATAATCACCTCAATGAGAAGACAAGAAAACACTATTCGTTCTCATGAGAGAGATTAGAGAACACTTTTTTCAAATGTACTAATTCCAAAAGAGGACAAAAAACCCCACAGAGTTTTCTTCCTGACATCAGAGGCTCTGAGCAGATCTGTTTAATGGCTTCACTCCTCTGAATTTACCTCTACACAATCTAAAAGCCAAGTCACATTGGCTCCCACTCTCATATATGAATAATTTTTTACATGAAATTATGGATAATTTGATGTCAGGCTGGCAGCCCCAAACACAAACATGTTCTATTTCTTCAAACTAAGTTCACTGAAGCATTTTTCCACTGCTACCTTCATTTCCTTCTCTTCACTTGCATTAACTATGCTTTGGTCTCCATTTTTTCCCCAGCTACAGCTGTTCCTGACGCTCCATGAACAGTCACAGTACTCCTCCTCTAGAAACAGCACTGGTCCCACATCTTTTCCATTCAGCACACCGAACACAAGTCAGTCAGAACACAACCACCACCAAATTTAGCACAATATGAAATATTGAACCAGTGGTGAAAGATCTGTATAATCTATTCTGCACCCTCCAGAGGTAAATCCTGTAAACCAGGATTTCCCTGATCAACTTTAGGATTATTAGATTTAGGAAAGGCCTTAAGTTTGTCAGAGACAAGGTAGTTCCTTCTTAACCTTACAGAAATGCAGAGAGGCATCTCTCAAACATTTATTCTATGTCAAGTTTAATGGCAGAAGGGCAGTAAATACCTTCTCTTGTCAATCAACCTGCTATATATAGGTTATATGCTATATATATTATATATATATTATATTATGCTATATATATATATTATGCTATAGTATACTAGCACTTAAGCAAATACTCTGCCTGACTTCACCCAAGACTCTCAGTTTACCAAAAAAAAGTTCAATTGCTTTTGCAATGCCCTAAACTACATAGCTCTGTATGGATCAGTAAAGAAGGCACAGAAAATGAGGAGTCAGAAAGACAGCACAGTCTACAGACCAACAATCCTCCATCTAGTCAACTGGATCATCACAGCGTAAAACAGGGCTTTGAATTCTAAGAAAATGGTGGGTTTACCCTTTGAACAGGGTAAGCTGCGAGTGGAGCACCAGCCCACATCAGGTAGCACCCAACCTTCATCACAAAATTTTCACAGCTTCATGCTTCTGATCACACTTAGCGCCGAAGAGAGACTACGCTGCCACAAGACCCACATTTCAGACTCTGACCTCAGCACCTGTAACCAGAAAAGGTCAATACCTGGCACTTTCTAAAGATGATAAAAGAGGTTTAGAAATTTATTCATGTCTTGAATTGCAACAAGCACTCGCAGTGGACCATTATGATTTCTGAAGTCAACAGAACAATGAGCAAAGGGTCCTCCTTGTTATATTATGGCCCCAGTAGCCTCTTGACATGCAGCATCCTCCTGTTCCTATTATTATTTCAAAACTGTGAGACAGTTTAACCTGTATAGCAAGCACTGCTACATCTAGAAAAAATACAATTTCAGAGCTAAATAAAAGAGTACTAAATTTCAGGGACGTGGAAAACTTGTTACTTTACAGTGAGAATTCACAGATGAGCCCTTCCTCTATATTTTTCAAGTATAAATAATTTCACAAAGTAAAATCCGGCAGAAAGTTCTCTGCTAATCACTATACAGCCTTTTCCACAGCAGAAGTGCTGAATATGAGCTTTTCTTTTCTCAGCTGAAACCTTAATAGTTGAAGCCATTTAAGGAGAAAAGAAGTAGCAATTAAGTTCAGTATATTTATTAAACATTATTAACAGTACAACACAAGTCATGTTGTCAAGCAGAAGGAGGACTCTTTGTAGTTTTTCCAGCCAATCATCAGCCATAGAGCCTTATGTTGTTTCCTTTCAGGTTTTGAAACACTGAGTCATGGAAATATCAGCACTGCACACTTCCTCAAAGTGGCAATCTTATAGGAAGTGTTTGTTTAGTCTTACATGACACATTGTTTTGTTTATGTACAAGGGATTCCGGTAGAAATAATTTTCAGTTAAGGAAAAAAGACAAGAGGACAACAGTTGCAGTTATGGGAAGCCAAAATAAACCAATTTCAAATAGACATTTCAACAGTGCATTCATTAGCATAGATACTACTTTTTTTCTTTTTACTGTATGTTCCTTCCTTGCAACAGACATGAACGGAAGTAGCCAGGCATTGAGTTCTTTCAATTCAACAAACCACAAAAGAAACCAGAAACTGGACTAGAGGTATCACAGTAACAATTCCTCTTAACGCTACTACCCATAATGGCAGAGTTCATACCATTGCTCCACAACTTCAGGATCTCAACACGACACCTTCTGGAAATGGCACATCATCAGCAGTGCAACCATATGAGGGAAACAGGTTCCTAAAAAGCTCAAGGGTTCACATTTTCAATCTATGAAAGAGATGGCTCAAGCCAAATCCAAACATGACTAGAACAACACTACACCAAATGGGAAGCATTTAGGTCTGCAATATAATTACCCATCTAGCTAGATGTGGCTCTATGCAACCCATCAGTCTCAACTGAACAACTTATACCAGCAGGAGAAAATGCCTTCATTTACCCAAAGCTTCTTGGAAATACAGGACAAGACCCAGCCATGCAATACTTCACGTTAAGGCGTTCAAACATCTCTAGGTTACACATGTTTTGCACAGCTTGAAATCTTCAAACTGCATCAGCCTCTCTCCTAAGAAAGGCACATCACCATGGGTATCCCACGCTGATCTTACAGTGTGTTTGCACTGATTCTTCAGAGCACCAGTCCTACGTTTTGTCAGATTTACACTGAGGCAGACTTGTATAGCAGTGCCCCCATTCATGATTTGCCAGCAGAGGTACTACAGAGAAAAAGACATCTCGCCAGATCAGGCACAGAATATCTGAAAGTCAGAGATCAGTCAGAGCTTGGCCATGAAGCAAGCTCCTAAAGAACAGGCCTGATCGCTTCTCAAGCATGAAAAATACAAGCAAATCAAGATGGGAAATGACCTATCCCTTTGTCCTCAAATAACTTATCACTTAACCCATTAAAAGATTCAGTGTCCTGTCACTAGAAAATAGAGAAACCTACAAGATACTAGCAAATGGGAACTGCTAACAGACAAATTTACTCTTGGAAATAACCAGAAGGACACTACTTTTTTTTTTTTTTTTTTTTTTTTTTTTTTTTTGTCAATGTTCACTACCTCCTTTCAAATTCACTCACAGGATTTTTTGCAGGGAGCTTACAAGATTCAATACACAATTTCTTCAAGATTAGGACTGCTTTACAGGGCTTGTTAGGTTAGAAATACTCCCTCAACCCATCAGAGCCATCCTGCCACTTCTAATCGTCTGACCAACTTCATGAAAAACAGTCAGCTACAGAAAGGTATTTAACTTTCAAAAGCAAATCTCAGAAACTCACACTTCTGCAACGAAAGCTGATGGCTCTGCCTTCATACACTTTCTAGTGAACAGAAGGAAAGCACTCGCGTTTGTGCGTACTTGTTACCGCCCTCTGCCGAGGTACAGCAGAAAACCTGGGTACTGCAGTGCTCCAGAAGGCGCCTGGCATCATTCTTGCAGTTCATTGAGTAAAGACCTTCTGCTTGGAAGGCAGAAATGAAGCACCGGTGTACCAGTGAGGCACGCAGCTTTTCCTACCTACTATCCACACTAAAAGGCAGAGGGAATCCTGGCTGCAGTACTGCACGTTAATCAAACGCTTAGTTCTGATGAGGGCTCCAATAACTGAAGCCAGCAGCAGGATTAACTTCAATCCATGATTTAATGGGATTAATCTCAAGTCTTTTGCCGCCGTTAATATCTTTGATCTCTTCTACCACTCAAAGAAATTCCCACACTTCAGTGACATCAGTCATTTGGGCATAATAACATCACTGTTTGTTGTAAAAAACACCCAAGAGTCATCATCTCCATGTGAGATGTGTTCTTACTCCTTTCACTGAAAATCGCCAGACGGGAACAACCTGCAATAGCATCACCTGCATGCTGTCTGAATCCCTCCTTTGCGGAAAGACTTTTTTTTTCCCCTCTCCTCTTTGAAAAGAGATAAAAACCAAGTTTGGCGACACTTTATAGCCTTACTAAATTTATTTTCTACATGTATAAATGAATACAGAATCAACATACAAATTTTTAGTTTATGTTATTAAATTTTGCTTCTTAAAATCTACTATCTCTAAACCACCTGCTAGCAGTTAAGAAGGAAACGATCCTAGTAATGGTCTCATTGAAATGCTAATGCCACTACCCAAATAATGAGATTTCCTAGCAAACTCAATTCTCAGTTTTATCTAACATGACGACTGGTGGTTGCAAATCTGCTTTCACGCGCACGGACATGCAAGAGAAGAGATCTTTCAAGATCTCTGCGTTAATAGGAAGCTACCAGCCCAACAACTCCCTCAGTACCCATCACTGCGAGTCCAGCGCTAAACTTCTCTACTTCCCCTTAAGCTCCCGGCCACCATGCCCCACCGAAGGGAGGCAAACCGCTCCCCTCCTCTTACTCTGGGTTTGATTCTGTTACGGAAAGGAGGGATTTTCCCTCCCGGCCGGCACGCTCTGAGTTCTACCAGGGAGAGTTTAATCTGCACGGCGACATCTGTCGCTTACTTTCTAATAATGTGGTTTGGAACTCAATCAACAGCAACGCGAGTCGGAGGAAGCCGTGAAGCAGCAGCCCCATCCCGTCCCGCTCGCTGAGGGAAGCGGCTGAGGCACGCGCTCCTTCCCACAGCCGCTTTTTGGCCGGTTTCGCACCAGCTCTGCCAGTGACATAAAGTACTGAGGCTCGGTGACCGCCTCCAAACTTTTCGCGCGTTGCTTAGCGACTAAAAGGAAAAAAATAATTTAAAAAATCTCAAAATCCGCCTAATATCCTGCGCCGCCCGGACTCCCGCCGGCGCCGCTCGCCCGCCGGACGCGCTCCGCGCTGCCGGCCTGTCACCGCAGCACCCGGCCGCCTCACAGGAACCAGCACCGCACCGCCGACCCAGCGGGCACCGCCCGCCCCCTACCACCCCCAAACGCTGCCACAGCGGGACGCGCAGCTCAGGGGAGCGCGACAGAGCGTCCGGCCGCGGGTGCCTCGCCGCACCGGCGCTGCCCACTCCAGAGGGGGCTCCCCGCGCTGCCAGGCGCCCACACCCCGCGCTCTCACCTATTTTAATCCTGACGCTTTGGAAGACCCGCAGCCCCTCTTCCTCCACCGCCATGGTGGTGGTGGTGCCGCCGCCGCGCCTGGCGCTCGGCAGCTCTCGAACCCTGCCGCCGCGGAGATGCACAGGCTGGGCCGGGGAGGAGGAGACAGACGAGCTGCTCCGCCGCGATGGGAAGGCGAAAGGGCGGGCGAGCGGAGGGCTCGGAACGCGCAGCGATCCTGCTGCCGCGACCGAGCAGTCGAGCGAAGCAGAGCACAGCGCCCGGCTCTCCCCCCTTCACGCTGGCAGCTCCCGCCCTCGCCCCGCCGCCACCCCCTCATTGGCCAGCGGGGCAGCCGGCCGCGGCGCTCATTGGTCCGCTGCCCGCCAGGGGTGGTGGGAGGGGGGAGCGGGGTGCCAGGGAGATGAGGCGGGGGGGAAGGGGGGGGGTGCTGCAGCGCTTTGCAACAGCTGGAGCGCGCCGCGCGCCGGCCGCCCGCCCGCCCGCCCAGCTGCGGAGCGCGCGCCGCGCGCCGGCCGCCCCCTCAGCCGGCGCGGGGCGGCCGCTCCCACTCCCGCCCTCTGCCTTGTCCCGCCACCGTTAGGGCAAGGCGGCGGGTGTGAGAGGCGGCTCCGTCCGGCCCGGCCGCGGCAGCCCCCGACCCTGCCGGGACGGCCGGGGGGCAGCGGCGGGAGGCGAGCTGACCAACTGTACTGCACTGTCCGTGTACACCGCCCACAGACCCACTGACGGGGAGCAGCCGCGGGGTCCGGCCGCGGGGCCTGCGCGTCTTGGCGAAAGGAAGGGAGGGATGTTTAAGTCCCCTTTCCCACAGAGCCATAAAGAAAGGGCACTTGCGATGCCCCGGGATGAAACCCATTCATTAATGGGGAAAAGAAGTCCCGTGGTAAATACGCAAACCTGTCTGGGCGCTGGGAGCGGGCCAGTCTGTCTCCTGGCTCCATTAGATCAGCGGCAAAGCTCGCTCTACCTGATGGCATGGGAAGAGCAGCGAACTCAGATTTCAGTCTTGCATGATTATACGTTAAACAGCAAGAAATAGGACCTGTGTCAGCATTCAGCGCCAAGCTTTGGGTCTTGTAAAGTCAGTAATTGAAATAGTCCTTCCCTGGAGGTCTGGCAAAAGCAGAACACAAAGTTCAATAGGAGCCTACAGATTACTTCATAAAGCAAAAAATCAAATTACCTTTGGTGCAGACAGTCATACACACACACACCTCCCCGAAGAGGCTTGGACCATCCCTATGCAGAACAGCTCAGGCACATCACAGTCCAACATGACCAAGAAGCACAACAAAATGTCCCTTTCAAGCTTGCAGCCAAAAATTAAAATAAAATAAAATAAAATAAAATAAAATAAAATGGTGAAAAACCCCTTTCAATCCAATGCTTCCCCACTTCAGCTATAATTTCTGAAGTAAGAGGCACACCAAGAACAAGCTATACATATATTAAGAAGCGAGTATTAAAGGACAGCAAGAAATCACAAGGCAAATACTAAGTCAGTCATATGCAGGATGAAGTCTGTAGGCAAAAAGTTGTCCAGGCTAGCCAAAAGAATACAGCGGAAGTCTATCATTGCTTGAATCATGGCAGGTACAACACAAAACGAATTCCCTTTATTTAAGAAAAAAAGTGAGACATTGAAATATATAACAGCAAATGAAAATTCGGGAAGGAGATACTTGGGAAGTCAGGAGAGCCTGGGACATCTGGGTTTTCCAATACAGGTATGGGCCTAAATCTGAAGGAAACTGGCAAGCTTGCAGCTAAAAAAGGAAGCAGTGAGTTATCTTAAGGAGCTGCATTACTGTGTTCTCCTTGTCTGCATAGCCAAGTGACCCTAACTATTCTATGATTCTATATGTAATTTGATAAAAGTACTTCTACAGCACAAGACTCTGAAGGAATTTTGTAAAGCACAGGCTTCCATTTACCAGCATCCATGCCATAATTCCATCTTACTCACTACAATATGCCCAGTGTCCTCTGTAACCTCATTGCATTATCCCCATTCCACCTACCGTGTGTCATCTCTTCTCCATAATGCTCCCAGCTCACTGCAATACTTCAGCCCCTCTGCCCGCTGGTCGTTTGCATCCCGTGTGATACCTTCAGTGCCCCCTGTCCCTGTTTTGAAACTCCATACATGTTCACAGATAAAAAAGGAATATACAAGGGCTGTTGCTTGTGCTCCTTCACCACACAACACACCTTGAACATATTTGCACAAAATAAATGCAGGCCCACTGAGTCACGTCACTGAAGAAGAATGGCAAACAACTGTTATACACAATGCAGTACACAGGCAGAAACAACAGCCACAGCAAGTGGATAAAGTTTAGCTATAAGCAAAGGAAAACGGATACTATTGTTGGGATCCCTATAAGTTGACCCCAAATGAGCTCACAAATCTTTTTTAAAACATGTTATCTTTGTACCTGTGATTCAGTAACCAAAGAAACTTCTACACTGATGCTGAGAACTGATAAATCTTCCCCAACAGCAACAGGGAGAAACCTGCTTCCATGCTCTAAATATAGGCATCTCAGATAAAATATTGTACTTCTCTCTGTTTCCTATGTTTGCCTTTGGTACATAAAGACTTCAGTTGACCTCATTTCCCCCTCTGAAGCTTTTCTTATCTGCAGAAAGTTGACCCCAACATATTAATTAAAAAACAAAATCAATTTATCACTTCACTTCCCAGCATTTACAGCTGTCAGAGTTACTCTCAGCAGACGCACAGACTGTGCTTCCCAATCTGCAGTTGTGTTTTTTTCACACAGCCGTGGCACTTCTATTTCCTTTATGCCCATGAAACAAAACAAGGTATGTACCTATAACCCAGTTGTTGTATGTTCACAAAATGAGATTATGCATGAATTCCCCATC
Organism: Psittacula echo; assembly: GCF_963264785.1. Classification (NCBI taxonomy): domain Eukaryota; kingdom Metazoa; phylum Chordata; class Aves; order Psittaciformes; family Psittacidae; genus Psittacula; species Psittacula echo. The sequence continues at coordinate 64,243,679 of NC_137736.1, read as the reverse complement.
CCTTTTTGTGCACCCAAGTTTGCAGTCAGAGCCCACCACTCTTAAATTTAGTTTTATTCAAACTAGCACAAATTCATGCTGTTATCTAAGGTGATGGTCGCCCCCCACGTCCTAACCTCAGGTATCACTTGCAACCTCTCCCTGTGCTGGCATGGCTGCTCATGAGGGTGTGTGGTGTACCACATTTGGTGGTTGGAAAAAAAGATACACTGTCATGATTCCCACTTGCATATTATGAAAAACAAGAGACCCATGAGCTGTGATGCTTTAAAATCCTTTGCCCGGGATCATAAGCAGCATGAGCAGAAAGAATCCCAGTCCAAAAGTGTGACTGGGGCACGCTGGCATGCTGGGCAGCTTTAGGAGTACATGCTTACACACCACCACACTTCCAGACTGTTTTTCAGGCTGGCCTAGCTTTACCAAGAGCATGGATATGTCCAGGAAGGCTGTGGCAAAATTCAACCATAAACCCAGCCTTTCCTTTAAAATGTACTTAAGTATCACCAACTTCTGCACTTAAGCATAAAAGAAACTACCAAGATACCTACAGAACTGAGATTAGCAACAATCAGAACAGACCAATGTTAAGAACAAAACTCCAAAACAGAAAGAAACCAACCAAACAAACCCAAACCTAGTAATTAAAAAAACCAACAACCCAAACCAAAACCAAACCAAACCAAAACCAAGAACCCTTATAGCAAGGCAAAAAGAAATAAAGGAAAAAAAGAAGCTGGCACCTTCTTACACTTTTTGCCATGGAATATATCAATCTTCCTCACATGAGAATCTGTAAATAGTTACTTGCAGCTCGCTGTGCTTCCCAGCTACTCTGCTGGTTTCCCACCAGCCCTGCTCTGCTGAAGCTCTTTGACAGTGCTTTCATGTATCAGTGTGCCAGTTTATTTTCTGTTGCCTCTTGTTTTCTTGACATAAGGCTAATAGCTTTTTGTTTCCTCTCTAATAAACATCTGTCTCCAAATCGACATGCCATGCAATCCAACAATGTGAATGAAAGCAATGTTTCAAAACTCACATGAATATGTATTTTAAAGATGTTAAATGCATTATAAGAAAGAGCCACAGAACTGTGCATTGCTTTTTCAATATCTCTATTGTTGAAACTAAACCTCAGTAGCAGCGTACCGCATGGGTGTATGTGTACTATAGATAACATGTGCAGGCAACATGAGGGTTGCAGCTGCTAGCAGTCTGATCAAAAAATCTAGGCAAAGTAAAATGCTGCTTTTTAAGATGTGGATGAGTCTGTTAATGACAATATCTTTTCCAACTTTCTTCATCCAAGCCATATGGGTTTATATTATCAGCTCTTCAGAGGATTCTTGGGTCTAAATTAGACTACAAAGAAGGTCATTTTCTGTGACTCATTTGTGCCAAGCAAGGAAATAATTTCATCTCTTGATCTACATGATAGCTTTCTCTTGGGAGGAAACAGAATATAAGAAGCTTTGTAATCTCCTTTTGCATTATGCAAGAAACTAACAAAACATGAACCTATTATTCCCTGGGTAGCATGAAGCTGCTACCTATATTTATGTGAAGGAACAACATAGTTAAGACAAACCTAAGGAAATATCACTGTGACACAAAGCAAGACTATGATCCGATGACTGGGCAAGACACTGTGATTGAATTTTAGGAAGACAGAGATAATTTCAACTAATAATATTTATACGAGGCTTAAAGGCAGCTATTATCCATATAGAGATGCTGCATGATATCATTACTCTGACCATGGTGACCCAATAAACATTTTTCCCTGGCAAAGTGAGTGGAGAAGCAAAGATGTCTTCAGTAGTGCCTCTGAATCTTATGCCCTGGCTAAGTGGTAAATTCAGGCCACGCAGTGATACCTTTCACAGCAAGATAGTAAAAGGAGGGGTGGGGGAGTGGCTGCCCTGAATTCCTAAAACCACAACTGGCCAGGAAAAGGCTGCAGTTCTTTCCCCAGCCTCCATGCAGTGAGGTATGGCAGAAATAATCTGTGTAAGTAGGAAACTGAAGAATGAGTCTGTGATTACCTTGTGTCTCCAAAGGTTAAGAGCTTGCATCTGATGTAGCTACAGAGGAATGAACAAACTAATGAAATTGCTTGTATGATGAGTCTGGCAGGAAAACACTTTGGCCATTACATTACATGAAAGAAGGAAAGAAAGAGAATGATGACAAGAAGAAGGTTTTAATTAGCAAAATGTCAGCAACAGTGACAAGAAAGCACAGATTTCTCAAAAATTTAATTGAAGTTTAATTGAAGAAGAAACATGGAAAAGAGTGGACACTACTGAGATGGCTGTTGCTGAACTCCGTTTGTATGTACCAGTATAATATACATGTACAGTACACTCACACACTGGATAAAAATAGATCTGTGCATCAGAAACATGAAAACTGGGCATTGCTCTGTGGGTACTACACTGAAAGAAAGCAAAGATCTCCACTGTGACCCCAGAGTAGAGGCAGAAAAGCATATCTACTTTCTTACTGCTTGCCTTTTCAGAAAATCTCACATTTTTGCTGATTGTCGCTGGAACTCTGGGCCAGGAAGAGGCCAGAATGGGGAAAAGAAAAATGGCTTTAATTACAGGAAAAAGCGGCCAGTGCGAATGGTTGTTACAATAGCTGAGACAACACAATTAATTTTCTTGTTGTATGTTTTTTTAATCTTTATTAAAAAAAAAAAATAAAAAAGAACACTTTGCTCTCTTAATTCTTGTTCATGGCTTCTAAAAATCTGCCCACCCAGCATCCTCCTAAATTATGTAACTTTGTTAAAATCCAAGTCATTTCAGGAGCAAGCACAACATTCAGGATTCCAATGAAGTTTACCAACATGAAATACCTTCTGGCTAAACTTGTAGAAGCATTGTGTTCTGGGTCATATCTGCTTTACTTGAGCCTGTAAACTTTGCTTTCCTATTAAGGAACAAATCCCTTTATCCTCCCATAAAAGATTACAATGTAATAAAACTGCATTAAGATCTTACATGGAAAAAAAGAAATACAAACCCAAAACAAAACCAGTGATTATGTACAAGAACAAAATGTGGTGAATTTTACTGCAGTTTAATAAGTATTCATCCATCCTCATCTCTCCCACATCAGGCTTCTGTGGAAGTGCTGTAACTAAGTGAAAACAGCAAATAATCTTGAGAAAGAAAAATGGAGCAGCAGTGGGACTTTTTACTTTTTTTTTTTAATACTGGGTACTGCTGTTTGCAATAAATATGTGGTTATGCAAGTAGGCATATAAACACCCGTATTTCACAAGTAACTGCATATTGGCAGCTGTAATCATCTTCATATCTTCTTTGCTTTTATGTCACCAGCTCATCTGCAGTCTTCTCTGTTCTTTATGAGAATTAATTTGACAACACAGGGCTCCATCCTTGCTCTCCAGCTCCAACGCAAAGCCTCCACCCCCCTCAGTTAGCAGCACCAATAGTATCTCTTCTGGTGAGACTGCAAGGAGAGCACTTACCCCATCATAGAATCATAGAATCATAGAATAGTTAGGGTTGGAAAGGACCTTAAGATCATCTAGTTCCAACCCACCTGCCATGGGCAGGGACACCTCGCACTAAACCATGTCACCCAAGGCCTCATCCAACCTGGCCTTGAACACCGCCAAGGATGGAGCATTCACAACCTCCCTGGGCAACCCATTCCAGTGCCTCACCACCCTCTCAGTAAAGAATTTCTTCCTTATATCTTCTCTTTCATATCCCCCCCAGATGGGGGTGTACAGTCCCCCAGAGGGAAGCCACTAGGATTATGCTACCAACATTTACCCAAAATCACCCATAAAACAAACACTTTTCTGCCTCTGAGATATGTCCCAGATTTGTGCTATAAGCAAGATGTATATGACAGATGGTATAAAGTTTACATCGACTTTGGGAAGCTTTGGGAATAATTCATCCTCAGCCAGTGCTGTGAGTGACACAGCTATCCCACACACAGCTATAAACCCTGACAAGACTTTTCCATGTAGTCACACATTTTACTATGGGTCTGATCCTGTGGTCTTCCATTTGCTCAAAAATCCCATTGAAGCCAGCGCTGATGGGTCAGCTTGCAAATGCCACTCTCTCTCTGTATGGTGAATAGCTCCCATTGAACCCACTGGCATTACTCATGTGTTTGAGTAATGACCAATGAGAGCAAAAGGAACTAAATCTGGTCCTTACTAGGGACTGCTAATCTGAAATAAACCCTCCCTCTGTCAGTAGTACCACTTAGGCAGAGCTACTCTGCCAGTGAGATGCTACCTAGAAAAGGCAATGTGCACAATTTGGCACGATAGTTTTAGCATGTAATTCTTTAAAGCATGTGGGTTTTTTTGATTATCCAGGCATGACTGCATGAAGGAGCTCTCTCCCATCACAGTATATGAGCAAAGATAATCTTATACCATGAAACACAATTAGCCAGATGGTTATTTGGAGGTTTTTGGAATAGAAGCAATTTCTCTGATCTGAGAGATAAAAAAAAAAAAAAAAAAAAAAAAAAATCAAAGCTGAATTAAAAAAAAAATAATCATACCACACTTGATTCCCAAGTATTTAATTACATATTATCATGGGTAACTACTAATCGGCTCCAATTACGCGATCTTATTTTATTGCTGTTGGAAACACATTTATAGCTACTATATAATATGTATATTTAAGTCAATATCTGAATAAACAGTCTGGAAAACACATCATTTGTACCCAGATTTGGTGACTAGTGTGATTATCATCTGCCACCTGCTGGAAATAGCTGTGATATCTCAACTAAATTCCGCAGATGGAAGGTCTGGTCACTCATTGAACAAACAGAAATGTCAAAAAGCAAAATATGCTTCTTGTACACAGGAGCTTATTCCTCTTGCACCCAATGCACTAGGAAAGTTTAACTTGCACATGGAGGTATTTCCATGCCTTTTTGACAGCCCACTGGAAATGGCACAATTGCAGGTCCTCAATGCCATCCTCATAAAGGAGCTCTTCCTCTACACAGTATAGTCTAGCACTGTATTTGAACCTCATTTGAAGAGCCTGACCATTCTGGTTTCATGGTGGCCCATAAAACACTCAAGGAGAACAAAACCTGCCTGTCCAAGACATCTGCTCTCACTCAAAAAGAAGGGAGAGGGTTTGGATGAGGTATTCCTCAGAGCTCCAGAACCTTGCAACTTGCTGCCTCTGTGCCAGCAAACCAAAGCAATCCAAGTAAGCCAGAGGGTAAATCCAAAGGCAGCAGTGCAAGACTCGCCTTCCTCTCTTGCTTGTGTGGAACAGGCTGAATAGTAGCAGGATGCACAGGTAAGACTAGCAGTACTTGTCAGTGTGATGGCTTCTTGTGTCTGGCTGGCTCATGACAGGACTAATTGCACTGGTGTAATTTTGCAGTTGGCAGGTATCCCCAAGCCAGTGGGGAGAGAGAGACAGGTACAACTAGATTAGTGCTTCAGACCTTTTTTCTCCCCAAAATCATACCCATGCCCTTAAGCGGATGACTTCTGTGTGCCCAACAGGTTTAGAACAGCCAAGGGTTTATGTTTAGATAGTGCTTGCATTCAGAAAAACAGTGCCTTTCTCTTAGTACCTTTTAAAGGAGGAGAGTCAAAAATTAAGATGGGATACAAATGATTTTTAACGGTTATCCAGGTCTGTGGGATGGAGTAGAGAAAGAAAGATAAAAAGAAAATACACATCCAAGGACCTAATAAAACTATAACTAATTCCTCATTTCCTCCACTAACTTGTTTTAGCCATTCTAAAGCAATCAGATATTTATAGCAGTAAGAATTAATATAAGCCCTGAAAGCAATGTAACAAATATAAAACACTAAGCAGCACATTAGCAAGAATTAATATTGGCACCTGCTATCACATGCCTCCTACACAGTGAAAGGGCCAGGCCTGCCTGAGGTGTGCACACAGAGGCACGTGTGTCCTACTGCAGTGTACAGCATTCATGTGAGCAATATCACAGTCCGTTCCCATAACACATGTGCACCACTATGCACTCGCCTACAAACACACAAAACAATGCTTCTCTTGGCATCTGCTCTTAGCCAAAAACCTTTACTGCTTCACTGTGCTTTTTCAGTTTTTAGGAGGTTGCTATGCTTCAGGCCCTGCCAAGTTTTCTCCTCTGTGCTGCTCTTAGGAGCCTACCACCTCTCTTCCAGCAATGTGGGCCTTGTCTGCGCTGGCAAATTGCCCTCATTCCAGCCACAAATTTAGCTATGCCTCATGCTGACAAGTAGGCAGAGGTTTGCTCTCGTAATGCCAGACAAGGGAAAGACTCACAAAGTAGAACACTGCCAGACAAAGACTTAGCAACACTCCCAGCCTGCACACAGCAGACAACTTATCATCTTTGCTTCAGCCATTGCTGAAGTGATCATTGTGTCCAGGAGAGCACGTAGTTGAATGCAGATGCTCACCTTGGAGCAGATGGGCCTCCTGGGCCGATTCACCCAGCCCTCTGTGCCAGGACATCCTGGCTTCTGGCTACAGACAGGCTTTTCAGCAGTTACAGGACCTTCTGGGGTTACCTTGAAAGTGCTCGCCTCCTCAGGCACAGGTGGGGGACAGGGCCCTGGCCTCTTCCCTGTGTACACACTCCCTAGCACCCACGCTGTAAGACCAGCCTTCCTCAAAAAGCTAAGGACTACTGCACGAGCAAACAGACCTCAATGCAGAAGCTCAGTCAATCGTCCAACAGTCCTCTCCTCTCCCTCTGTACCCTCCTCCCACGTTAAAACCACTGAGGAAAATCAGTTATCAGCACTAATCTACTTGGCTTTTTGCTGTAGATCAAGGAAATCCTGGATCTTACCAAACATTGTCCAAAAGATTTTAAATTGTGCATGTAGGTAGATGTATAGATAAATAAAAATCCTTATAATTACGGCAATGTTTTCCCTTCCTCTTCCTCTCTTCCCACCCCCTTTCCCTTCCCTCAATTTCTCAGACAATAAGTGGGAAACAACCTTTTTTTTTTTTCCCCAGCCAAAAACTAATTCCCTCTCAAAGATTCCAAAAAGGGTCAAGTCTAAAGGAAGCATCTGGTAAATCTGCTTTTGTATTGCAGTGGGAGCCATAGCCCTCACGTCCCCTTCCCTTTGCACCACTCAGCGCTGCAAGCACTCGTGCCACACTGGGAAAAGTTTGCTCCACTGCACACATACGCACAAAGCCAGAGCCTGCCTGAGTGCAGGCAACCCTTAGATGGAAGCAGCTAGGTATGCTAAATGCACAGGGTGAGCCGGTCCCACTCATCCCAGCAGGTTTTCCAGCTGCTTTTTTTACCCCCCTGACTACAGATGGACTCTTCAGCTACTCAGTGGGGTGGTTTGCTGGTGAGTTATATGATAAGGGTGTGTGCTTGCAGGGTCAAAGTCACAGCATTGGGTCCTATCATGTAACATACTGAACTGACCAAAAAAAGTTGGCTTCTCACAGCCCCTTCAATTGCCCGTGCAGGGACAGGCAGTGAATGATGGGAGACTGGCCCTGATCCTCAAACACACCCACAAGTGACTCCAGTCCTGCAGTTCAGCCTGTGCATGCATGCAAAGTCACTCAGAGAAAAACACTTCATAAAATAAAGCGAGAAATTGCCATAACTTTAAAATAACCAGGAAAGTTGTCAACAAAAAACAGGACTTACTTTCCTTGTCACACGTACAGAGATCCCTTAAAGCTTTAGGACATGTACACCCAGCCACTTATATATATATTTTCTTACTATATATATAAAAGTTCTCAGCAAAAGCAAACCATGGAAAAGGTACTTCTGGTCACGGTGAGCAACAGTACCTCCAAAGACATTGATCTATATTAGGTGTGTAGTGGGAAAAGCAGCATATTCTTTGACTTACTCCATAACTGGGCTGTAAGCACAAGCAGCTGCTGTAGCTCGCAGCTCCTGAGCCATCCCAAGCTCTTCTGGCAGACAGTGGGAGAGGAAAGGGCAGCAGCTCGCTAACCTTGCAACATAGCTCAAGGGGGAAGTAACCCAAGATTCAAATTCCTGTCGGCGATACCACCCACAGAGCTTCCAGCCTTATATATTCTATGTACAGGTTTTCTTAAAAATCAGACCAAAAGCAAAAAGAGACTAAGAAACATACCCAGAAATCTACACGAGCCATAGGGTGCTAAGATCTCAGAAAAGAAGCTCAGCACACTCCAAGATTGCCATATTAGAAAAGTAGCTTGGTATTTATCATTAACGACCTGTTTTTATGCTGCAGAAAACACAATTCTCTTTGCTTTACGTGAAAACTAAATGTAGAAATATATACATTGGAAAGTGGATGTATAGTGGAAAATGCATTTTTTTTCCAAAATCATCTGATGTTCATTATCTACTTATTTCTCATTTCTTTATCAGCAGGTAATACCTCTTGCTATCAAGAAATTATATGCAAGTCTTTCTGCACATAACATGGAAAATCCCATGGCCACCATTTCATAAAATTGTATACAGAATAAAAGTTTCATAAATATCTGCTTTATCTTGCAGAGGTAGTGGGTCCAGTCCTCTAACTTCTTAAGGATACTTCACAAGACTGCTTTGAGTAAGCAGTGAAATGCCACTCTAAAGAACACCTGTTGTAGCTGTAAGCTTAAGCTGTGAAATTAGGAGAGGTAGGACCTGGTGTTCCTGTCTTCTACCACCATCTTCTATCAGAAAGGACCTGCTGGACCTTAGGTAGCTCAACACAAAGACAGCCAATTTTGAAACTGTTGAGTTCTGCTTTCCTTACCATAAAACAAAACAAAAAACCACAGAAACAACAAAAACCCACCCAAAACCCAGCTGAGAATGGATGCATATCTGGTCCACAGTTTCTAAGGGCAGAGAGAGAACAGGCAACCACAGAGGAAGTTTAAAGCCACTTCCTTTCTGTCACAAACTTTAATTGAGAAGCAGTTTGGCCATGTTTCCATCAATGTAAGAGGCTACATTTTCCTTATATTTTCAGGCCTTCATTAAAATCAATGAAATCATAATGAAAACAGTGCCCTCTGGATCTGTCCATAACAGATCATTACACATGTAGCATTTAAAAGACTGAGGCCAAGACGCTGTCAAGCAAATGAGAGACAAGCATTTCTATCTGTTCATGAGCAAAATATAATTGTATTATGTGCCCAGTTAGATTTTACATATATTTGAAGAAATGCATTTCGGCTCTTTTTTATGTTTACTGTCATTTTCCACATCTTCCTGTTACATTAACAGGAAAATAGTAAGAACCCAAGCAGCTGAAAAGACACTTTTCAATTGCTTCCATCGTTTGTCTGAAAATCAGAGTACTTGTCTTACAGTTCAAAGTTAGCACATATCAAGGTTTTAAATTTATCTGCTTTTGTTGTTTAAGTAAGTGCTATTTCACAGCAACTAGAATAAAAATCACAACCCCTATATCCAACTGCACATTGCTACTGAAATGCAAAAGTTAACCAAGGTAAAGATTCAAGAGTGCAGTGGCTCTGTTTCTGTGTTGGGTAGATGGGACAGTGTGGTGTTGTTCTCCTGCACCCACAGGAGATGCTGTATAAGAACAACCTAGACGGGCAGCCTTGTGCTAAAATGGAATATCCTCTGGTACATCCTTGTACAGACCCTTTCTGGCTAGTGAATTTTGGTACTGACAGCCAAAGGTTCCCTTCTTACTTCCCAGTGCTTCTATACAGCATGTATTACCCGACCTATTTTAAAAGATCCATGACAGCTGCAAGCTGTAATTCAAGTCTTCTCCTTAGGAACTGCAGATCTTACCATGAAAATGCATGAGCCAAAAGCAGTGCTCTTCAGCAGACTTCCAGACCCAGCTTCAGGGTGCTCAACACCATGGGGACAGAAACATCAAATGAACTGTGCCACCTAAAGCCCAACTTTGGAGGAGGCAAAGCCACATTTAAACGAGCAGAAGCACCTTTTCCATTTTTGGGTGGGCCTGAGAAAATATGTTTGCCCATGCATCTCCTTGCCAAATATTGCCTACAAAGAAAGCAAGCCAGGGTGGCCCTGAGTGAGAACCAGTGGTCAGCTTCGTAAATAGTTGGCTTTTGGAAATCTGTCTGAGCTTTCTGTAATTGTTAGCAATCAGATGGCACGCAGACAAAGAAAGGTGAAAAGAACTGTTTCACTATGAACACATTTGCTGTGGCTTTTGAAAAGTGCATATTTATCGATGAAAAAAAATGTTTGAAACAAGTTACTGCAGTGCAAAAGATGACACCTCCTACTGTGGTTTGCTCAGAGCATTACTGAGGCGTACTGTTCAATTGAAGGCTTGGCAAGTATAGCCCATTATACAGTTCTTTGTGTATTTATGGTAGTGTGTAAAGCATTGCTCAAAGAATCATAGAATGGTTTGGGTTGGAATGGACCTTAAAGATCATCCAGTTCCAACCCCGCTGCCATGGGCAGGGATACCTTTCACTAGACCAGATTGCTCCAAGCCCAATCCAGCCTGGCCTTGAACCCTGCCAGGAATGGGGCAGCCACAGCTTCTCTGGGCAACCTGTGCCTCACCACTCTCATAGTAAAGAATTTCTTCCTTACATCTAATCTGACTAATAACTTTTACCACTGTCTTTCCTTCAGCAGTGGGAGGTAGATCTGGCTAGTGAAGTATAATTGGTAATCTATTTTATATATGAATAAAATACTTTTTGGAATGCTGTGCTATAACATTCAGTTCCTGTTTGCTACTTGTTAAATGTATTGTTTGAAATGCTACCACCAGCTATTCATGCTTTTTCTGAGCAGCGATGCCATGACAACCCCCACGTGACCAGCTGCAAACATACCACAAGTCTCCAGGGCTTTGCTATAGGAAAGGCTCAGACTGGCATTACTCATACTTTTTTTTCCTTTTTTTCTTTTCCCCCCTAAAAGCCCATATTCAGAGGTGCTTTATTTTGTGCAAGATGCACCAAGTGGCAACAAATATCTTCAGCTAAAATGGGACAAAGCAAAGTATGAAGAACAGAAGAAAAGGATAGGTACAGATGTTTGATAAGGAGTGGAGGCCTTTATGAAAGAATAACCTTACCCCAAAAAACCTACAGCAGCTCTTTACTCATTCTTAATACTGTTGTGAAAGCTGCTGATCAGCAGCCAGGTACAAGAGACATGTTTTAAGAATAATCAGCAAATATAGGCATAGCTTTTGTGTCCATTAGAGTTACCATAATGATGTTCACCAAATTTAGAAGTAAAATAGATTCAGTTAGTCATTGGCTCCAAATCAGTAATAATGCAGCACTGCTCCCTCTTGAAAATAGTGAATACCATCAGCACTGATTCAACTGTATTGCTACCTTAGGAAGATTGTATCACAATATAATTAGCTTAAATACGAATAAATAGTTCTTCATTATTTCCAGACCGGGTCTGTTTCATTAACTGTATAAAAATATCTTCCTTCCTTCCTTCCTTCCATTGTTCCCATAATTTGACTTGCAGGTGGAAAACAGTTAAAGATGAAGTAGAGAATTAAATTTGACATATTTTTCTAACCAAATTGACAATATTGAAATAAATAAATAAATAAATTTCCTTCTGTCTGAATCAATCTTGAGAGGGTTACTGGTGTATATGGGCATGGATATTTAAACAGTGGCTCTTTTAAAGCAGGGAAATTATATTAGTGTAGCTGAAATACTATGGGCATCCACTGTGCATACAGAACTCCCCTTTGTTCAGCAAACAGAGCACTTCATATACGCTTGAAGGCATTCAGAAGCCAAGAACAGAGGTTAGATATCATCAAGATATATAGTGAAGAAATGTATTTATAGAGAACAAAATATTTCCCACAACTCAGCTGCTCTTGGATTAAATATGAGTGTGAATTTCTGAGTGCGAGCAAAGAGAAAGAGAAACTATCATGCTGGGCAAAGGACGGCTTAGGAGGTACAGCATTTTGTTCCCTATTACAGGGTTCACACCCAGATCAAGCAGTGACTAACAACGTCTCCAACGGCCAAAGAGCGGCCTTTTCGAGTGCCCCTGTGTTGACGTGCTGGCGTGCTCCTAAATTCCCACGCTAGTTGCCCAGAAATTCCAGCATGCCTTTGCTGGCATGAACTCAGGCTTGCTGTGGTAAATGCCAGCAACCAGAGGAACAGTGCCCCTGGGCTGGGGCACCTGAAGGCAGTAGGCTGTCCCCAACAACACAGCCCCCTGCGGCACAGTCTTTTGCTCTGCCAAGAGACAGGGATTGCTCTGAGAAAACCTAAGGGCTTCTGCTTGGTGAGGTGCAGGCTTTCTATTGAAGGAGCTCACAAAAAAATAAACCAGAGCAAGAGTGAAAGGAGGAAAGTAAGGAGCAAGGAAGAAAAAAGGTAACATTAAAAAAAGTAACAATAAAAGGTACACTTCTTGGAGAGGACCATTATAAAGATGGCAAAGTTTAAGGACACGTTATAAATTTCTCCACAATGCACAGTACAAAAGCTGCCAGCATGTTTTTATGTACACAAGAGCAAATGTTTCCAGTCTGAATAATTTTGTCATTTTCTTAATGGAAGAAAGGAACAGGGGGAAAAAACAGATTTATATCTCCTCTCTGCAACATTCTGCATAGAATGAAATATAAAAAAGCTTGAAAATCACCATGGCCCTCAAAGTGCCACAACAGAGATTAGGGCGGGTTAAAAAATACCAGGTTTTATGTTTTACAGTTGTGCATGTAAGGACAAGACAGAAATTAATTATAACGCTTTCCAGAAAATGGAATTATATTGATATGAATTCCATAGAAGAAATCTTGTTTCAAAACCCACCTTTTGTTGTTCCACTTATGAAACAGTTTGCATACCTATAAACTTATATCAGAGTTCACATAAATACCACATTCTTCCCACTGTTGGTTTCTACTGACTGATGCACTAACAACTCTCTTTTACAAATTGCATCTCTTCTTAAGGTTAGTTTTAAAATAACTTAATAGCATAATAATTTAAAGCACCTGAAGAAGCAGAGGAGGTAGCAGCAAGAGGAAGCCAAAATCATTAAAACTCTCAGAGATTTACCAAGTTTAGTTCTGTTACTCAGGAAAAATCAACTACTTACCATGGGGGGTTCTAGAAAGGATTAAGATGAGCACTCCTGTCTCCCCCTGAAATCAGCTGGCCTGAGAGCAGCCAGCCCCTCCTGGGATCCCACCTCCTCAGAAATAACTGCCACAAAAAAGCAGCTGAGTGTTTTCACAAAAAGCCAAACAGTTCAAGGGAACTTCAGACAAAGCTAGAAACTGCTTAGCATTGTCCCAGTCAATGGTGTAAATTATTCGTAGAATCACAGAATCAATAGTTAGGGTTGGAAAGGACCTTAAGATCATCTAGTTCCAACCCCCCTTCCACCTCCCACCTCACACTAAACCATGTCACCCAAGGCTCTGTCCAACCTGGCCTTGAACACCGCCAGGGATGAAGCATTCACAACTTCCTTGGGCAACCCATTCCAGTGCCTCACCACCCTCACAGTAAAGAATTTCTTCCTTATATCCAATCTAAACTTCCCCTGTTTAAGCTTTAACCCGTTACCCCTTGTCCTATCACTACAGTTCCTAATGAAGAATCCCTCCCCAGCATCCTTGTAGGCCCCCTTCAGATACTGGAAGGCTGCTATGAGGTCTCCACGCAGCCTTCTCTTCTCCAGGCTGAACGGCCCCAACTTTCTCAGCCTCTCTTCATACGGGAGGTGCTCCAGTCCCCTGAGCATCCTTGTGGCCCTCCTCTGGACTTGCTCAAACAGCTCCATGTTCTTAGGCTGTGGACACCAGAACTGTACACGGCGCTCCAAGTAAGGTCTCACAAGAACAGAGTAGAGGGGCAGGGATATAAAAAGCAAGGAACCTGTTATAAAAGCAAGGAACCTGTCCTGGTAGTATGTATGACATGTCTGCCATCAAGTTTGCAAGCCTGGTCCTTGGCTCATCGCATAGCTGCTACAGAAAGATGTGGAAAACTCCTGCTGCACACAGGTAGCGCTTTGGTCAAGTCCTTCTGTGAGGGGCTTGTGTTGGTGCTATACATGCTGCTCTTGGCAGCCTCTTGGTTTTTAAATTGCAGGTATATCTTCTTAATATATCACTGAAAAATGGTTCTAAATAGCCTGAGTCTGCCTGAGATGGAACAGTTCAAGTCTGAGGTATGACAGAGGGAGAATGTTTATCACATCTATTTTGGGGCTAAAAAAAAGATCATGGTATCATTGTTTTAACTGATCTGCTCTCACTCCCTTCAAGCTCCAGGCTTAGAGAGAGCAGTCTCCCCTCTAAATCCTGTCTCACTCCAGTCTCCATTGCCAGCTTTTCTTCCACAGGATATGTTCAGTGCAAGACATCTCACAAATTATTCTTCTTCCTCATATATCGCATGGCTATTTAGGCCAAGGTGGGGATAAATATTGTTGTGCCACTGCACTGTCAACTCAGAATAATTAGATTGACAATTTGCTTTTGATGATCATTCTAAAGTGCTAATAAGAAGAGGCCTGGGAATGCTTTCAACACAAGATGTCCTTTTCCAGCATTCTTATCTTTTTCTGGCAGCATCCTAAATGTGCATCCCTTTGGAAAACCTGTCACAGCTTAGGAGTACCTAAGGCTTTCTTACACTAGTCTTTTTATTCCTGCTGGATGCCTAATAAAAACTGCCTGACTTACCTTAAACAGTCTTTCCTATATCATAACTTCAACTCGGCTGTAAATGGACTGTATGTGTTTTTACATTTCTCCAACAATAAGAGCACTTTGAATCTCAAGCAGACTTTAGAACAATTGCCTTTAACATTTTCATTTTCCACTACTCTTCTTCTGGGCAAGTCTGACTTTGCTGATACAATGAATCATATGTTTAATAGTGCTACTGCTGGCTAACAAAACAGATCACAAGAATTTAAAGATTTCCCGTAATGATATGCAAGGGTTTTTCCAATAAAAAGGGGATAAACATTTAATTTCTGTTGCAGATCCACGAAGCAAAACCATTAATGGACACAAGCACCCCTGCAATATACAGCCACCGTCATCTGAAGTTAGGGAAAGATGAAGGTACAGGATTGTTTTTTTCACTGAGCACTAACGTGCTTACCTTCACATCTCCTCTCAAAGAAAACAAAGAGGCGACCAGATGGTCACAATTTCAGGGCCTTTTTTTCCCCTCAGTGCACTGATTGTTGCAACAGGACTATCAGGATCCATGAATAGCAGATTCCCAGCGGCATTAAATAACTTATCTTTATGCTTATTGATGAAATAGGATTGCTTCAGATTAACGAGTGCTAAGGTGTTCAAATAGCCTCCTAAAGGGTACTTCTGCACAACCATGAAAAAAAACATCACAAATAATAAGAATAGCACAACCATCAAGATACACACAGAGCAATGAACTGAATAATAGGATGTTAACATATTCAAAGCACAAGAAATAACAATGGGTAGCCTTGACTGGCAGTTATCCTTCAAAATCTTACTGCTCCCAAGAGGCAAATTTTATTAGAAGATGAGAGTGGAAAATAAATTGTTACCTGATTAACTCTGCTCACTAAAAGGAAACAACAACAACAATTAAAAAACCCCAAACATGAGCACAGTAGAAAATACGTGCAGCTCAGCCCTGTCAAAGGCTTAATCTCCAAAGCAGTACCCCTCAGGCAATGGGAGTGTAGCCCATGTAAGGACTCAGAATTAATTTCCTTAAAATTGTTTATCATCTCACTGTGCCACATAATAATCCCCAGGCACCTTAAAATCATTTAATTAGCAAAACAATTCATTTCTCCTCTGTGCATAAAATCATATGCTATATTAGGATGTGGATTCAATTGCTCTTGTTAATTTTTTCCTATTTCTGCAAAAATAACATTGACAAAGTTCCTCTGGAAATGAAACATTGTGTAACTCCCCCCACACACAGAGGTTAACAAAAAAACCACCAGCAGGAGCCCACTACTCTCAGGTACATTCGTTTGAACTAGAGGAGAAGTGAGACTGTGATCCTAGTCCTAGTTTCTCATCCTCCTCCTTCCCATACTGCTACAGAGGGAAAGAGAAAGAAATAAAGAGATGAAGAAAGAAGAGAGAAAGAAAGGAAGAGAAAGAAGCAAGGAAAGAAGGAGGGAAAGAATTAAAAAAAGAAGAAAGGAAAAAAGGAAGGAGAGAGAGAAAGTAAGTCTGATGTTTCAATCTTCTACTAACTAGTTCTTCCATACAACCATTCTCCTTGAGGTTATTCAGATCCTGATGGGATTACTTAACACATCAGTTTTAGGTACCTTTGTCCTACACTGTGACCAGCATCTGACCTGCTTTGGTTATAAACCCCAGGTAAGGAGGTAGATGCACTGGATTCTCTACAAAAACCTGTTACTCTAACATTAACCACTCCAAACTACCAGAGCAGGATGAGCAGGATTTCCTGTTCATTTTATACAGGACTTGCAATGTCTTTGGAGTGCCTAGAATCAAATATGGGGGAAAAAGGTGGAGAAAGGAGAAGAGTGAGTTAGTATGCTCAAAACAAGACTATTTCTTCAGTGATTCTCTTCTGAGAGGTTTCTGGGAATGAGATGTTGAAGTCAGCTATGAAAAGTGTGCTTTCCCTGCTTTCCTCCATCCAGCCTCTCTCTGGTTACCTCCAGCTCAGCCCTGCTGGAGAAGGCATTCTTGGGACTCAGATAACCTGGGAAATAAGTTTTTCCCTTCACCTCTTCCCCATTCCTGCCCAATCCCCCCAAGCCACTTTTATAATGGATTTGGGTTGTTTGAAAAACATTTTTTACAAATCAGACAATGCCCCCAGGATATTCAAAGGGATTCTCCTTCCTCCAGTGGACTCTTTCATTTTTCATCCCCCTTTTGACACAGTTAACTTCAGAAACTTGAGAATATTAATATCTTCCATTTTACAATCAAACTTAAAGATGCTTAAAATCATGCTAACGATGAACAGAACTGGCATATACTGCCTCTTACACCTCTCTCCATTTGTTCATTACACCCAGTTGTTCCTTCTCTTCTTACACTAGCTTGCAACCGCTCCAGGACAAAAATGGCCTGCAACTGGACCTAATCCAAACCTCACTGAAGTCAATGGAAAAATTACCATGTGATCCAGAGCCCACCAAAGATAATGGAAAGAGCCCCACTGACTTCAGAGGAGTCTGGATAAGTCCCATCATGTGTTTGTACACTGTCCATCACAGTCCTAGATTTTGACAAGAGTCTTTGAGGGCTGCTAGAGACACAAGTGATAATGATAATCCTGGAAAACACATCAACAAATATTCATAGAAGTTCTGCTTACACTGATGAAGTGCATTTGCTAATCATGCAGGCTGCTGCTGGGATTGCAGGAGAGTGTTACAGGGTCAAATGTGCAGTATTGCAAAGGCCTTTCTTTCCCTGTGTCAGCAATAAAATGGTGACACAAAGGGCTCTCTCAACACTAGCACAGAGCTTTACCTGGCCAGTGTCTGTTACACCCAGTGTAGAGAAGGGGACAGCAATTTTGAACACCCTGTTAGGTATTCATGGTACATCACTGCTGTTTGCTATGGCCTTGTAAAGAAAAAAAGCATTTCTTTATCCCTTCTGTACACAAAGGTGGAGGAAGACCGACTTTCTGTCATCAAAAAAGACAAGCGTTTGCTGTTGGAGAAGATGTCCTGCATCATGAGAACAAAGGGACAAATGTATAACAAAAATGACTATAAGGCAGCAGCAGCAGCACTATTTCTATGTAGTTATCAAATTACCTTCCCAGTGACAAACATAGCTAAGGATAAACTGCTCTGTGAGGACATGCATTTTAAAAGGCAGGCTAAGGTATAATCAGCACTTCAGAAAGCCATTTGCTTGCCCTGTCACATAAAATCCAATGCTGGGTTATTTTCCTCCTACCCTCTGTTGAAGAGAAGATGGCTTTAAATTAGTTTTTAAGTTTAATAACTGTGTGAATGAAAAAAAAAATAAAGAGAAGGAGAACATTGCCCTACTTTAAGGAAATAAATGAAGCAAACCTATTATGTCTCAGTAAAGCTGTTGTTCCTGCTAAGTGAGTCATTGCTGCTGACTTTGCCAGCTGTTCCTACAGACACCACCAGACAGAGGGAGATGCAAAGCTTAGAGATGAAATAAAAACAGAGCGAAAAATAGAATTAAAATGGAAAAGAAAAGTGGAGCAGGAAGCAGGCAGAAGTGAAGATAAAATTTACTGCTCAAAGGAGACCAAGCAAAATAGGCCTTGAGGATTTATCACTGTAGAGAATCACCTTACATATTTTTGATTCAGGAGGAAATTCACACCCTGAATAGGGCACAGCAAATCAGTCAACCACAGGGACAGGCTTTTGATGAGAATGGTTTGTATAACTGTGGTGGCAGTTGTTATCTCCTGTGATTCATTTACAGACAGACTACTTCATGACAGACAGACTGCTCATCAAGCCCTAAAGTGCCTCCAGACAGCAAAACGCAGCTCAGGAGCAAGTGACCTAGGTAGAACTCACTACACATCACTGTCCCTAATATCCTGACATTCTTCCTTGGGAAGACAGAAATTATCTGAAGCAGAGTTGGTCATATCCACATCATGCAAAACCACATCATAGAACTTATGGCTTGTCATCAGTGAATAAAACCCAGATCAGTGCAGGCATCAACAAGCATCAGTTAACTCCACTGCTCAAGGTGTGATTCCAAAAGGTATGGAAGGAGCAGTGTGCATCAGCCTCCCTTTCATTCCCTCTCTACCTTCCTGATTAGAGTGGCCAAATCTTGTTGTTTTCTTTGGATCAACTCTGGTTTTTGTCAAACATTTCCATTAGCTAATTAAACTCCAGACAGCAGCAGAAAACTAACCCAACAAAAACAAACCAACCTGGATAGTTTTTCTGCCACTTTCTGCAAAGTGATGAATTCCAGGGCTGGTGCAAGGGTGGAGAAGACCACACAGCTGGGAGCAGTGGGAAGATGAGCAGGGGAAGGAAAAGAGCAAGTCCTTCCCTTTTTTTGGTGGCAGGAGACTGCTATGAGACCAGCTTGGCTGCCTGGGAAATTACAGTCTAAGAAATCACAGGAAGTTTCCAAGATGTTTGAGGCAATACGTTATCTTCACGCTTCCTAACTCGGCACATCAGGTTTGTACACAAAATAAACATATAAATCAAAGTAACTGAAATTGACTGTTAAGCATCTCAGACACTGGCCATGCCCTCACCTACAGTACTGCGCTACAGCAATTCCAAGATTGGAGGGTTGGCATTAATCCAAGGTAAAAGTAGTGGTTTCCTCCCTACAAGATGTACCCAACCTCTCTATAAGCAGGGCTGCATTTGGAAGATACTGAACAAAGACTATCCTCTTAAGAAAGACAAAAGGATTGGGCTGCAAGGGCCAGTTAATGATGATCATGGAGGAGCAAGTCTCTGTAGAAGAGATATAAAACCTTATGCAAATTTTCCTCTGACACAAGACTGACAGATACTTCACATTCCAGGTTACCAGGCGTGGGAACATGAACAAGCTTGGAGAAGTTTTATTCTGCTTATGTGGTTTTCCCTTTTACTTCAAATGGAGAAAAATGAAGGCTGGAGCTGCAGGGAGTGAACCAGGAGAATCGTGCCATTCTGGATAGAATTACAAAGTCCTAGCCTCAGTATTGTGTTCAGCGATGGCATGAGGATTGGCAATGAGCTGAAATACACATGGCCAACATTGCAAGATATCCTCATGGGCAGTGTAAATCACAGAGCCGAAAGGTAGCCCTGAGCTTCTGTTCTTTCCTTCCTGGGTATTTCTGGATCGGAACTGCTCACAGAGCACATTTCTCTGTGCTTTTGCACTTGAGATTAACTGCACGTGGCAGCCAGCTGCACAATTAACAGCCGTTCATTTATACAGCCACTCTTACCAAATGAATCCCAGAGCGCTCTTTAGCCTTCATTAGGTGATTCGTAAGTGCTGTCGTTTGTACAATCAGACTATCCACCACGGAGAGATGGTGCTCCAGGAAATAAATCTAAAAATAAGCTCTAAAAAAGAAGCAATGGTTTAACAGTTCCCTGAGAGAAACAACCAAAAGCTGCAGCAACATTTAAGGTGACCAAATGGGCACATGCATGGAGGGCTCTAAAACCTACACTGGCCATTCTGTGCCATTCTTGGTTTTGTTAATAACAGAGGTAAAGAAAACAACAACAAAATAGCTACCTGAGGTGTTAGCAAGATTCCCTTTGTGTCTTGATTTGGGAGGACTGCCCTCTGTCATGCAAATCTGAGTCAATATATACAGATGTGGTTCATATTCACTGTAGATATATTCACTATATTCACTACCTTACCCATTACATCTAGCCAAAGGCCACTGAAATAAATATTTTTTAAGACTGTAGTTTATGAACATATGTGAAAAGATTTTCAAGGGTGTAGCTCACCCAAATCTGTCCAAGTCTTTGGAGGATGCATAAGTGGTATTTCTTTTATCCTAGGAATATCTTGTTCCAAGTCTCAGGTCCCAGTTCTAATTCCAGAATTATGGCAAAGAAAACATGTCCTGCAACTTTTCCCATATCAACTGTTAAGTCTGTGCCCTGTGACTGATAGGTAACTAGAACATCTGTAAGAAGTAGTCACTAGGAAACACCTTTTCCCAGTCCCCATTTCAGAAATGGTTAAGCCATTTTGAAGGACCTTTAAAAGACAAATAAGCAAATCTGGTGTGGATACCTGACATAGATTTCTTCAGGTGAATGGAGGAAATCCAGTAAAGTTACAGCTGAAATTAGGATCAGTGGAAGTATTTGGCAAAACCATAGAATCATAGAATAGTTAGGGTTGGGAAGGACCTTAAGATCATCTAGTTCCAACCCCCGTGCAGTAACTTGTGCTACCGGGTGATTCCTCTGTGCTTTTACAGTTCACCTGACACCAATCCATGGTCAACCTTTAATAAAGGACAGGTGATGCTTCTTCTCATCAAACATTCTTCTGCTTTCCCTCTGTTGCAATTTAAAGCTTTTTACTGGTCACTGATATGCTATAACAGCAGGAGAAAGTGAGAATCTTTTTATATAAAGGCAAGTTTTACATGTTGTTGTATCAACTGAAGAAACAATTTATCTGAACCAGCCTACCCACTGGCCTGACCAATGGAAATTGCTCTGACTGGTGGCTCGGGAAGTTCTAATGAATGAAAGAAAGGGAAAATTCTCTTCCTTTGTTCTGGAAGGGGACGGCAGTAGTATAACCAGCAAACGCTTGTCACCTTTCTTTTCTAACTGAGCTTTGGTGCCAAGGGAATAATCCTGAAAATAAACCACAGGAGGTTAGCAAATCAAGGCAGTGACAGGTTTTTCATTTTACATACATTTATATTGATTTCTCTTTTCTGCAGGAAGAACAATTTAAAAACCAAACACCTGAACAAGACAGAAAAAGAGAAAAGCAACTAAAACAAGAAGATGTGAAAAGTAAGATGAAGGAAAAAGAAAGAGAAAATGTCCACCATGGAAAGGGAAGGAACAACTAGAACAAGACAAGAGTTCCCAGAAATAGCACTATTCCAGTAGTCTCCTGTGAAAGTAGCAAAAGGCTCTCACTGGCTCTGGATAATGACAGCATTTGGAAATTTCACTGTCCTTAGCCCTCTGCATTGCCTTTATTCTGAAAGTCACTCCTTTCCTGGCATGGTGGACCAGCAGAACAGGGGGTTGAGAGCCCATTTTGTGATTGTGACCCTGTGCATCAGCATACTTTGATTTCTGTAGTTTAAGTTAAAATACTGCTGTTCCTATGAGGATTACAACTTACAGCTTCAGGAAAGATAGGAATTTGTGAGGGTGGCAATCTTTTTGGTAACCCTTTCAATTACACAGATAAAAATTGTAAGCAGAAGCTCAGAATGAGCTGGGGTACCTGGGAGAATCAGGTGAAAGGATTCACATAGTGTAGGGTATTAGGGGTTTATATATTCTGTAAGAGTGTAGATATTAAAGACACTGTGTCTTCAGTATAGTGAAAAAACATGAAGCAAAATAGCATAAAAGCCATTTCGTTCATAATTACCAACAAAACTGCTTTGAGTTTATAACAGCTAGCAAAGAAGGAGCCTAACTAGGAAAAGGACTGTAAAAGAGCAACTGTAGCATAACTAATTGATCTAATTAAGATTTGGGCTTTATCCCATGTGACCATTTTCATCTCAGTATCCAAAGTCTCTCCAGTGAGGGCCCAGTTTGCTGACAGTAAATACTTCAGAGTGAAGGGTTTGGAAAGTCTTCAGAAGCTCTCTGAAGCCCCTGAGCCACTTGCTGCAAACAAGGGGGAGTGCTTCGTGGACCAATGTCCTCCCACCACAGCAACACTTCCTTCTTTACTCATGACTTTCTGCAGCTTTTGTGTCAGTCACAGTAATTGCATTCACAGAGTGAAAATACTGAAAATACATAAAATTTGTTTCTAGCTTCCCTTTTAATGGGATTTAGCAGCTTTAAGCAAGGCAAAACAGCACCACATGTTCCACTGGCTCAGCATGGCATAATCTACCACTCTTTTAGACCATCATTGATCTACAGCTCAGGGGACAGACACTTCTGTTCTGAAACAAATATTCTCCATTTCTTATTTTTTAATTACACTTCTTCAAAAGAAACTATGTATTAAAATCACAAACTGATCTTAGCATAGCTAAGTGGAGTAGCAGCAGTTCTCTCAGAAGAAGTATCAATCAAAACCAAGCATCAAACCAGTATCAGTTCATGCTTTACCTAAAGTAGAATTTCATCTGTAATCATTTTGGAGGCTGCCAGCTTTCCAAGTGGACACCCCAGCAATATCTATTTACTTCCTGGTACTTAGAAATGCTTTCTAAGACATTTTCTCCTTTCTCATTTACAATATGGTTTAGTGAACAATGTTTGAAGTGTTGATGATGAAAACACATTTCCTGAAGCACAGTAACTCTAAAATACAAGAACAGGTCTTTACAGTACTAACTGAGAACAGAAATAACAGCTACCATAACTCCCAACCCTCCAGTACTTTGCATATAACTGTGCATATAACAGTGAACTCCTTGATTCAGAAAATTCGCAGCTTCACAGACAACATCCCCAAACCCACCATGCCAGAAAGGAAGGATTCCCATTTGCCCAAAGGAATAGTGGGACTGGCAATATGCATCCTAGAGAGCATTGAGTATGCTCAAACCCAGCATAGAGGGGGTGACCCCTATGCAGTGGTCAGCCACAGGGCTCCATGGCTGCATGGAGGTTATCTCAAGCCACCAGCAGTGATGGGACAGTGCCAGGACAGACAAACTCAGCCTTGGTGTGCACATCTGTTACAGCAATCACACTGAGCAAGCGTACATCAACTTCGCTTCAGCAGTAGCTTACTTCTAAAAGAAAGATTATGCACCCTTTAAACAAGACTGAAAAAGACAGTAATATAATGAATCAAAGCTTCCCTTACTAGCAGAAGGAAGATGCCACCTTGGCTTTAATAGCAATTCTATTTCTTAATTAAAATGTCCCATGCCATTTCAGCTTAAGACAAAAACCCCTGAAGCCCCCACTTCATGTGGTTCCAGACTGGATCATTGGGGCACTCTGTAAGGGGCCAGCTGTGCTTAACACGTTACATCATTGAACCAAACAAGATTTTTGTTTTCTTTTCTTCTTTAAAAACTTCAGATTGGGATGATAATAACCTAAAATGTTTGACCAAATGCATCTTGCTTTATAATTAAATAGAAGTGTTATTCCAAATCCCTGGCTCCAAAGTTAAAACACTTTGCTACTGAAACACTTGTATGATTACAAGCTAAATACGTGAAACAAGAGAGAACTAAAGTATAAAAAAGTGTTAAGAGTTACAGGAAATGTTAATCTGAGGGTCAAATTCTGCTTCCATTTTCACTATTGTAAGTCCAGGCTAGCAGCCTTAGCTTTACTGCAATTGCTGTGGATATAACCACTATACACTAAGAAACCATGTCAAACCTAGAGAACTTTTGGCTGCCCCTCCCTGGCAGTGTTCAAAGCCAGGTTGGACGTGGCTTTGAGCAACCTGGTCTAGTGGAAGGTGTCCCTGCCCATGGCAGGGGGTTGGAACCAGATGAGCTTTAAGGTCCCTTCCAACTCAAACCAGTCTGTAATTCCATGAAAAGAAAACATAATGAGGCTTTAAAGATGGCTGTGCTGAGCTTAACTACCAGCTCACTGCCATGGGAAACAAGAGGTCACTCTCCTCTTTCTTCCTCTCCTTGTGCCCCTTTTCCATTCTGTTTGTCTCTATAAATCCTGAGCAAGGTCAGCACCAGGATAGAAGTCACAAAGGAAAACTTTTTTCTTTTTCAGGGAGGAGAATAGTTTTCCAGTGGTTTAATGAGTTGAATCAGTTCATTGAAGATGAATTTAAGATTAAGGCCATAGCTCATGCAAGAAAGTAGTAAAGCCACATGTTCGTCCAGTAAAGTGGAAAAATGGTTACTCACTGCCTGGCAGTATTTAACACCAAAACAGCTCTCCTAAGGGTCAGTAGAAACACATGGAGCACAGTAAAATGTCACAACTCCATAATCCATGCTGGTTACCATGGAAAAATTATGAATATAGACACAATCAGGGTTTGTCCAAGTTAGGAGTGACTAATGTGGTACTCACCACCAGCCCCCCCCTTTTAACTGGACAAACACCAAGTATGAGTGTATTCATTTTATTATTTCTTTATATTTACCACAATAAAAGGAATATTACTTAAATATTCCTGATTTTTTTTTTTTTTTAGCAGGTAGCTTTTATGATTTCAGGAGAAAATTATTCACCTCTTGTGAGACCTCACTTGGAGTATTGTGTGCAGTTCTGGTGTCCTCAACATAAAAAGGACATGGAACTGTTGGAACAAGTCCAGAGAAGGGCCACGAGGATGATCAGGGGACTGGAGCACCTCCCATATGAAGATAGGCTGAGAAAGTTGGGGCTGTTCAGCCTGGAGAAGAGAAGGCTGCGTGGAGACCTCATAGCAGCCTTCCAGTATCTGAAGGGGGCCTACAAGGATGCTGGGGAGGGACTATTCATTAGGGACTGTAGTGAGAGGACAAGGAGTAACGGGTTAAAACTTAAACAGGGGAAGTTTAGATTGGATATAAGGAAGAAATTCTTTACTGAGAGGGTGGTGAGGCACTGGAATGGGTTGCCCAGGGAGGTTGTGAATGCTCCATCCCTGGCGGTGTTCAAGGCCAGGTTGGACAGAGCCTTGGGTGACATGGTTTAGTGTGAGGTGTCCCTGCTCATGGCAGGGGGGTTGGAACTAGATGATCTTAAGGTCCTTTCCAACCCTAACTATTCTATGATTCTATGATTCTGTGATTTCCAGGCCCTGAGTTTTAGCAACGATGAGTTGAAACTATACTGTGTGCAGTTAAAAAAAATGCCTCCCAAAATATTGCACTTGTATTATTGCATTAAAAGTCGTGAAACTGAAACCTGAATTGTAATTTTTTTTGCTTGCTTTGTAGTTACAGGACATGCAGGTTTCATGTTTTCAAGTTTTCCTTTGCTCTTAAGAAGTTAAGAAACCTTCTTTTGAAGGGTTTTCACTTGACTGCCCAACAGGAACTTGAATTAAAAGAACCCAAAACAGCGAGATACCACAAAAGCTGTAATAAAATTTAACTGTGAAGATCTGTTCCTTCCCAACACTCATGTTTGACTCTCCTTACTACCCTCTCTGATGTCAGTTTAATTGCTTTATGTTTTAAATGTGTTTCTAAAAATAAATGGGAAGGTTTATTTAAGAAGGGATGTAGTATGTGTATTGACACTCTTAACATGGATGTGTTTGAAAACTAAATCAGCACAAAAGATGTGCAAAGAAAGCAGCAGCAGCATGCAGCAACAACTAGAGATTACCAGGACAGAGTACAGCATGTTGGTTTCTTTAAATCTGTGGTTTACCCTATTGATTTGTCCCTTTGGTATTAAAATGGTTTTATCCCTTCGTACATCCTGTGAAGGATGGAAATGCTACCTCCACCACAGATACAAGGGACTCCAGCGTAAAGGCTACTGTCACATTAGTCAGATGGTCATATTTGCACTTGACTTCAAACTCACCAGTCAGATAGACAGATAAGCCAGATAGATCACCATGCAAAGCTGTTCATGTACAAGAAAGATCTGAACTCTACTCTTAAATACAATATAAATTCAACTGTTCCCAGCCACTTCTGCAAATTCAACCACATTTACTTCAGTCTGTGCACAGACGACCACAGCATTTGAGCTTCAGGTTCACAAGTCAGTGAGAGGTTGGTGCTCAAAATATCATGTGTGGCTGTAACTTCCTTGCCAACAAGAGGTCCAGTTATTCTTTTGCTTTTCTACAGACGAAAAGCCAGTGTCTGAACAAACATATGAACCACAATGTGTGGAAGCATTAGAGTTTGTTGGGTTACAGGAAGACACTTGTAATTTGTCATCCTGAAATACTGTTACAGCTCTACAAGCAAACTTCTACTGGGGCTTTGCAAACAGTATTTATAAAACCATACACATGGGAAGATATAGGACATCAGGAGAAAGAATATTCCCACGGTGGGAAAGAAGGAGTCTACAGGAAGGAAGATGAAGGTGTGGCAATTGCTGTGCTCCTGTGTCAGAGGGGCAGGTAATGAAAAACTTCCATGCTGCTGTTGTTCCAGCCGTCATGCATCATTTCTAGCTGCAGCAGCCAAAGAAAAGTTAAATGAGGAAGGAAAGCTGGAATGGAACATCCTGGTCACCTCCACATCCGGCATCATCCTCTGCTTCCTTATTAGCCAAATATAACCCAGATTTATTGCACTGTGGTATTTTCTTTTGAATCAGCAGATTCTTTATCTTTTTTTCTTTTTTCTTAGTTAAGCAAATCTTGCCAAAGCTGTAGAAAAATACACAAGGATAATGATTACTGCCATTATGTATTTATGTAGAAGTGATACATTATCACCTCCTAGCAATTCACCTGTCTGAAAAACAAAGAAAATAACAAAAATGAGGTAGTATTACCAAAATCATAGGGAAGTAATAACTTTCTTCTAAATATATATCTAAATAATGCTGAAATCTTTCTTCAGCCTACAGAAGCTTGAGATTTACATACATTGTTAAAGAAATAGAAGAAAAAACTGATTCAGTAAAAACAGAGATGCAACTTGTGAGGGTAAATCATGGCTACTTTTCTGCAGTGTTTTCCTGTAACATTTTTGAGACATCAAGAATCTGATAAAAGGAATCCAGAAACAGACAAGAAAGATTTTTTGCTCTTTCTTGTCTATTTCTTTGATGCCCATGACCAACAGAAAATTAATTTTACATCCTGCATCAACCAGCAAACTTTGAGTCTCATTTCAATTTTAAAACTCGTCATTTTCTTCATGAATTAAATATGGCACCTAGTAATACAATCACTACAGAAAGGCTGGAATTCTCGTTCCAATAATACATTGATTAAACTCTGCCCTCAAGAGCTTCAGTTTTCAGTATGACAAAGGTTGCTTTGATTATCTCGCATCTGCATTAGCTGTGTATCAGGGTTTAAGTACAGTGCTGTGATTTGGAAGGCATGTGGAATCGTGCCTGCCATATGTAATCTATACACATTCACCCAAATTAAAGCCCATTGAGCTGGATTCCCTGGTGTGCCCCTGGAGCTCAGCTGGCATAGCTGCAGTGAAAATTGGTCCCATTATCAGGAGACAGACAATCACTTCTTGCCTCTGCCTTTCCCACCCCCCAGTTGTCCTTCATGGATCCGCTTGCTGCATTGTTTGTGCGGTGCCAGTGCTTTGTTGCGGGGACTGCAGCCTTTGAATTGCTCCTGCCACTTTGCTAACGCCATCAGAAACAGAAGCATTTGCTGAACAGCACGTTATTGATAATTAGTTTAATTTGGTCTCCCCGTCTCTGCCAGGCTTCTCTGCAATAGAAGCATGCAAAGCAAACCTGGATGAGCTCTTTTAACAGTCAACATAGCACAAGCTTCATTTCACTTCTAGACTCCTTAGCTTGAAGCTTATCATGAATTAGAATATATCCTAACAGGTTACAGTGCAAGAAAGTGTGGTCTTACCCAGGCATAGCTCACATCTTCCAGAGAGGAACACACTCTGGATTTTTGGCCAGCTGCTACATAGCAAAAGGGGTGCAGCTGTAGCTTGGACGCACTTACTTACATCTGTGAAAACACCCTACGAAAGACAAGCAAAGAGGGTACAAATCCTCAGGAAATACACTTTACGCACTCATATGAGTCCCTGCAGCTTTCTTCTACTTTGTGTCTTTTGCAGCAGTTTCACCTCCTTTTTGCTAAGTGTGTTTGTGCAGCCTTGAATGCAAGCTTCTTGTGCGAAGTTAAAATTCACATTACTTCATCTTTGCTGCTGTTCTAACCTGAGTTAGTTAGCTTTGGTTAACTGATCTGAGCTAAAGCTTAGACTTCTTAGCTGTGTTTTGTAGTACTACATCCTATTTCACACTTCTAGAACATACTAGCAACCATTAGCTAAAGCATTTCAATATCACAGATCCATCCCAGGCTAGACAAACGTGACTGATAAGATTAAGCAACATGAAAAGACACAGAGGTTGGCAGACACAGGATAAGGGTACAGACCACCTGACTGGTTCAAACTCATTGTCGGTGCAGATAAACATGGAGACAGCTCTCTGTCTATCAGATTATATTAGAACATCAGCTGAAGTGAGCCTTACCTCAACTGTGAAAAATCAAGGGATATTTGCAAACCCTTGACAGCATCAGCTAAAAAAGTATAAAATACAGATCACATTAGTGCTAATCATGAAAACCTGCAAAAGTTTACGAATTTTCAGATATGGGGGGGAAAGATTCATAAACACCGGGAAAGATTCATAATCACCTTTGCCGGAAAACATCAGGCAAAATTCCAGCAAACGGGTGCAAATGCGTGGAGCTAGTCTGGACTTGAATCAAGATTGATTTCAAATACATTAGAGATCCAACCTGAATGTTTTGCACAGCTCGCTTCAGGCTCTGATTTTGTGAGCTGAAGCAAGAGCCTATTTCCTCTATGCCGAGAGCAACTGATAACAGCTAGAAAATGGTGTTGGCTGCCTGACAGGGCATAATACTTCTATCCTCTGACCTTTCTGAGAACAGTACCAAGGCTGGCATAGATGTACACTGGCACATTTTTTCCATCATATATTATCCTGATGCAACTAATTACTACGCTGTAAACACAATTTTATGTTTATCATTTCTCAAAATAAGAAACAATTTCTGCTACTGAATTTGTAAATGTATACACTTTTTTTAAAAATCTTCTGTGTAATTCAGTCCTATTATAAGAATATTTTGCATGCTGTATTACCTCCTATACCAGAGTTAGACATTAGAGTTCAACATACTTGGTCTGCATGTTTTGTGCTATGAACATTCTCATTATAAGATACGTGGCTTACATGCCAAACCCACCTGAAAGTTTGGGAGAAAAATATCTCATATTTGTAAGTTTAAAAGTAGTTGCCCAAATACAATATCCTGCGTTCAAAGGCACCCAGCATTTTCAGAGGGAAAGCAAACCAAAAAAATCAAGCCTTCTTTTGCTGGCTGTCTAAATATGGTTCTATATCTTAATTAGATAATCAAATTTTAATTAAGATGTTTGCTTCCATTTTAGAAATGTTGTTCATCTGACCACACTTATAATGGCAAACAGCTCAAGCCACTAAAATCAAAATTTAGGCTAATTGTATTAGGTTAAAGCATGCAAAGGACTTGACTTTACAAGCCCTTCATATACAAAACTCCCACTGCCTACAGGATCAGGCCTTACATGGATATCCAAGACCTTCCTAGCTCTTTCAGTTCTTTTTTTCATGCTGGAAGAGGTAGGTTGCCATCTGGCACAGGCTTGCAGCAGCTGCACAAAATAAACTCAAGCAAACATACTGGCACACGTGTGATTAACAATTAGAGGAGGCAATTAATTCATCTAAACATACCTAGCATATCTTGCATATTAATTAATCTAAACAAAAGCTCGTAGAAAGTCCACACATCTGAGTACATGTCATGTCCCAGCTTTTCAGCTCTAGAACTTATTCTTCAACCTGAATGGCCTGGATAAGGCTTTATCCAAATCACTGCTCCCAAGCATATTTTGGGTTAAACTTTTAAGATGAAACTTCTTCTCTTAAACCATGAATGGTCGAATCAACATATAGATATACATAGACAGACATAGAGATAGAGACACGTATCTTACTCAAATACAATTTCACTCAATTATGCAACTAAAGAAACGAATTTATTTCTGGGCACAACCTGGCTCATGTTCAGCTGGCTGTCAATCAGCACCCCCAGGTCCTTTTCAGCCAAGCAGCTTTCCAGCCACTTTTCCCCAAGCCTGGAGCATTGCACGGGATTGTTGTGACCCAAATGTGTGATGCAGCACTTTACTTTGTTGAACCTCATACAATTGGCCTTGGCCATTGGATCCAGCCTGTCCAGATCCCTCTGTAGAGCTTTCCTATCCTCAAGCAGATTCCCACCCAGCTTCATGTTGTCTGCAAACATACTGAGGGTTCACTCAATCCCCTCATCAGATTATTGATAAAGATATTAAGTGTATCTTTATATATGGAGAAAAAGACGGTTTTCTCTTTACACCACAGAAATATGTTCTTTAAAAGCTTCCAAGGAGGAATTTTTATCCCACAGAAGTGAAATGCAAAGCGCTCTTAAAGGCCAGCTACTTGTGACTCTCTTGCAGCGAGTGACCATGTCAATTTGACTGTGGCAAACGTGATGTTCTAGGAAGTGGTTTTCAAATCCTCAGTTTCCAGAAGGCCAAACAACTCAGCTTGACTGAGTCCATTAAGACTGAAAGCCCAGACACCAGAATGAGCTCATTCAGAAAAGAGCACAGGCTGTTAAGACAGGAAGATAGAGAAAGATGCCCCCAACTTTACTCCTTTAATTTCTCACCCTGCTGCTTTGGAGATTAAGCTACCACAACTGCACATATGCAGTGACCATCACCTGCAATTCTTGTGCAGAGCAACCCTGTTCCTATCAGCTGCTGGCAGGCAGGAGGAGTGGAAACAGAACAGCATGCAGAAACTGGCTCTGTGGCAGCTGGGAGCTTTCCTCCTCCAGGGGAATTCCTTACCGGCCGTTTGCAAGCACAATTCAATCCCCCGCATCACCTGAAAAATGAAATCTGATAAACTAGAGAAAGCTGGTGATTGAGAGACAGAACCTGGGACCTCTCTGCTAGCCACTCCTCAGCTGCACACGTCCTCCTTCTAGCCACAACCTTTGGGGTCTATAGGGTCTCCAAGAAGGTTTTGATCAAGGTCCAGGTAGATACGAAGTCCTGTATGAACCATGAGGTCAGTTGAATGGTGTTTAATCAAGAAGTCAACAGGTGTTGGCTTTGCCAGAACCAATGGGAGGCAGAATGCATGCCAGAGGTGAGTCAGTTAGCAAAAATCATAACATATGTAACAGTCACTGAGGCTGGTCTGCTGTGCTACTAAAAGAGCACATTAATCTAGAGGCTAGAACAGTCAAGCCAGCGGGTGAAAAAAAAGTACTTCATAAGACTCGTGCCAAGCCAACAGAAATGCCACTTACATTCTTACAGCTAGCATACAAATAACTGATCACATTTCATCACGAAGAAACATGTTGCTATTGCCCGGGGCAAGCACAGAATCTACTAAGGAACCAAATGGGAACAAATGAGATATTAAGCCCAAACTTGACAAGCAACATTCCAGTTCCTGCCATATTTTTTGGTGAGATGTGTATTAGGAAGGCAGATTATTCTATGGAATTTGTTACTTTTCTGTGAAATTTATCGAACTATAGCAAAGCACAACGCAGAAGATCCAGACAGGATTTACCTCTTCGGCCTTTGAAGATCAGGCAGGCTGGTCTAGGTTAATATACTGAGGAATGCCGCTCAGGATCTCTCTTGACTTTATTGATTTATTTTGGTAGAGGGATGAACAGGTATGTATACACGCATTCATAGCTCCTTGCAAGTATTGGGAGCTAGGATAACCTGAGAAATACCACAGGCACAAATAAAATGAAACAATTTTTAAGGTGTGTTAGCACAATGATCATGAGACCTGCTTTGAAAGAATATGCTGTACAAGAACATGGTGCTTATTCATAGCCCAGGAAAAATTCTGCCTGTGGTACAAGCTCGTCTATTATCAAGATGAGTAGTGAAGCAGGCTGACATTTTCTTCAGCAGCTCGTAGGCAGACTCTAATAAAACAACCTAAATCATTCCTGTGGTAAAGGCAGCCAGTCACCACAGCTGCAATAATGTTACTTCTCTGTTTCCTAAAAGCAGTAAGCAAGTATCCCCAGGTCCTGCGAGCGCAGTGAATTAAATTGCCATGGGATTACAGTCTAGCAGCACTTTTAGGACCAAATTCATCACACATACATTCACTCTAGAAAGTCCCTGGGCAATTCTTACATCTCTCTCCTATCTATAGTGAGAGCTCAGTGTATTTCTCCCTCTTCCTTGTCATGTTTATATCTCCCAAATGTTGTTTCCTTCCTGTCTGAAGATAAGTAATTCACAGTGTTACCGCATAAAATTCTGAGCACAGATGACTTACAGGTCCTATAAACTGTTCATCAAAACCAGGTTTTTGCTCTGCAGACAATTGTGCAGTGGTTGAAGCTGTGATGGCCTCTCACTTGTAGTCTCTAATGCCCGAACCATTACAGTTCTGCCCACTGATGCCTAAAGCATTCCCTAAAATATTTTCATTGATTAGACATAGCTTTTAAAAACTAATACATCGAAGCTGACAGACAGATGATAAGAACTGTGTGGCCTCACAACCTTGACCAGCAAACAAAATAGAGGCATGATAGCAAAACCTTGCTAAAACTAGTTTGGCACAGTTTCAGCTTCCCTAACAATCATAGACTGTGCACACTTTGGGGCAAGGCTTCTTTTTTTCCCTGTTTATTTAATTTTCAGTTTGAAGATCTCTAAAATCAGGAAAAAAAAACCCCACCAAACAAATCTGTCAACATTTCAGCTTTCAAGGCTGCAAAATGCCAGGACCACCTGAATCTTCCCATATTGGCATTTATACAAGATGCCATTCTTTGATTCTCCCCGGTGCTGAATAGGAACTGAACATTAGGAGCCACTTGCCTGCCAAGTGCAGCAAGCACATACTCCTGCATTCTGTAAGCAGACCTGTCAAGTCTCATGCATAAAACTCATTCAGCTGACCTCTGAATCACAGTACAACTAAGTCACCTACTCCAGACCTGTGGTTCTGGAGCAGAAGAGAGGGGGTTGCACTGTAAAGCCACAAAGGCTGTGCTTCCCACCAACTCTTTTCCTTCCCTTCCCCCAATGCACAAACAAAAAGGACTTAAGCTAAAAGAAACGCTTTCTAGAGTTGCAGCCTTGCCCTGCAGTACATCTTGATCAGTTAATATGATATTGCTGAGGAAAGACATACAACCCAAAGAGGTGTGCCCTCACACTACAAGCCAGTGCCTGCAGCTTCACACACTGAACAAGATGAAAATAGCAAAGGCTACAGAAAGCTTTCTAATTTCCCATGCAATTCAGGACAAGGACTTGAGGCTGATGCAACTCTCATTAATCTAAAAAACAAGGGGATAGTATTTTCAAACTTAAAATATGTGTGCAGACTTCATTAATTGAATTAATTTAATTAATTAATTAAAATAAAATAGCCAGGGAATAGGCCTCTGTCTGTTTAGCCATGCTGAACAGGAGCTAAAGGTTTTCAGTTCTGCAAAGGAGCATCCTCAGCCCCTGCTAACTATTACGATCTTGTGACATGTCAGATACTGTGGAGAGGTTGCTGTTTGGTTCCATGAATCTTGACTGAGGCAGTGCAATCTCAGTTTGCTCATCACAAAAAGACTAAAACTACTTGTGAGATCACTCCACACTGTGCCCCCTTAATTAAATCTTCATATCCATTTGTTTATTGTACTTCCAGATGAAATAAAAAAGCCAGAGAAATAAACCACGGCCATGTCTTGGAATGGTCAATGAATCGATGTGAGGGATACAGGTTCAGTTTGCAAATAAACTGCCCCAAGACTCATTATAATCATGTTTAACAGTGACCCCTAGTGTTGCTCGGCAGCAGCCTTGCTTTTGTTTGGGTGTTAGGCAACAAAATCAAATAAACCAGCCTAAAATGAACCTGCCTTTGTACTTCAGGACCATATCAATGCTCAACCTCTGTCACAGACGAGCAGAATGCACCTGAGTCAGAAGAGAGAAGCAGCAACATCTTTTATTTAGGTAAAATAATAATGTGGCAGAGTTTAATAATTTTATGAAATTTCACAAAGTTTAGCAGTATTTGAACAAAGTTCAGTAACTCTGATGGCAAGGTTCACCTTATGAATTACTGCATGGATTAAATATACAAAGGAAAATAGAATAGAGTTGGAATAATTCTCACAGAGACTGAAGACACAAAAGTGTAACTCCTATGGAGTCTCAAGGTTCAGAGCAGATCCCTTGCTTTCTAAAGTCCTTATGGACCCCTAGGCACAGCTGGATCCAATCTTAGTCTCAGACTTGGTCAATGGCTTATGTCAAACAGAAGAAACAAAGAGTAATGAGGACCCTCCTGTTGAGTTATGAAGTTCAGAGTGGACCTCCTTGCTTTCTAAACGTATGGAGCCTAGGTGCGGCTATGTCCAATCTTAGTCTTAAACTCGGACAACAGATTATGCCTACTGGAATTATCTATACCAAGTTTATAACAATAATATTGATAATATTTGTATAATATTTATATAATATTTAGATATATAATATATAATCGTATTTTATAAGATATAATTGTTATATATTATATATTATAATGTTTATATAATAATTTATTTATATACTATTTATAATATTGAGCAGCTACTTAGAGTAGTGATGTTTCATTAATATTAATTCAGCATGCTATCAGTCACTTACCAAATATCAGTCATGAGTAAGGGATATTTCCACCTCGGGTAAGGAAGGATCTCTTAGTCTCAGGTAAGGAACCTCAAGCCTTGAGAGGCGTCCCTGCTCAAGGGGAGAGTTGCCTGGTGTGCAGTCCAGCTGCAACTCCAGCAGAGCTCAGACTGGGCCCATCCTGATGGTAGTATAGAGTGAAGTAGAGACAAGATACATGTCTTCATTTTAGCGCTGGTATCTTGTCCTGTACTTCAGTTATCTTACATTTCTGGGCTTTGAAACCACCTTTTGAAATATTTTTCCAAGGCACCTTCACTCCCTTGTGCATGAGCCAGGGGCTTTCCAAGTTGCAGGTTCACCAAGGGGCATGAGCACCTTCACTCCCTTGTATGTGAGCCAGGGGCTTCCCCACTTGTGGGTACACCACAGGTTGTGAGGCCTGTTGTTCCTTAGTCAGCCTGGACTATGGCTGGAGGTCAAGTGTATCCATCACAGCCCCACAATGGTCCACAAAAATCCAGCTGAGAAAGCAACACTATGTTACTGTGCACTGGTTAGCCATTTCTCTTTAGCCTTAGTATTGTAAAGACCAAGTATCCAATGTCTGGCTCAGGACTGGAGGATTATTTCAGAGTTTATCAAAAGTAAATAATAAAAAAAGAGAAAAAATCACAAAAACTTCCACTGGTACCTATTATGGATTTTAAAAACCTCTCACTAAGGAATTCTTTTTGCAGTTGAGTGTATAGTTACAATCATGATTAATATCTGTTGTTATTATTCATATGTTCTCATTATTTACATAGCGCAATATGTCATGGCAGTCTATCTATCTATTTTGGCAATAGCTACGGTCTATGTTTGGCGATTTCAAAGGATATTAAAGGCTGGCTAGCTATTTGTGATGAGAGCTATGTAGGACCACCATAAAGGGAGAGACTGAGACATACCTAGAAACTGGAGCAGGAGAGGAAAAGGGAAAAAAAAAAAAGAAAAAGGAAAAAGAGGATATGCAGTAATGGCTGGTGTGAAAACGGAAAGTGTTTTAACTCCACAGGTAACTACTGAAAACCCTTAATCTCCCAGTGTCATTTTCCACATATACTAAAGATCAATTTCTAAGTTTTCAGTTTTCCAAAATACAAGCAGCATCCCTCCATACACTTATTTCACTCATGTAGTTATTTACTGGCAGATTTAGCTCATGTTCGGTTAGGCTTCTCTTCCTGAAAAGGAATTTTATATATTATTTGATATAGTCAATTGTAAAGCGGCCTTCAGATTCGCTGGGCTTCCTTCCCCATCCATGTGCTAAGGACTGTCAGGTTCTGGTGTCACAACTAATTTTCTTGATAAAAATAGGAACAGCTGCTCCTGAGTCAAAAGCATTTCTGACTGTTGTACAAGGAAGACGTGATCTTATTTAACCCCAGTGAGAATCAGTGTCTCTGACCAAACATGGTGTTTCACAGAATCACAGGTCGAGGCAGGCAGGCACTTCTAGTGGTTCTCTGTACCAACCCCCTGCTCAACCAGGGCAACCCAGAGAGAGCTGGTTGCCCAGGACCATGTCCAGACAGCTGTGGAATATCTCCAAGGATGGAAACTCCACAATCTCCCTGGGCACCCTGTGCCAGAGCTTGGTCACCTTCACAGTGAAAAACCATTTCC
Organism: Psittacula echo; assembly: GCF_963264785.1. NCBI lineage: Eukaryota > Metazoa > Chordata > Aves > Psittaciformes > Psittacidae > Psittacula > Psittacula echo. Next base: position 64,206,936 of record NC_137736.1, on the reverse strand, counting down.
TGACGTTCAGATGGAGCCCCTTGTGTTTCAGGTTGTGCACGTTGCCTCTGATTCTGTCACTGGGCACCAGTGACCACAATATTTACTCAGAGATGTAACTGTCACATCAGAGCACTTTTAAATCTGAAAGTCGGCACTAAAACAAAGAAAACAAAACCGATTCGGAACCTCAGGTTATGAACTTCTGCAGTAGCCAGTGCTATCTTAAAATGGGAGTACTTAGGCCTCCTCTGAACAAATCACAGGCTCTACAGTCACAAGCATGCTCAGTTCTCACGACTACACGAGTGTCTAGGGATGCAAAATGAAGAGGGGATTCACACCATGAGCACAAATTTGTCAAAATGCAAATGTGACTATGCAAAATACCAAGCACACCTGCAAGAACAGTTGTTGCTGTCTATCGAATATTTAGGTAACATAAGATTTTGTCTATTTGCCATTTTTTACTAGTTTCCATTAAATGGTGATGTGCTGCTCTGATGCATGCAATGCATGCTGATGCATGGTTCAGTACACAAGGTTCAGCAAAAGGACTGCAAAGGGATTAAAGCAGCTTTTAATTTTGGAAGCTAAATAAATAAAAGTCCTGGCAATAGATTCAAGAGATTAAGTTCAGCATCTCAGGAGAGGGGATGATTAGTCAAAAATACTGTTCTCATCCTCTGAAATGAAATTCTTATCCATTTCAGCAGAACAACAAAAACATGCAATAAAATAGAATCTGCATATACTGTTACCTTCATGCGTTTGAAAACCAATTAGCTTCAGAGCAACAGCAATGATAGCAGTTAAAAGAGCCTTCAGATGGTAACTATAGTGACAAAAATAAACATGGGGAGGGGAAAAAAACTACACTAAAAACTCACTTCAAAACTACTTTTCAAGGAAATCAAAAGTTTAAGCACACATACTTACATTCATTTTATCTATTTTCTGTTTCACATACGTTGCATCTAATGCAGCCATTGATTCCATTTCTTTATAGAATTGAAGGATACAAGTGCCAAGGTATCATTTCTTGGTTTAAGAAGACTGCATCTGTCTGGTACAGTGATCTGAGAAAAGGAAAGTTGTTTTCTGTATATGGTTGTTTTACACATCGCATAACAGAATAACCAAAGTCCATATTTCTTTAAGAGGAAATGCCAACAAACTGGGTTTCACATTAGCTAACCAGATAACCCATCATGGATATGCTTGTCCATGCCGGTGATGACAGCAGTGAGCAGTCCACTTCATAGTTAAGGGAGATGAGTAACAAGTTGTACGTCTGCTCCAGCTACAGTTTGTGCAAAACACACTAAGTCTCATAGTCAACACAAAGTTTTCACATTACTCAGTACTTCACTGTCGCAAAATCCAGAGAGCAAACTCTTAACCAAGAAGGCACATTCCTATAATACACAGCTTGCACATTTCAAGTGAATATCAGTATTTTTACTTCAAATAAAGTATCAGACTAATCAAAACTATGCCCCAAGCCCAAAAGTTCTTAAAATATTTGAACACATGCAAGTTGCATTATTTATGGTTCACAAACATGTTTTGGTCTGCTTTCTCCCCTCTCTCTGCATTCAACTACATGACCACCTTCTACTCCCATACCTGTGCTGTGTCAAACAGTAAGGGCTACTGTTATGGCACGCTGTCATGGTTTAAGCTCAGTCATAAATCAGCCACGCAGTCCTCGCTCCCCACCCCCACCCTCCCTTTCTTCCCCCCGCTCCTGGAGGGACAGGGAGGAGAATTGAAAGAATGCAACTCCCACGGGTTGAGATAAGAGCAGTCCAGTAACTAAGGTATGACACAAATCACTACTGCTACCACCAATAATAATAATGATAACGGAAATAACAAGGGAATGCAATACCATCTGTCGATACCCAGCCCGACCGAGCAGTGAACTAGCCCTTCCAGGTAACTCTCAGCTTACATCCTGGGCATGACGTGCTGTTATTTTAGGTTAGTTTGGGTCAGGTGTCCTGTCTTGCTTCCTCCCGGCTTCCCCTCCTCCCTGACAGAGCATGAGGCTCAGAAAGTCCTTGGTCAGAGTAAACATTTGAGCAGTAACTGAAAACATCGGTGTTATCAGCACTGTTCCCAGGCCAAAAGGCAAAACCACAGCGCTGCACCAGCTACTAAGAAGGAGAAAAAATGACTGCTACTGCTGAACCCAGGACACGTGCAAAATAAGTTTTTGGTTGCAGATAGCTCTGCTGCATCCCTGAGCATGAAAACATACACACCTGAGCTACTCCTCCACATGTTTCAGTTCTGGGAAGCGGAAGGATAGAGGGAGAAAACACTTCAAAAAGTTCAGGCCACTAAGTCCCACTACCATAAGGACTTTACAGACTGTTTTGGGAACCTAATGCCCTGTGCACATGTAGACACACAGGACAGGACTCACCTTCCTAAACATGGGCATCTAGTCTCAGTTTAGATAATGCTGTGAACTCATCTGGCCTCCCAACACCAGACTGGGAGGACAAAGCTCTTCAGCACATTAGTCCCATGCATGTGTCAGATACTCTACAGCAACTGAGATAATACTCAAATTTAACTACACCCCTACATGTGGAGAAATTAATTTTGGTCCTAGGGTAGGCTCTAGTAAGACACATACATTTTGTGCTTGGACACGTGAGATAGGTGCTTAAGCTCTCATTCTAGTCAGTAGAAATCTAATTAACACAGGCAATGGTATCCAGAAAACCAGTGAGCTCCCCCTAATGCAAACACCTATGTTCAGCTGAATTATTGTTTTGCTCCACTAACAACAGAAGCTTCCAATTAAATGGCAAAATCCAGACTGATGGCAAAGCAAAGCAAGCCAAGAGCATCTCATCTGCCTCCCAGTACATCTAGCCTGGAGCACCACCTTTATTATTTCTGGACTATGGCTACATACACACAACAAAAGAAGAGGAATATTACTTTGCATACTGGCCAACATAATGCATTCAAGTGCTTCTCAAAAGAAATCTAAGGGATATAAGACTTAAAATAAAATCTTAATGAAGCAGAAAACAGCTCTTGCTTTTACACATACTCACACAATTTCTTTAAACTTCCATAAAGAGGAGCCTAATTGTAGTCAGTAGCTTTGTAATAGAAGTTGCCTTTTGTGGTGCAAATATTTATTTACTTCTCAGTATTAAAATTTATCCTGAAGGCTTTACATTTTATTGTGAGCAGCATGAGGTGAGAGAAAAAAATATTTTCTTCATTTCCTTAAAGCAAGAGTCTCTTTGTTGGCTTCTGAGCAAGAAGGATTAAACGTCCTTAAGTACAACCTTGGCACCTCCGGTAGCCATAATGCATGAATACATCATGTAGGAAAGAGAAATCAGTATGAAAGAGACCACTCTTCCAAAACTAACCTCTTGGAAAAACCAAAGCCAAATGTGATCTTCATTAATACATACGATCAACAGGACTCTCTCCTCACCATTGCAAAGAATCAAAAACTGCTGCAGAAAAGAAATATAAATTCCAAGATTCTTTATTTTAGAAAAAGAGAGACCCAAACAGCAATAGGTTTGTATCAACCACAGGAAGAAGAGTGTTCTGCAAGCTGCAGACCCAAAAAAGGCTGGTTTCTTCTGGATGTGCCCCCAGAGATGACTTGCCAAGCCCCAGCTTGTTGGGTGGAACTAGATGATCTTTAAGGTCCTTCCAAATGATTCTAGGATTCTAGGATGGGGCTTTGAGCAACCTGGTTTAGTGCAAGGTGTCCCTGCCTGTGGCAGGGGTCTGGAGCTAGCTGATCTTTAAGGTCCCTTCCAACCCAAACCATTCTATGAGTATGATACATGTGCAAACATCAAGCTAACTTAGAAACAGTTACTTAAAAGCAGCAGGAGGAAGCTATGTGCTAGCACGAGCAGAATGTACCTATAGGTATTTTTAGAATAAAAGAAAGAAAGAAGGTTCTCAATGCAGATAAAAAAAACCCAGAAACTTCCACAAAGTGAGGCAGTTTTAATATGACTGTGGAGCCCTCCCCTTCCTCTCAAGATTTAAGATACTAAAGTGCAGATTTCTAAAGCAGGTTTTTTTAACCATCCCTTCATATCTTCTAAACTGTTACAAATACTATTAGCAAAGCAGTAGGTGTATCAACACTACTCAATCATTAGAGTAGTTTTGCTCATCGCTGGCTTTTAATTTGAAAGAGAAACTTATGTATTACTTGAAACTACTTAGAATTCAATTTTTCCCCTGTTCACACAAAATATTTTTCAAGCCTCACCCGTCAGTTCACAAAGATCTTGCTGTTCACAGCACCAGGTGTCAGCCCTATCTATTTGCCCACATGCCTACATGACTCCCACTGAAGAAGCAAAACTTTAGAATCTATCCAAAAAGGACACTCTCTTTGAATGACCAGCTACTTCATGAACAGTGATGTCTGAGCATCTTCCCATTGCAAAAACAGGAGTAGAGCCCACCTGAGCAAAGCCACTGGAGTAACACTGCTACAGCCTCCCAGCAAAGCTCGAGCAACCATTTCTTATCTCTCCAGCCCCAGAAATAGATGGACATGAGAAAGCAGCACATTACACACAGATGTTACAGAGCAACCTGAGATGATGCACCCTGCTTTGACAATGTAAGAACTAGACAGATGTTAACAAAGTAAAAGCATATTCTATGCACATTTCTGCTTTCTCACCTTCATAGAGCATTCCCTGGGCCTTTCCAAGATCCTGCAGATCGCAGATCCTCTCTACACTTCAGACCAGCTCCCTGTGACTATGGCTGCTCTTAACCATCACCCATGCCTAGCAAGAGAGTTTTCTTCTCTTCCAACCCCCACACTTCCTGTGCACCTTTTTTTTGTTCCCCAGCCTAGACTTTTATCTTAGACATTAGCATAAACTCGTAATTTCTATATTTTATTTAACTTCTTGTTAATTTCATAATGTTTCAAACTCAGCCCACTACTGCAATATTTAAACTAAAAGAGGGTAGGTTCAGAATAGATATAAGGAAGAAATATTTTACAGTGTGGGTGGCAAAATACTGGCACAGGTTGCCCAGAGATGTGATGGATGCGCCATTCCTGGAGACATTCAAGGCCAGGTTGGATGTGGTTCTGGGCAACTCGATCTAGTTGAAGATGTCCCTGGTCACTGCAGGGGCGTTGCACTATATGATCTTTGGAGGTCCCTTCCAACCCAAACTATTCCATGATTTTATGATATTTAAATTCATCTTGTTCTCTCTGAGTTCCTGCAGTTTGTTGCCCCTATGTCTAATGCTGAATAGAAGCCACTGAGCTCTGGTGAGTTATCATTACACCTGGTCTAAGACAGAAACATGCCACTTAGAAGCAGATTGTGGGCTCCACCACTCAGCAGTTTCTAAATGGTACCAAACTCTCATTCAAACATCTTTTATTGTACATAGAAAGATCCACAAACTGACAAATACCTATGCTGTTGTGATAAACACATAAATATATTGGCTTTCACAAATCATAGGTATTGCTATGTGGATATAACTGTATGAGTTCACAAAGCTTGCTAAAGACACAAGATTAGACAACAAGTTGAAAATGCCCAGAACTCTTGAGCAAAATGGAGTCACACAGCAAAAGAATTTCCAAAGGTAAAAGAAAAGGGGGGGGGGGGCTTGATATAAGAAAAGCTAGTGCCTGGAAAACATAGGGTTAAAGTACCTTTAGCCTAACTTAGGTTGAAGATAAAGAACAATGTTTGTGTTGTATGTCTGTGGAATTTTGTGGCCCCACTAAACGTGACTGAATTATTTCACACCATCCTTCTACTTATCAGTTAGTTTGGAGACAGTGCCTCCCAAACATCTGCTAACTTCAGATGCTCCTTGTCTGCCCATCCTGTTTTGCTTGCAATAAATTTTGCAGGAAGGTCACACTGTTCTAAATCTTTGCCAGCTATCAGAACCCTACAGATACGGCTCGTTTCAGAGAGTTTTGTGATTACTGGGACATCCAACTGTGCCAAACGTGAAAAGTACACCGTGAGGAAGACTGCTTACTTCATCTTGAAGACCCCTGCCCGCATGAGGAAGACTGCTTACTTCACCCTCAAGACCCCTGCCCTCGATCACCGGAGAGCAGTGCTCAGAGGCCAAGAGGAGGAGACTTACGATAATAAGTTCCTGGAGCTAGTTATAATATTGCCCGCCTATACGTGGGAATTATGAATATGTATGTGGCTAATGCAATAGTGAAAGTATATAAACCTGTAACAAATGCTAATCAGTGCGCCTCCGGCTATGGTCATGGGCCCAGCGCTGTTGCTTTTGCTTTATTGACTGTTCCTCAATAAAACCCTGTTATCTCGATTAGAGGAGTGAGCTCGTATTTCACACTGTTAACTGTACAGATTTCAAAGAGATTTTAAACCAACACTCGGTCGCAATCAGTTGCTGTATTTCTGGGCTTATCCACTCTGTGACTCTGACACAGCTTTTCCTTCTCCACCAAACACAATTGCTATTCTTGTACAGGCATACCTGCTCCAAGATGTATTGTCCAACATCCAAACTATTTCAAATCAGGCATTTTAATGGCTCACATCATCTGTTTCTCAGTAGTAAAAGCCGGCATTTTTTCAGCAGTATCCTAGTGGATAATGATTCCCTAACTTGTGGGATCCCAAAAATGACTGGACAATGAAAGACTCATAGAAAACCTTCTGACATGCCATCCGCCGTCACTGCAAAGTCTTGAGGGAATATTTTCACCCCAAGGCCACAGCAGCTGAAGGGGGAAATCTCAAGGCAGTGGGGTCTATAGCGGCCCTTATAGAGACAAAGAGACAAACCTTCTCCTCAGAACTGCGGTGAAGAGCCCCATAAGAAATGCATCGTGGGGTGGACTGCAGAGAAACATCTCTGAAGGAGGCTATCGGGGAGGGGGGCACTGTGGCACGGTCCCGGAACGATGCGCTCGGGGCGCTGTTTCTCGGAGGGAGCGAAGGGAAGCAGGAAGGGAAGGACGGGGGGGCGCGTTTGAGTGTGGTACCGGCGGGCAGGACGCCTCGCCAGGCGGGAGGGCGGTTGGCCAGTTTGCAGCTCGGCGGGCTCGGCGCCTAGGTTGTCCCACCTCAGCTTCCCCCTAGCCCCTGCGGGAGGATGAACCTGGAGCGGCTGAGGAAGCGGGTGCGGCAGTACATCGACCAGGTGAGGCGGGTAGGAGATGCCGGGGAAGGGGCGGCTGGCCCGCTGGCGTTCCCTGAGGCTCCTGCAGGGAGGGATAAGCAAGCTCCAGGCTCTATAGCAGCGGCGAGGGGGTTAAGTTTGAAGTAATGCCCCGTTTCCCCTGGCAGGGAAGGAAACGGGGCCGGGAGCGGAGCTCGGTGGGCCAGGAGCGGCTGGGGGCTGGAGCGGGTGGCATATTCCAGCGGGTGTGTGTGTGGTCCAAGGCAACTTCCTCGTTCGCAGGAAGAAGAAATCCCGCTGTGAAAGCGGTAGGGCCGCTTTGCGGGCTCCCTCCCTCGCGGGCTGTGCAGGTTCGGCCATGCTTACCTGGCCATTGTAGCTGTCCATCGTACGTAGAGATGCCCTGCGAAGCTGCAGACTGCTATTAGAAGGGCAGGCTTGTTTTCATTTTCTGATGGATTCAGCATTTATGTTGCTGCAGGGCAAACAAACAAAAACACAACCGGAAATACGCATTAGTAAATCAGATTAAGTATAGCATGAAGCTGTGCTGCTCTGTTTCTAGTTCAGAGACTTGGTACTGTTATCTCTGGTGAGAGAAATCCTTCTCTTCAGTTAGCACAGACATTTGTGTGGATGGCCAGCAAGTCTGACAGAAAGATTGATTGGGGACCTAAGTGAATTTGGTGTATTTTACTGTTCTGTTTTGCTGTATTCATCTGAATTAAACTACTTAAGCAAGCCGCTGTGTAAGGCAGCTGTATGGACACTTGTGCAGTTCTGGGGAAGGGGCATCAGGAAGAACATAGGGCTGCTGCTTTATGTGATATAAATATAGTCCATTTACAGTACTGTAAAACTACTCAACAGAAGTCATATAGTGCCTTGTAGGCCTGGATTGTGCTGTTCTCTTGTGACAGAGTTATTTAAACCTCAGTTTGCTTTGGGATTTTTTGTAGATTTTTTTGTTTTTGTTTTTTTTTTTTTTTTTTTTTGGGGGGGGGGGTTGGGGAGAGTGCACTTTAAACTATTCTCTTGGAAAATTTGCACTTAATCTGCATCAGTATGGAATATAGGAACACAGGATAAAAGAGACCGCTTAGGTCATGGAGCGTAATGCTTTGTGAGTACTGGAATACAGTCACTGTGCGTTTTGGAAAGGCTGCCAAACTGCTACTTCTAAAGCGTAAAACAGTCTCCAAGATTGTAAGCAAACTCCACACGTGTAATGTTGTGAGAAAGAGCAGAAGTGATCCAGGCTTTTCTAGTGTTGCAGGTCCTTGCAGTTGCAGGGTATCTGTTAAATGTCCAGCAGCTCCTGGGAAGCATCTTATGCCCCATAGCATGGAGAAGGATAGAAAAGAACAGAAGCCCCGTTGCCATATGTATGTAGCACATACCTTTTGGACAAAGGTATCTGCGTTTTATTTAAAATAAATAATCCCACCTCAAATTACTTTTTGATATCCTTTAGAAGTTACAGAGCTGGACCTTTTAAATTATTTTTTGAACTTCTGAAGATCTCAAATGTGAATCGCAGTTCGTTAGGGACTACATGCATAGCATATATGTGAATTATGTACAGTGTATTTCAAAATAATCCAGGAAAGCTAACTCCAAATAAATACTAATTATTTCTAACATGCCTTTACAGCAGCAGTATCAAAGTGCCCTGTTTTGGGCAGACAAAGTAGCTTCACTGTCTCATGGTAAGTAGTTGCTTTTTACATTGGTTTTGATTAACTTCTTTCTGACAGTGTTCTTTCTGGTGGGTTTTTTTAAAGCTGCTTGGCTAAATGTTGAAGTTTTGAGTCTTTTCTATGTGAGTGCTTTTCTGTGATCCTTGGAATGCCATTTTTCCCAATAGAGCAAGGCCAGTCTTCCTTCCCTTTTGAACTTTCGTGTTAACATTAGTGTTTGGCCAAACCTTAAGGTTTGCCTGCCTTAAGAAACGAACAATCCCCAGAGCTACAAGTGACAGTGGTGGTTTCCTACAGGATTGACTGTTGCTCTGGATGATAAGTAGAATGCAGGTTTACAGTGAGCCTGTCTGCTCAGAACCTATGTCTGCCTACTGCCGTGGTGCATTTACACTTCTTTAACTGATTCTAGGTGCTTAATCCCACAAAAGCTTTAGTTGCCGTTAAAGAAGGAGGGTACTAAGCTGTGCTTCTGCAATCATAACTTCAAGCTGCAGAAGTCTAATGCTTTCAATTTTGTTGTTGTTCTTTTTTGTGATATTTTTTGAGAGACAATTCTGGGTTTTGGGATTGGTTTTTTCTGCCCTATGTCCAAGGGCAGGGTAACCCACAACTGCTGCTTTTTTTTATGTCTGTATCACTGTTGTCTCCTCCTCATGACAAACCTCTAGTATAAGGTTCTCTGTATTCTCTGTCCAGTGCACTCACTATCCCATTTCTTTAAAGTTAAAATCTAATTACTTTTTCATTTTAATCTGTCACTGATAGATATTATACAGTGTGCATACAGATATATATACACACACCCCCCCCCCAAAAAAAAACCCAAACTTTGTAACTCAATAGGATGCCAGAATAGGGGAAAAATACTTTCCTAGTGAAGCAAAAGTGAGTATTCTGTATGTTTAAAGATTTATAATTTGTTCTTTTTATTTTAGAGGAACCACAAGATATCTACTGGTTGGCGCAATGTCTTTACCTGACAGCTCAGTATCATAGAGCAGCGCATGCCCTTCGATCGCGTAAGTTGGATAAGGTAAGCTATTTCAGTCAACAACTTATTACTCTCATTCCACTTTTAAACCTCTTTTGCTAACTAGAGTGACATTCACTATCAGAGAATATATATGGGAAGAGTAATTTAAAAACAAGTACAGCCCAGTGTTCAATTGGCCAGATAGGGTCACAGAAAACAGATGAGGTCCAAGGACGTAACTGCAGCAGGTATAGGAAGGTGGAGTGTCACTTCAGGTGTAGTTGTTTAAATTGTCTTTCAGCTCTGCTCATGAGTGGTGAAGGCAAGACTGAAGGAAGTCACTTTTGAGAGTTTAATAGTAAGTGTTCCAAACTTAGTTGTTTTGGTCAGGAAAGATTTTTGGAGGTGAAAGGGATGAAGAAGCCATAAAACCGAAAAAGGAGAGAGCAGAATGGAATTTAGCAGTGTAAGTAAACGCGTTCTTTATAACTAATACGTATGAAACTTCTCTTTCAGTTATATGAAGCATGTCGCTACCTTGCAGCTAGGTGTCATGTGAGTACACATTTTAACCACTACTGGAAACAAATCTAACTAAATAAAAGATGCATCTTGGGAAGATTAGGTGCCTGACAGGCAATGTAGATATCTATGTTCATTGGAATAACAGGTTTAAATTTTGTGACAGTTAATTTCATTCTTAAACCTTCAGTATGATCACTAAACCCGTTGTAGTACTATTCTGAAAAAATCCAACTGACGTTTTTTCCAGGAAAGAAAATACCCCCCAAATATTTTGTGAGGAAAGACCATGAACCATTTTTGTCTTATGTCTGAAATTGTAGATTAAACATAGATATTTTAAATAGAACAATGTGCTGCTTGTAGAATAAGGTGATTGTATGAACTATTTTTAGAAGCCTATCTGCTTCTGTAGTTGCAGAATGCTGAATAATAGATTTTTCTGTAGGTGTTAATTTTATTACTTTCTGTGTATTATAAATGACTAGTAAAGTAGTTGACTGCAGTTGTGAAATGACACGTCCAAATAAGAATATGCATGCATGAAAAACCTGCTGATGAGCACTGGTTGTTATAATCTGTGCCTTTGAAATGTGACACTGTAAGTATTGGTGCTTTATGTACAGATGTTTCACATCCCAACCTTGTTTTTTATCATGCACGTGTTTGGCTAGTATGCTGCAAAGGAACATCAACAGGCCCTGGATATTCTTGATATGGAAGAGCCAATCAACAAAAGGCTTTTTGAAAAGTACTTGAAGGATGAAAGTGGATTGAAAGACTCTACCACAGACTGGGAGATGTCACAGTCCTCTGTAAGTAACATTTTTAAACAAATCCCTGAGAAACAAAATGTGTGAAGTCAGAAAGTGATTTTACAGCTGTATGAATCTGAAACTCTGTGTTTACGCTTTCTTTTTTGGATAACATATTTTTTAAAAATGCCGTATTGTTCTCTTTTCAGTCAGAAGTCATGTGGTAGCTTGCCCATATGTAAAAAGCTTGGTTTGCAGAGATGAAGAGTGCTTTTCAACAATTTCCCCTAAATTATTTGCAGACGCTTTACAGGAGGTTCATGATCTAGCATTGTTTTCTAGAGTCTTTAAGCTCTATGCTGCAGTTTCACTCTTGATAATGTAAACTAAGGTTTCTTTCAGCTGGGCTGCAGGTTCTGAGTACTAAGGCAAATTTTCTTCTTCTCCAGTTATTTTTAATTAAATACTTCCTTAATCACTCAAGTGTTGTTCTCAGTGATTTATTGATCATGCTTGAAAATGACAAGACATGAAGGTGAGGTTTTTGACGCTTGATGAAAAAATTCTCCATAGGCACACAGTTAAAAGGAATTGGTACCACGTACAGGCTGAAGAGTATGTGAAAATTCTTCGGAGTTATGAACTGAAGCTTATTAGATGAAACTATAGTGAAGGTGATTGACAGATGCCCTTTTACCTGTAAGACTGAAGTAGCAAAATGGGTTAAAACATCCATGTGAATTGATTTTTGAATGCTGGTATTAATGGGCTTAAAGGAGAACTGGATTAAACAGTTACTGTTGTGCACCTTTGTGTGAACATTTAAGCTACAACTGCAAGCAAAGGAAGAAGTCTTCAGCTTTGCCTGTTCATTCTTGGTACTCTGGCCCAGGTGTTTGCGTGGCTGATTATTGAACTAATCTGGGAATCTATTTTGACTGCAAAATAACCCAGCCAAAAAAACCAACTTCATCAGCCCTTACCTTCACAAATGCTTGTGATAATGTAGTTCACTAATGCGAGGATGGGTTTGGTTTGCCAAAGGAGAAAACTGCTGAAGTGGGTGCTGCTACAAGAAATTTTAGATCACTTTAGGGCTGTAGCTTTTTCAATCTTGATTTGATTAGTCTGCACAGACACTACCTCCAGAGTAGGAATGACTGCTCTCTGAGCTGGTAACAATATTGCCACTTCAGCAGCCCCCTGGGGTTGATTAGTCATTAATGCAGCTATCCTGTTTCTGATGTGTGAGTTCCTGAAGGAGTTGGTCTGTCTAGTTAGTCTAATGATACAGATACCTGATGTGTTAACTTTCTCCAAGTCACTTCTGTGGTCTTCTAACTGAATTGAACACTCATCTAGGGAGTTTTGAAAGATCATAGTTATTAGACATCATAGCACAAGCTTAACTATGGTAATAATGATCTTTCACTACTTTTATTTCTTAAAGCATCTGTGTCTTGGATTGAAAAGAAGGATATATATTTTCTGCTCAAAGTAATTTGAGTCCATTTGGCCTTATTCATCTGTACTCAGTCATTCTTGTCTTGCATGAAATATGTGATTTCACAGTCAACAAAGAAGTGAATCACCTTTGGAAGTGACTATTCCCCTATATTGAGTATGAAGAGAATTTATTCTAATCAGCTTACAACTCAATATCAGAGAGCTGGATGCTAGAAGTAGAAAATAATCTATCCTCCTATTTATTTCAAGCATGTGTTTGTTTGGCAGTAGATAACCTGACACAGCATTCATTTGACTTTTCCGAGATGATAGAGACAATATTTTATTTACAGACAGCACTAGAAAACCAGGTTCTGTCATACATGAAATGCTTTTTACTTTTCAGGGAGCCCATTTGATTTGTGCTCAAAACCAAATTACAAACATTGATTCAGTCTTTGACCTCCAGCCCTGCTTTCCCACCAGATCAAGAGCTCTATATGCCTTTTGCGAGGGAAGATCTATGATGCTTTGGATAACAGAACCCTAGCAACATACAGCTACAAAGAGGCCTTGAAGCTTGATGTTTACTGCTTTGAAGCATTTGATCTTTTAACATCGCACCATATGCTGACAGCACAAGAAGGTCTGGATAGTAGTATTTTTCAAATACAAGTAAAATTTAGCTGCTTTCTCAATATGCCTTTTTCCTGGATAAAAATTAAAGCAATACGATAAGGAACAGACTTTAGAATGTATAGAATATTCATAAAAATGAATAGAAAAATGTATGAAATGAATTAAAATTATAAGCCACTCAAATTTACATTTGAACTGTATTTTCCAGTCTTGCAGTGCTAAAAATTAAAAGAAACAAAGTAACCTAGCTGTCCTGTTTGTTAGCTCTGGAAGCTTCTATGCTCTCTGCTCAGCCTAAACGTTTTTCCTGTGTTCTCAATTTCAGAGGCTTTGAACTCACAAAACCCTACTGGTGTTTGCTTAGTTGTAGGAGGCAGTGGTTAATATAGCATTCCGAGTGATAAAATTTGACATGTAGAGTAAATTGAAAATAGTGGTGTGTTAGAGCCATCTTAATTAAATTTAACATAAAAGTGTAGAAGGAAAAACTAAGAATTAAATAATTTATTTCCGTAATTACTAGTATTATCTGGTTTACTGTATCTGTACTGTAATCTTTCTTGATTCAGGATAAGCATCAAAATTATTTGCATTTCTTAAGTCCTTAAAATGTTGGATCTTGCAATTTTTTTCTGTAATACGATCACTTAAATTTCTTTTTTAATTCCATAGAAAAAGAGCTTCTTGAATCTCTACCTCTTAGTAGACAGTGTACAGAAGAAGAACAAGAATTGCTTCACTTTTTATTTGAGAATAAATTGAAAAAGGTAAACTCCAAACTGACTGAAAAGCTGGAGAACTGATTGGAAGTCTTGACTTCAGGTGTAAATTTTCTTGGATTCAGTTTATTGTAAACATTGGAATAAATAAGGGTTTTGTAGTTTTGGTTACTTCAAAATTTATGATGCAGTAGATATCACTTTATGGGGGTAGTATAACAGTTTAGTGTACTTATTTCTGGTGTGGTGCCAACTTGAAATTCTGATTTTTAGCTTTATTTCTTGAAAAACTTCTAAGTGAGGAAAAAGAACATCAATAATGTAGGCAATGTGTCAGATACAGTGGATGTGGTCAGAGCAGTGGATGTGGTCTACCTTGACTTCAGTAAAGCGTTTGACACAGTCTCCCACAGCATCCTCATAGCTAAATTAAGGAAGTGTGGTCTGGATGATCAGGTAGTGAGGTGGACTGCGAACTGGCTGAAGGACAGCAGCCAGAGAGTTGTGGTCAATGGGGCGGAGTCTAGTTGGAGGCCTGTATCTAGTGGAGTGCCTCAAGGGTCAGTATTGGGACCAGTATTATTTAATATATTCATCAATGATTTAGATGAGGGAATTGAGTGTACTGTCAGCAAGTTTGCTGATGACACTAAGCTGGGAGGAGTGGTTGACACGCCAGAAGGCTGTGCTGCCATCCAGCAGGACCTGGACAGGCTGGAGAGTTGGGCTGTGAAAAATGTGATGAAATATAACAAGGGGAAGTGTAGAGTCCTGCATCTGGGCAGGAACAACCCCAGGTTCCAGTATAGGTTGGGGAACAACCTATTAGAGAGCAGTGTAGGGGAGAGGGACCTGGGGGTCCTGGTGGACAGCAGGCTGACCATGAGCCAGCACTGTGCCCTTGTGGCCAGGAAGGCCAATGGCATCCTGGGGTGTATTAGAAGGGGGGTGGTCAGTAGGTCAAGAGAGGTCCTCCTTCCCCTCTACTCTGCCCTGGTGAGACTGCATCTGGAATATTGTGTCCAGTTCTGGGCCCCTCAGTTCAAGAAGGACAGGGACCTGCTGGAGAGAGTCCAGCGCAGGGCAACTAAGATGATTAAGGGAGTGGAGCATCTCCCTTATGAGGAAAGACTGAGGGAGCTGGGTGTCTTTAGTTTGGAAAAGAGGAGACTGAGGGGTGACCTTATTAGTGTATATAAATATATAAAGGGTGAGTGTCATGAGGATGGAGCCAGGCTCTTCTCGGTGACAACCAATGGTAAGACAAGGGGTAGTGGGCTCAAACTGGAACACAAGAGGTTCCACTTAAACTTGAGAAGAAACTTCTTCTCAGTGAGGGTGACGGAACACTGGAACAGGCTGCCCAGGGAGGTTGTGGAGTCTCCTTCTCTGGAGACATTCAAAACCCGCCTGGACGCCTTCCTGTGTAACCTCATCTAGGTGTTCCTGCTCCGGCAGGGGGATTGGACTAGATGATCTTTTGAGGTCCCTTCCAATTCCTAATATTCTGTGATTCTGTGTGATACCTGAAAATACTAGGATATACCAACATTATTCAAGACTACTTTTTTCCAAAGATTATGAGAACACTGAGAGTCAGCTGTAAATTGCTCAGTATTCATTTCTACAGCCTACACTTACACTACTGACACTGGCAAGCATTTCACATTGTAAATGAGCTTTCAAGTACATTATAAAGAAGCATTTTACACAGTGTATGTTTTATGGACTTTCAGTTTAAAACTAAGAATTTTAAGAAGCTTAATACTTCTTAAATATTCTTCTAGAACTACAAATATTAATACTTACATACCTTCTGATTTTAGATTGGTGGTTGTTTCACATGTTGTTTGTTTTGTCTTTCAGTATAATAAACCCAGTGAAACAGTGATTCCTGAATCAGTAGATGGTCTTCAGGAAAACCTGGATGTGGTAGTATCCTTAGCTGAAAGACATTATTATAACTGTGACTTCAAAATGTGTTACAAGCTTACTTCAGTGTAAGTATACAAAGCAACTTCGAGGGTTTTTTTTCTCATATGGTGAAGTATAATAGTTAGGCCTGGATTTACAGTGAATATTGTTGTTCATTGCAATCTGAAAGTTTCAGGTAGTTAAAATGTGTAGTTTATGTTTGGCAAGACATTATTTTTGTGGTATGTAACAGTAGTATCCAAACTAAAACTCCAGTTAATCAGCAGTGTGCTGCACTTCCCTCCATCCATCCTTACTCTTGTACCTTCAGTTCTGTGTACTCTCTACCTGCTTCGTGTTTGGCCTTCAGAGTGAAGAGGTTTGGATCAGTTGGTTAGTTAGGAAGTACAATTTCTCTGGCTGATTAAAAGTTATGTTCATTTTAATATGCCAAGTTTTGTGTCTCAGTTGTTAAGTAGCCCATGTATACACTGCTGCTTGGTTGCCAGATGGGTCAGAACAACAACATGGATTGCTTCTCAACTACTGTAAATCTGAACATATGGTTGTGGAGCTATTTTTCCTGCTGGCCTAACAACAGTTACAGCTACAGTTACTGCTGGCCTAAAAACAGTTTTAAGAAAACTGTATTTTTGTTTATGTAATGCATAGTCTTAGAATATTAGTGTAATAAAATAGAAGGGGTTTGGGTCGTTTTTACTTTTAATGGTACAGCTTTTTCTTAGCTGAAACAAGTCATGACTATGTTGAATATCCCAAGGAGACCAGTACAGGCAAGATTTTTGGGAAGGCTGTAGGCAATGCTGACTGCTAGGGTGAATTTAAGCATCTGAGTAAAATCGTGATGCTGTTGAAATAAATTACTCCAATTAAGTAAATGAAATTATACTATTGCATCTTTGTTTCTGAAACATAAATACCCCATCCTATCTAGCAGAAATTGGCAAGAGTAAATATCTTCTAGAGAAGGCTATCCCAGAGCTTGGAAGTGAGAGTCTGAGAAATCCATATAACTTCAAAGTTTTAGACTTCCTTCAAAAGAGCATTTAATATACTTGTGCATATGTTCTTTTATATTTTTCATTTGAAGTACTCTGAACTATTTAAAAATGTCAACTAAACTTTTAACTATTCCAAGGTGTACTTCTCAAAGAATAGAGTCATGATGTTCTACCTCTGATTTAAGACATTCTTCGAGAGTTCAAGACATCTTTTTTTTTCTGCTTAGTTCACCAGATGCTTACAGGAAGGACACATGCCTACATGCCATGTCCTGCATACAGTCTTGTCTGTGAGACTATCTTCCATTTCTAAATGCCACAGGAAATAAAAAATTAGAACTGAGCTAAATACATTTCCTAAGGCATACTGCTTAGTGTTAAGCTCAGAAAGTTGAGGACTACTGCTTGAAAGTTTCTGTCAAATGAATGGAAAAGATGAACAGAACTGTTGTTTTCTACTTGCTGGTTAAATTTGAAGTGACCTGCAAACAAGTATGCATTGTATTCTGTTTTTCTGTTTGTATATTCAGCTTGCCAGAGAATTCTGTTACTCTCTTTTGTTAAGCTGTATTAATAGTTATTTTTCTGGCCTTAAGATAGCTTTTATTATGCTGTTAATAGTTACTTTCTAGTCACAAATAATTTCCCAATGCCTGAAGTGGTAGTTAACTGGAAAATTACATACTATAAAAGCAGTGTGCTTATAACACATGAAAATTTTGGAAGTGTGCATTGCAGATTTTTTAATTTTTTTTTTGTTCATTTGTTTGTGGTTTTTTTTAGAGTAATGGAAAAAGATCCTTTTCATGCAAATTGTTTACCTGTGCATATAGGGACGCTTGTGGAGCTGAACAAAGCAAATGGTAAGAAACATAACATTTAATATGGGTCAAAAGAAGAGTGTAAATCTTCAATTTTAAAAAATAATTAAGGATTGCAAGAAACCCCCTTAGATACCATTTTTAAAATTGCATCTATTTTAACTCCTACCTGCAGTTTCAGGAGAACAGTGGTACCTGGAAAAGAAAGGACTTTCAGAACTGATTGAGGGGAGCAGTAGTGCAGAGCCTTTAATTGAGTGTCGCTATCTTTTAACCACTGGGTTATGTAGCCAGATAATTAGTGAGCTATACTGCTACATATCGTAGAATGGATTGGATTGGAAGGGACCCAACCCCCTGCCATGGGCAGGGATACCTTCCACTAGACCAGGTTGCTCAAAGCCCTGTCCAACCTGGCTTTGAACACTGCCAGGGATGGGGCAGCCATAGCTTCTCTGAGCAATAGAGAATTTTTGTTGTTTGATTTCTGGTTTGCGGTGATCTTTATAGAGTATCTAGGTGTACTTTTTCTTCTCAACAATAAAATATATTAATTTAAACTAGAAGGATCTTTTTAGCAGTGTGTATGCTCTAGGTAGATATGCTTATTCCGTATTAGAAAAAATTCTAGATTGTTGTTGTGAAGGCCTCTTTTTTTTAGTTCAGAGAAGTTAATAATCATGCAGCACCTTTGTTGGAATTACAGGAATAGCTTACTTGCAGCTGGCATAGCTTTTTCTCATTTCAGAATGCATAAAATCATCCAGATCTTGTAACGAACTTGAATGTCTTTAAAACCAATTGGAAAATAGAGTAAAGGAGCTCATATGATTTACAGTATTTCAAAGGATGGTGCATTGTATGTACAAAATAAGTCATTAGGTGTACTAGTACTTCTCAATGTTTAGCAAATGTACTTTTCAGTTACAGTTAACTACATCTGAAAATGTGGCCAGTTCTGATTTTTTTTCTTCAAAGTCTGCCTTGAGAATCGTCTTGTAAATATTTGCAAGCCAGTTTTCATGTTTGATTTTTTTCTGAAGCCAAGAATTTATGCAAAGTACTCCAGGACAGGCTCATCAATTTAAGAGCACTGTACTCAGAAGAAACAGAAATTTTATCATAGAATCATAGAATACCAGGTTGGAAGGGACCCCAATGATCATCTGGTTCAACCTTTCTTGGCAAGAGCACAGTCTAGACAAGGTTTCCCACCACCCTGTCCAGACAAATCTCAAAAGTGTCCAGTGTTGGGAAATCTACCACTTTCCTGGGGGATTATTCCAATGGCCGATTGTTCCCACTGTTAAAAAAATTTTCCTCTTGTGTCTAACTGTAATCTCCCCAGGAGTAACTTGTAGCCATTGCCCCTCCTTTTTTCCCATGTGACCCGTTGTAAAAAGGGAGCCTCAATCTTCTTTGTAGCCACCTTTTGAATACTGGAACGTAGTGATAAGGTCTTCCCTGAGCCTTCTTTTCTCAAGGCTGAACAGACCCACTTCTCTCAGCCTTTCCTCATGACATGCTTCCCAGTCCTTTGGTCATGTTTTTGGCCTTTCTCTGGACCCTCTCCAGCTTGTCCACATCTTTTTTTGCATAGTGGGGACCAAAACTGAACACGGTATTCCAGGTGTGGCCTAACAAGCACTGGCTGGGACAATGACATCTTTATCTCTGCTGATGAAGCCCTTGTTGATGGAACCCAGCTTCCCATTGGTTTTCTTTGCTGCAGGAGCACACTGTTGATAAATATTGAGCTTGCTGTCCACCAGAACACTGAGGTCCCTTTCACAGAGCTTGCTAGCTGGGTAGATCCCAGCCTGTGCTGCACTCCTGGATTGTGTTTACGTAGGTGCAAGATGTTACATTTATTCTTGTTGAACTTTATAAGGTTCTTGTTAGCCCACTTTTCCAGCCTATGCAGGTCTTCCTGCAGGATGACTCTCCCTTCTGAAGTGTCCACTTCCCCGCTCAGTTTGGTATCATTGGCAAACTTCATCAGGGTATGATTGATTCCACCATGCAGTTCAGTGAAGACACTGAACAGTTTTGGGCCCAATACTGGTCCCTGGAGAACCCCACTAGTGACTAGTTTGAAAAGGAGCTATTTAACCACCACCCTCCGGATGCAGCAGGTCAGCCAGTTCCTCACCTACCACACAGACTCCTTGTGGAGACTGTGACACATCACAGCTTCTAGGCAGAGGCTGTGGGAAACTGTATCGAAAGCCTTGGAGAAATCCAGGTAGACAGTGTCCACCACTTGCTCTGCATCAACTGCGCAGGTTACTTTGTCATAGAAGGCAGTCACATTTGTCAAGCACGATTTGCTTCTGGTGAATCTGTGCTGGCTTTTCCCAGTTGTGTGCTTCATTTGTCTTGTGATAGCCCCTAGGAGGATTCACTCCATAACCTTTCCAGAGACTAAAGTAAGACTGTCCCATAATGCTGTTTCTTACAAAATTGCATAGGCACCAGAATTGTAATCCTGTATCTGATTGCTTCTGCTGTTAATATGAAATCTGTAGTAAGTTATTCTAATAACTAGAGTTATTATTTTAATTAGAAAAGTACTCATGGAGAATTATTCCAAACAATATAACAACTTACTTGCTTTTGTCCTATATTCAGCATATTAATGCAGGGCATTCTACTTTGAAATTGATCTAGCCAATATGTTATACCTTTTGAATGTAGGAACTTCAATACTGTTTTGTCTTGATGAGATGTATTTAATAGTAATACTGCATGCATTTATTTTAATATATACACATGACCTAAGCTGTTGTGGAATTCTTAAAGGGGTGGGACGTAAAGCTGCTTATTTATGTGCTGTAAAGACTTAACGGGGTTGGTTTATTTGGTTTTAGTTAACTGAAGCAGCTTGAAGCATTACCATGCAACAGAAAACACTTTTGTTCACTTTTGTATTAATAACATTAAATGGTCTAGAGATTTTATATAGAAAGCTAAAGGGCTTGAAATATCTTAATGTTTTAGCACATTTTAATTTTCTTTTTTCTTTTCTTCCCACTATGTAGAGCTTTTCTATCTTTCTCACAAGCTGGTGGATTTATACCCAAATAATCCTGTAAGTTGTTCTAAGCCTTCACTGCCAGGTAGCTTTTTTCTAGGTGAAAGTGGATAAAGCTTGTAATGCAACAGTCAGTCTGAGCAACAAAATTCAAAATCTGTTTCTGGGTGGAGCTAGTAAAAAGGGTTTACTCCTTTTATTTTCTGTGCATTGAAATTTTCTTACACCAAGGTTCTTTCTTTAAAACAAAGTGCATGTAAAATATACTCAATGTGAAATACTCACTTTCAATAATAATTCAAAACAAATGCCACAGAATTCCGTAAATGTCTGTGGCTCCCTGGACAACCTTTTCCACTGTTTAATCACCCTCACAGTGAAAATTATTTTCCTTTTACTTGGTCTGAATTCTTAGTTTTGCAACTTGTACCCATTGCCTCCCATCCTATCGCTGCACCTCAGAGAAGAGTCTGCCTCTGCTGTCTGTGTTCCCTACCATTAGATAATTGAAGACAGCAGTAAGCTTTCCACATAGGGCTCTCTTCATGAGGCTGAACAAACCTGGTTGGAGATGCACATGCCAACAGTTTTAGCTTGTCTTTAATAAATAATTCAAAGAGCTGGCTGTGATTTCAGTGAAAAGTTTCTAAGTTTTCCAGTTATAGTCTATTTCTCTGTTTTGCGTCACTAAAATCAGTGTGATACGTCTAATAATATTCCATTTTGATTTTAATGCACAGGTGTCATGGTTTGCAGTAGGATGCTACTACCTCATGGTTGGCCACAAAAACGAACATGCCAGAAGATATCTCAGGTAAATTTTTTTTTTCTGTTTTTCCTTAGCAGATCTGTTGCTCACTTGCTAAATAAATATTTAATGTTCACCATTGATTGAAAACTCATAAAATAAATGGTAATCTCAATAAGTTGGTTACTACTAAAATAGTCCCTTTGTTGATACCCTTTTCTTGTTACAGAAATTTAGATCTCATCCGTCTAGATACTTTCAAAATTACATACTTATGTGGAATCTCTTTTGGCAGTCACATTCCTGTTATGGGCAGGTGTAGGCCGTGCATTCGCTCATGCTGCCAAGCTAACTACAGCTGGGTAATAAAGCCTCAGTTCTT
Organism: Psittacula echo; assembly: GCF_963264785.1. Taxonomy (NCBI): domain Eukaryota; kingdom Metazoa; phylum Chordata; class Aves; order Psittaciformes; family Psittacidae; genus Psittacula; species Psittacula echo. Next base: position 64,185,103 of record NC_137736.1, on the reverse strand, counting down.
AGCTTAAGGATAGTCTGGTGGTCTCCCAGCTTCAGGTCTTAAAGGGAAGAACTGGATAGAAAATTCTGACATTTGGCTGTCATTCCTTCTCTGCACAAGCAGCCTTGGGCTAGTTGGTCAGTCAGTCTGACACCCTTTCGTGTAGGTCTTCTGATGTGATATTTATGTGTTTACATCTATGTGATAGAATATATTTATTTTGAAATGTATAGCTAGAAATGCTTTTTGTAACTTGCCCTATTCACCTATTGTATTATTATGTTCGGTACTGTCAAATAATTCCTGCTGTCCATGAACAGCAACAGAAATAATACAGTGAATTCTTGAAAATACTTGATACTTTCAAGTGCTGAGTAGTTTGAACTTTTAAAATTAACTTTGTTTACCACTGGTGATAACAGATTATTTTAATAGATACCTAACTATGTGGCCTATCATTGCTATGTAAGTAGTCACCTGAAGCAGATGAAGTTTAATTTCAGATGTGTTTGCTTGTGACTTGCTCTTGTTGTTAGCAAAGCTACTACACTTGAGCGAACCTACGGGCCTGCGTGGATAGCTTATGGACATTCATTTGCAGTTGAGAGCGAGCATGACCAAGCAATGGCTGCATACTTCACAGCTGCACAGCTTATGAAAGGGTATGTCAAAAATGTCATATTTAGGAATATAAAAATTAATCTATAAATAGTGTAGAACATTCATCTGTATCCCTTTAAACAGTAGGAATACATCTGCAACAGTTATCTGGTAGAGAACAAAGGAGGAAAAAAAACCCAAATAATTTCATCATCTGCATTTAACTGCATTATTTGTGATTACTGTTGTGATTTTTATAAGTTCTAAAGTAAAGCTTTATATTCAGGCAGCTTGTGTTCTGCCTGAAAGCTCTCTGAAATTTGCAAATCATGTTTGTCATACCAGGTCATAAACTGCTATATAGTAATATCTTGAACAGCTCTTTCATGCTGTGGAGAAAGTTGTAAAATGAGTCGCAGACTAATCATGGGCATGCTGCATATACAACTACTGGTTTTCATTGTAGTTAATGGTAAATGTAATCCCTCTAGTTACTACTTCTTCCATATTCTATTTGTAAATCAAATATATGAGGGAAACTAGGAAAAAAAATGCTCAGAACTAACGTAAGTATTGAGAAAATGTGATTCTAGATGCAGGTTACAATTATGTATTGGAGTTCAAATTTTTCGTCAGAGTTAATCAATAACTAACAGAGATGTAAAGTCTTTTAAATTGCACCTTAGGTTAACAGCTAGCTTAAAACAGCTTTTACTTGGATGTACATAAAGATATGCAAACACAGCATTTCTTTATAGCTTGTGATGCCATTCCTGATAAGTGGATGTTTGTTTTATTGTGGTTTGGATTTTTGTTTTGTTTTGTTTTGTTTTTTTAGGTGTCATTTGCCAATGCTCTATATTGGACTGGAATATGGTTTGACCAACAACTCAAAGTTAGCTGAAAGGTTTTTCAGCCAAGCTTTAAGTATTGCACCTGAAGATCCTTTTGTTATGCATGAAGTTGGAGTGGTTGCATTTCAAAATGGAGAGTAAGCTCGCAAAATACAATTTAATACGATCTTAAATATGGATTATCCTGAAGTGTAATGTGCCAATATATCTGATAAAGTACTTACATTGAACTGTAGTTTCTTTTGGTTCTAGTTTAGATGGTGTTTATCCTAAACTCTTGATTTCTACATTGTTATTTGTTGTTTAAGTTTTAATGACGAAAGAATTTAATGCTTGAGGAACATGCAGAGATTGATTACCAGTACCTAGTAACTTCCAATACCTAAAGAGGCCTACAAGAAATCTGAGAGGGACTTTTTACAGGGGCATGGAGTGACAGGACAAGGGGAATGGCTTTAACAGAGGATAGATTTAGATTAGATATTAGGAAGAAGTTCTTTGCTGTGAGGGTGGTGAGGCTCCGGCACAGGTTGCCCAGAGAGGCTGTGGCTGCCCCATCCCTGGCCTTGTTCAGGTTGGACGGGGCTTTGAGCAAGCTGGTCTAGTGTGAGGTGTCCCTGCCCATGGCAGGGGGTTGGAACTAGATGATCTTTAAGGTCGTTTCCAACCCATTCTATGATTATCATCTTGTGTGTGCCTTTCGTTGTGTAGTTGCATGCCTTGAAAAGGCATCTGTCACCTGTCTGCACACACAAGTGTGCAGTGCACACACATGCTATAAAATTTTGTACAGCAAAATGTTTTGTCATCTTGGAAGATTCCAAATCTCCTGAAATATTCTGGAAAAAAAACCCCTAATGGATGTAAGATGTATTTAGTGAACATTCTCAGTTTTAACTTTGACTTGTCAGCACTTAGGAGCACATGCATAGTCTATTCAAATGTAAATTAGTTTTTACATCTAATTTCACTCATACGACGAAATAATGTTAAAGAACTGTTCTTGTAATACAGTTTTCTTATGCCACTAATGAAAACTCTTCACTAATTTACTTTTCTTTCCTCCACCCCTCAATTCTTAGCTGGAAAACTGCAGAAAAGTGGTTTCTTGATGCACTGGAAAAAATCAAAGCTATTGGAAATGAGGTATTTTTCCTAACAACATTCACAATCCCTAATGTGTAAAACTCTGGGAAATTTTGCAATATCTTGTGACAAAATACACTATGGTTATTTTAGGATAGAAGCAATAAAATATAAATTTCGCTTTAAAAGTTGGACCATTTATTTCTAATGGAGTATGGTGGGGTTTTAGATGAGAACCATCACACTTTATCTTCAGTGCTACAGGATAAGGCAAAAAGTATGTTTCTATATGAAATAAAAATAAATTCAGCATAACATTCAGTTATAGTCTGGGAAGCTGCAGTAACTTGGAATTGCTGTGTTATTTTGCAGGTGACAGTGGATAAGTGGGAGCCTTTATTGAACAACTTAGGACATGTCTGCAGAAAACTCAAGTAAGCAGAGTACTAGAGCTTCATTTAGCTCAAATACTGCAGAAATGTTTTCTCTAGGCCTGCTTCTTATTTATATCAAGATTATGTACCACATGAGAGCAGAGTGGAAGTACTCTATAGGAACAAAATTCCCTAAATCAGCTTCTGAAGATAAATATGTTAATTGCCCCTTATATCCAGTTTACTACATGCAACTTAAAGTACTTAATGTAAATGCCTTTCCTTAACTATTGGTTAGTATTTGATAGAACTTTTAGATGCTTGAATGGGTGTGAATTCTAACTGGCTGCTGTACCAGACCTGACACACTTGAGTATGTTCAGTGATTTAATTAACAGAAAATGGGTTTTGTGCTGATCAATTGCTTGGATCAGTGTTTGTGGGGTTCTTATTGAAGCAGAAGACTCAGTGACATAAACACAGCAACAAAGTATTACTTTATGGCTTGTGAGAACAGAGCTGTTTCATATTTCCATTTAATGAAGAGAAAGAGAAAGTGCAAAGTGCGTGCAAAAGATGTAACAGTTTTAACATAGAGAACTGTTTTCTCCTTAATTACTTTTATCTGATTTTAGCCAGTGTTTTATTTAATCAGTACCACATCTTTCTTCTTAGTGTCATGGTTTTAATTGTCAAATTGGTGCATACTGTAATTTTTGTTTCAAATCTCCTAATGAGAATGTGATTATGGTAGATACAAGCTGTACTTATGTTTTGGTAGTAATTGCTTTGTGTTTGAGTTGCCAATTAGTCTTCATTTTCATTATGAAATACAGATGTATAATAGTTACCTCTTCTGCCAAGATCAAACAAAAGGCACTGCTGCTGGAATCTATTCATGAGTATAATTGCAGGTTTTTGGTTTTTTTTTTTTTCAAATACTTGTTTCAGTTATTATTCCTTTCATTTTGGGGGGGGGGGTGTTAATTTTCACAATAAGTTGGTAACTGCTTACATCACACTTAGGACAGCTTGCATTGTTATTTGTTCAGGTTCAGAAACCCAACCTAATGTATTTCTATGTCATTGTAAAGCATCTTTCAAGCAAACTGAGAATTCAGGCAGCTGTACATGTGCTTTGAGAACTTAAAAAATTCTTTAGTAACTAATTTATTAGTATTTGTAATATATGATAATTGTTATATGAAAAAAACATACTGGATATATGCCTACTCACTAGTATTCTTGGTTGAAATTTCAAAGCAGCATATTAAAATACAGTGGTAGTTAATTGGACAGGTAAATAACATTCAAATCATGTGAAAGGTTTGTGCTGCAAGCAAAGAGTTGCATAATTTTTCTGCCTCAATTGTTACTTAATGCTGTCTGACAACTTCATGTGTTGCTATTTGCATAATTTTAGTCTAACTATAGACATTAAAATTTCTTCTGAATAGACAATTGCTACCTTTAACAAGCCAGATGTGTCAGTTTCTCAGAGTAATGCCATAATGTACATTTAATGCTTGTTTTATAAAATAACAAATGCAATAAGCAGTCTCATTAATGGATAATTTTCAAAGAAAGGGTGGCTGGTATTGGGAAGGATGAACATGGGTATGTGTAAACCCTTCTTCTGATAGAGACTAGCAAAATAGAAGTGACAAAAGTACCAGTGCATGCAAGCACAAAAGTTGTGAAATTTCTGCCCAGAGAGCTTCTCTCACTTTTCAGAATGAGTGATTTAGTCTTGTATTGCTCTTCTGCTCCCCGGGGGAGGAAAATGAAGGCTACAGAAGGAAAGCTAATGTTACAGTGAACTGCATTAAACTTCTAAAGCAACTTATCATATCAAATTGCTGCGATCGTCTCCAAATGGGGCCTGGCTGTAGGCAGCTGTTTTGCTGCACAAGGGAACAACAATTTCTCAATTATATTGAGGAAGAAAATTGTCAGTATCCACAAGTACATTCTGTTATGTTCAGAGTATGAAGCAATGATTTTGAAGTTCTTGCAGGGCCGTGTGCCAGTGAGATAAGGAAAATACCAGTACAGTACTAGAAAGACACCTTTCACCCTGCGGCTTGCTAACAGATCTTCTGTATTGAACCCTAACAGGAAATATGAAGAAGCACTGGAATACCATCGCCAGGCTCTAGTATTAATTCCTCAAAACGCTTCTACTTACTCTGCCATTGGCTACATACACAGTCTAATGGGCAATTTTGAAAGTGCCATCGACTATTTTCATACGGTATGTAGCGGGTTTAAATTAAAGTGCTGGTCACAGATTCTGTTACTTACTTTTTCATAAAAATCTTCCAAAGTTTTCTATTGATGAAGTAAAAGCTGGCCATTTTGGAAAACTTAGTACTTGGATCCTTTTTTGTTACAAATCAACTGAATATCATAATTGTCATATATATTTTATGTGCGTAAACTTCTCATGCAGCTGAAATAACTTAAAATACTTCCAACGTATGCCTTAAAGTAGATATTTTAAAGTGCAACATATGTTATGCGTCATGGTTTGTAAATGATTCTCTCTCTGTACACACATATATACCTTGTCTTGAACACTTCCAGGGATATGGAATTGTTTAAGGCCAGGTTGGACAGGGCTTTTAGCAACCTGGTGTAGTGGAAGGTATCCCTGCCCATGGCAGGGGGTTTGAAATAGCTGATTTTTAAGGTCCCTTCCAACCCAAACCATTCTGTGATTCTATGATTCTATATTTGTTTCTGGTTTTGTTTTTTGTGCTTCGCTTGATTACTGCTTCATACAGTTCACAGAATAATATTACTTTCTTTGTGCAATGTTTTGCTTGTACAATGAAGACAACTGCTGTGATAGCATTGTTGAGCAACAAAACAACAAACTTAGCACCACTGTGGACTGAAGATGTAAATGGTGTTATTTGGTACTGAATACTTTCAACTGTTTTTTTAATAGGCTCTTGGTCTTAGGAGGGATGACACATTTTCAGTCACAATGCTTGGACATTGCATAGAAATGTATATTGGTGATTCTGAAGCCTACATTGGTAAGTCTTTCACTTATGTGACTGTTAAAGTCATCAAGTCTTTTGAGAGGAGTCTTATTTTTAGTCAAGAAAGACTGTCTACCAATACCTAGTTAACTTACAAAGTAGAGTATGTTTTTGTTTGGTTGAGGTTTTTTTGTTGGTTAGTTGGTTGGGCTTTTAATGGCTAATTGAGTCAAAACTTATCAGCAATTGCAGCTGACCGCTGTTTTTTGTAAGCACCATGACAGTAAATTCTTAACAGAATAAAGAAAGGAAGCATTTTGCCATGGAAGGTGGTGATGGGTTTCTTTTATAGGAAATACTGATTTGTGTCAGCTTAGAAACTAAAGGAGGGGGGTGAAATAAAATAGAAATGTGGAGTTAAAAATTGGAGCACTAATGCTATCACTGCTGTAAAGAGATATGGGCAAGGCATTTCATTGTGTCAAAACTCTGCTCTGTGGAGACAGGATAAATTATTCTGCCTCCAAAAACACAGCTTTACATGTGGTAATTAAAAAAAAGCGCTTCCTAACAGTAATATGTCATATTGCCACAGTTGGAAATATTATTTGAAAGCTTTCTCTCCACCAAAAAACTACTTGTGCTTCATTGAACTTAGTGATTATCTGTAATGAACGCAGTTGATGTACTGTCCAGCATGTTAACATGGCTGAAGCCAGTAAAAGCCATCTGTGTTACCTATTGCTTTTCCTGCAGATTTTTTGCACAATTGAAGCTTATGTTTCTCCTCAATATTATCAATATGTAGTCAGTTAACACATCCGGATGAACTGTGCAGATGTGATACACGTTAATTCAGACCATGCTGTGTGCAACTTAAGTCAGCAGAAAAGCCTCTTAGAGGATTGGGAAGCAAATTTGCAATTACTTCTCATAACAGAAATCTGAGTCAGAGTTGTACCTCTTACATTGTGCTTTTTTAAGAAAGGGGGCTGCTGGATTTTTTCAGAACAGCTCTATCAACTTCAGTCATTAAGCAGTGAGAGCTCCCTGTTGGTCTGAAAGCAGAAAATCAGTAGTTTCTGGATGATAGCTTCTTTGGCATACATTTTTGGGAATGCTCATTTAGAATAAACTAATGGTTTGACTGTTTTCCTAGGAACAGAGATCAAAGACAAATTGAGATGTTACGACTTTGATGTACACACAATGAAGACATTAAAGAACATAATTTCACCTCCCTGGGATTTCAGAGAATTCGACATAGAAAGACAAACTCTAGATGAAAGTGGCATAGTAACATTAGAGACATCACATCAAAGAAAAAGTACAGATACCAGCCACCCACTGGAAGAAACATTTGAGATTGAAATGAATGAAAGTGACATGATGTTAGAAACATCAATGTCAGACCATAGCACATGACCATAAATGCTGATAGAGAGTTCATTTTGTTGAAGTATAATACGTTTGTTTTAGCATTTTTGTTATGGTGTTCTACTTTCAAGAATTTACTATTTTTCTATGAATTCAAACTACTACTCTGTACTTAACACCAGAGAAATAATGCTTGCCTTAAGGATGATTAAAAAGAGTAGGTGGTGGACTGTTTCTACAAAATCATACAAGATGAAGTAAAAAATAAATTCACTTTTTTTTTAAACTGTTTACTGATCTGTCTGACATCAGTAAGACTGTGAAGGCTTAAAAATAGTACTTCACATGGAACTGTTCACAGTGTTGTTAAATTGAATAGCCAGTCTAATATAGTAGTATTGTGGCTTCTGAGTTTTCATTCTGTCTGTGTGTGAATGCCTTCTCAGTAAATAAACAGAATTCCATGAAGTTTATACGTGCTACTTCATAAATATGTATTCGTTTAAGGAGCAATTTCAATGGGTTTCCATCATTTGACTCTTATTTTGGCATACATTAAACTAGTGACAAAGCATGTACTTTGTTATACGTTCTCCCAGTTATTAATTTCAATTCTTTATCATATAATTGAAAGATCACTTGAAAACTTTTTTTGGGAAGCTGACTACACCACAGACATGAGTGGTGTAAACATTAAGATCAATCAGTCTTACAATTAGTGTCATAAGAAAGTTGTAAGCCACAGTGTACTACCATAGGGACCACACTCCCTCTCTTCACACAGTTGTTTTGTCAATGCAAAAGATTAACTGAGTAATACACATATGCTCTTTTTACAAGCCTCTAAAGTGTGGTATTTTTAAAGTCATTGGTTCACTGGAAAAATGAAGAAGTAAAACATACACCTCTGAAACAGCAGCAGTGACTTGTCTGTCTACTAAACAGGACAGGTCTGTCTGCTGACTTAGCATGAATGTTGAATGTATTCTGTGTAATTCTTTTCCTTTGTTGCCTTTTCCACCTATGTGACTGTGGGGCTTATAATTAAAAACTTAATGCTACAAGCTGTCATAATATTTTCTTCTGTGACCTCCAGTTAAGTATTGGCATTTAATGTTTAGATTTCCTGAAGTGAAGCAGGCCAGGCTTCAGTGTGAAGTACTTTCAGAACTCAAGAACTAGCAGTTTTTCTGTAGTCAAAGATTTTTCATGAAATGCAAAAATTATTTTAGTCAGCAAAGTAAAATCATTGGTCTAAAATGTAATTTCTACACTGTATCACAGTGTATTTGTGTATTTTTATACATATGTATTTTCAGTTACACTTTTAGCATCACATGAATGTTTGGTTATTGTAATGTAATTTTAGTCCACTTTATTGGGGCAAGGTATAAAAAACCCTGACATATTAGAGTGGATCATGGAAGATTCCCTATACCTTTTTATGGCACTTTATGTAACTGAGACAAGGGATGAAGACGAGTACCTGTATTGAAGTCTTGCTGTCATTCTTACTGGTCCTTTTAACTTTAACACAATGTTTACTTTTGCCATGAAGTAGGTATCAAAGGATGGTCTGAAACTGTAAACTTTGGAGTGATTTTTTTTTTTTTTTGTATAGTGTTTGCATAAACTGGAAAATATAAAATACTACTTTTCATCCTGCTACATCTGTCTCATGGCTCCTTGAGTTCTCAGTGACCAGGTTCCGATTAACCAGGTTAATCCTAAGGTTAGTAGAGACCACTACTTGGAAGAAATTGCTAGGTGGGAAGGCCTTCATTTATCTAAGGACTCGTTAGCCAATCTGAGATACCTGCTAGTGAATCAAAATACTAATTTCTCTTTTTCCTGTTTTTGCCATCTTATTTGCTTGCTGTGCTGACAGACTTATTTGCTGTGACTATGTCTTCATTCTTTGACTATTCCTGATAGCGCTCTCATGAATCCCCATCTGGATCAGGGACAGTTCATCGTATTCATGTAGGCTATGTGTATTGTATCCAGAATATTGGACAACCAATGGTAAGACAAGGGGTAGTGGGCTCCAACTGGAACACAAGAGGTTCCACTTAGATTTGAGAAGAAACTTCTCAGTGAGGGTGATGGAACACTGGAACAGGCTGCCCAGGGAGGTTGTGGAGTCTCCTTCTCTGGAGACATTCAAAACCCTCCTGGACGCCTTCCTGTGTAACCTCATCTAGGTGTTCCTGCTGCAGCAGGGGGATTGGAGTAGATGATCTTCTGAGGTCCCTTCCAATTCCTAATATTCTGTGATTTCCACCAAACTCATAAATTCCTTAATATGAGTTCAAGTTTTAGAGCCACCTGCACTTCACAGTGCACGAGTAGTGAGTGAGGAAAAGGCAGGGGACAAGTCTGTGTTTTAAGAGCAATGAAATTGGGTGGGGTGCAGGAGCTCCCCTCACTCTCCTATGAGCACCAACACGGTACTGCAGAGAAATCTAGTTCTGTCTCAGTGACATGACAGCGGGAACTGTTCTGTGGCTCCACAGCAGAAATTATGCATGCTTGTTACCATTCCACACATTGGAACATAAGGATTGGAGCATTTGTCCAGTGCAGAATTCAGTACAAATCCCATATTTTCTTAGCCATTAGAAAGTTAAGGTGAATGAAAATGTTTTAACTTCCTAATTCTAAAACATTCACTAAAGTTGCACATTCTCCTGAAAAACAGGGGATGAGCTGTCAGTCCTAAGTGGAAAAGTCTTTATCCAAGCAGAGTATGGGGAAAAATTAATCATTAAGAAGGCATATGCACCTCCTGGCCAGCACTGTGTCTCTTTCCTTGTGCAGGTCATTGAGAAGGTCACAGTGAGGGGTTTCCTTGGGTTTTGGTATCTGGTAGTTTGTGTGTGGTTCAGGTGGCTTCTTATGTTTGAAGTAAACTGAAGACTTTTCCTGGGCACCCTAAAAGACTCTGGCCAGTTGAAACTGTGATAAACACATAAATGTACTGGCTTTCACAAATCACAGGTGTTGCTATGTGGATATAACTGTATGAGTTCGCAGTAACAGAAACAAAGCTTGCTAAAGACACAAGATTAGACAACAAGTTGAAAATGCCCAGAACTCTTGAGCAAAATGGAGTCACACAGCAAAAGAATTTCCAAAGGTAAAAGAAAAGGGGGGGACGGACGGACGGACTTGAGATGAGGTAAGCTAGTGCCTGGAAAACATAGGGTTAAAGTACTTTTAGCTTAACTTAGGTGGAAGAACAATGTTTGTTTTGTAAGTCTGTGGTGAGATAACAGGATTTTGTGGCCCCACTAAACATGACTGAATTATTTCACACCATCCTTCTACTTATCAGTTAGTTTGGAGACAGTGCCTCCCAAACATCTGCTAACTTCAGATGCTCCTTGTCTGCCCATCCTGTTTTGCTTGCAATAAATTTTGCAGGAAGGTCACACTGTTCTAAATCTTTGCCAGCTATCAGAACCCTACAGATACGGCTCGTTTCAGAGAGTTTTGTGATTACTGGGACATCCAACTGTGCCAAACGTGAAAAGTACACCGTGAGGAAGACTGCTTACTTCATCTTGAAGACCCCTGCCCTCGATCACCGGAGAGCAGTGCTCAGAGGCCAAGAGGAGGAGACTTACGATAATAAGTTCCTGGAGCTAGTTATAATATTGCCCGCCTATACGTGGGAATTATGAATATGTATGTGGCTAATGCAATAGTGAAAGTATATAAACCTGTAACAAATGCTAATCAGTGCGCCTCCGGCTATGGTCACGGGCCCAGCGCTGTTGCTTTTGCTTTATTGACTTTGTCCCTCAATAAAACCCTGTTATCTCGATTAGAGGAGTGAGCTCGTATTTCACTAAACTCTGTAGAGTTTGTCTTAACAGCTACTAATTAGGCAAGTCTTATCCTTTAAAGGATCTTTCTGCGGCTACTTTTAAATCTGTCTTTATGGATCCAGAATGACTGTAACCAAGAAGGCCATCAGATGGATGAAGTAACAGCAAAAGATTGCTACTGCACACTGGGTCTTTTGCCTAACATCAGTCATGAATATAAGCCTTAGGTTGTTTCCTTTTACCTTTTATAGTGCAATTTTAATTGACAAAATAGTTTAAAAGATTGATAAAAGTTACTATTTCTTCCTGCACTCCCCAGTTATGACCTGATGGTATGACAGCTCCGATCTCCATGACAAGAGAGAAATGAACAAACTAATTTTTCCTTCCCTCCCCACGGGCACAGTAGGGTTCCTGAAAGCGCCTTTCACCGGCAACAGGCAGGATGCGGATGAAGACACCAATGGCGGCGACACGCCCCTCTCACAGCCTCGACCGCTGACCGGGTGGGGCAGCAGAGCCCCGCTCACCTCCCAGTGAAGTCTCGCGAGATTCCTCCCCGCTACAGGCCAGTTCTCGCGAGGTTTCCGCTTGGCTGCGGGCGGTAGTGGGGTCTCCATGCGGTCGGAGCGGGAGCCTGGGCCGGGGTTCATGAGGGGTGGCGGCCGCGAGAAGTGGCCCATGGACATCCCGTTGCGGCGTGAGTCTCCGCGTCGCGACACAGAGGCTCCGCCAAACCAGCTACCGCCGCCACCACCCCCTTCCCCGCCCTCACCTCTGCCGCCGCCGCCGCCGCTTCACCCGGCGCCGGGTAAACAACGAGATGAGAAAAAAACGGCTCTGAGCAAAGTGAGCGGGCGCGAGCGCAGCTCCAGGCGGGCGGCGGGACCGGAGCGGGGAGAGGGGGCGGTGCTGGGGCTCGCCCCTGGGGTGGGGGGAGGCGGGAGCGGAACGTCTGCGGTGGGAGATGCGGCAGGACCAGAGGAAGTTTGCAGTGGGGAGCACGGCGCAGGTAGGCCCCATTCGACAGAGCGAGGCTTAATTTCAGGAGATTCAGCTGTTTAAACGGATGTTGGTTCGTCTGAAGAATGAGGGTGTCTGTTAACTCAGGTGTTCGAGATCCCCGGCAGCGTTCCTTGTCATCTTTAGTGCTTCAGAAATCGAGATTGGTCGTTGCTGTGGCAAAGCAGCGCCTGCATAGACCAGAGCACTTCTCTCTCCTTTGCTTTATTCTAGCACCTTTCAAAGAATGCGTTACATAGAGTAGTACAAGATTAGATTTATGCTCGTTTTCTAAATTGAAAAACTGAAAATCACCATCACTTAAAAGTTGAGTTAAATCCAGGTAGTGCTAAGAAATGGAAATAGATTGCCTGAAGCTTGATGGCCATTTTACTGATTTCTGTGCCGCTATCGTTGTGTCCCAAAGGTTTTTGTTTAGTTTGCTGGCCTTCATTACTGGCCCTTTTACCTGAATGCGGTGGGTTGACTGGATGCCTGTCAGATCTCTGGCTAGCTGCTCCTTCACTCCTTCCTCAGCAGGACAGGGGAAGAAAATAAGATTAGAAAAACACATGGGTTAAGGTAGAAGCAGGGAGATCATTTACAAAGTGTTGTCACAGGCGTAACAGATGTAACTTGAAGAAAATTTATTTTATTGCTAAGTAAAAGAAAAGAAATCAAAGATTAAAACACCTTCTGGCCTCTTCCTTCCCAGGCTCTCTCCCCCGTGCCCCCAGGCAGTGCAGGAGGGTGGGGAATGAGGGTTGTAGATAGAACATAACAGCTCCTTTCTGCTGCCCCTTCCTTCTCACACCCATTCCCTGCTCCAGCGTGAGGCCCCTGCCATGGGATACAGTCCTTCATGAACTGCTCCAGCAGGGGTCCCTCCCACCCACTGCAGTTGTTCACGAGCTGCTGCAGCATGTGTCTTCTCCATGGGCTGCAGTCTTTCAGGATAAGCCTTCTTCAGCTTGAGCTCCTCTCTGTGGGCTGCAAGTCCTGCTAGAAAACCTGCTTTTGCATGGGTTCTCACAGGCTGAAACTCCCTTCAGGGCATATCAACCTGCTCTGGCATGGGGCTCTCCACAGACTGCAGGTGGATATCTGCTCTACTGTGGACCTCCATGGTCTGCAGGGGGTCCCCACCATGGTAATCTCAAGGCACCTGAAGCATCTCCTCCCCTCCCTTGTTTTCCTTGATGTTTGCAAGGCCATTTCTTTTGCTTTTTCCCCTTAATCCTCTGCTGCTGTGCAGCCTTTTCCGTCCCATCTAAAATACTTTTTCCCAGAGATGCCACTGTCTTGGCTGAGGGGTTGAGCTGTGCCCTGCAGTGGGTCCACTGGAACCTTCTGTGTGCAGCACGGGGTAGCCTCAGTTTCTCCTCACAAAGACCACTCTGGAGCCCCTGCTGCCAGAACCTGGACACATAAACCTAATACACAAAGCTAGTGTTGTAATGAAAGACTTAAAAGTTAGTTTAAGAGGTACTGTAAATTGTATACTGATGCTGTGTTGTTAGTATGTATTTCTTTATTTTGGTCATCTGTTAAAATATTTTGTTACTGGCTACATTACAATGGTTCTCAAGCTCTTCATCAGAATAGTTCAGTTACCTTACAGTTTTACAGCCTTAGCAGAAACTGAGATAGGGAAATTGTTCCACCTGTCAGCAAGTCCAAGAAGGTAAATCACTATTCAGGGAACAGCTTTTAAGGAGGAGTCACATGATTTGTTTAGTCTCTTTCTACAGTATTTAAATCTCCTTTTTCTTTCATATATGCAGGTAGTTATTCGACGCCTTCCTCCTTGTCTAACTAAGGAGCAGCTGGAGGAACAGCTACATCCTCTCCCTGCCCATGATTATTTTGAGTTTTGCACTGCTGATCCCAGGTGAGGATGAGCTGTTTATGTAGGTTTTCAGGTGCTTAAAACCAAATTAAGATATTTTGGACATACCAAATCACCTGGTTTTCCCTTTTTGTTAGTTCTGTTAGGTTGCTTAAAATATTTCTGAAAAGCTGGCTACATATGCAGAGTCAGTGCATCCTGCTCTTTTCTTTTACACTGGTGATTTTTAAACCAGAATATTTCTGTGTATGAATAGGGCATAATTTGGTTTGAAACCCTGATGTTTCTTTTAACCTTCATTGGTAAAATGCAACAGGCTGTTTTATTGGCTGTGAGAAAGATTCAACCTAGGGCAGACATCACGGAATTCTTTTCATGAGTGCCATTTGAGCTTAATTTCTTTGTTTGCTTACATGTTTGTGTATTTTTTTTATGTGTTTTTCAAATAATACAGTTTTATTCATTTTTGTCTCATGCAAAACTAAAATAAAATTGCTGCTATATTTATATAATTTATTTAGTATCACCATAGTAAAATACAATTCCCTTTCAAACAAAACAATTTCCAGAAGAGAAGGAACTTAACCACTGAAATAAACAAAATACCCTATATGCTACATCTGCGTGTTTTCTGGAAAACTGATCCTTCTTGCCTGTCTTAGCCTTAGCGTGCCCTGAATCACCCTCCACTGGCACAAGATTCTTTCGATTGATGACAGAGGGATCTTGGGTGTTTATTGCTAACCAATTTCTAAATGTAGGGGTGACCCCACCCAGAGCAGATAGCCTTTCCTGTGTAGGGGTTTGCTTGTGACCAATTTTGCTTAGAGTGGTCTAGTTCCTGGGTTGATTTTGTTTGACAAAGTGCTGCCACTTCTTGCCAGCACTATGTTATTAGGTGATTAAGTCTGACTAGATAATCTGTCAGAGTCAGTTCCACAGTCAGAAAGAAACATATGTCTTATTTAGCGAATCTTTATGGCAGTTGTGTGACCTACAGTTACAACAGTGCACAGCAAAAAAAATAGTTGGTGCTTCAGATTTCCTGGTAGAACCACAAAGGATATGCTGTTAGGAAGGAGAAGCGTTCAGTATGATTGAAAGTCTTTGTAGTTACTCACATTTTTCTTCTGAAGTTTGTCATCTGTACTTCCAAATGAGTCTCTTTAATGCTTCTGTCCCAGCTGTTCGTTTCATATGGGGAAAATATCAAAGGCAAAGCAAAAATTCTCTGAAGAAGAGCATCTCTGTCCTCAGTGTGTTTAGCTACACAAATGCCAGAAAACAGTTTAAAAGATTACAGTTTTCCAGAACAGTTGTTGGCATAGGAATTTAGGGAGTCAGCCGTCGTAGAAGAGAGAAGGCACTGACAACAGCTGTCCATATGAAGTTTCATTTTCTCTCTGCTTTTATGTCATGAGATTTTTTGAGTATCAGAAATCTTACTGCCCACTTATTTAATTGCACCCATGTCAGGTTACTGATGAAACTGTTTTTTCTCTCATGCTGTGTTATTCATCGTGTACTTTCATATAGCTAGGGGCAGAATGTATGTACGTATTAAAAAGTTTGTTAGATTGCTTGTATTACACAGTAGTTTATTCTGGTAGAGGGATGAGGACATGCTTAAAACACTAAAAAAAATCATTTGCCTTGAAAAGCAGATCTTGGTGATTAAAAGTATAAAGTCTGGAGAAAATAAAGCTGTATTTCTTATATGGTTTTGCTACCTGACTTCAAGCAAACAAAGAATATACATGTTTAATTTTTTTAACAATGGAATCTGATATATGTGTTACTTGGATTTTCAGTTCCCTTTAGTCTTATGTATGAGCCCTGTAATAAAATAATGATCTGGGAGAAGAATGTTCTCTCTCTCCTGAGTTTTGGATTCACGTTCTCTTCTGCCTTCAAAAATTTAAACTTTCTAGAAAAAAAGTGTTTTCATATAAGTCTGAACTTTTCAGCATGAGCTGCTTCATATTTTTTTTTTCTTCATCTTGCTTCTTAAAAATTAAACTTTCATACTAACGGTATGTTTTTTCAGAATGGATTAATCTGTCAAGGTTTGTATGGCTGCAACTTCTTTCATCAAACTTTACAGTTTCAATAGGCATTTAGTTGCAGTTCTGCAGAGTATTGGCTTGACTGGTTATTTGTTCTTTGACTGGCCCAGGATCACCTTGCCCCCTTTGTTTGAATACTGACACATACCCATGTGCATCTGTTTATGATTTAACTCTTTACATGTTCACACACTCAAGAATATAAAGTCAACTTTTAGAAATTGTAAGTTAGAGACAAGATTAATCCACTGAGTCTTAGTCTTCTCTTATCCTTTGGAGAACTCTTTTCTGAGTATAAAGCATTGTATTGCAGTAAGCTGTTGTTCACAGAATTTCAGAAGACTCTGTATGTGTTTTCACACCATTTCAGCTGGCAGGAAGAGCTACAGTACAAAGTGGGCATGTTCTCTCTACAGTGTCCTCTGGTTTTCACTGATGAGCTTTTTTCTAGATCGTGTACCATGTGCATAGTGGCAACCAATCCAGAGAATGCAGTGATAATAAAAACAATAGATGATTAAAAGCAGATTTCATGTTATCAAATAAGAGAATGGTTTGGAGAAGCTACTTAGTGAAGAGGATCTATTTGTTGGAAAGAGAAAGGGGCCTGCATATGTTTTGATGTGGGAGCAGACAAATTTGCTGTACTTTCTCAGTATAACCCTGTCATGTGAAACTCTGGATAACAGAGTTTTCTAATAGCTCCTTCAGATTTCTGAGGAATACGGACTTGGTTTTTGTTTTGTTGTTTGGTTGTGTTTTGGTTTTTGTGTTGTTTTTGTTTGTTTGTTGGGGGTTTTTTTTTTGCAGAACACCTTGTTAAACCATGGAGCCCCTTGTCAAAAGTTGATGCCAGAAATTATGGAGGTTGAAAATGGTTCTGGAGCAATTAGACACTTACCTATGAAAACCGATTGAACACAAGGAAAAAGTTCCGTATTGCGAAGTCCATAGACTGCAAGTAACTGAAATGATGTATTAGGTGAAGTGTCAGTGTACAGTTTCTCCTTTTTAACAATCTACTTGTAAGCATCCTCTACTAGCTGCTGTTGGAAAGAGCACTAGAGAGGTCTGAGTATAATTGTTCCTACATTCTTGTTTCCAAGGTCATTTCACCTAGAGGACAAACCGAAAGACGTGTATCAACTCCAGTTTATCTGTTTTTGCAGTTTAAAGGTCATCTTTAAGTTTACAATGTCTTATTAGAGGCAAGCTATAAAATTTTTTAAGGTTTCATTTGATTAAGTAATGTCATTAATGTATCACACTTTCTTGGTTATATCTATTTCAGTAAAATCAATTCAGAAAGCGACTTGCATTGTGTTTTGTTCATTCTTTTAGATCCATCTGATTCACTGCATTACATTTATTCTCTCTTGTATATTGACATCAAAGTGCAAATAAAACACTGATTCTATGACCTTTAGGAGTGGTTGTTGAATAGACACACTATCCATAGCTGATAATAAAGGTTCTGCCTTCCTGACAGTCTATCTTGTTCTCAGACTCCAAAATATTACCTTTTTTTTTTTTTTTATCTCAAATACCCCTTGAAATCTGAACAGGAGCTTTGCTTCACATGAAGGCCAGTCAAATAGTCAATGCCATGCCACGTATCACAGACAGTGATAAAGCTTCTTGCAGACAGCACTCCTTTTCCTTCCATAGCTTCTTCCTAAAGTTTTGCTTAGGGTTATTGTAGGCAAATAGCATTAACACTATAGGATGGCATGTGGGAGCTGCAGCTCTGAAGGGGCAGCATCTTTAGATCTTCAAGGGAACCACCACTACTAAGTTCTGGAGATGGAATGAGTGACAGTCTGTCATCACAACTGATGCTGCTTTGCTGGGCAAATTGTGCTCACTTTTAAAAAGGGAAGACTAATTTAAAATTGTGCCAGTTCCATCAGCTGTGTGAGTGACCACAGAAGGTGAGAGACAAACATGGATTTTAGCTTGGCATGACAATGTAGATGATGAGTTACTCATTTGATCAAAACTTACTGTGTAATATAAAAATGGATGGAGGAGTTTATTTAGCACTCCAAAATTTACACATGGAGATCTATCCATGTATATGTTTATATACACCATGATTGATAGATAAGTATTTTTACTAAGATGTGATGGCTGTTTTTGTAGTTTACATGTTGCTATTTATATTTTAGATACCTATTTAAAATGGCTTTTGTGTATACCAAGCTTTTTACACAGTTGTGTTAAAACTTATTTTGTAGAAACAAACTGTTAGAATGTGTTTGTTACTAAAATTAGTATAAAAATAAGGGCTTAAAGAGATAATAGTATTATGGAAACCCATGTAACCTAAAAGATTGAATACCCTTTAATTTACAGCAAAAACTAAAGACAGTGTGTTGTACTGGACAAGTGTGTACAGTCAGACCCATCTGTGTTATTGCCATTAGATTGCTCTAAGTGATGTCCCAGAGATACCAACATCACATGCAGTGCATCTGTCCAAACCATGATATGGATGGAAAGCAGCATTATAGACAGCAAACATGGCAAAATAAAACCAGCTGCCTGATCGTAACTGCGCGACCTCAAACCCCATTCAAATCCTGAATGAAACCTGTGCTCCTTGAAAAAGGAGGAGGCACACAAAGCCCAGTGCCCCTTTTGTGGGACTCGGAAGGCAAACTTCTGAAGAGCAAAAGCTGTGTTTTATCCAGCAACTGCTGAACACAAAGTGCAGGAGTAGAGCAGGAGTATTTCTTTGTAGGAGAGGGTATTAGTCACAGGGTGCCTGTGGCCCTGTGAAGCCCCATGCATTCTTTGCTGTGTAGTTACACAGGTGAGTTCTCAGTGGATAAAAGATGAAATCCAGAGAGGGGAGCAGCACTTGGAAGTCAGATGTCTGAAACATGGAATGAGAGACAGTGTTTAGTATGCAAGCCAGTGCTAAGCATTCAGTCTGCTAGATTTAGTAGTTTCCCATTTCAAGAGTGACTTTTTATGCATTTTTTTTTAGGCACACTGCTGGGTCAGAAAGTCTAAGGCAGGGGTCTGAAACACTCAGTGATCAGGCTTTAATACACTGGGCACCCTGACAGCTAATTTGGACTCATATGAGAACCAACTTTTGTTTGCTTTGCATCTTGGTGTTAGCTCTGCAGCCGCTCTTGAGATAACTTGTGTTGCATACACAGACTGGAGATTTGCATATCTGATCAGAATTCTGAATGGTTTGCAGAACCCCATGACAAAACACAGCCATGTGCATCTATGCTTACTTAGTCAAGCTGTCGAAGGGTGCTTTCAAGTGGCCCATAGCTGTGTGGCACTAGTGTAGGCTGTGGTGGATGAGGGAGCATGCTGTACCTGTAGTGTCTGATTTGTGTCAGGAGCATAGCCCCAGCCATGCCCTAGCAGGCATTTTTATGGGTACCTGCTGACACTATTATGGTATTCCCATCCTAGAATATAAAAATATAAAAAGCATATATGGATGAAATAGCTCTTCCTTAGAAGTCTTATCTTCTGCTTGCTGTAGAATCACTCCATAGCTGGTATTTGCAGCTAAGTGAAAATTACATCTAAATTAAAAAATACACCTAGGTTGTTTTTTTTTAAACATTCCTCCTGGCTACAATATCAAACATAAAATTGGTGGGTTTACAAAATCACTAGTTAGTTATAGACAGCACTGCTCTTCATCACCTGCTACTCACCTTCTATCACCCAAAATGAAATCCATATGAAGGCCCATTTGTAAAAGAAAACGTTACTTGGATTGTAGTAACTGTGCTGCTTTGAGCTGCCACATTTGTGGATCCTGTGATCCAACCAGTATTTTTGCTCTTTTTCACTCGTCATGAAATCTCTGAAATAGCAATGGGATTGAAATGCAGAAATGTGTGTTTATTGTCTCCTGCTGCTGGCTGTCAGTTTGTCTGAAGACTGGCCATGTTCATAATAGTATTATGAGCATAGGGTGTTAAAGTTACAGGCTTGTGTTCAGGTGTGTTCAAAAACCTGGAATAATACAAAACCATCACGGAATTCACTGAAGATAGTTCAAGCCAAACTTCGCTGTATCACAGTTGCGGGGATTTAAAACATGTACATGCCATGATTCACATAACAGCTGATGGGTGATAATTCATTAAATTGCATGAACTCAGTTTCGCTGTGGTTGATGGTATGCCAACCGTGAAGTTTTTATTAGGCACATTAAACATTTACCCCTGGAGTGAGGTCTCTGCCAATAAATTCCTGAAGAATCAGAATTAGTTTAGGTAAGTACCTGTTCTTTTGCTAGAAATGCTTTGGATTTTCACAGTAATCGTTCTTCACATCTAGACATTGCATATCTATTGATATAGGTGTATGTCAGATTGAGTTTATTTATTTGTATGTAATTCAGTGGATTATTTTGCCAATTACTGGGTTATTTAATCTTTCTTAAAAGTAGAAATCTCTCTAAATACAGTGACAGCATGGCAACTGCCCTTTCACGAGGAGCTTTTACTTGCTTTCTCCTGTTTCAGTGACAAAAGATTTCCTTAGCATGACCAAGAAGTTCCCCCAAAGCTCTGCTGTTATTCCTGTTTCTTAAATCATTAAATATGAGACTTAAAGCTTTGATCCTGCACAATGGAAGCATATGCTATAAGTATTTGTTTCAGTTCAGAATAAATGTCACAGTTGCATGTGGGAACCCAGTTGTTCAGTTAATTTTTGTTATATATATATATATAATTAGATTTGTGTATGTAAAGAGTTCAATATGCATGTTTAGGGTAGCTGTTTCTCAAAGAAGATGAGAATTGCAGTGTGATCCTTCTAATTCTACTTTCTTAGTAGTTCTGAACAGAATAGTAAATAACAGAAAATAAAATTGTTTCTTGTTGCAGCCTTTATCCTCATCTCTACTCAAGAGCATACATTAACTTTAGAAATCCTGAGGACATCCTTCTTTTTAGAGATCGCTTTGATGGCTATGTCTTCATTGATAATAAAGGTTGGACTATTTGTAAGACATTAAGTGCATATATACATACACTATTTTAGAACATCCATTTGCTTCCTTTTTGCTAGTTATGTCTTTTTTTCCTCGATACACAGCTAATTGCCTAAAAATATATTAAAATCTAGCACTTGAACAATGATGAAGTGCAAAATATATTTGTCCATACAGTCTTGCTTGTCTGTGTGGTGTGCATGCTTTATCTGCATTCTTATACCTTAAACAATATGATATCAACATCTTACTAAGATCCTTATATGAACTTCACAATACATCACAACAGTAACTAAACACAATGCAAGCATGAATCGTTACATCTGCAGTGTATTTCTGTGGGATAAAGTTGTGCCACTTATTCCCATTTTGAAAAAGCAAGACGAAAACTTGACTTCATTATTTTGGTTGCCCACTTTGAGATATGTATGGCCTGATGATTTAGCGCATTTGCAGGTATCTAGATTGGAGTTCCATGAACAAAAGCGACAAAATTGGTTGCCATCTTTAGAACATTCAATCTGCAAAAGTTTGACCAATAGTAAGGAAAAACTCTGTAATGTAGGTATGGATAAATCCAGGTCTCTTAACAGTAGCATGAAACTGCCATAGCCAAGAAATGGCATTTTCCCTTTAGAAGTTCCTTGCCTCCTTCACGCATACCTTCTGTAAAAAAATGCATGGATTGTATAAAACAGAAGTGAGCATGTGGGTTTCTTTTGTAGGCATTGTCTACTCTGTACACACAGTGTGTGATTCCCAGATTTCAAATTGTGTGTATTTTAGGTAAAAAAAAAAGAAAGAAACTATTTTTACGATTCTGCCAAGACTTCACTGTTCCCAAATTAAGCACATTCTTAGGTGTTATGCTTTACTGAATCCAGGATATTCGGTATATTACAAAACTGAGCATGGACACAGCTGGCTGATTCAGCATGATTGATTGTGCAAATAAAGAGCACAGGTTTTGATTAAATATACACTCTGGTGAGGCTTCTGTCAGCATTGCATTTATGAGGCTAAAATTAAAACAAGGATTACCAGATTCAATAAGGTTAGCAAATGTTCGAACAGATTTAAGCCTGGTTTTCAGTGGACTTGAGCAAAGTGTAATCTTGGGCCTGCTGCAAGTGGAAACCAGGCAGAATTCAAAAGTTACACACAGTTCTGACTCCAGTCTAAAGAAGAATCCAATGTTTAAGGCAAAATTAAAAACAGAATCCATGCCAGTAAACACAGTCAAGAAGTTGCGTAGTCCATCATAAACAGAAAGAAGTTTCACACAGTTTTACATGTTGAGTTTTACAGTTATGGTTCTAAAAGAAGGTGGTACGTTTTATTATTGTGTATCACCCAGCATTTATTTACTTTTTAAGCTTTTTGACAACAAAACTTTACAGAAGCAACTCATCTGTTTCAGATTCATTTCCCAGAAGTATTTACCACTTGTCAGGCTGAGATTTTATGTAAGTTTTTCTAATCAATGAAGAATTAAAAAGGAATTATAAATGGTAATGCAAGAAATTTACTGTGCCGCAGTAGTCATCATCATATTGACAGTTTTTGTTAGCATGTCCAAAACTATTCAATGTTGCAATATATAATTAAAATACAAATGTATTTTGGTTTGAATCTAAAATAATTTTATTAGAAGTTTGGATAGGATTGTAGAATCATTCACCTTTGATTTCAAGTTAGACTGCCAACACAAGTTTCAAGACTTTTGAAAATCTTACTTGAATATGGGGAAAGTGTTTGCCTCTCACAAAATTAAGCGCTGATCTCCTTTAAGGTTTGGAGTATCCTGCAGTGGTTGAATTTGCTCCATTCCAGAAGATTTCAAAAAAGAAGCTGAAGAAGAAAGATGCCAAAGCCGGGAGCATCGAAGATGGTAAACATATTTTCTTGGTGTCCCAGTGGAAAGTGGATTCCATTTCTGTGATGCACTGCAAAGTATTAATCCAAAAATTTTTCTTCACAGATCCAGAATATAGGAAATTTTTAGAGAGTTATTGTGCTGATGAAGAGAAAATCTGTGCCAATCCCGAGATTCTTTTGGGAGAGATTGAGGCCAAAACAAGGGAACTCATTGGTCTGTTTTCTTGATTTTTCTTTCTATTGAGAATATTAAGTATCTTATTTTTTTATCTTTATTATATTACCTGCAAGAGCTGACCTGTTCAGTCTAACAGACTGGGACTATCGCAGTTAAATTTTTGTTATCCAGCCAAGTTGTGGCAGGAAACACCCCACCTATTAAGTCTCTATGCATGGAATCAGTTGACTTTACTGGAAGTTTTGCATGCACAGTAGCTTCAGAAATAGGTCCTTAATAATTCTGAATGTTTTCAGATGTATTAAAAGGTGGAAGATTTATTTTAAAAAGCTAAAATAGCTGGTTATTTAACAATTGATCCTTGGTACTAGCTGCTTTTCTTGAGAAACATGGAAAGATCTCTCTATTCTCATGGTCAAGATTCTGCAAAAGCTTTGAAAGTAAGGCAACACCTTGTTTTCTGTATGCATGCAGCATGAGTTTCACAGTGTTGGGGGGAATCTTTAGTAAGAACAACACTGAAATCTTCAGTGCTATTATGCAGCTTTCAGGATGACATGGAATAGTGATGTGATGTGCTGTATCTCTAATTGACAACATGCAGAACACTTAGTCTTTCCCTAGACATGACAATTGAATAGGAAGAAAAATCAACCTTCAATATTATTTATTTACAGTGTAAAAGTAGCCTCCTCTTTTGATTAGAATCATAAGAAGAGAATCATAGAATCACTTAGGTTGGAAAAGACCCTTAAGATCACTGAGTGCAACCATTAACCTAGCACTGTCAAGTCAACCACTAAAACATGACCCTAAGTGCCACATAAAACATCTTTTAACTGCCTCCAGGCATGGTGACTTCCCTGGGCAGCAAGTTCCAGTGCACAACAGCCCTTTTGTTGAAGAAATTTTTCCCAGTATCCAGTCTAAACCTCCTGTAGCATAACTTGAAGCTGTTTCTTCTCATCACTTGTTACTGTTGTTTGAGAGTTGACTGGAGAGTTTTGTAACTAAATTTAGAGGAAATGGAAATGTAAGAAGTGTGGACATTTAAATAATCGTGTTATCAGTAGAACTTGTTTGTTGTAGTTCTAGATAGGGAAGTTTCCCAACAATTTTTATTTGCTCCAAATCTTCCCTAGTATTTGACAGCAGAGTAAAAGCAGTCCAAATTTTCCAAGAAGTTTACAATTCACAGAAAGTTTGCAATTACAAGAAAGATTTACAAACTTAAAAATATTGTATCAGCAAAAAGGATTAGTCATGAGAGTTGCAGATTTCTGAGTAAGAATGTTGGCTGAAGGCTGCTTTACATTAGGAGTATTAATTTTTGGTTTCTGTTAAATCACAGGATATCAAATCAGTTGTTTTATTTTTTCTGCTATTCAAAACTATGGCTATTGCTAACAATATAAAACTGCAGTGGATAGCAGAATTATGGCAAGTTTATAGGAGAATTATGGGAAGGATTAGTTGTATGTCCAGTTTTAAAGGTGTTAGCTCCTACTGAAGTCAGTGAAAGATGTGCCTAGGACTTTGTTGGCAGAATTGGGCCTCACATTCTCAAGATTTTTCCAGGTAGTGTTACTGCAAACCGACATGTTTCATGCATCATGTCAGATACATTAGCTCATCAGTTTTCACATGACAGAGATACAGCAGATTTTCTCTGTAACAAGATGAAAATAAGCTCATTCTTCTGGCTTGTTTGTAGAGAGCAAGATTAAAAGTCACTGCTGACAGATGTCTTCATTTTGTAGTTTATTTTATTTTAAAATTTCTTAAATATTTTAAGAAAGACCTGTTAAACCTGTTAGATTTTTATTTGCAGTAAGGCTTGTAAATAAGATGGGTGATAGTCAGGTTTGAGAAACATTCTTTTTTGCCCTCCTCTTCTGACAGTACTTATCACACTGCCTCTCTCCCTTGAGCTTACAGTTGTAATTTCTGAGTAAACCTTTTGCACCATAGCCTTAGTCATGGCTAGGGTCAAGTTCTGGACTCCCAGTGCAGCTTATCCTTTCCCCAGGCCCTCCAATTAAAATTTGTGATCACTTTCATCATGTAAAAGAGCCCAGAAGCAGACACTGCTCAGACAGGAGAACTTAATGGAGCTGGAGAGAGAGAAGCAGAGATGCAGGTCTTGAGGGCCTGGTAGGGAAGGTTTTGTTTGTTGCTTTTGACCATTGATATTTGCTAAAAATAAATACTGAATCCTATCAAACCTTCTCATTCATAAATGTGTAACAAGGTTTTATCATTAATGAATGGGTTACTCTCAGGATATTCACACTTTCAAGAGAAAAACACTTAGATGTTTTGGGATTAATTGTGTCTAGATTTTAGCTGTGCCATTTCAAATATATTGAAACTTTTTTTTATTATTATTACTTCTTCCTTTTTTCTTTCATTTTTTTTCTTCCAAATCCTGCCATGCATTTCAGTTGTGAAATTTTCTTCAGGTTTGATGACGAATCCTATGCATAACTGTAGAGTAGCTTCTAGTAGTAAACATTTTTTGTAACTCTATCCTGGGACATCTAAGACTGACAAAATTTGTTGTGACTAACAGCTGTAAAATATGAATGCTATACATGATACAGAATTTGTTGATGTTCTCTGAGTATTTGTAGAATTTGGGGATGGTTCAGGCAGGTGACTTAGGCTAGATTTCAGAGTGTGGAGACAGCTCTATAGCATAAGACTAGCTGTATGATCCAGCAGAGGAGGCATTTGATTTGCTATTTGGGAAGCCAGAGTTTTATTGAATCTGCTGATACTTTGTTGTGTTGCTGGGACAAACCATTTCTCTCTTATTTATCTTGTTTTCCCATGGAGAGGTGAATGCTAAATGGTAGTTCAGTGGAAATGTTGCATGAGAATGAAAATGCTTCCCTCATGATGTACTTTGAAACCTGGGATTGAAAAGTGCTGTATGAGATTACATGGGCTGCATATGAACAGCAATATATCTGGGTTTCGATGTACAAAATTAAATGGTAGGAACAGATTCTGAACACATTTATTTCCTTTTTTGTGAAATAACTGTTTGATGAGCAAGAGAAAAAAAAATTGTCTTGAACTGAAAAGATATGAGTTTTACTTAAACATTAAATAAAGATGCAACTTATCTCTGTTGCTTCTAACTCTAACAGCAAAAAAGCAACAAAGTGTTTCTAAAGCAGTATGATAGGAATGCCTTCAAAAATACGTAAAACAAATAGGTTTATTAATTATTTAGCTCCCTTGCAGGTCAAGCTAGGAAAAAAGGGGTTAGTACTAAAGTAATGAGTACGTATTTTAGGAGTTGAACACTATATCACAAATTTTTTGTGTTTTAGCTAGAAGAACAACACCCCTTTTGGAATATATTAAAAATAGAAAATTAGAAAAGCAGGTACGTTCAGACTTTTGCCTGAAGTTCAACATTTACGTTTCACATGGTTTTCTGTTGGACAATTCAAAATTAATCATTTTGAACTCTTCAGAGAATACGAGAAGAGAAAAGAGAAGAACGAAGGCGGAGAGAACTGGAGAAGAAACGTCTGCGGGAGGAAGAGAAAAGGAAGCGCAGAGAAGAAGAAAGACGTAAAAGAAAAGAAGTGGAGAAGCAGAAGAAAATCTCTGAAAAAGAAATAAGGATCAAGGTACCTCAATGAAAACATAATGTTCTTCTGCTGAAATTATCCAGAACTTCCTTTGCTATCCCACTGTTTAATTTAGTGCACTACAGTATAGTGTGGAGATACCAGACCAGTTCTGACTGGAAGGGAAAGTAACGTAGGACTTTGACTAAGTAACAGTGTTTGAAAGTGGAACTGATTGCCTTAGGTATCAGTTACCAGTACTATCAGTTACTAAGTAACTATCAGTTACTCAGGTACCAGTCTATAAAGTGCTGATGCAGTCATGGCAGGTAACTCAGATATCTTTATACAGCACTGCTGCATTCTATGCTGACATAACCTGGCAGAACCAAATTGTTCTGTGCCAGCATGTTGGAAGATTATTGCAAATATGGCTTTAATACTTCATGTCATGTAAATCTTCTAGCCATGTCTGCAGTGAGTTTTTAGTGATTATGCTCTGAGCTTACGTATTTTAATAGCATGCTTTAACCAAGTTATAACAAAGTCATGATAATTTCAGGCTGTGCTGCCTTAATAACAGTCTGAATTGATGTGTTATTAATGGTTTCACTTAGGCAGGTGTATTTTGTGCTATTAACTCTGGACATTTAAAACCCTATTTGCATAAGATGACATAGATACAACCTATTCATCTGAACTAAATTTTGTGGTATTGGAAAAGCTTTATAGGCTGTTTTGAAGAGGAAAATTGGTGTAAGAGGCTGTAGCTTAATGCAAGGACACACAGACTCACTCCAGATCTCGTGTGGAGAAGCCACAGATCTATTTCTTTTTTCTTCTGGATAACAGTTTCCTTCACCTGAATGTATAAAAATAATTCTGAAGCCAAATTACAGCTTTTTCATATCTGGGCATAAGAAACCACTCTAGAAGTTCAGAAGAAAGAGACTTACTCCTTCAAATGTATTCCTCAAAGTGGTTGTCCAAAACCCCCCAGTATTTACGATGTATCTGTGGTAACCTATCTGTGGTTACCACAGATGTATCTGTGGTAACAGCTAGCTCTATCTCTGACAGAAGAGGAAAATGTTACCTGAGAGAAACATTAGAGAAGTTTTAAATATTGGAGAAGAATAACCTGTGCTCATTTCAGAAAAACTGGCGAAATGAAAAGGCTTATGAGAAGCTCTGCTTATTCCTGCTATGTTAAGAGATATGGTCCTTCTATAAGGATTATTCCTGTAATGCTAGACATGCTCAAGCCCTATGTGGGTTATTTGTCAGGAAATGAAGAGGCTTCTTGAAAATCTTTATCTCCAAGGTGAAAATATAATGCAGCCTTTTCTGCTAATGTCATAATAATTTCCTCAGTGTGTATTGCTGTCAAGGTCTATTTATACTAAGGACATACTTCTATATGCCAGTCTATCCAAAGTAGTTCACGTGACACACATTTTATATATAGTATTTCAAGGAGTGAAGTATTAATCCTGATCTCTTTGTAGTATGGTAGAAGTTCTACTTCTTATTTAATTGGCAATAACATCGAGCTCTATTATCCGATTTCTAAGAAATCAAAGACCATAATAATGTCTTTATGTATGCAAGTCAGGAGAGAGTAGATAAGTGCTTTCTCCAGTATTCTCAGCATATTTAAAAGTGTGCAGTTGAATGCCTGGTAATAACTTTCATTCCTCAGCAAAAGTAGACTGCCATTTTTAAATAACTTTAAATTTCATAAATAAATAAAACTTTGTAAAATACATTCCTATCATTTAAATAAGATATTTTAAAATCTTAATATGCCACCAATATATTTAATACATTGTTAAAATGTCTGCTGCAACAGAGGAGAGTAATTTTACATCATAATGTAAATAAATATCCCTTAGCTTCTCAAGAAGCCTGAAAGAGGAGATGAACTGGCCAGTGAAAAGCACAAAGAAAAAGGTGAAGAAGCTGACATTGAGGAAAACAAATGGGAAAAATCATCTGCATCTGGGAGTATAAGATCCAAGTCTTTGGAGGGTTCACTAAAAGACCTTAAGGAAAAGTAAGTAATATTTCTCTTTTAGGCTTCAATTTACATCCTAAATGCTTTCATCTCAAGGCTTCAAGAGGATATAACTGGTGCACTGACTCGTGTTTTGTCAGCAAAGAACTGATTTCATTCTGTGTGTGACCAAATCTCTCACTGTCCTTTTTGTAAAAGGTTTTTAGTAACAGCTTGCTGAACTGATGGGAGTATTAGTGGATGCAATTTGTTATTTGTGAAATGTTTTGAAATCCCAGATTGGAAGGATTTCTGCATGAAATGCATTCAGAGTTTCATTGTTATTTCACCTGTTCCTCATCAAGAGCTCAGGTAAGGCCTTCCTTCCATTACTGATGCCAAACTAAATTAGCTAAGATGCCTTACTTTTCCAGGTGCAAACCAGAATCCTTTTGACTGTGCAGGTACAGTAAGTGCTACCTTGTCTTTCCAAGTGCTCATTTCATCATGATTATTAGTTGATGTGCTTAGGTTGCAAACTATGAGCTATTTCAGCTGGCTCAAAAATTAAAATTGAAACTATTTTGTCACTGACTCAGAAATCACTAATAAACTAACTTACAGCTCTGTGTTCAGGAGACTGAGTTACCTGTTTGAAACCATATCTTAAAGCTCAGTAACAATATTTTTCTACCACAGACTAAAACCGCAGTAGGTATGTGAATGTACACGGTCACAGAGGGATTTGAAACTCTACCAAACAGAAGTATGCTTCCATTCCCTTTACTTCCATTAATTTCTGCTTTCTCTTTCTCTGTCTGTGTAAATTTCTCTTGTGTCTCTACTTTGTAGTTGCTTACCTCACTGTTTCCTCTCTTGCCTGCCTGTTTGCTATGACTCAATTTTAGAAAGGTACTTTAATCACTGTTGAACTGGAGTTTGTATCCCTGTCACCTCCCCACCTCCAGGTACATCCATTCCTTCCTCACCCACAGTAACAGGCAGGGGAAGAGACAGATACCAGACAACGCTACAGCAACACATTGAGATGTGTCATCCTGGCTTTTTGGAAAGTTATGCTCTGAGCCTTGCTAGGACTTGGAGTTAGTGTCTAGAATAACATATTAAACATGAAACAAAACAACTTACACACACACACACCTTGAGAGCTAACATAGTATTATATATATATATGCTACAGGTACAGTATCTCTCTAACTATGGTTGATTCACATACCTGTGACAGCTGGGATGTTGCTTCCACTTGGTGAATGTGTTATGCTGACACAAGCACAGACTTCTGAGATGCTGAATAACTTACCTGTCATTCAGGTTTTGTTGCTGACCTCCAGATTTTGCTGAGATGGGGCCCCTGTCTTGATGGCCCCAACAATGCCCAAGTTCATGGCAGAGGCTGACAATTTTCACAGTTCTGTTATTTTTTTAAATAAAGAAGTGATACAAAAAGATACAATTTTACTGATATGAAACCATTCTAAACGAGAAGCATATCACTATTTGATCACTACACCATTAGAAAATCACCACTCTCCCTGATTCTGTCTGCTGATTCCCAAAACGTGAACACACTGTCAAAAGCAACTTTCCTGTTTCAATTTTTTTATCCATATGTAATATATAAAAAGAAACTGCCTGTGTCTGTGCTCCTTTTAAAGTTCAATCTATTCTGTAATCTTTCTTCATTATTTGCAGTTTGGCTGTATGAGAGAAGCACCTGCTTGCTGAACAGGAACAATGAAGTGAATGAGAGAGCTGAGAATTGTATCAGACAGGCAGCAAAATGTTGCAGACTAATAATGTTGATAATATAAACCCATTGCAGCATAGCAGAAATTAAGTATTATGTTGTGGTAAGGTAATGGTCTTTTGCCTAAATGAAATATGAAAAGGTAGGCTAAATTACTTGGAGACGTAATAAACAAAATTCTGGAACATAACTATTCATTTTCACAAATGCCTTCTGCAGGTTGTAATGTTGGTGAATAATTTTTGTTAAATAGAGACATAGAACTTTACAAATTGATATATGTTCCTTCAGGCCTTGAATGTTCCCATTCAAGGGTTTACTCGTACATGAGTCACCTCAAGAACAGGCCATGAGAGCTAATCATAAAGCATGTGTTTATGTGCAGAGCATTGAGGAACTATTTATGGGATTGCTAAAAAGGATAAAAATTGAAGAATGGGCCTTCCACAACAGTTGCACAGCCATCTGATTTTGGTTGTAAAGCTTTGCCCGCTATTTTGAACTAAATGCATCATCTAGGGCTGGACGTACATGAATTCGGGAAAATTGCACCTAACCCCTTTCTAATGAGAAGAAAACAGCCTTTCCATGCAATTGATCTAAACATTGTTGAAGTCAAGCAAAGGCTTTGTATTATAATCTTCATCAGGTTTGGGTTTTTTTCTGTTAATTGCTTGGATTTTCTCTCTTTTTATGCATACTCATAGGTCACAAAATGACAGTGACAAAGAGCAAAGAGATTTGGAGAGAAGATTTCGAGAAAAAGAACCTGAGAGACAAAGGTATCGATTGGATGATGGCAGAAAGCATAGAGCTCACTATGAGTTTGACAAGTTTGTGAGAAGGAATGAAGAAGAGCTGAAATGGGGGAAAGGATACAATCAAGACAGAGGAAAGAAAGGGAACTACAACTACAGCTTCACTGTGGAGGCAGTAGACAAACTGGGTAAAGAGGACAAGTGTGATGACATGGCATCCACAAAGGAGCGCATAAGAAATAAGGTTCTTTTATTCATTTAGGATAATCTTTCATTAGTTAAATATTCTTCAAGATCACAGATTTTACTTTTCAAACTCAGCATGAAGATGCTTTTTCAGAAAAAGCAATTCTTTCTTTCATTTTCACTCAAACACAGACTTCTTTCTGTTGTTATCAGAGGACAACAGCAGCTAAAATAAGGTTACAGGTCACTCATTCATACTTACAATATATAGGGAAGGCTTTCTATCTTCCTTTCAACCCTAGCGTTTTTAGAATGCTATTCTTGGAAGCCTTGTATTTTACAAGCATATTAAAAAGAGTCATACTTCTGATCTATAAGGAAATTTAAAGAAAGTGGCATCCTAGTCTTAAAAATCTACTTCGATTACCCAGCTCGTAAGGGAATTATGGATTGGACAGGCATTGCTTGGTAAAGGAACTCTAAGAACTTAAATAAATAGCTAATTCAGAGACCATTGTGTAGAGAGGGTGTGAATGCACAAATTCTTGAGTTGTGCTAGCTTTCATGCAAACTGCAAGGTACTGTGATATGAAAAATCATTTGGACCCTTTACCATAAACTTTCAGTGGGCACTACTTGTCAAGAGGATCTAACTTTATGCAGCTGTTTGTGATGCAGAAAGATGGATGCCAGACATTTCATACCATACTACAGAGTACTACCTAGAATAATCTGGTTGTATGGCCCAATAGTGAACGTTGTTATCTGGTCTAAAGAGATGGAGAAACAAAGTGGAGGGAAAAAGACAAAGGTGAAGGAAAAGGAAAGAAAAAGGGAACATGCATTTTGAGAATAAGAAAATGAAAGAACAACAGACTAGAATGACTTCAAATTATGAAGGCAATTGAAAATTAGTATGGTTTGATTTAGGACAATTTCAGTGCTCTGCCACTGTCTTAAAATGCGCTGTTTGAAAGCTCAGAGTTTGGTGAATGGGTTACTTAATAACATTAAAAAACTGGTGAGAGTAAACACTCTTATGTAGGAAGACTCCTTTAACAGAGTTTCTAAACAGTGTGTTTTCATATTGAAATTTCAAGAATAAAACATACTCTGGTGAAGTTTAGTATAGGATAATTTTCCAGTTGTTACCTGCTAAACTGTTCTGGTTTGTCTTTTTTTTTTTTATGCTTGTGTTTGTTATTCATTTGCAGAATTGCAAGTGTACAGGCCATTGTTCTTGATGTTAGTGAAGGTAGCAATATTTTTCAGAGTTTCACCTGTAATACTGTGTTTGATAATTGTCAGCACTGTTTCTTCTTGTTTATGTCAAATCATAGAATCATAGAATGGTTTGGGTTGGAAAGGACCTTAAGATCATCAAGTTCCAACCCCCTGCCATGGGCAGGGACTCCTCACCCTAGACCATGTTGCCCAAGGCTCTGTCCAACCTGGCTTTGAACACTGCCAGGGATGGAGCATTCGCCACTTCCCTGGGCAACCCATTCCAGTGCCTCACCACCCTCACAGTAAGGAACTTCTTCCTTATATTTAACCTGAACTTCCCCTGTTTAAGTTTAAACCCGTTACCCCTTGTCCTATCACTGCAGTCCCTGATGAAGAGTCCCTCTCCAGCATCCTTGTAGGCCCCCTTCAGATACTGGAAGGCTGCTAAGAGGTCTCCACGCAGCCTTCTCTTCTCCAGGCTCAACAGCCCCAACTTTCTCAGCCTGTCTTCATATGGGAGGTGCTCCAGTCCCCTGATCATCCTCGTGGCCCTCCTCTGGACCTGCTCCAATAGCTCCATGTCCTTCTTATGTTGAAGGCACCAGAACTGCACACAGTACTCCAGGTGAGGTCTCATGAGAGCAGAGGGGCATGATCATGTATCACAGGTTCTTTTAAATTTTACAGCTTTCTTCACTTATTCAAAATGCCTGGCTCCCAAGAATAGCATTATAAGCAAGACAGATATTAAAGACTCAGTCAATTTTCATTATACTCCATTTTTTTCCTGGGTCTGAGGAAATATAAAGTGATTTAACACAACATCTGCTTTCTTCACAAACATTCATCACTTAAAATCCCACATATGTATCCTTCAGAGGTTTCTCAGAGTATTAACCATGTCTCCTTTCTTCCAGGATCGCCCAGCCATGCAGTTATACCAGCCAGGAGCTCGCATTCGAACGCATATGGGATGTACAAGTAAAACCTATGACTGCAGTGGGAGACCTGTCGAAGATGCTCTTGATAAAAGGTATGAGGCAGATAATTCAGCTGGAGGGTGTTCTGAGAAGAGTGAAGAACCAGAATAAAACAAAATGGAGGAAAGACTTGTGGAAAGGGATGAACTTAAGATTCAGTGTCACTACACAAAAACCCCATGGGGCTGTTCCAGAACTCCACAGGTGACTGCATCAACAAAATCAGCGTAGTTCTGCCTCTTACTTTCTGTAAAGTGAATGAAAGAGTGACTGGAAACTTTTAACTTACTGCAAAGGAATATTGTTGCTTTTTTACAAAAGCAGTGCAAACACCATTTGCCTAATTTAAAAGCAGTTCAATATTTTATTAGATTTATTTTGAAAACCTCTAATAGTTTTAGAGAAGTATTTATATAAGATTTTTCAGAAGCTATTTCACCTTTTCAAGCCTGAAGAGATGAAGGGTTAATTTTCATCACTTTGAAATCTGAGGCACTTTAAATGCGTTTGGTGCATGACGTGAGGGTCAGAGGACCTTGTCCTCCAAATGCTGGCAGAACCCGGGGCTGCTGCTGGGTGCTGCAGTGGGACAGAGTGGAACCAGCCTTGGGAGAAAGCTCTGGAGCCAGGGGTATTTGCAGGATGGGGCCCACGGCTTGCACAGCTGTAAGAGGTGTCCATTGGTATCTGTACCTCAGTGTGTTTACGTTGGTGTTCAGTTAACTGTAGTGTTAGGTACAGTGTTAGTAAAGGTTCAAGTACCTTGTTAGAGAGTTTGTCATTTTCTGAGCCATTTTCACCTTCTGTGTGTTAATAGATTCTTTTGCTTACAGCAGCAGAAAGCTAATGCACACCTCAGCACTTAAACAGTGCATCTGGTTTTAATAAATCAACTGAGTTTTATGTTTTTGACACTGACTTTTCAAAAAAAAAAAAGTGGTTGTACAGTGGTAACTTTTTATATGCTGATGTTTCGTACCAGCTGCAGTTGCAGGATTTGAACATGTATGATTCATGAATGTTCTGCAGTTCTATTTGTTAAAGACATAAACACACATGAAAGTCAACTGCAAACTACCATTTTGTGAGATCTAGGCCAAATCCTGCCCTCTAATGCAGGCACATATGTGTCTGTATATGTATATATATATATATGTGTATATATATATATAATGTCTCTGTGTGTATCTCCCTATTGGTTTCAATGATAGCATTGTGTTTAATGGAAGGGCAGAGGATGTTCATTTATCTTTCATGGCTGAAAATGACTCAGTTGTCTGAAACTGAGACCTGCTTTGTTCATTGAAGTTAAATAGTAGGATATTAATTTATTTTTACATCCTCTCTGAACATTATATTATTTGGCACAACGTCTAATTGTTCCAGACTGAAAAATTATTGGTTGAATTTTCCCAGATGTTAAGCATTAAACAGAATAAAAGCAAAAAGATTTTAACTATGATTTGGAGGCGTGATCATCTGCAGTGTTTCCATTTATTACTCTAGAAAAATTAAGTATGATCCTATGCTACTCTGTATTCTGCAAAAGCAGATAAAAATACAGTTGAGAACTTGAATATCAAGCTAGTGAGCTGCCAGCTCAAATGACTTCAAGCTTAAGTAGAGCTGCTGCTAGAGAATCATTTGAATTGAGCTCCATCTAAAGCCAAGTTCATCCTGACTGCAGAGAAAGGGTGTTGTCCTGGTGGCCTGGCTGAGGCGGGTGGCGTTAGCGTGGAGCAGGCTTTCCCCTCACTCATGACAAAGCCTTAACTGGGTGAGGGTCTGCTCACAAGCAGGTATTTCCCACCCATTGGGATGCCCAGGGGAGGCTGCAGGAGAGCTTTCACCTGTGAGAGACCCACTGGACACACAGAAGCAGTGATTTTTGCACCAGCTTGGTACTATTTGGCTTTCAGACTTTCAGGCTGCTCCCCCACCTTCCCCTGAGTGCAAGGTGATGGGTAACTCTTGGTGGCATCGCAGGTAATTAACAAAACACAGCTTGTTTAGCAGTAATTTCACATTTGGGGCTTCTTAGTTTCCATTCCTTCTGGTTACCAGAAGGTGGGTGTCAGACCCTGGCTCGGTAAAAACTGTCAGGGTTTAAACATCCGTGTCCAGCCAGTCAAGCTGCCATGCCCTTGCTGACTGGGATTCCTGCAGCCCATTCACTTGTTCTTGCTTTCCCGCGAAGCCATCGTCCTGCACCAGGGGCAGAGAGCCTGGCCTTTGCCTTCTGCATCCACATGGAAGGAATATTCAGGCTGTTGGGATGCGGATGCGGGGAGTGCACTAGTGAGTGTCTGTGCCACGGCTGCATCCTGAGCCGCCTCTGGGGAGACCCTGCTGCCTGATGGCTTGGCTATGCCAAAGAAGGAACTCCTGGGACAACCTCTTTTACCCTGCAGGCACCAGCATCCATTCTCCCACATCTGGGAGGTAACATCCCAGTTTTCCACAGCAGAGACATTTTTCCATCCATAGGTCGGTTGTTTTTTTTAAAAAAATATTCTTTAAAGGCATGACATACTTTTCATGTGTTTGTGCACAGGGTTCCTGCTCTCACTGCCCAGCCCCAGGCTCATGGAGGTAGGCACACGGCAGCTTGTTCTTGCAGACCTCCACTGTGTTACGCACTCACCTGTGTGCATGTGTGCTCACACGCACACAGAGGTATACACACATTTTAATGGAAAATACTACAGGCTTTTTTTGCAGAGTTCTACCAGCTGAAAAACACTGATGTCTCCACCATATGGAGTGTATGAAGACACATTCCCTGTCCCATTCAGAAAAGGAAAATGGGATACACATTTAGCTAATGCTGGAAGTGAGCACATCCCGTTAGTTCAGCTGTAGGGATGTTCTCTTAAATCTCTGGATACCAACGACATTAAGAAGTGCTGTCAGATTATCAAGCTCAGATACCAAGAGAGGACAGGTAATGGGGTGGCCTCTGGCTGCACGGTTGGTTTCTGCCATGGCCGAAGAGAAGAGCAACAGCACTGGGTTTGCACTTGGGAGCCGCGTGGCAGAGGATACGCCAGGGATGCCCAAGAGCTGTGCCCAGTGCAAGGTCACTGAGGGCAGCAGCAGCCCCCGGGGCCTCCTGGGTTCAGGGACTGCCCCATCACCCCCATGTCACAATGGCACCCCCACATCACAATGCCCTGGAGCAAGATGAAAGGGGGTGAGGCTCGGCCACAGGGCAGAGCTGGCCCAGGAACAGTGGGATGAGAGAGGGCGGGAGGCTGGGCAAGGCTGCTGGAGGTTCTCAGGTGCCAGGCCAGCTCCTCCTGGGGTCACAGTCAGAGCTCAGCTCACAAAGGGAAATTCTTCTCAGCTGGGCAGCACTTGCAAAGTCAGGGGAACACCTTCTTGAGGGGCAGTGCCGAGCTCATTGTCCTCACCCCCTCAGGGCCATGGCAGTAGCTGTAAGTAGCGGGATGCACAGATGCTGTAAGGGGATGCAGTGCTTTGGAGCAGCCACTGGTGCTCTGCCAGGCACAGGAAGGATTCTTGGAGCCAAGATCGATCAGGCTGGGTGCCTTTTGCCACTCTGGGAAGCCCCTGTGATGGCTCCAGGCTGAGGGAAGGAGAGGAGGGCTTGGGCATCTGGTGGCAGGCGCAAGCAGGCTGTGAGGCGAGGAGGCAGCTCTTGCTCCCGTGCTCAGGGAATAGGCACTAGCCAGCGGTGGGGTCAGGAAGGAATTTCCCCTGGGTCAGGTTGGCGCTGCCCCCAAGGGGCTATTTTGGATTACTGTCCGAGAGAAGGCAAAAGGAAAAAAGATAAACGAAAAAAAAAAGGAAGAAAGAAAAAGGAGGGCAAAAGGAAGAATGGCAAAGGAAAGAGTTTGAAGGCAAATGCCAAAAGGAAATGGTAACAGGCAAAAAGGCAAAACACAAATGGGAACATGCAAAACTCTAAATAGAAATGGCAAAGCCAAGTCTAAAGGCAAAGGCAGAATACAGAAGGTAAGGGGAAAAAAAACAAACAAAAAAAACCCCCCAAAAATAGAGCCAAAAGCAGAAGGCAGAAGGAAAAAAGGAAACAGTCAAAAGGTAAAAGACAAAAGGAAGAAGGGTAAGTGCAAAAGGGAGAATGAAAAAGTATAAAGTCAAAAAGCAAAAGGCAAGAGGCAGAAAGCAAAAGGCAAAACGTATAAGAAGAAGGATAAATGCAAAAGGTAAAAGTCAAATGTCTAAAGGTAAAAATGTAAAGGCAAAAGGCAAAGGCTAAAGGCACAAGGAAAAAAAGACAAACAGGTGAAAGCTAAAAGGCAAAAGGAAGAAGGATAAATGCTACAAGCAAAAGTGTAAAGGCAAAAGGAAGAAAGAAGTAGAAATACAAAAGAGAGAAGGATAAAGGCAAAAGGATAAAGACTAAAGGCAAAAGGCTGAAGGCAGAATTCAAAGGGAAAAGGTAAAAAGGAAACAGGCAAAAGGAAGAAGGATAAGTGCAAAAGGGGAAAGTAATAAGGCAAAAGGCGGAAGGAAGAAGGATAGATGCAGCAGGCAAAAGACAAATGGGAAAAGGCAGAAGGGAAAAGGCAAAAGGCTGAAGACAAAAGGCAAAATCAAAAGGTAAAAAGGAAACAAGCAAAAGGTAAAAGGCAAAAGGAAGAAGGATAAATGCAACAGGCAAAAGTCTAAAGGCAGAAGGCGGAAAGAAGTAGAAATGCAAAAGGTAGAAGTCAAAGGTCAAATCGTAGACAGAAGAAGGCAAAATTCTAAAGGCAAAAGGCAAGAGGCAGAAGGCAAAAGGCAAAAAGGAAACAGGCAAAACTGAAACAGGTGGAAAGTAAAAAGCAAAAGGAAGGATAAATGGAAAAGGCAAATGAAAAAGGCAAAAGGCTATAGAGAAAAGGTAAAAGGTAACAGGCAAAAGACAAAAAAGAAAAGGCAAAAGGGAAATAGGAATATGCAATAGTCTAAAGGCAAAAGGCAGAAAGAAGGAGAAATGTGAAAGGAAAAGGGAGAAGTCAAATGTCAAAAGGCAAAAGGTAGAAGATAAAACTCTAAAGGCAAATTGCAAAAAGGGAACAGGCAATTGCAAAAAGGAAACAGGCAAAAGGCAAAAGAAAAAAGGAAAAAGGCTAAAGAGAAAAGGTAAAAGGCAAAAGACAAAAAGCAAACAGCAAAAGGGAAATAGGAATACGCAATAGTCTAAAGGCAAAAGGCACAGAGAAAAAGAAAATGCAACAGGCAAACCAGAAAAGTCAAATATCAAAAGGCAAAAGGTAGAAGGGAAAACTCTAAAGGCAAAACGCAAGAGGCAAAAAAAGGAAACAGGCAAAAGGAGGAAGGATAAGTGCAAAAGGGAAAAGGCAAAAATCACATGTCTAAAGGCAAAAATCACATGTCTAAAGGCAAGGGCAAAAGGGAAAAAGGAAAGAGTATCCTGGGTTCAGCAGCAGCAGTCATTTTTTCTACCTCTTAGTAGCTGGTGCAGCGCTGTGGTTTTGACTTTCGGCCTGGGAATAATACTGATAAAGCCGATGTTTTCAGTTGCTGGTCAGAATGTTTACCCTGACCAAGGACTTTGTGAGTCTCATGCTCTGCCAGGGAGGAGGGGAAGCTGGGAGGAGCAGAGACAGGACACCTGACCCAAACTAGCCAAAGAGGTATTCCATACCACAGCACGTCATGCCCAGGAGGTAGAACTGAGAGTTCCTGGAAGGGCTGGATCACTGGGGGGGTGGGGTCAAGGTACCGGTTGGTGAGCGGTTGTATTCTCTTCCCTTGTTATTTCCTTTATCATTATTACTATTGGTGGTAGCAGTAGTGATTTGTGTTATACCTTAGTTATTAAACTGTTCTTATCTCAACCAGTGGGAGCTGCATTCTTTTGATTCTCCTCCCCGTCCCTCCAGGAGCGGGGGGAAGAAAGGTGGGGGGGGGAAGTGGACTGCGTGGTTCTAATTTACGGCCTGGGCTTAAACCATGACAGTTCTTTTTGGCGCCCAACGTGGGGCACGAAGGGTTGAGATAACGACAGATCTGACCAAGGCACAATGCTGATTTATTGGCTCTCAAAGTTGTTTCTCTTGATGTCACAGTTTCAGTATGCTGTAGCTTACTTGGAGCCGGTATTTGCTGTGTTAGTGTTTATCAAGTGTGGGCCTTGGGCTAAGGTTCTTGTTTCATTGTGCTTTATGGTAATGGCTTGTAATACGGGAGGGCTCCGGCAGCAGGGCGGGATGGACGTGGCCGTGGACTTGTACCTGGCCGTCCCGCTGCTCTTCACCGTCCTGGCCCTCGTCCTCGCCTCCTTCTTTGTGAGGCTGCGGGGAGCTGAGGGGGAGCGGCCCCGGGAGCCGGCGGCGGCCGAAGCGGCCCGGGAGAGGGGCCCCGGGGACCAAGCGGCGGCGGGAGCGGGGCCGGAGGCCGGGGAGGAGGCGGCTGCCGAGGAGGGGAAGGAGGCGGCTGCCGAGCAGCGGGAGGAGGCGGCGGAGGAGCCGAGCCCCATGGCCGAGCCCAGCCCCGCAGCGACCGAGAGCATCCCCCAGCAGCCGCTCGCCGAGCCCATGAGCCTGAGCCCCAGGAGGATGCAGGAGACCCCGCAGCACTTTCCAGCAAGGCAGAGGAGGAAGATCTGGACTTGGAAAAAGAGAAGCTGGTGGTGAGAGAGCCGGAAAGTACAGCAGCTACACCAGCCCCAGTGACAAGTACAGCAGCATCATTCGAGAGTTTTGAAGGTTTTGAATGGCCTTTGGGTACCCTTGGGACCTGCCTGCTCATTGTGATGTGGATCACCATGTTGGCACACACACAGAGTGTGTTCTACCCACGACCATTTTGTCTGATCCCGAGAGTTAAGCAGAGTCAGGTTTGGGTCTTGTCTGGGTTTAGACGATGATATAGGGGGACCG
Source organism: Psittacula echo (assembly GCF_963264785.1). NCBI lineage: Eukaryota > Metazoa > Chordata > Aves > Psittaciformes > Psittacidae > Psittacula > Psittacula echo. Next base: position 64,144,676 of record NC_137736.1, on the reverse strand, counting down.
AGAGGTTTTCCCCAAGGCTGGACAGTCATGAGTGTCACGGTGTGTGGGACAGTATGGGCGAGTATCTGGTCCACTGGGCCCCTCCAGTGCTTTGGAAGCGTCGGAGATGGAAGGCAGCTGTGTGGAGTCCCCGACGACAAGTTGCAGAAACTGCTGAAGGGGAGGGTGAATTATTTTGAGCCTGATGGGCCCATGACACTTCAGGCCGTCAGGGCAGAGATGCAACATAGAGATGGACTCATGATCGAGGGGTGGACTTTGCAATGGGCCTCTCCTGCTCTGAAAGACTGTTACAAGAGATGGAGCCCAACATCATGGACCAAATGGACTCAGCAGCTTTATAGGGATTGGTCCGTGCACTAAGATAACAGTGCACTGAGATGAGAGTGAGGGTATATTGAAAATGTGGGATCTGAGCATGATGTGAATGGTATAGAATAAGGGGTGGATACTGTTCTGGGTTTAGCAGTAGCAGTCATTTTTTCTACCTCTTAGTAGCTGGTGCAGTGCTGTGTTTTGACTTTCAGCCTGGGGATAATACTGATAAAGCCGATGTTTTCAGTTGCTGGTCAGAATGTTTACCCTGACCAAGGACTTTGTGAGTCTCATGCTCTGCCAGGGAGGAGGGGAAGCCAGGAGGAAGCAGGGACAGGACACCTGACCCAAACTAGCCAAAGAGGTATTCCATACCACAGCACGTCATGCCCAGGATGTAGAACTGAGAGTTCCTGGAAGGGCTGGATCACTGGGGGGGTGGGGTCAAGGTACCGGTTGGTGAGCGGTTGTATTCTCTTCCCTTGTTATTTCCTTTATCATTATTACTATTGGTGGTAGCAGCAGTGGTTTGTGTTATACCTTAGTTATTAAACTGTTCTTATCTCAACCCGTGGGAGTTGCATTCTTTCGATTCTCCTTCACATCCCTCCAGAAGTGGGGGGAAGAAAGGTTGGGGGGGGAAGTGGACTGCGTGGTTCTGATTTACGGTCTGGGCTTAAACTACGACAAAGAGGCAAAAGGAGGAAGGACAAGTGCAAAATGCAAAATGCAATAGTCTAAAGTAAAAAAGCAAAAGGTAGAAGGCAGAAGGCAAAGGTAGGAAGGAAACAGGCAAAAGGTAAAACGTAAAAGGCAAAAGGAAGAAGGGTAAATGCAACAGGCAAAAGACAAAAGGCAAAAACTAGAAGGCAAAAGGCTAAAGTCAAAAGGCAAAGGCACAAGGCAGAAGGAAAAAGGTAGAAGGCAAAAAAACAGGCAAAAGGCAAAAGGAAGAATGGTAAGTGAAAAAGATAAAAGGCAAATAGCAAAATGCAAATGGCAAATGGCAATAGAAAGAAGGGTAAGTGCAAAAGGCAAAAGTCAAATGTCTAAAGGCAAAACTCTGAAGTCAAAAGGCAAAGGCAAAAGGCAAGAAGGCAGAATGAAAATGGCAAAAAGCAAAAAGGAAACAAGAAAAAGGCAAAAGGCAGAAGGAAGAAGGATAAATGCAACAGGTGAAAGTCTAAAAGCAAAAGGCAGAAAGAAGAAGTGGAAAAGCAAAAGGCAAAAGGTAGAAGGCAGAACTCTAAAGGCAAAAGGCAAGAGGCAGAAGGCAGAAGAGAAATTGGGAAAAGGGAAAAGCAAGAAGGATAAGTGCAAAAAGCAAAAGGCAAAAGATAAAATTCTAAAGTCAAAAGGCAAAAGGCAGAAGGCAAAAGGTAAAAAGGAAACAGGCAAAAGGTAAAAGGCAAAAGGAAGAAGGATAAATGCAACAGGCAGAAATCTAAAGGCAAAGGCACAAGGCAGAAGGTAGAAGGCAAAAAGGAAACAGGCAAATGGCAAAAGGCAAAAGTCAAATGTCTAAAGGCAAAACTCTAAAGTCAAAAGGTAAAGGCAAAAGGCAGAAGGCAGAATGCAAACGGCAAAAAAGCAAAAAGTAAACAGGAAAAAGGTAAAAGGCAAAAGGAAGAAGGATAAATGCAACAGGCAAAAGGCAAAAGGCAGAGGGAAAAAGTCTAAAGGCAAAGGTACAATGCAGAAGGTAGAAGGCAAATAGGAAATAGGCAAAAGGCAGATTGAAGAAGGATAAATGTAACAGGCAAAAGTCTAAAGGCAAAAAACACAAGACAGAATGTAATGAGGAATAAGCAAAAGATAGAGGCAAAAGGAAATTGGCAAAAGGCAAATTGAAAATGGCAATAGGAAGAAGGATAAATGCAAAAGAGAAAAGTCAAATGTCTAAAGGCAATAGTCTAAAGTCAAAAGGCAAAGGCAAAAGGCAGAAAACAAAAAGAAAACAGGCAACAGGCCAAAGGCAAAAGGAAGAAGGATAAATGCTACAGGCAAAAGTCTTTAAAGGCGAAAGGCAGAAGGATAAAGGCAAAAGCAAATAGCTAAAGGCAAAAGGAAAAAAGCAAAAGGCAGTAAAGTCTGAAAGGAAAACACAAAATGCTAAAAGCAAATGGTTAAAGGCAAAAGGCAAATGGCAAAAGGCAAGACGAAAAATCTGAAGGCAGAAAGAAAAGGCAAAAGGAAAACAGGTAAAGGCAAAAGGCAAATGGCAAAAGGCAAAAATGCTAAAGGAAAAAATCTAAAGCCAAAAGGGAAAAAGCAAAATGCAAATGGCTCAAGACAAAAAGCTAAAGGGAAAAATTAAAAGGCAAAAAGCAAAGGGGAAAATATAAAATTCAAAGAGGAAAGGTCAATAGGCAAAAGGCTAAAGGGAAAAGGCAAAGGGCAACAGGCAAAGGGCAACAGGCAAAGGGTAAAAGGCTACATGTAAAAGGCAAAAGGCAAAATGGAAAAGGCTAAAGGCAAAAAGGCAGAAGACAAAACTTGAAAGGCAAAAGGTAAAAGCCTAAACACAAATGGCTAAAGTCAAAAGGCAAAAAGGCAAAAGGCAAAATGCAAATGAAAAAGGCAACAGGTTAAAGGCTAAATGAAAATGGATAAAGGCTGAAGACTAAAGGCAAAGGGGAAAAGGCAAAAGGCACAACGTAAAATGCTAATAGCAAAAGGCAAAGTACAAGGCACAAAGCAAAAGGCAGAAGGATAAAGGAAAAAGGCAAAAGGGAAATGGCTGAAGGCAAAATGTAAAAGGAAAAAGGAAGAAGGCTACAGACTAAAGGCAAAAGGCAAAACACAAATGGAAAAAGGCAAAAGTGAACAGGCAAAAGGTGAAGGGCAAATAAAAAAAGTGAAAAAAGTGGGAAAAGTGAAAAAGAGAAAGTGGGAAAAGTGCGAGTGGAAAAAGTGGAAAAAAGGAAGAAAGTGGAAGAAAGTAGGAAAATGTCAAAAAAGTAGGAAAAGTGAGAAGGTAGAAAAAGTGGAAAAAAGTGGGAAAAGTGCAAAAAGTGAAAAAAGAGAAAAAAAGTAGAAAAAAGTGGAAAAATGAGAAAGTGAAAGAAGTGGCAGGAGTGAGAATGCGTAAAAAGCGCAAAAGTGGAAAGAAGTGGAAAAAGTGAAAAAGGTGGAAAATGGGAAAAAGTGGAAAAGTGGAAAAAAGTCAAAAAAGTGCAAAACGTGGGAAAAGTGAGAAAGTGGCGAAAGTGGTAAAAGTGAAAAAAAGTGGGAAAATGTGGGAAAAATGGAAAAAGTTAGAAAGTGGGAAAAGGTGTAAAAAGTGAAAATGGTTGAAAAAGTGTAAAAAGTGAAAAAAGTGGGAAAAAGTGGGATAAAAGTGGCAGAAAAGGGAAGAGAAGGGCAGGAAAGGCAAAAAGAAAAAGGAAATGAGAAGAACGGAGAAGGAAGAAAGAGAAAAGAAGGAAGAAAGAAAAATGAAAGAAAAAAGGAAAAAGAAATTAAGAGGAAAGAGAAGAAAAAAAGAACCAAGAAAGAGGGAAGAGGAAAGAAGAAGAGAGAAAGAGGAAAACAAAGTGTCTCACCATCCTCCCAGTAAATATTTTTTTCCTAATGTCTAACCCAAATCTTCCCTCTTTCAGCTAAAAGCCCCTTGTCCACTACAGGCCTTTGTAAAAAGCCCCTCTCCAGATTTCTTGTAGTGATACGCGGTTTGACTCCACAGCTCGTTAAAGTTGTAAAGTAGGTATGCTTTTATTCAGCGCTGAGGTGCATGGGGATAGCTCCTCCAAAGGATGCACACCTCAGTGTCGTTTCCCGCTACATTTATCCTCCAAAGTTACACGCCTATACATATTCATGACCTATTCCCGCTTTGTATTATAATGAGCTAAAAGGTCCTTCGCACATGCGCAGTGCCTCCCCGTGGTCATGGGCGAGGGTCTCAGGGTGAAGTAAATGAGTCTTCCTCTTGTGAGTAGGGGTCTTCAAGATGAAGTAAACGAGTCTTCCTCTTCTTAAAACTTTTCACCTTTGGCACAGTTGGACGCCCCAGTGGTTACACAATTGGCTGAAACCAGCCATATCTGTAAATCTTCTGTTAACTAGCAAAGATTTAGAACAGGGTGACCTTCCTGCAAAATTTATTGCAGGATGGGCAGGCAAGGAGTATCTCAAGCTAGCAGGCTCTGTCTTTGAACTAACTGATAAGTAGAAGGATGGTGTGAAATGTTATACTTTAGAAGGCTAGTGTGAAACAATTAACGCATGTTTAGTGGGGCCCCTGAATTCCACAGACTTATACCATAGTTTTCTTTCTACAACTTAAGTTAAGCAAAAAGTACTTTATATTTTCCAGGCACTGGCGTTTCTTATATCAAGCCCCCTGTATCAGTAGACCCCTTTAGGTACTGGAAGCTGCTCTAAGGCCTCCCCAGAGCCTTCTCTTCTCCAGCCCGAAGACGCCCAGCTCCCAGCCTCTCTCCTTAGAGAGGTGCTTCAGCCCTCGGAGCATCCTTGCGGCCTCTGGGCTCGCTCCAACAGGTCCACGTCCCTCTTGTACTGCGGGCCCCAGAGCTAGAGGCAGTGCTGCAGGCGGGGTCTCACGGGAGCGGAGGAGAGGGGCAGGATCACCTCCCTGGACCTGCCGGGTGCAGCCCCTCCCGGCGCCGCGGCGCACAGAACAGTCACAGGCATCCGCAGCGCCCTGGCGGGGCGGGAGAAGAGGCGGCCCCGGGGACGGCGCGGTGCGGCAGCGCCCCCTGCCGGCTGCGCGGAGAGCGCCCCGTAACGGGCAGGCGCCACGTGACGAACCGGCGCGACAGCCGCGTCACGTGACTCTGCCGGCGGGCGGCCCTCTCAGCGGGCTCCTTGCCACCCCCCTCACGGGCCCGGCAGGGGCGGGGCCGAACGAGCGACGGCGCTTCCGGTTGGCGGCGCGCGGGCCCGGGGAGCGGGGGAGTGGGCGCGATTCGGCCGCGCGCCTCCGCCCGGAGCCCCGCCCCCTCCTCCCCCTCCCGTCCCTCGCGCGGCCCGAGCCCGCGAGCGCTGCCGCCGCCGCCGCCATTGGCGGGTGCGCCCAGCCCCTGCCCGGCGCCCGCTGCCGCCCGGGAGGTGCCTCAGCGGTGAGTGCGGGAGGGAGGGCCGCGATCGCGCCCCGCACACGCACTGCGCTCCCGCCAGCGGCCGCGGCCCGGCCCGCACCCCTCCCCCTGGGCAGCGCGCCTGGGCCTTCCCCTTGCCCAGCCCCCGCCGCGGCGTCGCGCCGGGAGGGCGGGTGGCCGGGTCGGGGGGGAACGCGGCGGTGTCGCGCAGGCGGCGGCGAGTGGTGCCGGCGTAGGGGAACAAAACCGACGGGGCGGGAGCAGCGGCTCCGTGCACGGGAAGGATAGATGGGGGGGTGTCGAGGCAGACCAGCCGGCGCGGAGGGGATGGGTGGCGGGGGAGAGGCCCCGGGAGGGCCGGACAGGGCCGAAGCCGGTGCCCGGAGAAAGCCCGGCCCGCAGCACTCGCTCCCCCAGAGAAAAAGCGGCAACAGCGGCCGAGAAGCGAGGAGCCAGCGAGGCACAGACCGAGCGGCGCTGTCCCGCTCCGGTGGGGAGGCGCTGCTAGATGCCGCGGCAGGACCTGTGTCCGCGCCGAGTCCCTGCGGGACGGTCCTCGTCACTCAGGACAGAGCCGCTGCGCCGCCCGTGAAGCGGGTGCAGAACCATGTCTCTGGGTCGCAGCCTCACGTCGTTAGGGATGGACGAAATGAGGTGACAGTGGCATTTTGGAGCGACTTGTGAACTGGCGGAGGCTCGTTCGTGTCACCTGCACTCACTTTCTGGAGCTTCGGGGTGGGCTGGGAGCAGTAGTATGTGGTGCGGTTGTCAGGAGGATTTGATGCGTGACTGTGCAGAGGAGCTGTTAGTACTGGCTCAGCACTCTTAGAAGAGAGGCAACTGGCAGCTTGACTTGTCCTGAGTTGTAGGTGAGGAGTATAGAGACCTGGGACATCACTTTTCTCTGCCATAATCTCCCCTTGAACCATGCTTGCTTTCAGGAGAACGTAAATAGAATTATTTGTAGAATCATAGAATAGTTAGTGTGGAAAGGACCTTAAGATCATCTAGTTCCAACCCCCCTGCCATGGGCAGGGACACCTCACACTAAACCATGTCACCCTAGTGTCATCAAGATACACAACCTGTCACAATTCCGGAACAGATTTTGTGCTATGGTGTGTCCAGTGGCACCTTAGGTTCAGCACTGCAGAAGTAGGGTTTCTGGGGCCATTTTTGGAAGCTGTCTGTGTGGAATTGGAAATTAGCAGTTAGAAAGCCCTGTCAGGACCATAAGGAATTAATTTTGCCTGCCCTGACTGCCATAGGTACATTGATACTGCTCTGCAGTTCAGAACGTTGTCAGATCTTGTAGTAAGGACTACTGTTGGTGTGCAAGACTTGTCATTCTCTTAGCAGAGGTGGAAACCTTCCAGAATAGGTGCAGTTCTATCCTTTTGTGTTTCTGAAGTCTTCTGCATGTGCATCACGTTCTGTCACTTTGCAACTCTCCTTTGACTTGATCCTTTCCTGGAAACATGGAACCACATTTGCTGCCTGGATCCGGTGTCTCACGTGTTCTCACAGCGTATCTCAATATTTCAGCAGCTGGTCGGGTCAGGGTATTTGTGCCTTTTTTTAAGTGTGTGTGATTTCAAAAACGTGGTTCAGTTCCATCAAATTGTTGCTGATGAAACTTAGCCCGAGTAGATAGCTGGTAGCAGGGAGTTCAGTTGTGAGGATGTGGCTGGATTCCTGTGGATGCTGCTGGATTAGCAGGAGTGCAGTGCTGCCCGTCTTGCGGGTGGTGTGTTGGAAGTGACTCCCTTACCTGCTGTTGGCGTTGTGAAGTGTATGCTCTGCTGCGCTGTGGGATGTTTGTGTGCAGCTTCCTCTGGGAGCTAAACTTGTGCTGCTTGTCAGTCATGACGCAGGGATGTAGCTTCAAGAGAAGTATCATGTTGCCACCAGGCTGCCATTTACTTTTTCTTGGTACTGCAAGAAAATGCAATTTTTCGTTTTGCTTAAACACAGCAATAGTTTGGATCTGCTCCTGGTAGTAGAGGCAGCGATGCAGCTGTATCTGGCTTTCTTGTGCTGGCAGCAAACTTCACCATTGACCCTCTTCACTGATAGAGGATATGGCTGAACTGTTTGCAGGCAAGAGAATTCCAAGGCTGATGAACATGAACAGCTGTTCTTCCTGCACAGTGAATGATAGGGGGAATCCAGAGTGGTTTTAGGGCATCAGAGAAAACAGAAGGCTTTCTTCTTGAGGGCTTTCCCAGCTGTGCTGACATCATTGATGGGTTTTCTGTGCTCACAGGCAGTCTGGATGTTTGTGCCCTTCGCTGCTTCTCGCTGGCACTGCCTTATGACAGTCGCAGCGTGTCCTCTCTAGAAGAAAAATGCAGGGATCTGTTTAATGGTGCAACGCTGAGTGTAGAATGTGTATATTAAAAATAACCCGAAATGACGAGTAGACGTCCAGCTATGATGTTGGAATAGAGGTTAGAAGTGGAGACGTCTTGTTAGCTGCCAGAGACAGTGCTGTGCCGTCCCCTGGGTGGATTCTTTCTTACACGCAGTATCTCCTGCGCATTTCTTTTCTGCCACTGGGAGGCTTCTGAGAGACTTCATCTGTAGTGGGATCCTCATTGATGATGGGATGTCCAATCCAAGAATGGGCTCTGAAGTGGCTGTGTGTGATGGCTGGGAAGATAACCAGAAGAGGTTTGTCTGCTATGTGCTTAGGCCACTCCTATTGTTTAGTCTAATGGGAGCTCAACAGAGACTGCTGATGTGGTTTGACTGCACTTTTTCCCACTTTTTTCTACTTTTCTCTGCTTTCTTCCACTTATTCCCACCTTTTCCCCACTTTTTCCCTCCCCCCCCTTTTCTCCCTTTTGCACAATTTTCCCCTCTCCTTTTTTCACCTTTTTTTTTTTTCCCTTTTCCCTTTCTCTTTGTCTGTTCTTCCTGTGGTGGAAGATGATGGCAAGAACTACAGTGCAGGAGACAGGATCTTCAGCATTTCTGTGGAGAGAGCAGAGCGCTGGTTGTAGGAACCTTTGTGTGTAGGTTCCAGACAGGCATGAAAAAAGGGGAATGCAGTGAGGTTGCCTAAGGTGCTGCAATACCGAAGAGTTGTCTTGCTTAGCAGTATGCCTCAATTAAGAAGAGATTCAGCAGAAGAGACAGGTTTGTCAGTGACTGCCAGCTGGTGCATGCTGAAGTCACAACACTGAAAAGGGTGAGTGATGGCAGTGTGGGAGAAAGTGCCCCCAGCTCTTTCACGTTATTTCTTATGCCAAAGGCTTGAATGTCAACCATTGGATGTCTGGAGATGAAAATGAGGAAGTGCCTGTAACTTCTTCAGTTGCAGAATAACCTCCTGGTCAAAACAGCTTAGCAGCAACTTGGACAATTTGTGAAAGCGATCCAGGACCTTTTCTCACCACTGCATTTGGAAAGAAAATGGAAGTTTCCATTGTAAAATAAGATTGAATTGAATAAAAGGAAAAGGTGGGAGGTAGGATGAAGTGTAGTTGAGAGGAGTGAATGAGAGAAATCTGCAGCAAGGGCAACAGTTAGGTGATGTGTAAGGAGGAGGGAAGTGAGGAGGGTGGAAAAGATTGTCGGATAAACTTGTTGTAAACTACGATAAACTGACTTTGGACAAACCTTTTTTTCTTTTTCTAGAGAAAAGAAAATGGGCAATTTAGAATTACCACCAATTTTGGAAAATTCGCTTTTGGTTCTGAAAATGCTGTCAGTGCAGTGTGTCCTTACTGTCCTAATGGGGTTCTGCTGTGGTTTTGTAAAACAGGATTCTTTTTCTCTATCTTGTATGATCAATCCAGAATTTCTGGCTTTAAAATGGAAATCTTTATTTCTTCCCATCACCCCAAGTCCCACAACAAAAAAATAAATCTTTATTCATAAAGACTTTTAGGTCTTTTGGAGTGTTAAGATGTGGCTTGCTTCATTGTTTTTTTATTGACAAGTTGTTTGCTATTTTAGGGATACAGACATTGAAAACTACTATGATCTTTCTGTTTTTTTTGGATCTTTTTCAGGAATGTGAAGTTTGTTATAAGGTGCTAGGAAGTGTTTTGTGGTCTACCTTGAATGTGGCGTGGACCACATTTTGGAGTGTCTTTTGTATGACTGCTAATAGTGCTGGGAAACACCGTGTCTTACAAGACCCCTGAAATGTGGTTCTTAGCTTAGCATGATAATAATGCAACATCTGTTTAATTTGAACCTACAAGAAAAAAGCCTGTGCATTTCACCTAAATATCCAAATGTTTCTTTTCACCATAGAGATCCCTCCCACATTTACATGAAAATGACTTGCAGCATTTTATTAGGTTGGGATTTTGCTTATTGTAGTAGCTAATGTGGGTAAATTCTGTTGGAAATAGTGGAATCTAGCCAGGTCATTAAAAATTACTTGCATTTCAGATGCTGCATTTCTGTTTCTTGTTTGAGGAGGTTGTGTTTTGTTTGGTTGGTTTGGTGTTGTTTGGTTTGTTTGAGGTTTGTTTGGTTGGTTGGTTGGTTGGTTGGTTGATTTTTTTTTTAAGTCTTGCCCAAACAGTAATTTTGAGAAATTTCCATCTTTCTCTTTGGGGTGAGGCAAAGGATGTTGTGAATGCAAAGGGCTGTCAACTACACCAACTGGAAAACAAAGACATCCTGGCTGCTTTTTAAACAGCATTTTTGTTGTTATTAGGGCAGCAGATAAAATAGTGGAATGGAAAAAATTCTTTTCATGATGGAAAAAATCTTTATAAGCAGCAGCTTTTGGTTTTCGTGTAATTAGGGAGAGGAAAACAGTGCTTAACAGATGAAAACAGGGCCTAGGCTTCTGGCTGCTGTTTTCTTCTTGAAATTATTTTTTGTCTCTGTTAAAACCAGCTGATTTGTTTTGAAGTTTTATGATGAAGATGCAGTTTTGAAATGGCTTTATCTCAGTGGCACTGTTTCACAATACCTTTTGTTTTTAGTTTACGTGTATAAAGTAAATCAACCCAATCTGGGAAGTAAAGGCAAGCGAGAAAGCAAGTCAAGTTTATTGAATGAAACATAAACTTCACTCTTCATCACCTGGGCTCGTTTTTATTATTTGTTTGCATATTTTTTTTGCATAGCTAGGAAGGCCTGTTGTTAAATATAAACTTTGTTTTTCAAGTTTTACTGATGTAAAACGACTTGCAGAAGTTGAAGGTACCTGTATTTGGGTCTCTTGGTGAAGTGGTACCTGTGCAGAAGTTACACTTGCTGAAACGGAGCGTGGGAGGAAAAGCACATGCACTTATTTAGGAATGACAAAGAATTTACATTAACATTGCCAGCTAATTATACAGATTAATTTTTTCTTTCCTTTATGGCAGGAACTGAAGCTTCCTCTGTAAAAGGTGCAGTGCTGTGAGAACTGTTACTGACCATTGAAAAATGGACGTGTTGCAGGTACTGCGTAAAACCACAGAGCGCTTAGAGTGTGATCACTGCAGCTTCAAAGGAACGGACTATGAAAGCATACAGATTCATATGGGTACCATACACCCAGAGTATTGTGATGAAATGGATGCTGCTGGTTTGGGTAAACTTATATTTTATCAAAAAAGTGCAAAACTGTTTCACTGCCACAAATGCTTCTTTACCAGTAAGATGTATTGCAATGTGTATTATCACATCACAGCACAGCATGCAGCACCTGAGAAGTGGAATAAGGAACGCAAAGAACAGGTAGAAGGAGATGCAGATTCCTCCAAAAAAAGTGTCACAGTGGAGGCACAGAAACCTACCCTTTCCCCCGAGTCACGCAAACCTGCCCCTTCTCCTGAGCAACCCAAATCTGAACCTGTTGTTTCCCCCAAGCTTCAGAAATCGTCAGTGTCTCCAGAGCCGCACAAGTCAGCTCAGGCAGCTTCCTCAGAGCCAGAGAAGTCAGCCCAGGCTGTGTCCCCAGACCCAGAAAAGTCAGCTGAGGCCACATCTCCAGATCCAGAGAAGTCAGCCTCAGCTGCATCCCCAGACTCAGAGAAACCATCTCCTGCAGTGTCTCCTGACCCACAGAAGCCATCTCCTGCAGTGTCCCCCGATCCACAGAAGCTATCTCCTGCAGTGTCCCCTGACCCACAGAAGCCTGCCCCGGCTGTGTCTCCAGAGCCTCGTCGTCATTCCCCAGCTGTGTCTCCAGAGCCTCGTCGTCATTCCCCAGCAATATCTCCAGAGTCCCGTCGGCATTCCCCCGCTGTGTCTCCAGAGCCCCGTCGGCATTCTCCCGCTGTGTCTCCAGAGCCCCGCAGATACTCCCCAGCTGTGTCACCAGAGCCAAAGAAACCTACTCCAGCAGTATCCCCTGAACCACGACGGTATGCCCCAGGTGGGTCTCCTGAGCCCAGGAGACATCCTCAAATGCGTAGGCCTGCTTCTGCTGCTTCTCCTGAAACCAGGAGGCCTGCTCCTGCAGTTTCGCCAGAGTCATGGAGACCTGGTCCAACTGTTTCCCCTGAGCCCTGGAGGTCAACACCTCACGAGGTGCAGAAGTCTTCCACGGTTTCTCCCTGGGCTCCAAAGCCTGCCATGTCAGCGTCTGTAGAATCCCGGAGGCCTGCCCCTGAGTCCCGAAGGCCTGGCCCAGTTGTGTCACCAGAACCTAGGAGGCTTGTTTCTGACTCGTGGAAATCTACGTCCTTTTCCGAATCCCAGAAGTCTACTCTTGTTTCTTCTGAGCCGTGGAAACCCATCTCATCCGTTTACCCTGAAGGCTGGAAACCTGTTGTGTCCCCTGACACATGGAAGCATTCTCCCCCTGTTTCTCCTGAGCTTCGAAAGTCTAGTCACACTGTTTCCTCTGACTCTTGGAAGACTTCTTTCTTTCCTGAGGTCCGTAAGCCCGGTGCTTCGGTATCTCCTGAATCTTGGAAACTCTCTGAGTCCCGGAAATCTATGTATTTTTCTGAAACTCAGAAATCCACCTCTGCTGCTTCATCTGAGGTTCAGAAACGGGCTCATTTCCCAGAACCTCGGAAAAGAGCTCTCTTCCCAGAGTCTCGTAAATCTAATCCTACTGTTTCTACTGATGTCCAGAAACGTGCTGTCTTTTCTGAGCCCCAGAATCAGGTGCCTACTTCTGCTGTTTCTACTGAAGGCCAAAAACATGCCTTATGTTCTGAAACCCAGAAATTAGCTCTTGCTTCTTCTGAAGTCCAAAAGCACACCCTGTTCTCAGAAGCCCAGAAACTCACTCCCATTTCCTCTGAAGTTCAAGAGCCTACTTCCTTTCCAGAGTCTCAGAAGTCTGTTTCTCCTGAAATTCAGAAACATGGCCTCTTTACTGAGAGCCAGAAACCCACTCTTTCTGTTTCTCCTGAGACCCCAAAACAAGCTGTTTTTACTGACTCCCAGAAATCGGCTGTTTCCCCTGATGTTCAAAAGCATGCTGTATTTTCTGAGATGCAGAAGCCTGCTGCTGCTTTATCCTCTGATGTCCAGAGACATGCTGAAACTACTGTACCTTCTGAAATCCAGAAGAACATCCTGTTCTCCGAGCCTCAGAAATCTGCTTCGGGTTTTTCCTCCGAGTCCCAGACGCCTAGTGAGTCTGGTGAGAGTGACTTTCTTTCTCACAGTTTAGATGATCAGAAACCACTGGATGATTTGTTCTCACAGGACGAACAATCGATATTAGCCAAAGAATCTCCAGAAGACATGTTATATTCATGTCCCAAAAAGAAGCCCAAGAAGGAAAACCAGGAGAACTCAGATTCTGAACTAAATAGCAGTGAGTGTGGAAAAGCAGAGATGGACTCGATGGAGATAAAGGAGCAAGAATCCAACAGTGACCAAGAGCAGTATGATATGGAGTCATCTGATTATGGCAAAGAGAGCAAAACAGATGCAACTCCTCCCGTGCAGCCACAGTGTGTGCTGCAGTTTACTGAAGAGAAAGAGGCTTTCATCTCTGAGGAAGAAATAGCGAAATACATGAAGCGCGGCAAGGGAAAGTATTATTGCAAGATTTGTTGCTGTCGTGCGATGAAAAAAGGTGCCGTCTTGCACCATTTAGTTAACAAGCATAATGTTCAAAGCCCCTACAAATGTAAAATATGTGGCAAAGCTTTTCTCTTGGAGTCTCTCCTCAAAAACCATGTTGCTGCTCATGGTCAAAGTCTGTTGAAGTGTCCACGTTGTAATTTTGAATCTAATTTTCCCCGAGGCTTTAAGAAACATTTAACCCATTGCCAAAGTCGTCATAGTGATGATACACCTAAAAAACACTTGGACAGCCTTGAACCACTTGAAGAACAAATTTAATCTGTTTTTTTCCCTTGTGCTAGAAGGGAAATTGCGCTGAATTTACAGAAGTGTTCAAAAGTGTTACTGTATGTTAACTGAGTAGTTTAGCTGTTCTGACAAGTCAGAAGATGCATGGTTTATTGTACTATGTTTAACTTGTCTTATAGCTGTATTACTGAAATGATTTACTTTGGAAAGTAATTTTAAATACGTGTTCATGTCTTTGTATTACCCATCAGTAGAGTCATATTTTATTTTTCAGATGTACTATGTTTTTGAAACCAAAATGGATACAAATTAGTTTTGTAAAGATTTGTAAAACATACAGACAATTAAGGACTGGAGTGGCAAGCAATCCATATATTCCTGTGAAGACTGAACTTGTTTTTTCACATTTGTTAAATGTTGTATTTTTCAAAACGTTTTTAATCAAATTGTCAAGATTGAAATTCTTACCAAACTGAATGTGAATGAGCCAGGCATGAGAAACCATCAATCTTTCTGGAATAATTCTCCTCTGAGGTTGTAATTGAGTGTAATTTTTGTTGGAAATTTATTGCACTCAATTCTCTGACTTACTTGTCTCAGATTTAGAAGCATCAAGGTACTTAGTTTGTGATTCTGTATTTTGGCCATGTTTTAAGCATGTACTAATATACCTTAAATTGATGGATTAACGTCAGACTATGTATAGCTCAACACTTGATGATTCAGATGTTTGTAATGTCAGAACCCTCTAAATTTCTTGTATTTGGTGAAATGCTATGCTTTAATGTTTTAACAATAAAAGAAAACCAACCTGGTGTGGGCCATTTTTGGTTTTTATGAAATCAAGAACAAAACCTTTCATGTTGAACATACTGCCTTTTAAGTATCTTTGGCAACAGGAGATGCAAAATTATCCTGGAGTTCTGCTCTGAATTATTCAACTTTCCAGTCATCAGCCTGTGAAAGCAAGGTTAGTCTGTATGTTCTGTCTGCTTCAGAAAAACACTTTGGATGTAAATGAAGGAAAACATGGAAAACAGGAACTTGTGCACTGTTACTTAGTATGTTTGCCTTTGTTTTCTACTTGCATGTTAACTGTTCAAAAACTGTAAGTACTTTCTAATTCAGCAGGAGTACAGATTTTAAGTGGAAGCAGCACAAGGAAAGTTGCATTCTCCTCAGGCTAATACTTAAAATTTATTTCCTTTTTGTATATTAATATATTGTTTGCTTAATCTCATGATGTTTTAGAAGCAGAAATTTTTGTCAATATAATTATTGAAGGTTTGCCTGTAGGTTCATAATTTTGCACTTTGAAGGGTTTTTTTAATCATGACTATTTAATGATATACATCAGCTTACTCTCGTCTTATTTACATGAGTTGCTATGCTCATATGTTTGTATTTTTAAAAGGAGGAGAGGAAGAAGTTGAACTGTATCCTACCTTACTGCTGTTACCACGTGTCCCGAAGAAACTTTCATTTAAGTAAGTTTTGGTCAAATAATTGTTTTTCTGAAGTATATGTAGCCATATGTAAGCATATACATCTATATAAGCATATATGAGAATATTTTTGTTGCTTACTTTCCATGGGGAATGAGAAATATTGCTCAGGAAAGTATCAGAGCTAGATAAATCAATTTAAAACTTGGAATAATGGAAAATTTGGGAAAGTGAGTATGAAAATGAAAAGCAAATAGATGGAAGGTGTAGGGTTCCACCTGAATTCTAACCTTTATGTGCTTTGTAATAGACTTCGAAAGAGTGATGGTGTACTTTTAAAATATGGAATTATATGAATCTTTCACAATATAATACTTTGCATTTTCTTTCCTGTAGTTTTTCATGACTTAGTTTAACCTGTATTTAAAGAAAAAATCACAACCGACCAACACCACCTTCACTCCCCCCACCTGTCCCCCTCCCCCAATTTCTTAGGGATTTCTTGGTCAGAAGTAAAAAAAATTGCTTTTTAATTGATGGTATTACCCAGACAGAGTTGCCACGTGGATGTTGATCAGTTATCTCTAAAGATCACAACCATAAGTATCCTATGCATAATTAACAATGAAAAATCAGATATAAAATATATAATGTAATATATAAATGTCAACATATAAAGCTATATAATATCTATAAAATACATATTTCGTTTTCTAGCATTATTTTTTAAAAAAGGAGTTAGGAAGGAGTTTACTTCCTCCTGTGTGTATATAAAGAACTTGAATATACTCTGAGACTTACTACTTTTTCCTGGCACTGCAGGTCAGTGTAGAAAGAGTGAATTTAACTAAAATCCAGGAGAAGAAATTTACTCACGACAGCACAGAAGGCTGTGAAGATTAGTTTTCTCTGCTTCCCAAGTAGTTGAAAACATTGTTTCTTGCAATAGCAAATAATACGTATTCATGGAAGTCAGCATAGTGAAATAATTTCCTGACGTAGATTTATATCCTTGTTATATACTTGGCTATAATACAATAATCAACTTTAAGATTCTCTGAAATTTTAAAGAATGTTATTTTAATAGATTATATATGTGATTTAGAACATGCTTCTAGGCATAAACGTTCAGGCAAGATGTCAGTGAAAATGGCACATCCTTTTATACGATCCCCATCCTTGGAGAGGAATCTCTTCTCTACGTGCTTGGAAGGGTGGAGCTTTTAGACCTTTTCATGGAGAAGACTCAATGAAAGGTCCTTCTTTGCTGACCTTGGTGTCTGCAGGGCTGTTTATCTCATATATTCTCACTCCTTTCTCTGCTGAAGTTGCTGTTGTGTGGCAACTTTTCCCCTTTCTGAAGTATGTTATCCCAGAGGTGCTGTCACCATCGCTGATATCCACCTTGACCAGTGGTGGTTCTGTTTTAGAGCTGGCTGGCATTGGCTCCATCGGACAGGGGAAGCTCCTAGCAGCTTCTAATAAGAGCCACCCCTTTAGGCCCTCCACACACACACACCTTGCCATGCAAACACGATACATACAGCCACATGAGTTTCTAAGACCTGAGTTGCGCATGACATCCTGTGATGTTTTGTTACGGAGAATGAGGAAGCTGGTAACGACCCAGTAATGAGTTTGGAGAGAATCAGCTCTGCAGTTGAAGTAATGTCTCAGGATGTCAGTAACACATATATTGGTACTATGGCCTCACAGATGGGACACAAGGTTTTACATGGAGACCATATGTGCACTAAAGAGATAACATAATCACCTCTGCTGCTGCTCTCAGCTGCACATCTCCCTTCATCTGTGCACTGTTCCCTAACTTATTTTTGTTGAACCATTCACCTGTACAGTTTCTAGAGCAGAAACAAGGCTGTAAAAAAATCTTGACTGTAAATATTTATTTTTCTAACAGAATAATTTGTAAGTGCCTGGGTTTACGGTTAAATGAAGCATCTCGCCGTGGTGCAGACAGGGTGTTAGCATCCGGAAGGGGCAGAAAATGTCAGGTAGGGCTGAATGGTAGGTGTTAATTACATATTTTTTAGTGAAAGAGCATGCATACCCTCAGGTGTAGCTTATGTGGACCAAAAATTTGTATCTGAATGAGTCCTTCACCACAGGTTACCTTAGGTTCCTGCAGAGCCTGCCACTGCCTGATAGAAGTCTGGGACTTGTATCAGGTAGGCTACAGCCCCCCTGTTAAATGAAATGCTTTCTACATCACTGTGAGGCAAATCAACTTGTATTAGAATGCTAAATGGTGTTCCTTAAAGTTCAAATATTCTGCCTTATAAATTAGTTATTTCTGGAGGATTAAACCCAACATCAGGACTATGAGATACTGTTTTCCTCTGTACCAAGCCTACTGTCCATTATTATTCTTCCTCTGCTTCTTAAATAGCATCTTGGTTTCAATCAGCATTAGAAATAATTGGCAATATGGAATATTAACTTCTAGAAAAAAACCCAACAGTATTATGGCTAACTGCAGGTTGTAGTCAACACAAATAAACCCTTAAGCAAACTAAATGGTCCTGGTATGCATGTGAGATAAATATGCGTTGGACAGAAATCAGTATGTGCGTGCAAATAAAATGTGGCTTTTACTAGTATCACTTGTTCATATGTAAGAGATTGTTTTGTTTCAGCTTTCTCTCATGTCTGATTTCCTGAGGATCTCAGAGATAAAACAATTTTCAGAACTGGAAACTGAACAGCTGTAGGAGTGCAAAGTGTTAGAAAAGGTTAGTGTGAAAATCCACACTCATGTTGCAAGCTTTGATGTACATGTTAATCTACACAGAGGAATTCTGGCTTCTCTTTGAATTGTGGTATACGGACTTTTGTAATGAATTGTTTAACTCTTAATTCAGTGTGGATGCAGGCATATTTAAAATGATCCTATACTCTGGTATTTGCCGCTTGTGCATTACTATTATCACATCATTCATTTTTTAGTCTCCTTATTATGAGGTTCCTTTAATTTGCTGTGGGTTTAGCAACACATTTCTTATATAGGCAGTACCTCTGCTGTAGCTGCAAAGAAATTTGGCTGCAGGTTGAGTTCATCTGCCTGTTCGCAAGAACACCAGCTGCCTGGCTTTGTGCCGGGAAGCCAGGCAGGGAGTATGGAAGGTGCCCACCACCTCCTAGGCTGCAAACCTTGTTAGAGCTAATGCTTTGCTCTTATGCTAACAGAAGGATTATAAAGCATGGCTGGGCTCTCTAGATGGTGGTATGCCCCACGCAGGGCTTGTGTTTCTGGGCACAGCCCGTGCCTGGATGGTGCAGCCTCCCATGGGATGTGGGATGCAGGATGCAGAGCAGCTGCTGCCCTGCAGCTTCCTGCGGCCTTCCTGGCTACTGCAGTTTTTCCACCCCACTGGGTCCATGAGGCCCTTTGCCTTTCGACTTAGTTCACTATTCCTTTAAGCTCTTTTAAGAAGAGCTGTTAATACCTACCGAGTTAAAAATAAAACAGCAGATGGATGGGGAATGATGGCAGCGTTGTTGTCTTGTGCACATGACAACTGTTCCACCACGAAAATCCTGATTTCACGTTATACCAAGTGCTGTTTTATCTCGTTACCGTTTGCTGCTCCCCTGAACTCAGTTTTGGTAAAGTTATCCATTAGAGGGAGCTCCAGAGCAATTTATTGGTAGATCCTCCTTATGTCGTGGTTTTAAAACATGTTAAGTACACATATGGAATAGTAACACATCAATGATAGGTTCACAGATGGCTCCGGGCTTTTCTTCTTATTATGGTGAATTAAGACTGATTTCCTTGATATCTGGAGTCCCCTTATTTAAAGCACTTGTTTCTTTTCTTTGGCACCCCTACCTGCTGTGCAGTTATCCCATTCCCATAGCATGTGCATTATTTACAAGGATGTTTAAAATAAAAAATAATACTCATTTGTTCCCTAGATCTCTGTTTCTCTCATCTTGATCAGAAAAAAATGCTAAGGGAATTACAGAGGAAGCCTGCCCTTCTCATGATGGTATTGAGAGACAGGCTGCACTCAAAACCACCTAATGCCAGTCTGCGCAGGGGACCTGTGCTGGGTGTAAGCTCTGCAAGTGAAAGAGGATTTGTATACAGTCTGCAGTGGCTGGTGTACACAACGGAGATGCAGCCTCTGGCTAAGAGAGGGTTTAAAATCTCAGACCTGTTGATGACCAGAAGCTGAGAGGGTAAAGCAGGGCCACAAGCAGTCCCCTCAAGTCCTCATGGCACAGCATTTGCAGCTGGCCCCCGCTGCTTCTGCAAAAGACCCTGGCACAGCTTCTCACCCAAAGCTACACAGGGGAGGGCAGTGCATGTTCCACAGTCACACAGAAATGCTCTGGAGGGAACCAGTGAGGTGGAAAAGATGCACGTGAGAAGCCAAATTTAGACCCAGGTTAAGCTTCCTCAGGTCTGAGCAGAGAGGGGGCAGCCTCCAAGCGGGAAATCTGAAAATGCAAATCCAGATGTGGCTGACTGCTGTAGGAAATGTGCCTGCAAGGCGGTGATACTGCTGTCCTGACCTACCCTGGTTTAGGGTGTTTCCACTTCCAGCACTGACAGCGCTTTCTTGGCTACTGATGGGCAGCGAGACAGTGACTGTGCTTCAAGACACTGCCTTCGGATGCAGCCTGCTCATCTGCAGTCAGTTTTGCCCTTGGAATCCTCAGGCATTTTGCCTAACTGACGTCGTGCACTGTTTGACTTACTGAGAAAAAAGCTGTTTACAGATACAAAAGACAAACAAACCGTGAAACTTTTGTCCTTCATTATTTTACATTGACTTGCTGTGGTCTGGGATGGCTCCAGCATTTTTTCTCACTGCACTCATTACTCCAGGCAGCAATGAAACTGGTTAAGCCAAAGGACCAACTTGGCCTTGGTGTGTTTGTAATGTCATTGGATGTAGGGGCAAACACAAACGTACTGCCTTGGCCATGGGAACCTTCCTGCTTCATTTACAGTAAAAAACAATCAGGTGTCTGTATTTCCCTCACTTTCAAACTTCTGTAATGCACATACACACTAAGGTGAAAGAAGTCAGAAGACTCATGATTTGATCTTTCAAACCTTTCAGTGAGAAATCCTTTGAAATTTAACTTCCCCCTAAAGAAACGTAGGTAAAGCTGCAGGGATGTTTTAATTGTATTAAAAATGGTCCTCAGACACAGTCACATTACTTGGAAGAAAATGCTACTTTTGAGTAATTATTTCCTGCTGCAAGACAAACTGACAACTGTGATAAATGATCTTAGGCGGGACTGCTGGCATAGCATTCGTTGTGTTTTTGCAGCAGCAAGGAAGGATTCAAATACATACGCATTTACAACAGAACTGGAATAGCTTATCTACTCAAGTTTTGTTGGCACGTTTATGTCTAAGTAGCTGAAGTAAAGATTCCACTACAGAAAATTAAACCACTGGCTTGCACAGCCTAGTTTACACTGTTTTGCAGCAGCTGCAGGATGAATTCTTTAGACTTAATTTAAACAAACAGATATGATTCCAGCATAGTGGAGGGCTCCCAGGGTGCGAGGGAGCTGGGTCTTGCAGACCAGGCTGCACCAGGGCTGCCTGTGCTGGAGCCACCCAGCAAGGAGAAAGCAGGCACTGAAGCCTTCAATGGCTGTTGGCCTGGGCTGTAGCCTGTCCAGATTGCTTAAAACTGGCTGTTTTATTATTTGGATATAAACTGGTTGCTGATTAGATAAATGCAAGTGGGTTTGTGTAATTAAAAAAAAAGGCCAGCTAACTGAGGTAAAAACTATGCGGTTTATGGGAGAAGATGCCAAAGTTAATTACAGTTACCATCTGTTTCATCAAAACAGTCTCTTCGAATACCTCTATTATCAGTGCTGGCTTTGATATCTTTCTCAAATGTATTCCAGTGAGGAGGTACTTTAAATTACATTGTTCCCCATAATCCCTAGCAGACAACAGAGTGGTGGTGTCTGCAGTGGCCTTATGGTGCTATTTCTTTTAAAGGAAATATTGCTGTGGCTTTAATCACTGCAAGCTTAGCTCTGTGTGCAGGAAACTTGCAGGATTTTTTCCAGGGATTTATTCAAGGTCTTTGTGTATGTATTTCTGTATGAGACAGATTGCAAACATGAATGGCATTCTTTTCCCCAGGATCCTTTCCACTACCTGACCATGAATTAATTCCTGCAATATTAATTCTCAAAAGAAAACAGGAAGAATTCACCTCTCCCTGTGATGCTTAGGCACATATACACATGCATGTGCATACATCTTGCTCATATGAGCTATGACACAATATATGAGTTAGCTTATGTGAGAGTCTCGCAATAAACTTGTATGACACAGCATGGAGGAGCCGAGTAAGTGGACATAGCATGAGCTTTTACTCCATGAACTTGGTTGTGGCATGGGGCTATTTGTCCCAGGCTCCTGCTGTACTGCTGGGCTTCCTGCATTCCAGTCCTTGACTAGTTTCCAGGGGGGTTATGGGGTATTTGAAATTGATGTTATGTATTGCTATTAGTAGATAGAAGAGGTCAGACTACTGCTCAGGTGATAGAGGCAAAGTGCCGTGAAGCTGACATCAGAGAAACAAAACCCAATAACTTCCTTTAACAGCCCATCTGTCTTACCATACACACATTCTCCAGAGCATTCATTTGGCTGGCAAATGAGAAGATATCACTGACTGAATGTTTGTAATTTCCAAGGCTGAAAGGAACATGTGAGTTCATGTGTACTGGATCCTGTGAATTCAAGGAAAAATCTAAGGAGCTTTAATCTGCTTCTGGAAGGAAAAATTCTTCACTCTGCCTCCTTCAAAGAGAAACAAAAACATCCTTTATTATTCTTAGTAAGAGGACCGTACTGTTCCTCTTGACATAGTGAAATGATGACTCCTTGAAAATCTTGCTGCTCTTATATCGTGGATAAATACTAGCTTTATGGAAATGAAGAATTAGGCAATAAGATTAGAAAGAGAGATTGTTCCTGAATCAGTCCATTAGGATTAACCAGGCTTTGTTCCATGGCAACTTAGCTAAGAATAATCATGACTGCAAATAGTGCTGTTCCAGTTTCTTGGGTGGAGCAGAGTAAAATTGCTGGTCTCCAAATGCAATTGGTAATGTGTCTGGCGGTTCTCAAATGTCACAGAAATACAGTTAGGGTTGTTGTTTTTGCCATCATATGTGATGCATGAGGAGTTCAAAACTCTGAAGGCCAGCTGAGTCATAATGTCCTTGTATTTTCAGCTTATTTTTGGTGGGACATGATTTCTGACATTAACAGTTGAGGTTTATAGTATTATCTCTGCCACCTGCCCTGAGTCACCAGTGGCATACAAGGCACTGAGTATGTGAGAGGTGTGGGCTGGAGCGGTCAGGCTGACACATTGGTGGGTCCTTATGATAAACCGGTTCTCTGGAATGTGGATCTCTGGTGGAGGAGAAGTTCAAAACACTTTCTCTGTTCATTCGTGCTATGATACACACCTAGAATCATAGAATGGTTTGGGTTGGAAGGGACCTTAAAGATCATGTGGTTCCAAATCCCCTGCCTTCGGCAGGGACACCTTCCACTAGACCAGGTTCTCAAAGCCCCTAGATTCTGTGGTCATACCGAGTGTAGTCATGCTATTCAACTATAATAAGCCATGCAAGCATAGAGAGCAGTGCTCAGTCCATCCTCAAGTAAGCTCCTGCTAGGTCCAAGCTCTGAGTAAAGAGCTCCCATGTTTCTCTAGGCCAACCTGCTCACACAGAACCATATCTTGTTTTGGGTGCCGCTGAGCTGGGCCCAAGGAAAGGCACTTACCAGTGAGCAGTTTGATTGCATTGATTCTGTCAAGGATGAATCACAAGAATCTTCTAAGAATCATAAATATTGCATTTCTTTGTATTAGTTGGTTTTATTATTCTACTTGTACGCTTCCCCTGCCACATTGCAATACTTTTTTTAAAAAACCACATCTGCCTCTCTAATCTGCATTTGGAAACTATGACGCTTTCTTAATTCACCAATCTGAGTTAACATGAATACTCCTCACTTGGAGTATTGTGTGCAGTTCTGGTGCCTTCAACATAAGAAGGACATGGAACTGTTGGAACAAGTCTAGAGAAGGGCCACGAGGATGATCAGGGGACTGGAGCACCTCTGGTATGAAGACAGGCTGAGAAAGTTGGGGCTGTTCAGCCTGGAGAAGAGAAGGCTGCGTGGAGACCTCATAGCAGCCTTCCAGTGTCTGAAGGGGGCCTACAAGGATGCTGGGGATGGACTATTCATTAGGGACTGCAGTGACAGGACAAGGGGTAATGGGTTAAAACTTAACAGGAGAAGTTTAGATTGGATATAAGGAGGAAGTTCTTCACTGTGAGGATGGTGAGGCACTGGAATGGGTTGCCCAGGGAGGTATGCTGGGCATACTCAATGCTCCATCCCTGGCAGTGTTCAAGGCCAGGTTGGATGAGGCCTTGGGTGGCATGGTTTAGTGTGAGGTGTCCCTGCCCATGGCAGGGGGGTTGGAACTAGATGATCTCAAGGTCCTTTCCAACCCTAACTATTCTGTGATTCTGGGAATCATTGTACATATTTGATTATAGTGGCATGGGCATTTAAACAATGATGACAAGCATGAATTTAACCACTGCAGGCAACACCAATTTACACAAGGTTCGGGTAGTATTTATTTGTGTATGCAAAACCACAGCAAAATATTCTGGTCAAAAAAAACCCCCAAAAATCAAAAAACCAACCCCATATTAACTCGCTTATGGTTTGATGTGTATTTCAAATGGTCACTTATTTCTCCTAAAACCAGCTGAGACACTAGAAGGTTTGTGCAGGGACACCACCGCTCTTCACAGGTGCTTCTCTTTGAGGGTCTCTCCAGGGTAGATTTGTGCCTTTGGGGCACTTTCCTGCCTCTCCTCCCCACACCCTTTACCAGGGCTGTCAATCCAACAGGCCCACCTCTTCTGGGCACCCATCAGCTGCTGTCTTCAGAGTCTGGCTGATACCAAGAGCAAATGACATCTTGTTTTGCTTTAGTTGTCTGTCCAGGTTCCTCCATCATTTGGTGGAGAGTGTCGGGTACCACCAGGAGACAGCTTGGGCACTCTTGGGGCTGGCCTTGAGGATGCTGCTTCCTCCCTGAAACTGCCCTCCCTCTCCCACCTGCAAACAGGATACAGGCATCCAGCCAATAACCAACCCAAATGTGTAAGAAAGGAGAAGATACGACTGCCAGCTAAGGTGATCCAAACACAAAATTCATTGTAATAAAGCACTGTTTACTCACCCAAAGAGACATGGAGTGCAGAACTGGGGATGAATGGAGTCAAGCCCATGCATGCATTTCCTTAACTAAGTCTCTCCTGTGAGGCTTTGGCAAGATACTTTTGGTTCGGTTGCTCTCATTGTTGAGTTCAGAGTCACCCTTTATTATGGGTGTTTCTCCCAGGGAGTCAACACAGGCAGTGTTGACAATTCCCCTTACACACACACACTGTCCACCTGGCTGCTTTGGCAGGCCAGCACCTTTTGGGTTTTGGTCACCTTTTCTGTCCTGCCTCCAGATCTGGGTTCTCACCATCTGGGCATTCATTCACCAGGCCATTCTGCACCCACAGCTCTCCTACTGTTTTGCAATGGGCTTGTGGTGTCAGCTGAACTCCACCTTGCCTTGCCATCATTGCCTTTCCTGCTTTTTTCCCTCCTGTTACCTCACTCTGATTTAACTCTTTACAGCCAGAGTGGATAATGGCAAACTCATAAAAATTACAGCATCTTTATAACATGATGTTCGTACCAGCAGCATTTACCACATGGTGCTCAAACTCTGCAAACCTACAGCTTCATTGAAAGTAATTCTAGAGTCTGTTTCCTTTTAAAATAGCTGGAAAAAATGAACATATGATTTATACTTGTGGCTGTGTGCAGCCCTGTGTGCCTTTGGGAAGCAGCGACTCTACCTTTGAAGGTTATAGCCATGTAGAAAACATCTGTAAATCTTGTGGAGACATGACAGATAGTCTTTGTGGGGTGTGTCATTTGGAAACTCATATGCAACTTCGCAGGAAGCCTGTCTCACTGATTACGGTCTTCAGGCTGTATAAGATAATTCATGCAAAGCAGACCTGCTGCACGCACATGCAAGGCATTGAGCACAGCCGTGGGTTACGGTGAAAGGCTCATCCCATCTGAGACTTTTCATGGGCAGCATAGTTAGCTGAAAGAGCAGTATGTGGGTGGTCATGATACTGAAGTTCCCACCTGCCATCCAATTTTCTTGTCCTTGTAGAAGCGTTGTCTGTTATGTGCCATACTTTTGCCAGCTGTGTTTTGATTCCACTCGTGCCCCCACACTGCGGCCTCATGTATGTACACCTCTCAGGGTGTCTGCCAAGTCAGCTAGTTGAGGCTGAAATACTTTTCAAGTTACTGTTTTAGGAAATATTTATGCAGGAACAACGAAGGAGGAAATGCGGCCTCTGATGTCCTTTGGCTTCAATCTAAAATGAAGTTTGTCAGCGGAAGAGAGGAGCAGATGCTCTGCAGGCCAGCACTGGTGCACGGGGCCATGCTCCAGGGCCAGCCACAAGCCACGAGGGACAGGGCTGCGTGCTTCAAACATGCCGCCTTGGGTAGCTTATTCTCACAGCACTGGGGTAAAACTGTGGTATGCACAGCAAAGTACCCTCCATGCCCACCAACTGCTGAATACCCACCCTGAGGAGGGTCTAGAACTGTCCTTGTGCTGTTTACCAAGAGCATTTGTTGTTCTTCAGATCAACGTTGTTTTAAATTCTTTGGCAAAAATAATACACACAAGAATTAATTCAATACTTTGCGCTTTTTTGCCAAGCTCATAAAGAATGCTTCCTTTTTAGTGCTTTGCAGGAGCTTGCTGATATCTTTTCCAGAACTGATTTGGTCTGTATACATTGAAGTTTGATATTCTGCAGATGTTTGGCTAAATTCTAATAAAACAGCCAGAGCGACCCACCATGGGGATTTTATCATAATCCTCCTGAGGAAAAAATACTCATCCCATGGGATATGTCATAGGTCAAACAAAAACTGTCATACCTCCTCCTTGTTTTGAAATCATCTTTACTTTTATTTACAGCAAATATATAAAAGCTTTTTGTCAGCAATTTGTCTTTGTTTATGTGCTGGTATGGTAGCTAATTATTACAAGTTCCACACACTGCTAATCTTGCCATAATGGTATTTCTAGTATGACAACTTTCATCTGCTGTCGAAACAAGCACAGTCTTGCCTTTTTTCAGCACGGCCGCGAGTCAAAACCAAGTCCCTGGGATTTGAGGAACTTAGGGCTCGCCTGTACGTGGTTCTCGCATCAGTGCAATTAGAGAAGTTGAAGTCAAAGCAGAGCAGCCCCCAAGCATGGGTGAAACCATGCTCTTGTTAAAGTGCTTATATCAGCACAGCTCATCTGCATAAATTTGGTGTAACAGGCAGTCCACGCCGGAGTAGCTGCGCTGGAGTACACGGCCTGGCTGGCCTGGTCTGGCTGAGACAGTTGTGCAATGTCCACCCCTGTGCCAGCGTTCTCAGGACATGTCTTCTGGCAATCTATGAGTGAGCTTTTAGAAAGAGCTCATGAGACAAGAAATTGGACATCATGCTTGTTCACCAGGAACATGAGGTTTTTCCCTCTGCTTTCCATTCAGATCTGGGAATTAAGGGCATGGACTTTGAGCATACACTTGCTAATAGGGAACAGTACAATACAGGGAATGATGTCCCCGTTTCATGTCACACCAAATGATCAGGTGCAGGAAACATGTTCTTTGCCACATGCCCCAGTGCAGCAAGTGTTCTTCAGAAATAGGAGCTTATGCAAGAGACTCATCAGGCAGAAACCTCACCGCAGGACCAGACTCAGGGTAGCTGTTCTCTGCCACACACTACTGGCTATGACACATCTCTTGCATCGCGGGGGTTTTGTTTGTCCCTTTTTTCTGTTTTCTTTGTTTTTCTTTTCAAAAAAAGCTTGGTCACCATGTGCTGATGGTGGAGGTGCACAATGTGTTTCCTTTGGCAATGAAAGCAGCTGAAGAATTTCCCACTTCATCCCCCAGCCCAGCTGCTAACTCTGTCTCTAGGTTGTGCTGATGCAACTGTTTTCATGCGGGTAGTATAAGTCAGATTGGAGCAATAACAATGTTAAAAAGTAATTTTCAACAAAAAAAACTAAACAGAATTGCAAGGGGAACACTGAGTTGTGATTGATTGGCACAGGAATGCACTGCAATTGTTAATATATCATTACAAAAGCAGTTCATACAGAACTATGGAAGAGAAGTATGAAGCAGCTTGTGTTGGGGCAAGGGGGTTGAAGCCATAAATAATGTGAAAAACAAGTGTTGATACAAATGAAGCAAACAACTAAGATGACATTTGGAATTGCACGAGTGTGTTGTCATCCACGGTGAGTATCAAGTGTACTTCTTCAACCTGTCTAATCTAATATAAACACAGAGCAGCATGTATATCTAAAAAAAGGCTCTACCAAAACATTGCAGATACCCATCTTGCCCTGGGGAGATGATAAGGGAAGACAGCAAACCAGATATGAGAGCTCCTAGAGGTATCATTTAATGCATGGTTAGAAGGCATTCACATTCCACTCTAATGAGAGTGGTAAAAACATAGGAGAGGAGAGGAGAGGAGAAAACAGGAGAGGAGAGGAGAGGAATTTGAATTTTTTTAATTCAAAATGGGGAGCATGTGAGGTCACCATAGAAAAAACAGGATTAGAGCTTTGGTTTGGATGCTAAATTTACTGGAACAAATGTGAATGCTTTTATTGCCGCTAACACATTTAAAAGCAAGTCTTCCTTCAACCTGTTTTTTTGTCTCATAGCAAGCTGTTGTGGTTAAAAAAATCCCACCTCTCCAAACATACACAGCACTAAACCAAAAGATACCCTGCATGAACTCCGGTTTGAAGGAGTAACTTTGACTCAAACTGAAACTCTTTCAGGACACTCCTGAAGCTTCTGTCTTGTAGAAGTTGGGTTAACTGATTACAGAATTTGTTCCTTGACAGGTAATCGCTGAACCCACATGGGTTTGTCCTGCCACCCTAACGTGCTATTGGCAAGAAAAGTGAGGTGTCAGGGTTTGATATGATTCACAGTGAGTGGTGACTCTTCAGGCCCTGGTTTGCCCACAGATGATCTTGCTCAAGAATGAGAGGGAGAACTTCAGCAGACAAGAAAGCTTCCTCCTATGACTGGAAATAACGCCAGCTGCTCTGTAACCCTTGGATGTCTTTTCACTTTAATATGAAGTTAAGCTAACAGATACATAATAAAGCTTCTGCCATATTTTAAGTGCTGTTTGGATGTAGTCTATACAATAACAGCTTCTAAAATGGCTTTGCTGTAAACAGGAGAGGATTTAACATTTATTTTTAGCTTATACTAAGAAAAGATTTCTGAGTGGGATTTGCCAAGGAAACAGTGTTTGCATTTGAATTACTTTTCTGCCTGAAGTTCAAATGCTGGTTTAATAACACTGACTTTTCAAAAAAACTTTTTAGTGTCGTTTTCCCAGTGCTGGAAATCCCGTGAAGTCACCAGGGATCATATTTTGTAGGTTCGGGGATAAAATCTTGAAGGAGTTCCTGAGAGATTTTGGCTATGCATAGGAAGAAATGGGAAAACTACTCTTTCTTTCTTTGGCTTTGATTCAGAATGACTCCTGCCTTGGTGATACAGTCTTCACTCCTGCCCACCGTGCTCTGGCAGGAACACTTGCATCTAGTCCAGCTATTTTATTCCCTTCCTGCTCTCCTCTCCACTGCCATGCTGCACGGGGGACCTCTTCCACCTGTGGAGCTGGGCTTTTAATACCCTGATACATGCAATCCAGCAGCCAGAGAGGACCTAAGTTGCCTGGCTTTTAGCCAGGGTGATGGTTCCTGTGCACATCTCTGCAATCATTCCAGTCCATTGCCACAGGCACCACAGGCAGTTTAAATAAAACAAAATAAAAAACCCCAACAACCAAAAAACAATTAACACATTGAAGAGGCTTCAGTCTTTACAGCTGTATTCAAAAGAGATACGAACAGGCTATCGCTGCTTTGGGGAGTTAAGAAGCTGCAGTACTGGGCGGTGAGTGAGACCGTTTTCTGGTGTTCATTTCTGCACAGGCATTGTTGAAAACAATGGTGATTTTTTTCTTGAGCTTCAGATCAAGCCCATACTCCTGAAAGGGCTCCATGCCAATAGGCTGGCATGCACTTATGTGAGCTGATGGCCACAGAGAAGGAAAATTCAGGTAGAATGAAATACCAGCTTACCCGGGGGGGAGACACGTGCTCCCTTGGCCATGTGAAAGATACATATTTTTGTGGATCCTGTTGTCTTCTCCTGTGTTTACTCAGGCAATGAACTTACTGGAATTAAAGTTCATTAATAATGCAGGAAGCTTTCTGATTGGTTGGACGTTAAAAAATGAGGCACAACTATGTCTTAACAAAAATGTATTATATGCCATCCAAATAGAGCAGGGCAACATTTATTATGGAGGTAAAGCAAATGATGTATTTACTCTTATTTCAACCAGATATATGTTGATAATTTTCTTTTACAATGCAACTCCCAGGTAGATTTTAGAGACATTTTTATGTTGCATTCCAGCCGTTTCAGCACAATTATTACTGTATAGTATTGTTGCTTTAATGTGTTGGTTCTGTTTGTTGTTTTTTGTTTGCTTGGTTTGGTTTGGCTGGGGCAAGCCCTTATATATCTTCAATCATAAATGTAGCCTCCTTCCCCACTGCAGTGGTAGACACTTGAGGCAGCAGGGATTTGCCACTGCGGTTAGACAGGGGTATATCAGCAGGTGAGTTTCATTTATGTAAGGTGCCTGGTTCTCTGTTAACCAGCACTCACATAGGTCAGCACTGGGACAGTCATGCTGTAGAAAAGGCAGGAACAGGGAAGGGATCACACCAGAGCAGTGTTGTAAATGAGGTTGACACTCCCTAAGACCGTAACTAAAACTACCAAAGCCATGGTACTTCAGTGCTTTCAAAATTTTATCATAACTTCCCAGTCCAGTATTTTGGATTTTAGGCCAAAATCCATCTGAGTTCTCTTGAACTTGTTTTTGCTTTCTAAAGGGGCAAACATACCAGTCTAGCTATAGCATAGTCACATGCCAGGGGTAAATCTTGTGTCTTTCTGGCCAGGGTAGTTTGGTGGAGGAGGGAAATATAATCAGAGCTGGGTAACATGTAACACTTTTTCTGCAGGACTGTCTTTCAGTGCAAGTGGACAGCAAACAATCCTTGCGTGGGCAACACTCACTGTCAGCTGTGCAATAATCTGGTTTTTCCCTATGGGGTCTCAAGCCCTATTTATTGAACATCTCAAGTCTTACCCAGAGGAGAGAATTATTTTCTCAGAAGACATTCTGTGTGGCTCATATCAACATCCATCTGACGGTTTATGCAAGCCACAAAGGAGGCATCATCTCCCCAGGAATTAAGACCAGTGTCAGAAGTGTCCGTGTTGTACATGTTGTTTATTTCATGTGTCCTACTTGAGACGTTACAGACAAAGCATTTGGGACCATTTGGCATTATCTGACACTTTCTCAAATCAAAGACAGAAACCCAAGGTAAGCTTGGTGGGAAGGGTTCATTCTCACATTCTTTTTGGGACTGTAAAACACAGATGAGGAAGGCTTCCTAGTCTCCATTCCTCTGCCTGTACCTTGGATGCTCGAGAGACTAAAGAAACTGCATTTATAGAGAAGAGCCTACTCAGCTCTAAGCCAGACCATGTTTTCAGGATATAAAGGTAAAAGTCACTGGCATGTCTTTCCTGAGCATATGCAACATGTATTTTTTCAGACATCAGTAACCTGGAAATAGGAAAAAACACATTTCGTGTCAAACTGCAATTCTTTCCTCCCAAGGATGGTGACATTTCAACCTTCACATAGTTTTTAACGTGAAAACCAATACTTTGTCCTTTGGTGTAATTCTGCAGTGCCTGATCTGCCACAGCTGACATGAAAAGAAACACCCTTTCCCCCTGCCCAAAGTCCCTGATTGGATCAAACAGAGTTAACAGCACAGAGCCTCCAAACCCTCATAAAAGGAGATTTGAAAAAAACCCCACGAGGGTTGGATTTTTTTATCTTTGGCATTTTTTACATTTTTTGCATATTTGTGGCTATTGTTTCTTAACAGGTGATCTGCAGGGGTGTACATACATTTAAATGCTTCCGTGGCTATCAGCTCAGCAGCTTCACCCTAGGAGTCAGCCTGTTTCCATTTGAGAAAGTCTGCCGGGGTGAGGATGATTCCCTAATTAACCACATCCTCAGTGTATCACCATTAGATAACACAAGGAAATGTGTTCACGGCTTGCTGCTTCATCAAGCTGCTATAGTGATTCATTCCACTGAGAGAGCAGAAAAGCCCAGGCTGATGGCAGAGATGTGGAGAGCACCATTCCCATGAGTCTGTCTCACATGGTGTCTCTCCCATCATTTTTTCCACAGATGAAGGTTTGCCCTGTGCTGCCCCAAGAAGCCTGCCCTTCATTTACCTCCCAGAGCAAAATATTTGTGGTTGGGTCACCCACTCAAAGCGTGTATGTTGAAATGTGTGATTCTTGAACTCAATGGGAGCTGGCATCTCACAGAGGGATTAGCTGGATGCCACTCTCCCTGGAGCAGTAACACTCAGTTCCCAACAGATCCTGCTCCTGGAGAGCTCTTAATGAATTCTTGCAGTCATAGGACCGTTTGCCTTAAAGAAAAGAAGCTGGGATACGGTGCTCTGCTCTGAGCACTGCGCATGCCGCAGCAATTAATTGTTCTTTGTGGGATACATTATCCGAGTATGGCCATCTGAACGCTAGCTGCATCTTCCCAGCCCAGAGCCTGGACTCATTCTGTAAAGGAACAAGAGCCTCATGTAGGCATCTCCGGAAGACGTTTAATCTGTCTTCTTTCAGACACCCACCTCCATAGAGGAAGCCTAAGCAACCATTTTTGGATCAGATCATCAAGCTCTCAGAAGGCTGTACTTGAGCAAGATGCATCCACCTCTCTATATTCAGAAATAAATCTTGTATTTCTCTGAAAACATGAAAGGAGATCTACTTTTTGAAGCATCTCTGCATTTTCATTTGATTCCACCCACCCCAGCATCATTCTCTCTCACCCACATGTAACCTGCCCATGCTTATAGCATTATGACTGATGAAAGACTCTATGCATGTGTGTAGTTTCTCTGTCATCTTGCCTGTTAACAAATGTGGTGGGTACATGAATTACTGGCAGTACATCCTGGTGCTCTATTTCAGGGACTCAGAATTATTTTTGCAGGCTGCACCATATTTTTTATTACATCTGCAACACTGTTCCTTGCCACTGCGATACGTCATTAGCTTTTCTTATACAAAATAGCTTCTTCTAGGTGATTTCACTGGGCCCATCTATCTCTGCAAGCACATTGCCTAAGGAAGTGCAGCACTACTCAAATGTGTCATCTGCTTGATGACTCCTCTCTCAGGAGGTGTCAATCTTAAAGGTTAGGCTCAGAGTATGGAAAGTGCTATGAGTTTTCCTCAGGAAGAAAAAAGTCTGTTTTGTGCAGCCAGTGAGGGTTAGCATTCATTCCAGCAAGAAATAGAGTTTTATGGTTTAGCCCTAGTAGCAGCATTCCAGTTAAGTCCATATTCAAACATGGCTCAGCTGTTCTTTGACAGTAGCTCAGGGCCAGATGGCAAGGCCTTATGCCGACCTGCATCAAGGGAAATGCTCTGCTTTGATCTTCAGTAGAGCCCAGGCTCCTGCCAAGCTCCTCACCCCCAGGCTCTTCACCGACCACCGAGCAGGCTCATCAGCTGTGTGTCTGAATTCTCAAACCTGCTTTGTCTCTCTTTATTCACTTTGCTCAAAGGCTCCCTTTCCCTCCAAAATGTGTCTTCTCTCTTGCATTGGCATTGCAGCCAAATCTGTTCCAAAAACATGCCTGAAGAAGACTGATATGTGTTATATACAAGCAAATAAAATGTTGAACATGTTATTCTATGTCCTTTGCTATTAACCATGGGTGCAAGGTAGGACAAGTGGGATTTGGTTGTTATTCTTGTCCCACCAAAAAAATCCTGAGTTATTGTTCTGCCAGTAATGACCTGCTACACATCCTATTTTCCTGCAGCATTTACTACATGCTTTTAGGCTGCGTTGGGAAGACAGACGAGGATGAGAAACTGAGAGGTGCTGAACTGACAAAGAGACATGGAAGAGAGACTTGAAAGCACCAAGTTGCCTGTACAGGGTGAGATGCGTAGACAAAACAGTCACTTGGCCTAACAGCTTGCTGGTAGGATGGTGTTACACTAAAACAAACAGGGTTATTTAAAAGCAGCTAAAAGCTACAGATTAAAACACCTTTGATAATGGCATCATAGTTGTGTGTGCCTACAAGGAAGACACACCCTTAGAAAGACAACCGTCAGCTGTGTTCTCCAGCTACGGGTAGCAAGCCACTACTACTCGTCAACGGTCTTCACCTTCACTGGAAGGTTTGGGGTTTTGTCTTTGTCAGTGCCGGAATCTCTAAAAAGTACAAACCTCCTAAAGAGGGAGAGAAATGTTTTAATTTTGTGTCTGATTAGTTACATTAATATATGAGTAGTGTTGTAGCTTCGAAATGTTGGAGTTACCTTATGTCACCTTCACGAGCAGGGCATCTGTCTAGTGCCAAAGTACTCTGGCATGCCAGCCTGACTTTCAAAAAGCCGATGCCCTTAATGTTAGTTGTATTTCTCTTGGGATGTCCCTTTTTTTCTTTTTTTTATGAACAAGCTAAGTCTGTTAAATACTGTTAGTTCGTTACCGAACTTTCCATCCTCAGGAAAGAAGGGGACTTTTTCCTTTTTAAGGCTTTTTGTTCTGCCTCTGAGGATTATTCATTTCCAGTACACTGGCAGGTAGCGTAGACAGCAGGGTTTAGCAACAGATTTTCCATATCTGAGTCACAGGATGTACTATGGAAAGAATATAATGTTCTTTAGAAGGAATCGGTGTTTTCAATGCAGGACACACACAATGTAAAAATTAGCAAAATTAAAGAGTGTTGATGCCTCAACATTTTCTTCACACAGAGAACTTGGCCGGAACGCGTCCATCTTTTAAGAAAACATACGATGTCTCTAATATGTTTCATTATATTTCCTTCTTGCACCATTAGTGACTTGTTTTGAAATAGTACCTCCTAACTTTTATAACCTTAATCCTGTTCTTTTTAATACAAGGCAGTAAATAACCCTGCTGCACAGTTACACAGAACAGAAAACTACAGTGAGCGGGATCGGTTTGAAGGATCACTGCTTGAACACCTTTCTGTGTACAAAGCCTGTCTCCTGCAAAGACATCTGTCTTGGCCTGTTGCCATGCCACTTGCTCGTGGAGCTTTCTAGCCATTGGGTGTAGTTTGATTAAGCAGACTTTGTCAGAACTCATCATCTTCATGCTCTTCTCTTTGTCCTTGCTCTGCCGCTGTTGGCAGTGGACCAGGCTGGCTGCGAGCTGCTCAGGCTTGTATCTGCGTAACATCTAAACCAGTATTTAAAGTACAGCTGATCCCACTTCCAGGCACAAGGATAGGTAAAATAGGTGTTCCCCAGCCTGTGATCAGCTCCATGAAACATGAAAAGGTTATCTAGGAAAAGGCTGCAGAATGGTATTTGTAACAGTGGTCCATGCAGCTCCTCACCTATACAAGCAAACAACAATAAAAAGAAGTTGAGGTGAGAGACAGACGTCCAGACTTTGGCTCTTTTTTGTGGCTGTAAATGCAAATCTTTGTGGCACTGCTGTACAAACGATATTCTGTCATCCTTTGACTACAGATGCTGAAGAACACTGGAAACAACAAACACCTCTCAGTTCCTATGATTTTTTTTTGTACGCAAAGGGTAACTAAACAGCATCCCACAAGGCATATGCGTCTCTTCTGCATTGCAAATGTGACCCTTTGCAGCAGCAACAGATGTGATAAACAAGCCAGGGTGGCTGTAGCCCCTGCCTGCGTGGCTCTGCTTGTGAAGCACCTTGAAAAGGAGCACTGAAACTTCTCCCTTTTCACTCAGAAAGCCATTCCCTGCAGGCATTATCAAAGTGACCTAATTCTCCTTACAACCCCTCTTTAAGATCCTTCTGACTAGTTCTGCATCAGCACTTCATCACTATCTCATCTCTTGTACTGCAATCAAGCTGTAATGGTCTGGGGCAGTGGCTATCTCCTTTTCTGTGTATCGCAGCCCAGCTGGGGCTAGCTCATGATGAGGATATCAAGGAATTAAAAGAAGTAAAAAAAAATTAAGAACAAAATTGCAAAGAATTAAAATAATGGAGAGTCACACAGAGGAAGTAATAAGTACCCATACTTAGCATATTATTCATATTTTTAAACAGTAATGGAAAATATCACCATAGCAATAATAATTGTTACTATTTTTGCCTTGTGTACAAGTTTTCATCTATGAACCTCTGAGTATGCTAATTAAAGACTTTGTGCATATCCAAGTACAAATAATTCCCATCTGGAAGGGATGGGATGCTGCGAGGAAAGCAAACTAATGCCAGGAATATCCTCATCTGACACTATCATGCAGATCTAGGGTTCCATTTTTAATTAGCCAGCAATCTCAGTATGACACAGATGGATTGAGAAGGTCCTCACCTACTGTTTGATACATGGGCCAGTAGTTACCATCAGATTGTGGATGTTTGCTATGGGCATGTACCAGCAAATCTGTGACTTCTAAAGTGACTGAGTCACTGGCCAGAAACGCCTGCATGCCGGTCTGCTTAGGAATTCAGCTCCAGAGCTGAGGGAGGCAACTTCCTTCTCATTTTCCCATTCATCATGTGTGTTAAAATCATTCCTTCCTCCAAGTTCTTACTGCCAGCACTAAGATTTCAGCTTTCTCTTTGTGTGATGGCAACCACCTCTTCTTGGCAGTAAACAGCAGTCAGTGTCAGTACCAACCAGACACCTTTTCCTTGGAGTCAGGCAGCTGCAGCCGCAGAAGACAGAAGAAAGACAGAAAAAGACAGAAAGCAGCAATCTCTTAAACCTTCACCATCAGTTATTTTATTAAAACTTTTCCAGGTGGTTAGATTACGTTTCCATTTTCTTCTCCCCGGCTCTATTTGACAGCGAGGTGAGTGGTTCCCATCTCTGTTTCAGAGGCCAGCTATCCATTTGCGAAACTCCCAGGGTCCAACTGATGTTCCCTTTTCACAGACAAACAAAACCTCGTGGTATTTCTTGGAGCAGCTCTGAGGCAGTTTTGGGTTTGTGCCATGGACCCATCACAAAGAGCCAAACAGCCAAATAGGTGAAAGGTGCCACAGTCACATTCAGCTGTATCCTTCAGGAACTGTTTCACTTGTGATCCCCTGTTCTGTTCAGCCTGGAGCAGGTGGGGACTTCAGGACACCTTGGGGCAGGAGGAAAAGCTTCCAGCAGCAAAGTCTGAAGCACTGAACTCTGTCCCTCACATGCCCTCCCCCCGCCTATGCTGCTCCAAGGAGGCTGTCTGCTCAGATGGCCCCAAACGGAGAAGAGGA
Organism: Psittacula echo; assembly: GCF_963264785.1. Taxonomy (NCBI): domain Eukaryota; kingdom Metazoa; phylum Chordata; class Aves; order Psittaciformes; family Psittacidae; genus Psittacula; species Psittacula echo. Next base: position 64,107,969 of record NC_137736.1, on the reverse strand, counting down.
TGGAAGAGGAAAAGTGGCAGATGGCAACTGAAATTCAATCAGAACAGGAAGCCTCACGTCCCTGTGCCACGCACTGATGGGAGCTGGATATTTTCTGGCTGTGTTTTGGCTGGCTGTGTTTAAAGAGTTCCTCTGCAGAGGACTCTGAGGTTTTTGATTTAAAAAGTCCACAACTTTCTGCTGTTTTCCCCATTTCACCCCACTCGTGGGTATGAAGGGCCATACCCAGGCCCAAGTTAAAGTATTTGTGAACATGAAGCTCAAGCGGTGGAGCCCCTAGATGCTGCTCTGTTGACCAGCTGTAATGCTTCAGCTATGGGGAATTGTTTCAAGGGGTGATCCAGCTTTCTTGCCATGTTTGCCATGTGAACGTGTCTGTGCAAGATGTTTAGTTGTCCTGGGTTCAGCAGCAGCAGTCAGTTTTTCTCCTTCTTAGTAGCTGTTGCAGCACTGTGTTTTTGACTTTCAGCCTGGGAACAGAGCTGATAACACCAATGTTTAGACTGACCAAGGACTTCGTGAGTCTCATGCTCTGCCAGGGAGGAGGAGGGGAAGCTGGGAGGAAGCAGGGACAGGACACCTGACCCAAACTAGCCAAAGAGGTATTCCATACCACAGCACGTCATGCCCGGGATGTAGAACTGAGAGTTCCCGGAAGGGCTGGATCATGGCAGGGTGGGGGTGAGGTACCGGTTGGTGAGCGGTTGTATTCTCTTGCTTGTTATTTCCTTTATCATTATTACTATTAGTGGTAGCAGTAGTGATTTGTGTTATACCTTAGTTATTAAACTGTTCTTATCTCAACCCGTGGGAGCTGCATTCTTTTGATTCTCCTCCCCGTCCCTCCAGGAGCAGAGGGAAGAAAGGTGGGGGGGGGAAGTGGACTTCGTGGTTCTGATTTACAGCCTGGGCTTAAACCACGACTGTTCATTTTTTGGCGCCCAACGTGGGGCACGAAGGGTTGAGATAACGACAGATCTGACGGAGGCACAATGCTGATTTATTGGCTCTCAAAGTTGTTTCTCTTGATGTCACAGTTTCAGTATGCTGTAGCTTACTTAGAGCCGGTATTTGCTGTGTTAGTGTTTATCAAGTGTGGGCCTTGGGCTAAGGTTCTTGTTTCATTGTATTTTATGGTAATGGCTTGTAATACGGGAGGGCTCCGGCAGCAGGGCGGGATGGACGTGGCCGTGGACTTGTACCTGGCCGTCCCGCTGCTCTTCACCGTCCTGGCCCTCGTCCTCGCCTCCGTCTTTGTGAGGCTGCGGGGAGCCGAGGGGGAGCGGCCCCGGGAGCCGGCGGCGGCCGAAGCGTCCCGGGAGAGGGGCCCCGGGGACCAAGCGGCGGCGGGAGCGGGGCCGGAGGCCGGGGAGGAGGCGGCTGCCGAGGAGGGGAAGGAGGCGGCTGCCGAGCAGCGGGAGGAGGCGGCGGAGGAGCCGAGCCCCACAGCCGAGCCCAGCCCCGCGGCGGCCGAGAGCATTCCCCAGCAGCAGCCTGCCGAGCCCCGTGAGCCTGAGCCCCAGGAGGACGCAGGAGACCCCGCAGCACTTTCCAGCAAGGCAGAGGAGGAAGATCTGGACTTGGAAAAAGAGAAGCTGGTGGTGAGAGAGCCGGCAAGCACAGCAGCTACACCAGCCTCACTGACAAGTACAGCAGCATCATTTGAGAGTTCTGAAGGTTTTGAATGGCCTTTGGGTACCCTTGGAACCTGCCTGCTGATTGTGATGGGGATCACCATGTTGGCATACACACAGAGTGTGTTTTACCCACGACCATTTTGTCTGATCCCGAGAGTTAAGCAGAGTCAGGTTTGGGTCTTGTCTGGGTTTAGACGATGATATAGGGGGACCGAGAGGTTTTCCCCAGGGCTGGACAGTCATGAGTGTCACGGTGTGTGGGACAGTATGGGCGAGTATCTAATCCACTGGGCCCCTCCAGTGCTTTGGAAGCATTGGAGATGGAAGGCAGCTGTGTGGAGTCCCCGACGACAAGTTGCAGAGACTGCTGCAGGGGAGGGTGAATTATTTTGAGCCTGATGGGCCCATGACACTTCAGGCCGTCAGGGCAGAGATGCAACATAGAGATGGACTCATGATCGAGGGGTGGACTTTGCAATGGGCCTCTCCTGCTCTGAAAGACTGTTACAAGAGATGGAGCCCACCATCATGGACCGAATGGACTCAGCAGCTTTATAGGGATTGGTCCATGCACTAAGAGTGCACTGAGATGAAAGTGATGGTATATTGAAAATGTGGGATCTGGGCATGACGTGAATGGTATGGAATAAGGGGTGGATACTGTCCTGGGTTCAGCAGTAGCAGTCAGTTTTTCTCCTTCTTAGTAGCTGTTGCAGCACTGTGTTTTTGACTTTCAGCCTGGGAACAGAGCTGATAACACCAATGTTTAGACTGACCAAGGACTTTGTGAGTCTCATGCTCTGCCAGGGAGGAGGAGGGGAAGCCGGGAGGAAGCAGGGACAGGACACCTGACCCAAACTAGCCAAAGAGGTATTCCATACCACAGCACGTCATGCCCGGGATGTAGAACTGAGAGTTCCCGGAAGGGCTGGATCATGGCAGGGTGGGGGTGAGGTACCGGTTGGTGAGCGGTTGTATTCTCTTGCTTGTTATTTCCTTTATCATTATTACTATTAGTGGTAGCAGTAGTGATTTGTGTTATACCTTAGTTATTAAACTGTTCTTATCTCAACCCATGGGAGTTGCATTCTTTTGATTCTCCTCCCCGTCCCTCCAGGAGCAGAGGGAAGAAAGGTGGGGTTGGGAAGTGGACTTCATGGTTCTGATTTACAGCCTGGGCTTAAACCACAACATTAGTAAAAGCAGCACTGCCTTTTCTGTGGTCCTCCTGTGTTGACAGAAAGCTGGCAAAGCTGTTCGCAGCCCTTCCCAGGTGCCCTCCTTGTGACGATGCCAACATGTTTTGCAAACAGAGAATTAGCCAAAATCACTGCTTTTATGTGCACTAAAATCCACCCATATAAAGTGCTAGGAGTGGATGAGTAAAAGGGTGGCAAGCAGACCTGTAGGAACCGGTATATGCCTATGCAGCATTTCTCTATGCACCTCAGGATATGTGCAAGTCTGGGGGTATTTAGCAGAGGTGCCTGGTAACTGCTGCCGGCTGTTATCCTTTCTTATCGCTTCTCCTGCTTTGACAAAAAAAGAAGGGATTGATTGGGCTGGAAGGCTGATGTCAAGTCCTTGGAAAAAGCAACAAAGTATCTCAGACTTCTATAATTTAATTTTGCAATCTCAGGATGGGGAAAAGCTAAAGCTGAGACAAGTACACCACAGTAACGCTTGCTAGAAGGATGAGAAAATGTGGCAGAGGTATCAAGCCTAGCTCTAAGACTTAGGTCTTCACTACTCAAACTGATCACACAATGCTGTTGAGGTTAATAAGCCTGTGCTGTATTGTTGGCATAGGACCAAAGTGTTCCTGCCACTCTGCAGCGACATCCCTGAAGCTAAGGAGATACAGCTGTAAAGTCTGCCAAGCGGGGGGAACTGAAACTCAAGCAAATCAGGGTAAAACTTCTCCTTAATTATGTTAATAGTAGACAGGGGACAATCTGTTTCTCCTGGCTTTCATCCTGATGATTAGGACCACTTCAAGCACTTCCTACCTTTTCAATCTATTTTTATCTGAGGGGAGGCTTCACACTGCATGCAGTATGTCAGGGAGAGCAGTACTCAAGTAAATTGAACTGCCTTATTCCAAGTAGAAAGTGGTTTTGATAAGCTTTCTTAGTTCTCTTTTGGGACCTTCAAAAGCAATTTGCCAGGCTAGGACCTGCCTTGTTACATGACCTAAGAGAACGTGTGCTATTGAAGGCCCCTGGCCCATCAGCAGCAGGCTGGGCTGGAGCAGATAGACTCTACCGCTAAGCTGTGTTGTGCAGCACCATGCGTTGGGTGGTTATCTTCCGAAACTGTAGATGGAAGGAGCTACAGGGAGCCCCATGGCCTGCCTGGTTGCATAGGGTATGGCCTGCTTCAGTAGAGGTAGCTCCTCACTGGGCAGGTACCCTCCAAACTAAATTCAAGGCTTTGGTCTTAATGTCTGCATTAGTTGCTTTTGCCATTTCATGGCCATGAGGTAAACGTTCACCTGGCACCAGAGATTGTGGGGCATTGGCTTGTAACCAAAGAGGAAAACACCTGGCTCTCTCAAGGCAGTTTTGCAGGAAAGAAGGCAGGGATCTGCCAAAAGTTTGCAAAAAATGGGAGTGAAATATTAACTTGGAGGAAACTTTGGGGGAATACCTCCCCAGCTGCACTTCTGAGTGAAGACCAGGGAGGAGGGCAACTATCCCTCAAGCCAGCTTCCTCGCACAGGGAAAGGGGGCAGGGGGACACACTTTCATTTTGATCCCCACAGGTTGGTAAGGGATCAGCCTGTGGCACCCAGCCCTTGGTGATGGTGGTGTGTCGGTGTAAGAGCCTGTGGGCCCCATGGCCAGCTGATACCCAGCCTACGCAGCAGCATCATGGTCACCCTGGAGGCAATGGCCCCTGCATTCAGGCCAAGCTGAGGGTGCTCTAAAGAAGGATAAAACCCTGTCAAAGCTCCTCTGGAGAGCTTGTCAGTGCCTAAGGGATTGCTGTAGTTCTGAAGGGCAGTTGTGTTATTTTCCTTTTCGCCTGGGTGTCAAATTGGCTGCCAGATTCTCCAGCTCATTTGTGGAAACCGAAGAGCCAGAAATAATCTGATAAAAAGCTGTCTCCCGGCATGTGGCTGTAGATCTATGGTACAGGCTCCCGCATCGCCATGGAAATGACATCTCTGAAAGCAAGGAAATGAATTACTTGCATATACACTTGAAGTGTCACAACATGGCAGGAAGAAATCTCTCCTCTCTGGATTTCCAGTGAGATAGACAGCTTCAGACAAGGGGCAGACAGAGCAATAGGGACCGTAATGGTCTGCTGTACCCAGGGCCCCACTGGCAGAAAGAAGCAATGTCTTGAGCAGTTGGAGTGCATTGAAAAGTTCCATCCTGCCCCTTGGAAAAACACGCTAGTTAAAAATTTAACGTGGTTCCTTTGCCTGTGGCACAGGTCCCAGGACGAGGACAAGCACAGACAAATGATCACAAACTTGTGTTTCTTTCGCCTTTCACGAGATCCAGGGTTACATCCTGGGTTAGACCTCCCAGCTCTGTCGTAAGCACTCATCAGAGCAGGTGAATAGCTAGCCCATATTCACCACATAGCGTGAGAGCCCCTGGTACTTCTGACATAGCGATTTTAGGAAGTAGTACTGCTGGTGGAACATGGTGGAAGTGTGGTTAGACAGATCAGGCTAAATATGTTGAGGAAGATGCTGCTGCACCAGTCCCACCACTCCCTTCTTTCCCAGTGTCTCTAGCATTTGCTACTGCCACGTTGCTTGGCCAGATACTGGTGCTCCGCTGATCCTTCTCTGAGCTGAGTAACCTCATTAAGATAGCAGAAAACTAACTCTACAAAGAAAAAGTGAATCACTGCTGGGTCTGTAGCAGGGAACTGGGTCCATTTGCTAAAGGGAAGGATAGCCAGTAAGGAAGGGATTTTATGTCAGGGAAGAACAGGGATTGGGAAAGCAAGGGGTGGGTCTCTCCTTTGGAAACAAGGAGCTGTTGGAGCAGGTAAGCTGTCTTGTCTAACTGCACCCAAATTACTTGTGGCTTGTGTACATCTGTCAAACCCTGGAGTCTCCAGCTCCATCCTTTAGTAAGACAGGGCAGTTTAGCCAGAACAGGCTGTAAGAGCCACCGCAAGGTAGGTTTCACAGGGTCTCTGATTTGGGTGAAGTTACATGGCAGTCTAGGATAGTGAGGATATTAAAGTAAGGCCAAAGGGAGGGGAAATGGAGAGGAAGGCTTTCCCCAGTTCTAGTTCCAGTAGTGCCACATCCTGCTTTGGTTACTACATTCCCTTCCTCATGCTGTCAGGATGGCTTGGTTTGCTCTAAAACCTTTCAGGGAAGTGAAATGAAGAACCAGGACGGCACATTTGTCACTGAAAGGCACTCAGTCTTGAGGTATGCACACACAGCAGGAAATGTGGTGTCATAATCTGGCATTGAACACGTCAGGGCAAAGATCATGTGGATCAGGCAATGGCACACAGTCCCAACACCATGGGGTCAGGAAGAGGGTGACTTGGGATTTGTGCTGCCTCTAGGCTGGCTGTAGGCTGTAGCAGATGATGGGTGATCCAGGATGAAGTTCAAGTGGCACAAACAGATGATACTAGATCTCTTATAAAAAAACCCCTCCAACCTTGCCACTACAAGAAATTAGCTGTGAAAACGTAACTCAGCAGCAGAAGTTTAGCGTAAGTCCGCACTTTACATTGTGTGGCTGCAGCAACTTTGACCTAGGAGCCCTAATGCTGGATTTACTGCACTGTGAAACCATGGGCACAGAAGGTGAATGCAAACAACCAAGTGAGGCCAAAGCACTCAGCACGTCAGGAACAGTGGCTGGTAGGACTAAGCCTGTAGCAGAATGTTAAGTTCTGCCGAGTCTGGCAGTGCTCAGACCTCCCAGCTCTATTGTAAGCACTCATCAGAGCAGATTAACAGCTTGCCAAGTCCAAGTATCTACATGAAAAGCAGTGAAGAGGAAATATGATTAGTTATTTTTCCACATTCTGATTGCATCTGATTTGGTGACTGACCATCTGTCTACATTTTTTTTTAGCTTCTTTTTACATCTGTGGCATATGTGCTGGCTTTCAGAATCACTTCCAGATGTAAAATTCTTTCAGATACCAATCACTTTTTTCTTCTTTCAGATTGAATATTTAGGTGCCATAGGTATTGGCAAAGTGGTTTTATATCAGTGCCTTTCTCATCATAATATTTTTTTTTCTTCTTAAAAGCGTGCTGTGTTCCAGGATAAGTGCTGTGCCTGACCTCTCAAATAAGGAGCCCCAGTGCCTACAGTGTACACCCTGACATCCACAGTTTATGTCCCACATACTCCTCTGCACAAAACAATGGCCCCTTAAAGTAGCAGAGAACAGAGCCTGCTCGAGGTGGGGTCTATAGGAAGGAACTTTGTGAGAGAAGGGAGCCATATGAGGAGATATCAGTGTGGTCCCCGATTATCAGGGCTTTTTTTTCAATAGCTGGAGGGGCTTGCCCTGGAGTGTCAGACTTGCTTAGTGACAAGAACTGAGTTCATGGAAAAAAATAAATAAGCAAACCACTGAATGCACGCGGAATGGCAAGAGTCTGAATGCCTAAAATTAATATCCTGAGGATTTCTGGACAACAAATTCTAAGTACTCTTCAACTGACAGCAAAAATGCTTTGAAGCCAGTTCTGAAATGAATGCATGTCTCAAGATGCCTCATCTCTTCTCATGTCCTTTGACTTTCTGGCTCAGCTGTAGATAACATGCTGGAACTGCCATTTCTGTAGAACTTATCACAAACAGTATCTTCTGCCTGCTGGCGTTCAGCTCATTAGTGAGATGAAGCAGCTCAAATATTTCCACTTCTTTTATCAGAAAGTTAAGAATCTCTGCATAAAATTACCAGTAATGAAAAAAATCTTCTCTGAAAGCAGGTCCTGGTTATTCAAGTTACCTGGAAGTAGCTGGTGAAATGTAAAGGTTAGAGAAAAATGACTTCAGGATAAATTAAATATTTGGTTTGACCTAAAGTGCATTATTCTTTCTTCTTTGAGCACTGTCATATTTAACTTGCTAGAAAGTAAATTTCAAGGAAATACCAAACCGGAAAGTTGAAAAGAACTGCATTTAATATTGAGAAAAGCAGAAGTGAAACAAGTAATTTAAATAATAATAATAATAAAAAAAAGGTTTTGTTTAGTTTTCTGAACAGACAATTAAACCCCAGCATCAGTTCCCAGAACGTTGCATTATTACTGAAAATTTTCAAGAAATAATTCCCACATTTGTACATGTAAGTTGCTTTCCAGGTAGGAAGACGAGAGAGCAGGAGGGGAGTGCAAATAGTCATGAGACAGTGATTGCAGACCCCACTGCCCATCTCCTCTGAGTGTCCTGAGGGGCCCCAGTCCTGGTTTGCTGGCAGGACTCTTAGAGAAAACGAATCTGCCTGGGACTCCCAGCCTACGCTGTGCACAGATGGAGGCATCTTGAGCTGAAGGAAGAAAATTAAAACCTCTTGTTCTGAAATGACTCTAATATGGGAGAGCAAGAGACCTCCATATGGGTGTTAAAGTAAGCAGAAATTCTTACTGACAGTGTAACCCATTTAGATTTCCTGTATATATGGATTTAAGGAATAGCCGTTAGAACACTGATTTTTTGTGACCCCCTTTTTTGTGAGTGGCACCTGAGGTGCAGCCCAGATTCAGGGCAAGTTCCAGAGGGTGGCAGCCCCCCCTTTCTCTGGGTCAGTTCTCAAAGTACCGGACTCTCTCCACTATGAGCAGAGGGACTGAGGGGCTCTGAGTAAGTCTTCTGTGAAAACATGACTACTGCCTTGTGCTGCAGCTCAGGTGCAGCTCTGTTGCTCACCCTTCAATTTCACCCCAAATTTTCAGATCGCTTTGTGTTGGAGTTTCAATCCATGCTTCAGCTTTCTTCTCCTTCTTGATCCTAGAAGCCAAATTTGCTGTCTTTGCAAGACCATTATCAAACAGCTATTTGCTGCTGCCGGTACAGAGGTAGGAGGAACATTTCTGCCAAAAATATATGAGAGATACCTACTCTTAAGGGCAGGACTCTGAAACCTTGTCTGCACATGACCTGTTCTGCCTTGTAATGGGTTAACCATCTTGATGTGGACATACTGATTTCTGGAAAGAAGAATCCATCGCAAAGGTACCTTCACGCTAATGTGGTGCAAGATGTGACTGTAAGGTGCTTGTGGTGTAAATGAACCAGTAAAGATTATGCCTTGTCTTCATATATAATTCATATTCTAATTCTATTCTGACTTTCCAATTGGAGTGTTTTGCAATATGTCATTATTTGAAAGGGCATGTTACTGCAATGTGGTGTTTGCTTGCTGTCTGGATATACTATGTACTCTGTGGATTTAAAAATAAGGCAAAAAAGTACTTTGACATAGGACAAAGCAAAGAAACAATAACTTTAAAACAAGCACAGAAATCCTTCTGGTGGCAATCACGCTATGCAGCAGGAGGCTAGTGTTCAGCTAAACTACTCTTCTGATACAGTAGGTTCTGGCTAGGGTGGCTCCATTGTAATCTACAAGCAAGCATATTTAAGTGGTTAGGATGTCTTCATTCCATTTTGTTCTGATTTGGCTGGTGTCCTTGTGCTTATTACTCTCTGTGCACACTTAAGGGACCAAGCCTTCCATTTACATGTTCAGTTACACAATAATTTTTTCATCAGGTCATTGTTTTGTGAGTTGGTATTTGCCAAATACTGCATTGGAAGCATCTGCTGGTCTCAAGAGAGGCAATGCTTCACTGGCCTTGGGAAGCAGAAGACAGAAGTCCTCATAGTCAGGAAAAGCTGGGCTACATGGAAAATGCATCAGCATAAGTAAGACACAAATTTAAGGCACAGAAATTCCACTTGCAAAGTATGTCTCTGGGAATTCTGGCATTAAGAAAACTCTGAAAATAACTGCCATTAACCAGGGAATGACAATAAAAGAGGTCTAAACTGAACTATATTACACAGTGCGTAAGATGCACTAGGAATGCGTGTAAACATTGGGTGTACCTGCTCAGTACATCTGAGGATTACTAGCAGTTTGCCACAGCCAGAAGGGGCAGTCCAGCCATTCTCCATAGTTCATAAGCTAGTCCCTCCAGCCTTGATTGCTGCTTTGTCCTTTCTCTTGAACCCTCAGACTAGAATTGGTGAGCAAATTCTCACCCTGCAGGAACTGCTCACCTTTTTCTTTTGCTTATTTTTGGCAGGATTATTTTTGGCAGGATTATTTTCGGCCAGCACAGCAGGGAGATGAGCTCCAGATGAGATCCACCGCCAGTGCTCAGAAGATGTCAAGGGCTTTCAACCAATACGAACGGGGCTGGCAGGAGACTGGTATCTCCTTGTTCAGTGGCAAGGAGCCCATAGGTTGGCAGAACTGTCATATTGCAGCATCTGGGAGCTTAGGTACGTTAACTGTGTAGTATAGTTGTGTAACTCAAAGGAGCCTGCTCCCTGGCTATATGAGTCTAATTTTTCTGCAGGATTCATAATGCTGCATCGTCTTTTTCTCCAAGTATAGAGGGAAAACCAGTTTGTTTGGGAACACAGAGCATGTATCCCTTAAAGCAAAAGGTGTAGGCTTTGAGTAGTTGGCAGGCATACTCTAAACAGTGTTAGAGAAAGCTATGCCTTTGGACTGAGAATTGGTCAAAGTTTGCCTTTTTCTCCCCAGTTCCTGTTGAATTTTCAGTGTCAGTGTTTCTCATCATGTCAACAAACCAGCCTCAAATACCCAGGGCTTGTCTCTTCCACAAAAACTCAAAATGATAGAGAAATACAACGAAGACAGTTGAAAGTCTCATTCAGATGCAGCCACGGCAGTGTGGGCTACTGCTGGCATAATGCATTTTTTTCCTGTGTTCAGCATTGCTCTTTTTGAGTTGGTATCAGTACACAGCCTCTTCCTCAAAACACTACAATGCCAGCTGCAGTTACTGCCTCCTATGCTGCTGTTCCAACTTGACAGTCGCTGCTGCTAAACTGCAGTATAACTGAAATGCTGAAGTATTTGCATGGAAAGGGACTTTCTGGAGTCTTAAGCAAAGCTTGTAAAGAGAACAGCTTAAAACTGCAAATGTATATGGGAGGTCTAGATTCTGTAGAAAAGATTAATTTGGGTCTTTCAGAATATTATCCACATATTTTTTATTAAATAGCCTGAGGAAATCCCCATGTCCAGCTGGGAAAAGTTTGATATAAACTATCTAAGTGCAGATGACAGAGTCTTCTTGAGCAGTACTAGCTCCAGCTCTGACCCTTTTTAAGTACCAAATTCATTGGAAAACAACAAAAGAACACAAATACAGCAGCAGTGTTACACACACAGAAGTGCTGAAGAATGGAATGTTTTCCATGGTTATTTAAAGAAAAGAAAAAAGATTTAAGTTCTTAAATTCAAACCAGCATTTAGGGGCTACAATAACGTACAAACCTGGGCAGGATAAGGAGCTCTGACTGAAGGTTACTGTTATTCATTATCTGGTAAAGCAGGAGCCAGTCATGCTAGAGTTTATCCCAGTAATTTAAAAGGGAGCTTTTTAAATATCTTTACTTAGTTCTTTTATTGTTCTCTTAAACTTCTAACTACTTTTGGTTTTATTGTTCTTTTGGTCAAAACCAGAAAAAAAATTGTTAAGAGGAACTTGTTTATTTCAATTTTCACCACTTGCTTTCTGACCCTTGTCTCTTTTAAACCTTGTACGAGCAGAGGTTAGCTTGATGCGTTCTGAGCTTCAGCTCCCATTCTCCATGCTTGGGAGAACTGGAGCTGGACATAACACTCGGATTAAAAACTAGGGAGGTGTTAGGTTTCTGCTTTTCAATCAACGCTCCTTTTTCTTTTTTTCTTTCCCATTAATGGCTGCTGAATAGTTTGCAAAGGATGCTGCAGATGACCAGTCTTCTTTGCTGCAAAGAGTTATATTCCTCTGCCCCTGGAAGCTCTCCACTGTGAACATCAATACCTATTTGTATAGAGTGCCTAACGGGTTACATCATAACATGAGGTGAGGAAACAAATCCATAGAATTCCTAGGAGAAGAGGACAAAATAAACAGATTTGAAAAGAGATCTGATGAGAATGATTGCAGAGTAGAAACAGAAAATTACTTTAGTTGAGCCAGCCATACAAGATTGATCACTGTCACCAACCCCTCAAAGAAGAGATTCCATATCCTCATGTGTGATCTTCTCAGTGCATTTGGAGAAAACAAGAACGAACCATTTCCCTTTGTGGCTTCTGGTTTCTAAATATTTCCCACCCAAAGGTCCTTTCAGAAAATCCCCATTTGGCTGCTCTTGACCTGGAGGTGGAACTAAACTCCCCAAGCACCAAAGTCCTCAGCCAGACTTGAACTCATTTCAAAGGCATTGGCAGCTTTAGCTTTCAGCTGAGTTAGCAGGCTCAAGGGCCTGACCCTGCACAATTGGCCAGTCCTGTGTAAGAGGCTGTGGGGGCATATATTTGGGAGTAGGATGGGGATGGAACAGATATAATCTATGTCTTTCCTGAGGAAGCCCAGGTGGGCCTGCATAGGTATAACATCAAACCTCAGGATAGGGTCACGGATTGTGCATAAAGCCACTTCCAGGTGCTGGTTTGCTATTTCAGAGCTTTGCTGCTGGTCAGGATCCCAAAACATCAAACTTTATTCTTGAGTTTCTTAGTGTTCCCAAATCAAGTAAGGTACTTTTTATCCTGGAGTAGCAGTTCTTATCTTTGAGGCATGGAGTATCCTGCAGTAGTCCATGGAGAGGCAGCTGGTTATTCACACAGTGGTACAGGGCTTGTACATTAGTATGGCTCTTTTGAAGTTTTATCTGGCTCAATTTGTAATTATCAGAACATAATGAAAGAAATAAAAGTTGGATGGAGTACTTTCTTGAAGTTATTCCATATTCTGTGAATTAACAACTGTTCTGCAATGCCAGAATTTGCTGTGAGATGGTTTGTGGTGTGCAAATGATGGAGAACTCTGGCTCTCTATTGACTAATTGCCATAAAAATTTATGTTGGCTTAAAAGTACTTATTCTCAGAAAGTCCTTGTTCACTCCTTCGACTATAAAAAGATTAAAAAGAGTAACTTATACAGGCATTCAACTTTTTGATGACCATATTAGCCCTATACATTCTGCTCAGTCAAGATGCTAATACCACTGCTGATAAAATACAAGTCAGCAGACACACGCCAGCACCAAATCTATCCCTGCAATTGACATGAAGAAAGTGTGGCTAAGGGTAATCATAAGTAATTTCAAGTTAATCATAGCCCTGGAGTGAAGTAGCAGAAATGTACATAAATTAGTGTAATACAGAGCAATTTTCAGCCAAAAAGAAAACAACCCTAAAATTTTATTATTATCTCCCTGCACGACTGTGACTGCAATTTGTAATTTACATTGTAATTCCATCAGCTGTCTTTTCTGCTTCTGTGCACAATCAGATATATCATCACTGTGCCATTAAAGAAGCAATTATTCCAACAACAGAACTAATACATGCTTTCTGTTAGATGCAGGATTTAGCCAGCAAACACAAATAGACCTTTTACATCAATACCAGCTAGGATTAACAGTGACATTTAATGTCACCCACTCATTTATGAATTGGCACATTGTTGTTTTAAGCCACAGGGTGGAGAAATTAAAGGGAAACAACTAGCAAATGCAAAGGTATCTATCATTCATGGAAGCGAAGAAAGCACAACTATTTAAAGATGTTATTCAAAACCTCTAAAATTAGCAAATATTTGAATCCCACATAAATTCCATTTTTAAAATTGTAGGATTGAATATTTAATGAGAATTAGGATTGGATATTTAATGAGAATTAGGTTGAACAGATTCTTTTTTTCAGGTACAATACATTATATTTCCTACTTATTCGCAGCCTTCCTGTGTTAGCTTGAACAACTCATATAGCATTTTTATGCCTCTTATTTGCTCAGGCTTATAATTTTGGGGGTGTATTTTACAGCAGCATTCCCCATTCGTATGTGTGGATTGGAAGCAATTCAGTAGTGTCTGTAGAGAATCTAGAGATGCTCTACATAGGTAGGGTAACACTGCTGTTATGATGAAACATTACGAAACTGAGGATCCTACAACAACAATCACCACTTTCATTTTCTTTCTCACTTTCCCCAAATCAGAAAGCAGATTATAGGGAGCACCAGGGTTACTGAGATTCTTAACTGGTGCATAGTTAAAATTACACTGCAAAATCAGACTAAATCCAAAATGGCAATTTTTAATTTTTTTTTCCTGCAATTCATCTGTAAAAACTGCAGGAACACACAAGGAAGATTTTCTGTAGCACTCACTCATCATGGTAGTTAGCTATCAAGCCCAAGATCTAAATGTAAGTTGTCAGCTGAAGCTTTGTAGCCAGTCTTGCAGTCGATATTCATCGACTAGGCTGGGCTTAAGTTCCCCCCTAGGAATATTAAATCAGTTTAACCTGAAATCAATTGTGTGTTTAAACTAGGTTTTAAGAGTGTAAGTTAGAAGATTCGTTATTATTTATTAATTAATAAATACTTTATTTATATTTAGGCTAATAATATCCCTTTAATGCTATTTTTCTAGAAGATTTTTAAATGGTTCCCAGAAGAGTCATAGCAAGGAGAGAGAGAAAAGTAAGAAAACACCTAGCCAAAAGTGGTATGCCTTTTCTCTTTTGTATATGTATGTATACATTTGATCTATTTTGCATATATAATCCCTGCCTGGATGCCACTGTTTGAGCAGGCTACAAAGATTCTAGGGACAGTGGGTGAGGAGCTACATCCTTTCCTGTATTTGAACACCACCTGATATTATGGGATACCGACTGTGATTTCACAACATCAACCTACAAACAGTAGCAATGTCATCATCAGAAGTTTTGAAGCCTAATACATTTCATTCACTCCCAATGATCAAATTCTATTTCCTCAGTTTCACCTCCCTGTTGTTTTATTCAATCTCAAGTCACAAGAGCAGGCAAAATCCGCACAAGGTGGTAAAGGACCATAAAAGTCACACTGGCAACAACAGCTCCATAGCCTACAGTAACAATTCCTTCCTAAAAAGATCACTGGAAAAAAACAATATTCTCAAAGCAGGTAATTCTTCATTACTGACCCACTAAAGTAACAGGTCAGAGAGATTTAAAACAGGCACCAGAAAGGGACCACTAAAGAGCACTAGTGCGGAATGGGGAACACTAAAATCATTCTGTGATTAAAAAAAGAGCTGTTCCACTGTAGTGCTTAGTCACTGTGTGCACTGGCATGTTTGAGATGGGTTACTATTTTTTCCCCTTCTCTTTACATAACACATTCAATTTGAAGGGTGTATAGCGAAGTGAGTTTTAAAAATTGTTGGTCATCTGTAAGTAACAATCTTCTACTTTTAATAGGATGTGAGGCAAAGGTTTCCAGAATTTGGATTCATCTACATGGGCATCTAAAGGGACTCATTGGCAAAGGATGATGAGATGGCATTCAGGTTAGCCAGAACTCCCATTCAAGATCCACTGTGAAAGGTACTAGTTTTGACATGGCTAATGGAATAATCAATGGAAATCCTGTGAACTATGCTTCATGTTTCTTATACAAAGTGGTCTATTATTTGCAGGGCTGTCTTTAAGGTACGCAATACTGAAATTACGAAGGAGAAACTATTGTCTTTTCCTACATTTCCCCACCAACTTTAAGGTTTCTTGTCTATGTTATAATTAGAATGCTATATTTGGAGACCTTTATCATCAACACAACTTTTGTTCTTCCCCCTCTTGAAGTTTAAAGCGGAAGAGGAAAGCTCATGTTTAGTTTTTCCATTTAATTCTTGACAAAGATATTTCTTTATTTGAAGCATCCCCATTTTCTGAATTTTACAGATCTATTAACCAATGTTTGTGCAATTCAAGCTGCTAAAAAATAGAAGAAAAAAGAGGTCAGGGAAGTAGCCAGGAAACAAGAGGGTAGGTGCAGAAGGAATGAATGAAGATGCACAGCACCACACTCCTGCACTTTGCCAAGCACAAGCTTCAAGACATTTGCATAGCATGTCTTTGTTACCTAGCGGAAAACTGATTGCTTTGCTTTCAGCCAGGGTGCTCCAGTCTAGAAGAAAATCCATTTTAATTTAGAATTCTCTGAGCTTTCACCTGTTCTGAAAAGTTAAATCTTGAACTTTGCTACAATGTAAAAAATAAATGAGTGCTATTCAGTACAACTGGTGTTTCAGAGAGAAAAAGAGCACAGTCCCTCAGTGCATCCAACAGAAGTCCCTGTTTATCTGTACCTGCCTGTTTGCAAACACTACTTCAGAAGAATTTACTCCAAATCAGGAAGAAGGTTTGGGTTCTCATCATGTTTAAGTCCCAAAAATGTAAGCACTGGAGAAGGGCTACTACCACATTTCTCTTGCATGCACAAGTTCAAGAACTGCCCAGCACTTTATGGATGGGGGCACTGCAGTGTGATGCTGTTACTGAAGGTGCATATCTTCCAGGTCAAACACAACTTACTTGGGTTTTGCTGGGTTTCATTTTTATAATGAATTTCAGGAATGGTTTTGTTTTAAAATACGGAAGACTCTGGATCTTTGTGGACAAGAGCATCAGTGTTTTTAGCTGGACTTTCTTCTGAGGATAGCTTTAGTTGTCCCAGAAACCAAAATTTTGCTAAAAGGAAGCTGAGGTTGCTGCAGGAGCTAAAAGCAAACTTTAGCAGATGAGATAATTTCAGGTTAAAACCCAAAAGCCTAATAATTCCTATCACCCTGACAGCTGTCAGTGACCTACTATATACAGCCCTTAAAAATAAACTTTTTGGGATACTGTACTGCAAGTGATTACCCACAATGCAGTTAACTCATTTTGCAACTCCTACACAATGAAAAATCATCCTTAACAAATGATATATTCTAAGAACAGATATAATAATGTTGCTGCAACCCCTCTGCAGTAGTTCCATGTAGCAGCTGTTCAGTGTTGATCCAACTGATGTCTCCCAGTGGCTAAAGATTATCAACATACTCTAATTAGCCATATCTTGTTTATGAGGTGCTTGGCACTACTTAAGTGTGAAAGTCTGATCAGCACTCCAGTTTCATCCATATTTCATTTCATGCCATTTATTCACACATGAAAGTGTAATACCTGTATGAATGTTACAAGTGGATGAAATGATGTAGCATCTCTCCTTCTATCCCCATCAAGGGAAGTTTGAAAGTGCCATCAGCTTCAAAAGGTTTTAGATTTACCAGTGCTACAGCCCATAGCGTGCAGCTGCAGGCTACATGGGATGGGAGGTACCACACCTGCAGTCCATTCCACCCAACCCATCTATGACAGAAAGGGAAGTTTCAAGAGGCAGAGGACAAGTGCATTGTCGGCAGCCAACGGTCCTGCTGCGGTAGGCAGTTGAACCAGCAGGACCCAGCTGCACCCTTTAATTAGACTCTCCCAAATTGTCACAGAGTTACTTCCCGAAGATATACATAGAGCGAGATACTATGTGACAAGTAACACCAAAAAGAAATAGCAAATAAATGTCCTTATATATTCAAGTGTTACAAACACGTTTTCTGGTACTTTGAGGATTTATGTCCTGCAAGCTTATGTCCAGTGACAGAGGGCATCTCTATAGCCTGCACAGTTAATTTTGTCTTTCTGTATTTAAAGCAATAAAAGGGACAGCACCTATTTAGCATGAACTGTTACAAGGGATTTCTGTGACCCAACGAATACTGCAAACATCCTGTATCTTTTTCATTAAAAAAAAAAAACACAACCCACAACAAAAAACCCCAAACAACAGAAAACCCACACCACCAGAAAACCAACCACCCCACCCAAAGAACCATCATCCCAACCAGCTTCAAAAGAGGTATCTCTTATTTATACCCACTCTACTACCAGTTTCTCAGGCACTCTAAGAAACCACAAGGTGAAATAACGGGTAGAGTTCAACAGCCAGCTAGAGGAAGTGAAAGGCCTCTTCCTTCAGGTTAAAATACTGATGAATTGTTCAATGTTTCAACTAAAGCTAGGGCTAGTTCTGGGTACAGCCCAAGCAACTGAATTATTCTGGTGGTTAGAAGCATTTAAGATTAAGTTTCCAAAGTCTTTCTGCATGTACAAGGACAGATGCAAGGATACATTCTGTAGGCTGTCTGCTTTAGATTGACAGCAGTAAGCTTCAGTGATTTACCTGAATCAGTGCAGAGGCATGCATGGACACAGATATCTTTTGACCTCCATTGGCACCTCTTGACAGTCCTACCACAGGTTTTCAAAATGCCTTTTAATCAAATAAGGACACATTCAAATAGATGAGTATGACTTGCTAAATTTTTCTCATGCTTCCCAGAAATCTAGGGGAGGAGACAGTTTACGGTTGTCTATACAGACAGGTAAGTGCACATAAACCACAGTGGTTCATTTGGCATGACTAATCTAGCTGAAAGAACACAATGCTTTTGCACTTGACCCGAGTACTACCTGCCTTTAAAGTAATTCTTCCACATGCCACTAGCAACTTAACTCCTTGTAAAAATCTCAGAGTAAGTTTCCTTCAGGTTTTATGACAGAAGATGAAATATCTCACCTGTAACAGTTCTGTTAAAAACAAATGAACAAAACATGGTAGCTTGGCTCAACTTTTCCAGTTGTATGTGTATATTAGGACACATCAGTATTAACTAAACTGAAATATGATACAAGATAAATTCTGAAACAGCTGCAAAAATGATGTTTCATTATAACAAAACTGGTAATTTGAAATCCTATGTTCCACTTTTTTTCTATCAAACTTAACAAACAGCTTAACACAAACCGAAGAGCTCTCCCAAATCCTAATAGTAATTTCAGACTTCTTCCTTCTCCCCACACGCAGTTGAGGACATGATAAAAAATGACAGTACGTACCTCTTTTTTCCTTTTTTTTAAATTCAATGCCAACAAGGAACCAGAACGCATGATTAAACTGCTTCTTTCTGGATGAACTCTCTGAAGTTTAACCTATTGCCTTCAGGTTCATGTGTTCCATATAACTCAAAGCACAGGAAGTCAGGACTGTGTGCCCTTACCCCCCCTTTCTAGTCAATGGAAAAAATAATTTAGTAATGCAATGAGGAAGGGCTTCTCTCCAAGTGAGAAGCCTAAAGTTAAGTGGGGCCATCCTGATGTACCAGGACCCTGCTACAACAGCTGTAGGGTTGTTTATGCTTTTGCAAACAGTACTAGCTACACTAAGAAATGTTGGTAAGAGAACAACTACAGTACGTAGCATCAGACATTAATTTATATTAGAGCTCTCTGCAAGACATCTCAACTGTTAGTCTGTAGGAGAAGGGATATATTTCAGATACAATTTTCTAAACAACTAGTCAAGTGATTGCATGATCAGCAAGGCTTACATAGGCTGCTCTCTTACTGAGTCCTCCACCTCACCCATAACTTCAGCTGCTTCCCACAGGCTCCCACTCTCCCCTAAGCTTCCAAGAATGCTTCCTCCTCCCTTCTCCTTTCAGTCATGTCCCCAAACTGCTGATTTGGGGTTGCTTAGTTTGGAGCTGTGTGCATCCTGAACCACCGGCATGGTAACAGCAGAACCTTTTATTCAGTCTAAGCACAAATCTGGATGTCTCTCAGAGGAGTTACTGGCACCATGAGGTTTACTAGTTTTAACACATATTTTGGTAAGTCAACAGCTTTGGAGAATTTTTAGATATACCAAAATCCCACAGTCTAGCTTGGTAATGAAATGAAACTTCCCTTCAGAGAAGCTGCCAGCTGTAGTTAAGACACATTACAAAAAGCCTTAATCCTAAACCTTTTTTAATTAGGTATTGACCTTTACACAGTGATCAAAACTAGTATTAGTCTTCCCAGAGTCAGAGATATTTAGCTGCATAGGCATAAGGTCAGGACACTATTTTAAGTTAAGCAATGCCACTCTCCCAGGCCCTTATTTAGACATACTTCTTTAGAAGAAAAAAGTTGTTGTCTTCATTTACTTTGACATGAGCTATTAGAGAGTAACTGCCAAAGAAAAATGTTACTGTCTTGCAAATGACTTAACTGTATTTTTTCCGTGTCTTACTCTTTGAATGTTAGATGAAATCAGATATCTTGATGATAAAAAAGCCCCAACCACAAAATGGTACGTAATTCTAACAGCCAATATACAAGTAGCAGCTAAGCATGTAGCATACAGAAGCCAATTCAAGCATAAACAATTAATGGGCTCTTTTTATTTCAGTAAAACTAAAGCTTACAGCTTGTTAACTCATATCCATTCAGGAAGAAACCCATAAAAAGTTGTATTAATAAAAACTGGCAGGCTTTCAGGCCTCTAAAATATTTTAAACATAAGATACAATAAAAGATATTAAATGTTTACATTGCAGTCTTGCTGTCTTACACACCATCATAAAAAGTGAATGAACACATTCAGTAACTTCAGGCGTACCATTAAAAAGACAACACTAAGTGCTCCAGTTTTCTGTACCATACAACTTTATTTCAAATTCACATCTTTCTAGGCAATGTATCCAAAATATTTGACTCAAACGTACCTTTGGACTGTAAATATTCTGAAACACAGGGCATCAAGCCTTTCCTATGTCCAAAAAACCTTAAGTTTCAGCTCATGTTATAAAAAGTAACCATGTGGAATGTGACAAGTCATAATGTGAAACCAAAGTGCTTCAGTCCTGTAGCACAGACACTAGTGGTTATCTAACCATGTGTCAATATATCACAAACACCAAAAGAGATGTTTGCTCTGTTCACACACCCCACACCCCCCCCGCCCCCCGCAAGGACCTCTGGACCGTTATGGTGAAATTTCGTGAACTGACAACTCAACAGTATCAGTAGACCAACAGTTTCACTTTGATACTTCAAATACTGAGTTATAATGAGGCATCTTCTTACCATTTTCCAAGTTCCCTTAGTAACTACTGAAGTCCCACTGTGTTATGCAAGATAAAACTATGTTCCAGTTAGCCTTTTAAAATCCAAAGTGTGCTATATTCCAAATCGCAAAGCACTGAAACCCTCAAATTGTTTCCCCAGACCCCAACAGCTATCTAAGACTCAATATCTTTGTGCAATTCTTTGCTATTTGCATGTGATGAGATTAACACTTCGCCCAACAGCTCATATGAAAGAACTATAAACTCTCAAAGAAGAAAGTTAGCTTAATAAGATTTGGACAATGGTAGTTGTATGGAATATGTGCTCAATTCAGAAGTGCCCATGCTGAAGAGAGCTCATGTTGCAAGTGTCCAGTCAGGAAACCTCCTTTCTACAGAAGTCTAATAAATAGCAGTTCTATTTATCTTCCAGAGTGAAGGAAGTGTAAGACTTAGGCATTTAATTCTCTTATTGTTACTAAAGAATCAGCTCTATGGTGTAATTCGTATGATTATTAACGCCCTTTCAGACACCCCATATTGTATAAGTTTACAGCTTCACTGGGAAGGGCTGAGGAACATTTCTGGTCCTGTAGTACAGATATAAAGACAAAGTGCTTTGCAAGACTGATTTTACCCATCATATTTGTGGCAACCACCCCAAAATGAAGGCACATGAAATCTATAATAATATAGTTTATAAACTGTAAACTAAAGCTGAACCTCCGTATAATTCCTAGTCTTCCTGCACACAAGTTAATGACTAGCACCTATGCAGAGATTCATTTTTTTTCCTCACATAACTTTTCCCAGAAATAGCGAAGTGTCGCTTGCAAGCCTATGCAAATACTGCCATTCATTAGATTTTGACATAAAGAGCAGGAATTGGTAATTTATCTGCATGGGAAGTCTGAAACCAATGAATTGCTATCACTTCCTTCCCCTGCTGCTACAAGAAAATGTAAGCCACCAGCAACAGCTAAGACAGCTGTTACCTTCAAAGTGCTCAACACCCAGCAGCAGTTTCCCTGTGAGGTGTTCTAGAGCTTGTGACATGCATTTAATCAGTGTCTCAGATCTGGATTTTAACATGTCAAAGCCTACCTACTTTTGCACAAAAAACCAGACATGCACAGGCATTCTGAGGAAGCCAACCTGAAACATGCTTTGACAAACGTTGCATTGAAACTGGCGGTACCTTAATAGCTAAGCACCGGTGAGCTGCTACTGTGAGCAGCATTCAGGATCTAGGGTCAGGTCAATACCTCATTCTTAAGGAAAGCTTAATCTGGATACAAATCTGCCTCCTAGATTTCACTGGTATTGCTACCTTTAAAGCAGAGAAACAAGATTCAAGGTTTCTGAAAGCTTTAGCAGACGGATAGGCTTGTCAATCAGATTAAGACTCACTAGGTTGTTAAACAAGAGTTCAAAGACTTGGTTATCACTTCTCAGGAAATACAGGTTTAAAAGAACTCAAACACCATTGCCATCACTTGCCTAGAACATGTCATTAGACTGCTTTCACTCAGGATGATAAACAGGGACAGTTTCAGAGTTCTAATCATTCACCTTATGTGTGAATTCACATATTTCATTTTTTTCTTTCTCTTCTTTCTCTTTTGAATTTTTTTCTCCATTTCTGCACGGAGTCAGTTGAAGGGATTGGCACAGAAGTCACTAGCGAACCCAGACCTGTAGCTATTACATTACAGGACTGTATTAGTGTTTCATGAAGATTTCATGCAATGGTGTCTGCGCTCTTTTCCAAAGGAGAACAACTTTCACAGGTAGCACACACAACACATTTTCAGCAAATTTTCTGATTTTAAATGCAGTGAGCTACACAACCAACATTAACAAGAACTGACCAGACTTAACAACTGGAACTGCACTAGGTCTGGTACTTGAGAATTCACAGTGCTTAAAACAAAATTGCTTTGCCTAAGACAAAACATAAGATACCAAATATATAAAAAGACTCTTTGCTTCCATTATCTTGTATTAGCATTCTAACAGCAGTAAGGTAAACAAGCTCAGTAGTACCTCAGACAGCAGAGACTTCTGCATGTGGTTAACTTTATTCATTATTTGCAGTGCAATGGATTATTTTCTAGAAAAATATATTTATGATGTCAAATGAGGCAATTTTCAATGCATAAAGTCAACACAAGCTTAAGTCTTTGATGGATTGAAGCTTGGATTCTGACAAGAAACCATTATCTACCATCTCATTTAGCGTACCTAACTCCACAGCGTGCAAGGTGGTATTGCTGTCAAAGAGAAACTTGAAATATATTTGCATATAACTGAGGTGTTCTTCTGACACAGCAAGATGTTTGTAAGTATTTTATAGTACCAGTGGATAAGAGTAGAGCATTTGTACTTTTCTCTCCCTCACTCAACTCACTAATCCTAGCAGATTCACTAACACAGGTTTCCAACCCTGAAGGCTGCTTTTAGAGAAAAAGGAGCACAGCTTTTAAACACCCCAGTGTTTCCCAATGCATCCACAGCCAGCCTCTCACTTCAGCACCAAGAACCCAGCCGAAGCAGCTGCTCTAGGGAGCTGTAAGACACCAGAGCCTCTGCTGACACACTGGGATCACTGACCCCACCGAACTGGGAGTTAAAGCAAGATACTCAAACCCCATCTGCCAAGTCTGTGAGTGCAGATTAGCACCCACTAGTACCTGCCTCACCTTCTGTGCTACACCTTTTGGTCCGTGTGCCCACCTCCCAGACCTCCTGCTCTGCGGCCTTATCCAAAGACATTGGACTTTGGCCTGAGCTTGAACGATGCTTTCAGGGATTTCTCCTCGTGCTCTTCCTCCTCAGTGTCACCACGAAAGGAGGGAGTGTTGTGGATGATCTGAGTCCTGAAGCGGATCTTGTTAAGCCGAGGCTTCATCCGCCCGCTGCCGGAGGCTTTCCTGGTCATCTCCTTGCCCTTGCCTGGCACCGCTGCCCCTTCGGTGCCCTCTGCTTCCTCCCCAGCGCTGTGATGGTGGTGGTGGTGGGAGAGGCGGTAGCTCATGAGATTGGAGGGCAACACCTTAGAAAGCCGCCAGCGCCCGCTCCCATTGCCAGTGGCCCCTTCCTCTTCCTCCTCCTCCTCCTCCAGGGCACCCACGAGGCTCCGCATGTCCCCCGAGGTGCCCTGGTGCAGGTACTGGGCAGCCTTGCGCCCGCTGTAGTCGCGGATGTCCACATCGGCGTCGTAGGCTCCTACCAGCAGCTTCACCACTTCGGCGTGGCCGTGCATGGCGGCTATGTGCAGCGCGGTGTGCCCGCCGCTGGTGCGGGCGTTGATGTCCACAGGCAGCTGGTGCCGCTGGGCAAAGTTGACCAGCGTGGCCAGCAGCTCCTGCCGCCCGTGCTTGGCGGCCCAGTGCAGCACCGTGAAGCCGGTGATGAAGTCCCGCTTGCAAAGCAGCGCCGGCTCGCAGCTTAGCAGCCCCTCCAGGCTCTCCCACCGCCCGTCCGAGGCCGACAGCATCCAGGCGTGCTCCAGGGGGTCCAGGGCCACGGCGCCGGTGGTGCTCCCCTCCTCCTCGGCGGACGACGAGGCTACCGAGGCGCTGTCCGAGTCGCCGCCGCGGCTGCGCCCCCCCCCGGGAAGGGCTCCGCGCTTCAGCTGGGGAGAACCGCCCCGCGCCGCCTCCCGCAGGCTCCGGCGGCCACCGCTCTGCGCCGCTGTCCCGAGGGGGACCTCCGCCGCCCCAGGCTCCTCCGCCGGCGGAGGCCGCCCCGGGCCCGCCGCTACCGCGGTCTCCTCACCGCCGCCGCCGCCTCCTCCTCCGCAGCGCCCGGGCGGCGGCCCCCGCCGCGAACCCTTCCGTTGGCCTCCAGCCGCCGCCGGGCTCGGCCGGGGCACTTCGCCCCGCCGCCCCGCGGGCTGAGAGCGGTTGCCAGCATCCTCGCCTGGCAGCGGCGGCGCCTCCTCGGCGCCCGCCTGCGGGGAGGGCGGTAGGATCGGCCGCTCCGCGCTGTCCCCCACCGCCACCTCCTTCTCTCCGGGGGTCAGGGCGGCGGCGGGGGGCTCCGGGCCGCAGTACCGTCTGCGGAGGTGCACGTACTTGACGCCAGTGCCGGGCTCCTGTCGCACGGTGGCCACGGCGTTGACCAGCTCCTTGAAGCGGTGGCGGGCGGCGGCGCGGCGGCCGGGCTCGGTGGGGCTGAGCCAGTCCCGGAAATGCTCCAGCAGCTCCGCGTTGCGCGCCCGCCCGCCCCGCTCCGCCAGGAACCGCACCACCGACTCCTGCCGCAGCTCCTCCGGCTCCGCCATCACCGCCGCTGCCCCATCGCGTCTCGCCGCCGCTTCTTCGGCTGCCGCGGGCGCGGCTGAGCCGCTGCCGCCCAAGCCCCTCCTCCTGGCGGCGGCGGCAGCAGCGGCATGCCCCAGCAATCACGGCCGCGGTGGCGCCGCGCCACCCTCCGGCAGGGAGGAGGGGCCCGCCCCAGCGGCAGCACCACAACTACCGCCCGCCCCTCGCCTCGTGGGGTCGCCGCGGCCCCGCCTCTGCCCGGTGGCCCGCCTCGCACCGGCCCGGCGGCCGATCGGTCCGTGCGTGTCACTCCCTCGGTTCCTCTGTGCCTCACCTCGTGAGGCCATGGCCGGGCTCCCTACCTGCCCGCTGCCGGTAAGTGCCGTCCGCGGTGGGGGAGCCGGGAGCGGAGGGCGGGCAGCTCCGGCGGCCGTTATAACCGCAGCCGCTGCGCCGGCGGTGCCTGGTAGGGGGGTGTCACCTGGAGCGGCGCAGGGAACGGGTCCGCAGCGCAAGGGAAAGGGGAGCGGCGGTTACACCGCGCAGAGGAGTGGAGGTGCCGCTTGCACCGACTTGCCCTCTGGACCGGCCGGGGTGGGGGTCAGCGGGCGCAGTGCAGCCTCCGCCTGCCTCTGGGCTCCCGGGGATGCCGGCTTTTAACACCCGTGCTGTTAAAGTAAATTGTCTTAAGCTGTCGCCCTTCTTGGGGCTCCCGTAGCGTATTGCCTCTTTCAAGTCCCAAATTGAACCTTGGCTACTGAAGGAATGCTTTCCTTATGCATAACGGCAGAACTGTCAGTTCAGTGCTTTGAAGACGTTGATTCTGCCTATGCGTTAGTGCTGGAGCATTAGTTCCCTTTCTAAACATGAAAGAAATCGATTCATTTATGACTTGAGTTTTCTGCCCATGTATCACATCTCAGCAATGTGAAGTGCAGAAGGGTTCTGGAAACAACATGGAGTGTGTGGAATTTGGGAAAAAAATTTGCACCTTGGCTGCGTATATAGTTACTTGCTTTTGCCTTTTCTGGTAGCGGGAAGGTAGATAAAGTA
Source organism: Psittacula echo (assembly GCF_963264785.1). NCBI lineage: Eukaryota > Metazoa > Chordata > Aves > Psittaciformes > Psittacidae > Psittacula > Psittacula echo. The sequence goes on along the minus strand of NC_137736.1, from coordinate 64,082,039 downwards.
TCTGTCTGTGGTGGTTCTCGTCTCATCCGTGCCTCTGTGCTGTTCCACCCCAGTTGTGCTGGAGGAGCTGCGTGTGAAGCTGCCCCATGAACTGGAAAAATGAGAAACAACTGTTAACTCTTTTGAAGTTTTCTCAGGGGATTTTCATCCAGAGCAGCGGCTTTCTCTGGTTCTTGATGAAGCGTTGTGGAATGGGGAGAAAGAAGAGGGGCTTCTGAAGCAGTTACTTGTTGGGCAATTGTTAGAGCCATCACAGGGCCTGACCACATCGGTCTGTCTGTCTGGTCAACCTCAGGCTGAGAGTGAAAGGGCTTCATTCATGTTCCCCTGCTTGCTTGCCACTTGGCTGCTGAGCAGGGCTTGCCTTGTGTCAGGGCTCCCACGCAGGGAGCTCCAGTTCACACAGGGTCTCTTTAAGGCCTATATGAATCCTTTGCAGTTGCAGTATAATGTAGTGCAGTGCATAACTTCATATAAGCTTTCTGTCTTTGCACATACTACGTATATATAGTGAGGATGAGAGCCAGTAGTTCACAGGCTGGTTCTCATGGGAAGCTGAAAAAATGCAGAAAGAAAAAAAAGCCCAGCTTAAGGCTAGAGTACGAGAAACAATACAGAATGATTTTGCTGGTTAATGTTTGTGTAAAAAGTGTGGCGAGATGCAGTAAATCAGCAAAAGTGAGTGACAGTGAGATTGAGGGCCCACTGAGCAGATAGATTTGGTAAGGGAAGAGAGGGAAGCATGTGCATGGAAAACTTTACAGAGAATGCTATAAAAACAGGATGTATAACATAGTTCTGTAGTGGAGGAGGGTGATTTTGTGTTAGGTTTATAAATGTAAATTACATAAATGTAATGATGTAAAATATATTTATACTGACATCACATAATATTTCCTAGTTTAACACATGCCGTGTAATTATTAAAGTGTTTCCCACTGTATTCTGGAAAAGATTTTGTTTTCAGTTGTTTTTCAAGAAAAATGTAAAATCACCCTCGGAATGCAGCCCAAGCTGCTTCTGCAAATCTGCTGGCTATTGGGCTGCACAAAAACTTGACTTCTGGGAAAGTTTTGGCAGCCGCTGCCACCGTACAGCTGCATCCAGTGCTTGTCATTGGTTAATTGAAAAGGAGGGAGTTGCAGTCAAAGAGAGCTTCTAATAGCAACCATCCTTGTCTCATCCAAGACTTTCTCATTTGGACAAGGAGCATCAACAAGAAGGGGCTGACACAGCCAAGGGTGAAGACGACTGACTTGCTGCTCTTCAGGAAATTCAGTGGTAAAGTTGCAGTAGGCGCAGCTGGGCCCCCCCAGCCAAAGAGGTGCTGATCTGCCAAAAGTGAGTGCGGGTATGATACCAGTACTGATACCAGTGTGAGGATTTTTCAGTGTCAACGTCATCTCAGAGGGCTGCACCAGATTACTGTTTCTTTGATTTTCTTTCTGTGAAACTTACAGGTTGAGAGAGACCTAGTACAGACCACAGAGCTGAACACTTTCTCCTCCTGCATAGCAGTAGCTGAACAGACCAGCACTGTTGTTGTCATCCTTTGTCTGGCGCACAGAGCACTAGCTGTGAAGAACTGGTTTCTTTTCTACTGTCAAGTATCAATTCCCCACCTGCTGCCTCCTGCCAGATCGATCCGTAGGCAGCAATGGAGGAACAGGTACTAACTGTGCTAGATTTTCAAGGTACTGAAGTGCCTGTTGGTGAAGAGAGGCCCTAGTGGCATTTACAAGTGAATATGCTGCTGTCTGTGAAATCACCTCTTCACAACTGGAAAAGCAACAAAGTGTCTCGGCCTGTTTGTTCATAAATACCTCACAATACAGTCCAGAATTTGTCTTCAGTAGCAGCCTGCACAGTGTGTCCCCATTCTCCACTTACAAGCCCACCACTTTTTCCTCTGCCCATCCTTGATGAGTTCAGGGCATTCAGGAAGATTTTGCCCTGCCTCGGATTTCTTCAGTCAGAAACAGGATGAAAATGTCACCTTTTGTTTTCCAAAGGTTCTTTCTGAGGTTTCTCCATGTGCGCATGTATGAAGGAAATCTTGTGGCAGCCTACGGTTTGCAGCAACTTCAACTGTGTTGTGTGCTGGAGAGGGCTAGAAAGTAGTTGGTGCACCAGAATGCTATGGAAGAAGTCATTTGAAAGAGATAAAGGAAGAATCCTTGGCTTCTGGTGTTTGGACTAATTCCTAAAAGTTGTCTGCTGTTTCTGTCAGACTGAATAAATTACCTGATGACTCTGAGTGAAATTGTCGGATGAGTTTTCACTGCATCGTCTTTTGGCCAATGCTTTTTTCCCCTACACACCATTTTGGGGAAATGCTTTGTTCCATACGTGACTCCTGTGTTTTGTTTTTTATTTTATAGAATAGACTGACATATTAATTCCATGTAATTTTTAATCTATCTCCTTTCTTACTCTGCGTCTTCATGGACTTCTCTTTCTATTTTTTCTGCCTCATCCTCTTATATATTCTGTTCTCTTCTGTTGTTGTTTTGCCAAGGTTTCCTTTCTGTTCCCTCTACTCATTACATCTGCTCCCTGTCTTTCTGTCATGCACATATCTACATCAAGACATGCCAATGGTATGCATGCCTACACCACACATTTTAGATTCTGACTACCCAAAAACAGAAAGTGTTTTTCTACTTGCTTCCAAAATCTGTTTAGTTTCCTACTTACCTCCTGTGTTATGAGGCAAGAGCAACATTGATATTTGCTGGGTTAAATGTAACATTGGTTGTTAAGAAAGTAATGGATTGTAAGAGAATAATGCAGTTTGTTATTGGAAGATTAAAATAGATTTTCCGGTTTAACTAATGTCAGCACCTGTTTGTGATAGTGGAAAACTCAGGGCTCCAAAAAGTCACATTTGGAGCGCCCATGGACATGTTAACATGTTGTTATCTGCCCTCATGGATGATGCTCATGCATCCTTTGGAGAGCCTCTGTGTAGCTGCCTGGGCCTGGCACGATCCTCACCTCCTGCCTAAGCACACAAACATCGATTACTTTTTTTCCTTCAAGCTTTGGAGAGCAAATCTCAGTCTCTCCAAGCCGAGTGGCAAGCTAGTTCTTTGAATGGACTGCAAGTCTCGTGCTGCAGGAGGCTTGGGCAGAGAGATGCGTGTAGTCTGAGACCCAGCTTTTGCTGTGGAGTGGCCCAATTTTGTGCAGTTTTAGTCTGAAATAGATTGCAAAAAAAGATAACTATATATTTTTTAGTTTGTTTCTGAAATTAACACCCTGGTTTTTAAATGTTACTTTTGTCTCAGTCAGAGATTTTTCTTTGCATATTCTTTTTAATGGGCAAAACAACTTGATATAAAACAGTATACTTGATTAAATGAATTTGCAGAAATCCCGATGCGGTTCCATGAAACCTATGCTACCAACCCTTTAAAAAGAGGGTGAGGGAAGGAATGATGTTGTTTGGACCACCTCAAGCTATCTGTATTGTGTGCTTCTTTGAAAAGAGTAGGAATTCTGAGAAAGCAGTGAGAAACGGGAAGTAGTCCCAGGAATATTACTGCTCTTGTAGCATTCATATGACAAGCTTTGAGTTATTCAATGAATAAAGTTAGATGAGATGCTGCCTTCAAGCATAATTTAGCTGCTCCATCCAATGGATACTAATTTGAGCAGACTGGCTAGTATGGTGACTTAATTGCTTTCAGCATGATTTGCATTTCTTAATTTTTGAGTTATCACCATATTTCTATCCTAGTGATACGGCAGTAACTTGTTTTTTCAGCTGGATGATGTGTTATTTCTTTGAGAAGCAGTAAGAAGCAAGCTTCATGTGGTCAGTTTGTGGACTTAATTTCTCTGTGTATTTATTAGTCTGTATGTAGCAGAGTGAAGCTGCATTAGGTGCTGGCACTGAGGGAAAGTCTCGTGATACTCTTGGAAAATTCCAGAAGGAAAACCGTAGGCCATTGCTAATTGCTTTGCGATTAACTTCACTAACATTTTTATATGATTTTTCTGTAGCAGGATGATGACTATCGACCTTTATCCTTGTCTGGTCATGTTGGTTTTAGTAGTTTACCAGATCAACTGGTTAAAAAATCCATGCGTCGGGGCTTCTGCTTCAACATCCTTTGTGTTCGTAAGTACTATCTGGGTGTTTTAAGGCTTTAGTAGCATACCCATCCTTAGGAAGTGACTGAAATTTAAATCCAGTTGCAATGCTAAACTCTTTCTTTAATGTTAAACATGATCTATAATTCCACGCTTTCCCCCAGCTTTGCTTATTTGTATCCATCCTTTGTTTTTCTATTTAACATTGTCATCAACAGTGTGAAGACCAAATATGATGCAAAATGTATTTATTGATTTATGGGCAGCTTCTTGGATTCTTTTGAGTAAACTACACTACTTTTACTGTAACAAAGAGCTTCAAATCAAAACCTCCTGAAATTCCAAGGTGGTCTTACTGAAGTATTTCTATACTTATCAAATGTTTTCTCTAGTATTTTATCCTTACTCAGAAAACCCCTGTGTTGAACCCCGTGGTTTCACAGCTAGTTACTTAGCTTTTAAAATCTGTAGGAAAGTAGTTCACACTTTTAAAGAAACACAAGTGTCAAGAGACTGTTCTGCTTATTGCTTATTAGCGGGTAACTCTTTTATCTGTAGGATGAAAAAATTAAGTAGAAGATACTTAGTGCTCATTATGAAGAGGGAATGCAGGCAATCATTTTGCTCAGAGAAATCAGTTGGCAATTTTCTGTGTTTATTTGTTGAGTTCCTGTGATAACACTTTGTATGCTTAGAAGGTACTTATTTGATGTGCAAAATGTCTTCCCTCACCCTTTTATTTAACTTTAGGGGAAACTGGAAGTGCGAAATCAACCCTGATAAACAGCTTATTTAACACGAGTTTTGATGACCCTGTGTCAACGCATTTTCTGCCAAAAGTAAAACTTAGAGCCCAGACTTGTGAACTGCAGGAAAGTAATATTCTTTTGAAGCTGACCATTGTAAATACAGTGGGATTTGTTGACCAAATGAACAAAGAAGATAGGTAAGTGCCCTCTTATTGCTGTGATATGCAGAAATTTTGGTCTTCAATTGCAGTTGATTTTTCTTTGGACTTTGTAGTAAATACTTGTCTTGCATATACTCCAAATATTTGGTTAACTGTTTGTGTACCAAAGTAAGCATGTTTTTCTTCTCATCTAGGAAATTATTTGAGAGAGTAGATGAACTCTGCCCCTTTCTTTATGATATGATCTTTTATAAATGTATGTCAGTAATACATGCAATAGTGACTTTGTTTTGGAGTGGAGGAAAACAGGGAGAAGGTCAGTGAGAGACTTTGTAAACAAGCAAACAGGTTACTGTAGATTATATAGATTAGATGTATAAGGGGGTTAAAGCCTTTGATTGGAACATATTGAAGACCATAAACTGGAATGAACATCAAATGGATTTCTGAAGTCCTTTGTTTTTCATGTCGGGCAGTTTGATCAGAAGATGTAGAGATACCACCCACTAGTGTCTTTCAGAACTGCTTTTGAGTCTGCCTTTATGAGTTGAAGATTTTAGAATACTGAATTGTCTCTCAGCACACTTTGTTTCTTTTATCTAAATTGTAAGGCGTTTTAGCAATTCTTTGTGATATATGGGTGCCTAAATGGTAGTAGTTATAAATGAAGGTTAGAGAGTCACATTAACATTGTCATGAGAGCAGTGGCTTATGATATGACTGGAAAATAGTTACTGCTTGTGACTTGGATGAATGAGATGCAAGTATTAGAATAGATATTCGAGGATTTGCTGTGTGGTGTAGGAGCTGCCTTTTAGTCCTCCTTTCAATTTTGTGTGTAACAACTACTTCGGAATTTTAATAGCATTTGATCTGGTCTCTAAACTTTGTGTAGTAGCAGAAATGTAAGGACACACTGCCTTTACGCCTAGCAACACTTTCTTTTAGAAAGCAGATTATAGTCTCTTTTTAAATAGGATAAAGTATGCTTAAACTGTACTTATAGCAAATCAGATTTACATTGTTCTCTTGCATTCCTCCTTTTTAATTTTTGTCTATTGTTTAAGAGCTCTCTCTTGTACAGTACTTCAGAAGATAAAGGAGGTCCTATTACTTGGTACTGGTAATGACATATTCTTTCTTTTCTTGTACTGTATCAAAGAGATTTTTGTATCTTCCTTGTATCTAAGAGTCTGCAGTTGCACAGCTTGATTGCAAAAATTTATAAAACATCACTTGGGAAAATCGGTTATAATCATAACTAAATTTACGTAGCTTTTGTTCACTAATAGGAACTAGGAAATTATCTGTTATCAGGTGCACCATTCTTTTTTGAGTAGCATTTCAGAAATCAAGATCACTCTGTCCATTTAACTTTCTGCTGTAGATACCTGAGCAGCCTTTTGACAGGTAAAGCAAAAATCCCCAAAATGTTACAAGAGGAATTCCTTTCCTAATTTGGCTCCGTTCAGGGCTAGCTAATCACTAGTTGTTAAATTTTGTTTCTTACAGCTGTCAGCCAATAGTGGATTATATAGATGCACAATTTGAAGCCTATCTCCAGGAAGAACTGAAAATTAAACGTTCTTTATTTAACTACCATGATTCTTGCATCCATGTTTGCCTCTATTTCATTTCACCTACAGGCCGTTCCCTGAAACCCTTAGATTTATTAACCATGAGAAGCCTAGACAGCAAGGTAAGACTTTGAAACAGAGTTCCAGGAATTTGTCTTACTTTCTGAAGCATCTTGCAGTTTTTAGGCCCTCTACCACCTTTCGGTTCGATATCTCTGTGTTTGGTTTTGGGATGTTTTTAGTACTAGTATTCTGAACTTAAGGTATACCTGAAGTTCTGCAAGTAGCTTGCAGCTCATCACCTGTTTATTTACAAAGAAAAAGGAGAGAGACATCTGGCAAGATGCTGAAAAAAGAAGCAGTACGAGATGTAAAAAACAGAATAAACCCATGCCAACTTTACTTTTAACAAACTGTTACATGTGTCTTATTGTGATTGGACAGGGTACCCTCCATGAGCACTGTCATATTTCTAGTTAAGCTCGTTTATAGTTCTCTATTGAGTTTTGGGACTGCTGGAAAGTTGGCATATAGAAAGCTTTGCAGCATTGTGAAGATCTTTGTTGCGGATAACCAAAGAGGCAAATGCCATTAGCAGAACACCCTGCCAGCATGGCTTTTTCTAAGATAGGCTGCGTTAGTGTTTTAAATGTCGCATCTTGATTTGTTTTGAAAGCTTTAAAATAGCAGTTTCTAATGTGATTACTTGCACTTTCTAAATTCTTATATTTTTTCCTGTAATGGGGCTGGATGAAGCTAAATGTTTAGCCCATTTTAAGAAACCTTTTGTAATTTGGGTTTAATTTGTTGAAATTTTGAGAAATTCAGTCACTTAAATGCATTTGTTTTTCCTCTAGCTCTTTCCTTTGTGTTTTATTAACATCTCTCCCAAAGCTACATTTCTTCCTGTGTTTGCTTGTTCGTGAGATGTTTGTCCAAGATAACAAGGATCAGATCAGCTGTCTATTCCATATTTGTGATTGATGAGCACATTTGGGATTTTGTAGTTTTGTTTGTGAATGCATTTTGCATTTTGAACTTTCTCAATAGCACAGAGCAAGTGTGGGGAGAAGTATGGTGGGACAAAGGTAGGAGAGACAGGGTCACTGCTTTCCTTATGCCAGATTAAAATGTTTGTGAAAATATCCTGTAATATGCACTGAGAGCTAAAGAGCCTTGGTACTAGAATATGGGACAGTCTCATGGAACATATTGTTCTACTCAGAGTTTTGAAGTTGGAGGTTGTGTTAAACCACAGAAATACTTGGCATCTAGGTTGTGCTCTCATAAACTGAACTACCTTTAAAACAGTGTATCTTCCAAAAGAAAAAGGAAATAGATCCATGAGTCCCAGCATCCTGAGGAAGATTTTCCCATCAGGATAAAATGAGCGTAATTCTGCTTTGGGGAATTTTAGCTTCTAGCCACCTACTCTCCTACTTCCGTAGGAGGCTTGCCAGACTGGTCAAGGGAGCTTTAAACTAGATGTGTTGGGGGAGGGGAGCATCATTCCATCCCATCACACCCAGTCAGTTGCCAGCACCTATAATAAATGCTCGAAGCAATGTAGAGATATTCCAGCCGCTCCAGCCAATGAGCCGGCTTCATTTGAAGCTCGGCTCAGATGCCTCTATACAAACACCCGCAGCATGGGGAACAAACAAGAGGAATTAGAGATGTGTGCACGTCTACAGGAGTATGATATAATAGGCATCACAGAAATGTGGTGGGATGGCTCCTATGACTGGAGTGTTGGAATGGAAAGTTACAGGCTCTTTAGAAAAGACAGGCCTGGCAGGCGGGGAGGGGGAGTTGCTATTTATGTTAGGGATAGGCTGCAGAGTATGGAACTCTGTCTGGGGACAGGTGAGCAGTCAACAGAGAGTTTGTGGGTCAGGGTTAAAGGGAGAACAGTGATGGGGGACATTAGCGTGGGGATCTGTTGCAGACCGCCTGATCAAGAGGAATCTGTGGATGCAGCATTCTACAGACAGATAGGAACAGCCTCACGCTCACAGGCCCTTGTTCTCATGAGGGACTTCAACCACCCTGACATCTGTTGGAGCAATGGTACGGCCCGGCACAAGCAATCCAGGAGGTTCCTCGATTGTGTGGAAGACAACTTCCTTCTGCAAGTAATAGAGGAGCCGACAAGGAGAGGTGCCATGCTTGACCTCGTGCTCACCAACGGGGAAGGGCTCGCTGGAAATGTGATGCTCCAGGGCAGCCTTGGTTGCAGTGACCACGAGATGGTCGAATTCAAGATCCTCGGACAGTGAGAAGAGCGTGCAGCAAGCTCACTGCCCTGGACTTCAAGAGAGCAGACTTTGGCCTCTTCAGGAACCTGCTTAGTAAGGTTCCATGGGATACAGCCCTAGAGGGCAGGGGGGCCCAAGACTGTTGGTTGTTATTCAAGGATCACCTGCTCCAAGCTCAGGAGTGTTGCATCTAAGCTAGAAGGAAGTGCAGCAGGAGGGCCAGGAGACCTCCTTGGATGGATAAGGAGCTGCTCAGGAAAATTCAAAGGAAAAAAGAGGCTTATAGAAAGTGGAAGTGGGGACAGGTGGCCTGGGAAGAATACAGGGATGTTGTCCAGGAAGCTAGGGACCTTGTTAGGAAAGCTAAGGCCCAGTTAGAATTGAACTTGGCTAGGGATGTTAAGGATAGCAGGAAGGGATTCTATAGGTACATTGCAAATAAAAGACAGACTAGGGACAACATGGGCCCTCTCTGGAAGCTATTGGGAGAACTGGGTACCCTGCATTTGGAGAAGGCTGAGGTTCTTAATGACTTCTTTGCCTCAGTCTTCACTGGCAAAGGCTCTGACCGCACCACCCAAGTCTTGGAAGGCAGACGCAGGGACTGTGAGAATGAAGACCTTAGGCCCACTGTAGGAGAGGATCTGGTTCGAGACCATCTTAAGAACCTGAAAGTGCACAAGTCCACAGGACCTGATGAAATCCATCTGCGAGTCCTGAAGGAGCTGGTGAATGAAGTTGCTAAGCCACTGCCCATCATATTTGAAAAATCATGGCGGTCAGGTGAAGTTCCCGACGACTGGAAAAAGGGAAATATAACCCCCATTTTCAAGAAGGGGAAAATGGATGACCCAGGGAATTACAGACCAGTCAGTCTCACCTCTGTGCCTGGCAAACTCTTGGAGCAGATTCTCCTGGAAGGCATGCTAAGGCACGTGAAAAACAAGGAGGTGGTTGGTGACAGCCTGCACGGCTTCACTAAGGGGAAATCCTGCCTGACCAATTTGGTGGCCTTCTATGATGGGGCTACGAAACTGATGGACAGGGGCAGAGCAGTTGACGTCATCTACCTGGACTTGTGCAAAGCGTTCGACACTGTCCCAAACAATATCCTTGTCTCTAAATTGGAGAGACATCAATTTGATGGGTCGACCACTCGGTGGATAAAGAACTGGCTGGATGGCCGCATGTTGTGGTCAATGTTGTCAATGGCTCATTGTCTGGCTGGAGACCGGTAACAAGTGGTGTCCCTCAGGGATTGGTGTTGGGACCGGTCTTGTTCAACATCTTTGTCGGTGACATGGACAGTGGGATTGAGTGCGCCCTCAGCAAGTTTGCTGATGACACCAAGCTGTGTGGTTCAGTTGATACGCTGGAGGGAAGGAATGCCATCCAGAGGGACCTTGACACACTTGTGAGGTGGGCTGATGCCAACCTTATGAAGTTTAACCATGCCAAGTGCAAGGTCCTACACCTGGATTGGAGCAATCCCAGGCACAGCTACAGGTTGGGCAGAGAAGAGATTCAGAGCAGCCCTGCAGAGAAGGACTTGGGGGTGTTGATTGATGAGAAAATGAACATGAGCCACTTCAGTGTGCGCTCACAGCCCAGAAAGCCAACCGTATCCTGGGCTGCATCAAAAGGACCGTGACCAGCAGGTCGAAGGAGGTGATCGTGCCCCTCTACTCTGCTCTCGTGAGACCTCACTTGGAGTATTGTGTGCAGTTCTGGTGTCCTCAACATAAAAAGGACATGGAACTGTTGGAACAAGTGCAGAGGAGGGCCACAAGGATGATCAGGGGACTGGAGCACCTCTGGTATGAAGACAGGCTGAGAAAGTTGGGGCTGTTCAGCCTGGAGAAGAGAAGGCTGCATGGAGACCTCATAGCAGCCTTCCAGTATCTGAAGGGGGGGCTACAAGGATGCTGGGGATGGACTCTTCATTAGGGACTGTAGTGACAGGACAAGGGGTAATGGGTTAAAACTTAAACAGGGGAAGTTTAGACTGGATATAAGGAAGAAATTCTTTACTGAGAGGGTGGTGAGGCACTGGAATGGGTTGCCCAGGGAAGTTGTGAATGCTCCATCCCTGGCTGTGTTCAAGGCAGGTTGGACAAAGCCTTGGGTGGCATGGTTTAGTGTGAGGTGTCCCTGCCCATGGCAGGGGGTTGGAACTTGATCTTAAGGTCCTTCCCAACCCTAACTATTCTATGATTCTATGATTCTATGACTCTAAATACTTGTGTTTCTGCTTTGGTTCAGAGACAGCATAGATCATGAACAACATGTAACTGTTGTTTTATCCCTTTGCAATGGATTCTTCTTTCTGATGTTACTGCAGAAACAGAAATAGACACAGACAAAAAAGTATATACTTTAACTGTAGTTTGGTTTCTGTCCGATTGTGAAACATGTTTGTGGTGCTTTTACAACTGTATTGTCCTAGAGGCAATTCAGAACTCAGGATTTTCCAGGATGTGGAAGTCCCTGGTCACATTTGCTGAGTACAGGATTCTATAAAGAGAAGGTGGTACAGGAACATGCATACATCAAGTGTATAAGTCTGTCAAAAGTTCTCTTTAGTTTCTTCCTAAATCCACCACAGTGTACACTGTTAGCTTTCTTATGGTCTGCTTGGTACAAAACAAGACTGGATTAAAGAGCTCAAAGGTAAAGAGGATTCTTGGAATAGGATAGGGTCATCCTATACTCAGTAATCCTGGGAGGAAAACCACAAACCTATCTTTGGGCAATTACTTTTTCTCTATTGTTTATAAATTGGATGACTAGCTAAGGATCTGTCCTCTGGCTTTTACACATTGGAAAGTCTTGTAGTTTTGCTTAGGATTGAATCACTACAGGTCAGCCAGGTTTCATTCACAGATTAAGGGAATCCTCTGTGTGCTTTCTTGCTGGGAACTAGTGATTTTTCAACTGTCACATCTGTGTTTTTAAGTAATTATTGCAGAATTACATATAGATTACTGTTAAGGCAGGGAATGATATGGATGTACCCTGTGAGGCTTAAATTTGTTGCTGATTTTTTTTTCTTCAGAAAGAATAATTTGAAATTTTTGTATTGATTCAGAGATACACGTAAATCATCCTGCAAGATAGCAACCAATAATAATTTCAAGTCCATGTATTTTTTTCCTTATCTATCGCATAAAGGGGCAACAGATGTTCTTAATGTAAAGTGTTAGGTGAAAATCTTAATTTAGAATAATAGCATGTTTTCTGACTAGGGGGGAATCAACACTACATTTCTGGCAGAAGGATGATGAGAGCATTGAGTTCGGTGCTAGCAAACAGAGACGTAATGCACATGGATAAAAATGATCCTAGTGATTTTATATACTCAATCTACATTGCTATTCAGTGAGGCAGTCTCAACTGCCTCTTCCCATTGTGCATGCTTAAGATTTTTGGGCAGCCAATTCCCTGGATGAGGGAACTGATTGAAATTGAAAGCTAAAGATTTTTGCTTCGTTAGGGAACTGATCAAGCTGAAAAGTAATCTGTTTCCTTGGACAGTGGCACAGATTTTAGTTCTATCTGGCAATGAGCAGCTGCAGGCAAGGGGAAGGACAAGACTGTATTTTTTATTTAAATGTAGACATTTTTGGGGGGCTTTAAAGTGATTCTGTATTAATGGTCTATAACTTTGTAGCAAAATTCAATTTTGTAGCTATTGAAAGTTGGTTGTAGCTGGGGAAGGGGCTGGAAGGGAGCCAGTTGGTTTCTGAGTGAGCACAGGAGGGAGCACTGGGACTTGGGGCATGCCTATATGTGACACAAATAAATACAGTTTATGTCTCTTGTTAGTTCAAACATGTGCTTCCCATTAATGCTATTGTTGGATGAAAGCACCAGGATACTACTTTTCTAAGTTTACTACTTAGATGCTGCAAGCGGAAATTAATTTTGTTTAACAAATTAAACAAAGATAACTTTTTTGTTGCATATCTAAAGCCAGAGTAGTATAGCTTTTAAATTTTAATGCAGTGGTTGTGATTTAGCACCAATGTTGACAGCTGTAATCAGTTTCTGGTGATTCTGCTTTTCTTTTGTTACTGGACTCTTCAGTAGTCTTTCTCTGCTATTCATTATCTAAGAAATTCTTTCCCAATTTCCCAACTTCCACAAGGAGTGCTTGAAAGCTTTCCATTTTGAAAATCAGCATAAAGGCCAGTTTGATTCGGAAGACTCTATTCCATCCATTTTTAAACCTATACAATAGAAAACCTAAATAGATGTCCCTCAGCTAATCTGATTGAAGCCATGAATTCCTCCAAGCTGCAATAGACTGTTTATACAACCCAAAATCACCTATGTTATTAAAAGAAAAAAACCTAGCATTTTACTTGTGTTTAGACATTGCCCCATATGTGCTTAGGTTGCGTATGCTACCTGTATGTGGTTATCATCAGATAATCTTAGCAGTCGTACGTTGGAGTTGGAATGCCTTTTTGTCTTTTTCTCATCTGGATGTTTTGGTTAAGACACAAGACTTATTTCAAAAACATCCATTTTGAATCCATTCTGAGATTCCATGCCCAGGCATTTCCATTCAGACAGAATATTCAGAATAAAAAGTGTGTGGTTTTTTTTTTAATTTAATTTAATTTAATTTTATTTTATTTTATTTTATTTTATTTTATTTTATTTTATTTTATTTTATTTTATTTTATTTTATTTTTCTTCCTTCTCCCACTCCCCTCCTCCTCCTTTTTGCATCTGTGATCACGGAAATCTGTAAAATTCTCATCTTGAGAAATGTGGAAGAATTATTTGTATTTTCTCCCCAAATATTTGGACACTGGCATTAAATCTTTGTATCTAGTTCTGAAAAATGTGTATTTTGGGAGTTATGGTAGTATTTTTAAGAAAAATTTGGCATCTACTAAGTTACTGTCATAATTGGTTTAGGAAATAGGGCAGTTTACCTTAGTAGAACTGAATTGTGAGTTCTGAATAACTAATGCAAAGACTGGTAAGCAAGATGCTTCAGTCTTTGCCATTCATATGCTCATAGCAGATACTTCAGAAATGATCTGCTGTAGTGGTGAGGTGAACAAGATGTTGCTGTAGCTGAAAGGACCCCAAGGAAGCAGCTCAAGGGTAGGCAGGCTTTGGTAGCCAGGTTCCTTTTCTTTTTGTATTTATACTGTCAACTTTCATTTAACACCTGAACCATGTACCCTTAAACTAAACCAAGCTATTTTATTAGCAGAGATAAAAAAACTTAATGTCGTTTAGTTAATAAGTAGGCGTTGCTGTTCTGAGCGCTAAAGTGTATGGGACCTCCTTCCTCATTCTTTTCTCAGAATCAATTAATTTTAAGCAAGTATATTAAATAATCTGTCGTTATTTTGTTAAATGATGCCAGTGAATGTATTTTTCATGGTTTGTGAAGCTTTGATAATAACTGATGGAAAAGTTTGGACTGCGGGGAAAGTTTTGAAAAGCTCATCACCAAACAATTTAATTTATAAGGGATGTCACCTCAAAATTGAAGTCTTACACATTTCATATAATTTATGTCATTAATAGGTGTACATTATACCAATTATAGGCAAAGCAGACAGCATTACTAAAAGCGAACTACAGAATTTCAAGAACAAAATCATGTCTGAATTAGTAATCACATCCAGATATACCAGTTTCCAACTGATGATGAAACCGTTTCTAAAATGAATGCCGTCATGAATGTAAGTAAATGACAAAAACATTGATATTTTAGTACTAAAGCATCACTCTGTAATGCTGATTCATGCCTGTTTTTTCACCATTACCTTCAGGCTTACAGGTTTGTACATAACAAGTTTGTTTATTTTTCTCTCTTCCTAAAAAGCTCATCTGTTTTGTTTTGTTTTCTTTTTCTCTCCTACTCCCAAATCTTCCTGTTGCTCTGCTGTTGATACCACTTGTTTTAGGAGGCTTTTTGTTTTCTGGCTCAGCAACAGAAAGGAGGTTCTAACTCATAAATACTTCTTCTAATTTCTGTATAATTAGTATTTAATTGCTAACATAGATGGGCAGATTGGCTTTGCTGTTTTCCTCAACAAATACTACCTTACATCTGTTAGGAAAGATATTCAAGTGCTTTGTTTCTCCAGTTTTCTCTGGTCATTATCATGCCAAGTCTTACATCTGCTTTTTCCTTTTATTTAGTACTTTACTTGAAATTAGGACAGATTTTCTGTGGGGATAAAAAATCAGATATACTTCTGGCTTCTTACTATTGTCCTTTCAGGTCCTCCCAGGAGTATCTGCCAGCTTCAACTAAGCTTGTGAAGCTAGATGTCTTTGCTTTGAGCACTCTGTATTTGCTGTTCATGTGCATATGTTTGTAGATGCACATGAACATAACGTTTGCATGTAGGGTGTTTGAAAGTATAGAGGAGAAGCTGGTATGCTGGAGTGTGTGGCTCTGCAGTCCCAACCTCTGTCACTTGTGCCAGGGAGTGAGAATGTGGAGGCTGTCATTCAGTAACAGGTCTTTGTGCTGTGAGGAAAGGTGATGGTCTGTTACCCTTTCATGTGCTGTGAGGAAAGGTGGTGGTCTGTTACCCTTTCAATAAATCACTAATTCTGCTAGTGATTTATTTTCTAGGTAATGATTTATTTATTTATTTTTTAAATTGGGTCAGTTGTTGTGGGTTAGCATGTAGATACCCACCCTCTATTTGTATTTCTGGCCATTTGGCTGAGCCCACAGCAGTAACCATACCTCTGGTTCAAACCTGTGATTTTTCTCTGGGGATATGGACTCTGGCTGAATGCAAATCAGAGGGATGTGTTCTGGTGTGGCTTTCTGTTTACTGCTGATATGATTTCTGATGCAGCTCAAGATGTAATCTACTGCCTTTGCTACTGAGGCAGACCTGCTGAATCAGGTCCAACCTGTTGTCCACTGGGAGCCCCATGTCTTTTTCTACAAAGTGACTTTTCAGTCATATCCTAGCATTTGCTGGAGCATGGGGTTATTCACCTTGATGTGGATGACTTGGCATTGCTCTCCTTTGAACCTCATGAGGTTCCTCTTTGCCCGTTTCTCCAGCTTGTCGACGTTCCTCTGAATGGGCAGTGCAGTCATAGAGTCATAGAATCATAGAATAGTTAAGGGTTGGAAAGGACCTTAAGATCATCTAGTTCCAACCCCCCTGCCATGGGCAGGGACACCTCACACTAAACCATGCCACCCAAGGCTCTGTCCAACCTGGCCTTGAGCACCTCCAGGGATGGAGCATTCCCAACCTCCCTGGGCAACCCATTCCAGTGACTCAACACCCTCACAGTAAAGAATTTCTTCCTTATATCCAATCTAAACTTCCCCTGTTTAAGTTTTAACCTGTTACCCCTTGTCCTATCACTACAGTCCCTAGGGAAGAGTCCTTCCCCAGCATCCTTATAGGCTCCCTTCAGATGCTGGAAGGCTGCTGTGAGGTCTCATCTGATCTGTCAACCACTCTTGGTTTTGTTATTGTAGTAGTTTGACTATATCTCCTCAAAGTGGTCTTTGTTTGAAACTGCCTGTTGGCTTTTCCTGAAATGGTGTTTTTTCTCTCCAGTTTATTTCTGAAATGTTTGATTTTCAGTTCTGACCTAAGAATGCTGAGAGATAAGACTGTATTGGTGTGACTCTTGCAGGGGCACATGCCATTTGCAGTAGTAGGAAGTGACGAAAAGGTACAAATTGGAAACAAAATGGTGAGAGTTCGTCAGTACCCTTGGGGCACTGTACAAGGTAAATGAATTCTCAAAGGTATTTTTACAAGATTGTTATTGTTGCAGTATAAAATTCACCAATACTTAAAGGGGCTCATATTATCCACTGATGCCATATTGATTGTATTTTGGATCAGCAGTTTAAGGAGTTTAGCAATTAATACTTGAGGTGTGCACTAACTGGTAGTTCCATCAGCAATGATCCAATCATTGGAATCAAACTGTGAGACAGTGTATGTAATATTTGGGTAGGTTAATATGGTAGCAGTGCCTCTAGTAGTACCAAATTTCAAAGTTTCATGACTGTCAGTAGAGAAGAGGGGAAAAAAAGAGCGAAATTTATCATTGTTCAACTCAAACAGGAAACCAGGGTGTGTTGGAACATGTTCACCAGTACTTAGTTAGTGCTTCAATGTGTATATTTGAAATTATAAGGAATTATGAGATGTATAGGAAATAACAAGATACCTTTTTGTGGAATTATAATTGGTAAACAAAATAAATGAATGCTGAAAAAATATATTTTGACAATTTTGCTAGTTATGCATAGTAATAAAATCTTCCTTTTTTAACTCATTAGTGGAAAATGAGAACTACTGTGACTTTGTAAAGCTTCGTGAGATGCTTATTTGCACAAATATGGAAGACTTAAGAGAGCAGACTCATGCACAACATTATGAGTTGTACAGATGGTGCAGACTGGAAGAGATGGTCTTCAGAGACATGGGTCCAGGGAACGAATCAGTCAGATAAAGGACTGCGTGTGCAGCACTTGCTTTCAGCATCTATTCATTTCACATTTGACTGTGTCAACCCAATACAGAGCATACATAGAATAGTTTTCATAAGAGGGAAAAAGAAAAGTTGGTGTTTTTTTGATTGTTGTTTTGTTTTGTGTTTTTTTAAATCAGAGTAAGTATGTTGCTGTTCATTCAGTTATCTTCATGGAGAAGTATGTGGGATTATATGAACATTGCTTTTAAAGGCATACAAGCTGGTTGTATTTCTGCAATCTTTCTCTTTTATAATAAACCTGGGAATTTAATTTTTTGTCCTAGACAACGTAATTTTTCTTCAGGTACATGGACTTTATGCATTTTAGACTATTTTCATTATGTATCAGCATGCTGTTTTGTTTTCTATCAATGTCTGATTCTGAACAATGGTTTGGTTTTAATCAAAATTCAGAAGGAACTGAAGCAAAAACTTTTACAAAATCATTGGTTACACTGTTGACTTCTCATATTGTCTGCCATAATAACTAGCGTTTTCAGGTTAAGAAACCTCTTGCTAGACTATTGGAAGTTAATAGAGGAGAGTTAAGCACAGGGTTAGAGACACTTGGTTGTTTCATGCAGTAAAGCTGCTTTTTGCAGGAAATATTTACAATTTCTATATCCAGTTTATTTAATCTTTTATTTCCAGTTCTGTCATCTCCCTCTCACTCTTCCAACTTCCTTTGGTTGTTTTATGCATGGGACTGTATTTTATAAGTTGATAGAATCCTAATGGGGAAGAACTGATGCTTCAGGAGTTGTTCAAGTCTTCACAGTTTATCAAAGTGCTATTATTGCATAGTCATGGTGGGAAATACTGACTTAAACCAGACGTGAAAACAAAATAAGACTTTGCATCAAGAGCAATTTCTAGTGCTTTGAACCAGCTGGTTTGTTTACTTCTTGTTTTACCTAGTCATCAGACTGTCTTTACCCATTCTGTTTTGGTAAAAAAACTCCACAAGAAAGCAAACTTTTAAATGGCTTCCCTCCAAATAGTTTTTTTTTTAGTGGGTTAAATTCTTTGCTTTCACCTCTGCTTTGCACAAATGTTCTAAGGCAGTTGCGGTTACTGTAACTTACAGTTACAGCATTTCTTCCACTTTAATCAGGTCCAATTTATATATTGTTCAAACAATAATAAATAAGATTAATGTGGCCAAGGAAAATGCTGGATGTGGGCACTTGTTTCTCAAGTCTTAATGTCAAGGTGCATTTAAAGATTAGTTCATTTAGATGATCTTGAGCTACCATGAATCACAGTGGTCTCTTGACATTTTTCTTAACAAGAAATATCTATCTCATAAATAGAGAACCAAAGGTGAATGAGGTTTAAAACCAACTGAAACTGACCATAGACTTTTCCCATATTTAAAATTGGGACTGGATCTAGGATGCGTGGTTGTCTTGCAGTTATGTGGCATAGTGAGTGGCACTGACAGCTGAAAGACAAGGCCTTTTGTCTTTTGGGAGAGATATTTTATGATATCATAAAAAGGGAAGAGAATTTAGAGAATTTGTATGTAGTGTAATTGGCAGACTAATGTAGCCCTACCCATAAGGTATTTTACGGAGCTCCTAAGGGAATGATAAAAAGTGTCCTCTCAACAGTGTGGTAGAAACTGTCTCCTTCCATAGAGGAAGTTCCGTGCTACCTGTAAATTTCAATATCCTTCAGAATAGGGACTATCCTATTCTTCTAGGCAAAAATGTATTATTAAATTGGCATCCTCTTTGTCCTTAAAGACGTTTATAATATGTACACAAGAATGCTAAGATCCGCAGTTTTAAAGTATAGTTAATATAGCATAGCAGTATGAATGAACTGATGAATAAAATTTCAAGACACTTGTATAAATAATGGTTAAAATGCATGTTGAGAAGTTGTATTTTGTGCCTGTGATGTAGCTTTCTAAATACTAAATTTGGTAATTTGAATTGAGATTTTTTATGTAAATTTAGAAAATTTCTGCTAGACTTCAGTACTCTGCTGATTTCACTGCACTGGGGTTTGTAGCATTTGAACATGGACACTTGAGTAGCTAACATGTCCTGCCTTTTCGTGACATGTTGTCCTGAGTGAAAAAAGCTGCCTGTGAAGTTCCTGTACCACTCTTCTGTTTTTGAAAGTACAGCACTAGTTTATTCATCCAAAATTGTACACCACTGCAAAGCAAACGCAGTAATTCTTGGGTTTTCAGTTACCTTGTGGGATAGATAGCTTGTAAGCAGATCTGTAAAGGATTTCACTTGTATGTGTGAAAAAATGTGTTGGTAAGCTTTATGTTTATATAGGAGACCCGGAAAGAGATGGTTTAATCACACAACAGAAAAATGTATTTGCATTTTTATTACTAGGTGCAAGGAGGGAAAATAAAGATAGTAGTCTGAAGTGATGCTCTTGTGTGCACTTTCAGAAGTTCAAAAATACCTGTTCTCTACTCCTATATTTTTTGTGAATTTGTGTCATAATAACTTTTAAATTTGTTTATTTGCAACTGCGTTTGAAGAGTTAACTTTTTAATTAACCATACTTGCAGGGAGAATTAAGTTTACCTGCGCAGTCTGTTAGTCTGTCCCTAATAATTTATGAACCACCTCTCCACAACTTCTGTGAAGGGTTGGATGCTTCCAGGGGATTACACAGTTAGTGTTCTCACTGCAGGAAAAGCAGAAGACCTCTGTTCTTACCAGCTGTTGGCCAGCCAGTGTGCATTTGTTGTCATTAAATCATTACTTCTGAATCAAGTACTGTCTTTTGAAACCTGGGAACTTGGCAGTACTGCAGTAGGATGAGAAGGTCATGGGTGATTTGGAAGTAGCTAAGGCTACTGTGTGGGAAAGATCCGTGAAAGTACTCACAACGAGTAAAAAATATTTAGGAAGTATGGAAGGGCACTAGTTATATAGTTTAAAAGGTGTAAGGATGTGGGCAGGACTTTGGGTATTATAATCACTGAACATAAAATCATGTATAGGAATTTGGGCTATTAATTCTGCTGCTTTCAGGACGCCTGGTTTATACTGGTATTTTATCAAACCATTATTTGAATTGGATAGGAACAATTAGAATAACTTAAATTAATGGCTAATTGGGAATTTACTTAATCTCATTCCTTGCAAAGACAATATACAAAACTTGAGGGTTCGTTCCAAAAGGTCATGAGAATTTCAGTCACGTATATGCCATATCAGATTAAAGTATAACATGTGGTAAACTGCTTTAAAGAATCCACCATATGGTGCTTCGGGGAATAAATGAAATACCATCTAAGGCTAGTCATATTGGTATAATCTGGATTCCAAGCCATGAAAAGCAGCCAGTCTGGACTGGGCTTGGAAAGCCTGTTATGGCAAAATTTATATAATGGTTGATGGATAGCAGAGTATTTGGGATGATGCTTCATGCGTTTTATGCAGTATCTCTTGCATGTAAAACCCAGGAAGTGGTTTTATTATAATTTTTTAGTACTTAAAATGGGGATTTGCATTTCTATGTTATTTAAAAATAAAGATAGACCCTTTTTTGTGTGAATGGTCTAGTCCTGCCTTTTTGATGGTTCTGTTATGTCCATTAGGAATATGAATGAGGTTAATCTCAGCAAGAGATAATTGCTGAGATGTCCATAATGGAAAAATTTGGGGTAGATGAAAACAGAAATCTAGACATGAGGACTGCTTCCAGATAAACAAACTTCTAAATATATACACACCTAGTAACCTTAGATGTTTGCAAGGGAGGATTACTACTGTTTTGAAGTTGGACATTTTTTAAGTCTATTTTCCAGTCTAAGATGTGTTGTTGCTTAAGGGGACATTCTTGTTTTGAAAGCAAACTAATAAGTAAGAGCCTGCTGAAAAAAGCCGAAGGTTGATATTCAGGCTGTATGCTTGCATATTTGGATTCTCTGATGTTAATAATTTTCTTGTTTAGGTGTTTTTCTGTGCTCATAATCACAATTGGTTCTTCATCATAATTACAGTTAAACATGATTCATTTTTCAATCTATTTTGAGAATGATGAGAGAAAAACAGGAAGGATTGAGTAGTGTGAATAAGGTTATGTGTAGAGGAAGGTTGATATGACTCTAGTTGCCTTTTCTAAGAAAGGAAAACTAATATCTGAAAGGCTACTAGGCTTCTTTCTTAAGTAGTCCCTCAGGAATGGGATTCATCTGACCAACTGGAGACCTTTGCATTAGAGCTAAATATTTTGACCTCCTTATGGTAAGACTAAACCGCAATCAAAATGCCTTTTTTCATGCCTCCACTGGGAAAATGGTAATTATTTAGATCTATCACATCCTTAGTGTTGCTTAGTATTAACGTATGGAGTTCACTGAGTCAAGGGACCATGTTAAAAATACCTACTACTAGTTAACTTCTAAATTCTTTAGTTTTTCTGATATAGCTTAATTGATAGTCAAGTGTTATACAAAAAGTTACAAGTGTGGGTCTCAAATTTGAAAGCTTTTTTAAATTTAATTGAACAAACTGTAAAATGTTATGTAAATACCTGTGCTGTTTGTAGCACATAAACATTCTGTTCCACTGAGAGTTGAATTCGCTTCCGTCAGAATCTTTATTTATAAATGTAACGTGTTTGTTTTGCATCTTTATATTTAGCTTTCCATGTTCTATGCCTTATCCAGAGAGAAAAGCTGTGTGTTACAGCTATGCTTCTGTAGAAAGGTAGGCAATAGTGCTGTTATGAGGTATATAATGCATTAGTAAGGTATAGAATTTCTTCACAATTCCTTCCCTTCCTCCAAAACCTCAAAAAGACTATATTATTTAAATAATTATCATCTTAATTTTGCAAAAGGTTTTGTACAAGTATAAAATCCTAGAGGTCCAACCCATAAGAATGAAAGAACCTGTGAATTTGGTTTTCATAATGTGTTATATGAGAAGTAGTGAAAACAGTCTTCAGGTAAACTGAAAAGTGTTTTAATGTGAGCAGTGGATGCAGTAATGTTGAAAGGATTGGCTTAAGGTCTGGTGAATTATTTTCCCCTCCTCCCCAGACCTCCTAAACCCAAAGGCTGTTTGGATCAT
This sequence comes from Psittacula echo, assembly GCF_963264785.1. Classification (NCBI taxonomy): domain Eukaryota; kingdom Metazoa; phylum Chordata; class Aves; order Psittaciformes; family Psittacidae; genus Psittacula; species Psittacula echo. Next base: position 64,059,631 of record NC_137736.1, on the reverse strand, counting down.
TATACTGCTAATATGTCAGACACAGAAGATGAAGCGCTGTTTTAATTTTGTCTTTGTGATTTCCAGAACAATTTCCAGAACAATTCAGTCCAGGCGGAGGGGGCATTTAAAAATTACGTTTTTATTTCTCCTCTTCCTGAAACATGTAATTTGCTTACTTCATAAATTCAGTGTCTTCAAAGTTAATCTTTTACTAGTTTCAAGACAAAATTGCTTTTACCTGGTAAACTAGCTTAGGTTGAGTCTAAAGGTGTCCTCATGGTGAAATGAAGGTGCGATTGCAACATGTTAGCTTAGTCTAGCACTTGTTCTCGTGGCTTTAATTGCACCCAAAGTCAGCATGTTAGCTAGTAGAACTGACACAGAGCTTGAAAGTGTGTACAGTGAGATTGATAGCACTAGAAAAACCTGTTTTGTAGCTTTATTGTTATTACATATGCTGTCTAAACTTAAAGATAGTTTGGATTAATATACCTGTGTGAAAACCATGCCCTTGTTTCACATGGTAGATGCAATTTCAGGATGATCTAAGTTGCTTCACAGCTGATAAACCCCCCTACCCCAAAAAACAAGCCCCAGAAGATTGTTGTTCTGAATGTGTTTTATTGCAATGTATTGCTCAAATAAGATAGAATTGGAAAAGTGCTCTGAACTTGAGAGGTTACAAACATTACATCGGTTATGTACAATTTCAAGATGATTTTTCTCTCTCTTTGGGTTATATTTGGAATACAAATAAGAAATTTCAGGATTGGGAAACTGGTCAGTCATCATTTTAAATACAGAAGAAAGCTGTTTAAGATTACTTATGCTCTAAATGATTAAGTTTTTAGATGTACTTTTTTGGTAAGTCTTTCCATTCTCTTTTAATAGAAACAGAAAAAGATTAGACTTAAAAACTGGTACAAAAGTGTGTATGTTTATTAAAAATCTAAACCAAATTTAAATATTTGGTAGATATATATATTTATTTTACCTCATAGTGGAAGGCATGAGATACCTGGCAAAGGACAATAACTCAAGATAGCTGAGGATGACTGACCAGTCAGCACTCAGGAGCTGTCAGAAACTACGAATGGTGTAAAAGAATAGCCCCAGAATAAAGAGCTGGAACTTTACCCATGGTTAGATTCGTTCAGAAGCCACATGTCCTACAAGACACCGGACAAATCCTTTTAGTTTTGTGATAGCCATTAGCACAGCTCTGATCCACCAGTTCTGTCTCTCTGGAATCTTGTGACTTAGAGAAGCTTGTGGTACATGTTTGGTTGGAAAAACTTGTATCATTAAGCCAGATATGCTTTTCAAAGGTAGTGTGCTCTTTGGTGTATGAGACACATCTGTGCACAAGCTCCATTCATTTTTCCGTGAAAAGCAGAACTTTTCCTGCCAGCACTGTGGTGATAGCAGTGGTGGTATAGACACAGAAAGGTAAGATGCTTCCTTCTGTTTAGGTTTGTTTATGAATTTTTATGTGGCAAGCTGTAGAAATTAATATTTCAGATGAATATTAATTGTTTAAATAATGTTCCAGATTGGTGGCATTCCACATTGACTAAAGCAGCGTACTGAACACTTACTTACATTTTTGGACTTTAGTCCACAGGAAGTCTGTGAAGTGGAGTGGTCTGAGTTCTACCTTGAACTGCAAAGAGAAGAGAAGGAGCTAGGACAACATTATGTGCAGAGAGAGAAGGAGAAAGCAGCAATGTTTAAAGAAGAAGAGCAACAGGTAAGCATGCCTGTCTGACTTAAGTTTGTTTGCTGAGATTTGAAATATTTAACTTTTTAGCATAATTTCCTGATATTTTGAGGGCAGTAATGTAATGTAAGTGATCAAAAGCAGATTGACTAATTAGATTGATTAGATTAGCACATTGATTAGACACAGCAAGCAAGAGACCAAGTCTTATGAGGAGCAGCTGAGGGATCTGGGTTTGTTTAGCCTGAAAAAAAGGAAGGTCAGGGGAGACCTTATCACTCTCTACAACCATCTGAAAGGACCCTTTAGCGAGATGTGTGTTGGTCTCTTTTCCCAGGTAACAAGTGAGATGACAAGAGGAAACAGCCTCAAGTTGTGCCAGGGGAGGTTTAGATTAGGTATTGGGAAAAACTTCTTCACTGAAAGGGTTGTCAGGCATTGGAAAAGGCTGCCCAGGGAAGGTGGAGTCACGATCCCTGCAGGTATTTAAGACATCTAGATCTGGCACTTAGGGTCATGTTTTAGTGGTGGACTTGTCAGTGGTAGGTTAACAGCTGCACTTGATGATCTTAAGGGTCTTTTGCAACCTAAATTATTCTATAAGTGGAAGTCTTTGGATTTTTTTGGAAGAAGGGAGCTTATAGTCTAAAGGCTTTGCTGGAAAGCTGGGACAAGTCAATAGGTAGGAGGTGATACGGTGAAGTAAAAGGGCTGATAAATATAATGGTTGCATGTTTCTTCGTCTTCTCTAGCAGTATCCTGAGAAACATCTGTATGCCATAGCAGCACTGTAAGTGCTTTCCATGCACAGTAGCTCTGTGAAAAACATGATTTCAGGAAAAAAATCCCATGGGTTGTTTTTCAGCCCAAGGGAGTGGGGCATATGTGCTTGTATGACCTCCAGGTTTAGTTATTAAATGTAAGTTCAACCCTCATGTTGAGAAGTTTGAAATTTGGGTGGGGTGATTTTGTTGGTCTTGTTTTGGTTTTAAAATCTCATCTATACCCAGCTGCCTTAAGAATATTTGGGGATGTGAGCATTTCTTGAATATGTTGTTGAAGATTAGTCCTGTCAAGCTGGACTGGCAAAACAGGATCTTCTCATCTACTTTCTGCCAGACTCTATCATGGTCATGCATATTTATATTCAAACACTTGTGTAATTGAAATTGGAAATTTGTGTTGACTTATTAATGTTCTGTACCTCAGTCTCCCAGCAAAGAGGTAGCAGTTTTTGCAAGGTGTTTAGGTGCATGTTTTATATGAGAAGGCTAAATACTTTGTTTTCTAAATCTGTTAAGTCCTGCATGCTACTTGCAGAGAAAAAAAAATCAGGTTCAGTCCTTCTCAGTATTAGGCTATCCAATTAGAAGAACACTTGGCCATATATCCTTTGATGTTTTCCTTCTATAATTTGTATCAGGTGGCTTGTGAGCTCTGCATACTGCAATTGAATTATGGCTGTTAGTTTTCCCAGTTCCTGATGTGGGAAAGTGATCATGCAGTCACTGTTAAGCAACACTTGTCATATACTCTTGCTGCTCATTATTTGAGAAGTGTGTATTTGTATCTGAAAACTAAAGAAAACCAGGAATTTCTGTTGTACTTCAGATTGATTTCTTATTCTTTATTCGGAAGAAACTTGTGCAGCATTACCACTCCTGAGACATACAGTTGCTTAGGAGCTTACTGTTTCTACCCTGAATGTTTTTGTTGGTATATCTGTTTTTACAATGCATCTAGTTAACTGTTGCAATGAAGTAAATAGATGAATATTATACATACACACACACATATTTATAAAATCTGACAGCTTTACTGTGTAGAACAGGCTTACTGTTACATTTATAATCTTAATTATTTCTTATGAGGGCAGGGAACTCAGAAGGAATAAAGGATGTTGTGAGGTTACGCAGGCTGAAAATTAGGTTTCCATCTGTACTTTGTGTCTGTAGTCTGGCTTCTGTGAGAACAACCTGATATGAGTGGTTATTTTTCTGGATTGTTGGTTTTAGTCTTACCAGTTCTAGGAAAGAACTGCAAATTTAAATGAGTTTTAACACAAGCTGAGGTAGGTTTTACTGTTTTATTGCAGAGGGGTTTTGTGTTGTGATATCACCACCTTGTGTTACTAGTTGGAAATATTTTTTTTGTGCTCTAAGCAGCAGCTGGCTAAACATGAACATCAAATGCAAATTCTTGAAGAAGTGCGTCTGAAATTAGAGAAAAAGAAAAAAGTTCTAGAAGATGAAATAGCTGCATTTCTTGAGAAGAAAGCTAATACTGAGTTATTCCAGTCAGAAGCATCTGTCTCTACCCTTGCTGTTAGTTTGAACAAAGGCAGGGACCACAAAAAATAAGTGCTGATGCTAGTCATCAGAGGCAGCAAGAAAAAACTTCTTCATGTACCACTTTTATAACACAAATTTAAGTAATCTTTCTTTTTTTTTTTTTTTTTTTTCCTTGAAGGAATTGAGGTTTTCGGCTGTAATTGCTGTGCTTTGGTATCAGAGATGAAGAGATTGTGACTGTTCACGAACAGAGCAAGAGGGAGAGGGAGAAGTTAGAGAGGGAGCGAAATTCACCCAGGGGATTCCAGAAATGACAAATTTGATTGCAGCACTGAGGTTTTGAATGTAGGATATGTTAGTTCTATGAAGCAATCTGATTGCTGCTATCACATAATATTGTGTATGTCTTCCTAGGACAGATTTTTGAGAAAGATTGATGAAATTGGCTGTAAAATTACACTGAGTGCAGAATATGACCTGATGAACATTTCACTTCCTTTATTTCTCCACTCCCAAACAAAAACCTCAAATAAATTGTGAAATATCAGAAATGTGTTCAAAATAAGTCTCCAGAATAACATGCTCCATTTTTTAATATATAAACATTGAATTAAATATTCACATATTAAATTGTTTTTCTCCTCCAAACCCAGAAGCCACTTGGCTAATTTTCTTTCCGATAAGCTACAACTTTACTGCAGATAACATTTTGTTGATTAATCTCTTACTGCAGTTGAAAGCAGATTTTTTGGTACACAAATTATTCGTAACTGCTACACTATGAAAAACTTTAAAAGTTAGATGGGTGCGCATTTTTGGGTGTATAATAGTAGCCTGCTTGTGTTTTTGCCAAAATTTATTGCATTTCAAGTAATGTTACTGAGTTCCTTTTCCTAAACTCTTTTTCCTGATTATACATATGAAAGTGGAATTGTTGGTAGTAGATGTCATTATCTGCACTATTATGAGTAACTCTCAACTACAGAAAATATTTAGATTTGTTTTCTCTGTTTTATTTCTTCAGAGTATGTTACGGTTTACATGCTTGCTATATTTTTCAGTTCCAGCTTTACATAATACTGATGATAGAAGAAGCAATATTGATAATTTCTCTTGAGAAGCAATGATTCACAGGGTGCTTTTGATGGTGTAGAAGCAGCAGTTTCTTAGTAAAGGATTTGGAAAGTATCTTTTGTTGCTGCATGCTGCAAAAGAAGGAATTTTGAAGTATGATCTGTACACATACAATGCAGTGATTACTGCAATTGCCATCAGGGACTTTCTGTTACAAGTCTGCCTTGATATGCCCTTGCCTTACACACATGTGGCCAACTTATTGTCATTTTAAGTGCATTGTACCAAAGAAAATGTCCCTGCCGTAAACAGTTCCATTCATAATATGAATGCTGTAGTAGAAAATTGTTCAGTGAGTGCATCCACTCTAACCTTTCTAAAGAGTTATTTTCATACGGTATGGTATATTACTCAACTAAATATTACCTAGTGCAAATGTTGATATAATTCACCATTTACTGATTTTGCTGACATGTTTTGTTTGTAGGCTTCTATGTACAAGCACTGTCCTAAATTTCAGGTATAATCTTTCTAATCAAAATGTATTCAGCTATTTTCAGTGCTGTACTGCTGCATGATATTTTATCTGACATTGCTAACTTAATATGGAAAGTACCTATAACTTTTTGATGCTTGTGACTGTAGTGTTCAGTTACAGCAGAGGCTAACTTTACAAAAACTATACTACAAGAGCTTCAGGTTAAAACAAGTTTAAAATGTTTTTTATTTTCTCAGTAGCCATGATAACTCATGGGGAAGTGCAAAGGTGCAGTTCTCTGAAGCTGTTTTGTGCAACTCTTTAAGCATTAAATACTGACTTGATAGAAATAAAATACATGGCTTTTGCTTAAGTGTTTCTGTTGCTCTACTTCCTTCCCTGCCATGTTACTAAAAACAAGGAGTAAAATTTCACATTCATCTGAAATATAGAAATGTTTTGCATGTCTTCTAAATGTCTTAAGTCTTTTATTGATTTGGACCAACAGCGACATCCAAACAGTCCTTGAAATCTGACAGGCTTGGTGTGGTGACTGCTGCCCTGGAAGCCTGTTCCAGTAACAGACCTCACCAGCTATATTACTTCTTTTTTACAGTGATGCATATCATATAAGATTGTTTTCCTTCAATTCCGTAGCAATGGGAAGGAATAGATGCTAAGATATGTAAACCCTTCAGTGACCAGGAAGCGGTCAAACTGATAATTCAGTTAGCTTCACAGGCATGGCAGGATCTAACATAGGATTGAAAGGTTAAGAGAAGTTACTCATTTAGTCTGTACACTCAACCAGCAAATAACTGATGCTTCTTTCAAGAGAAGAAAGTGGGCCAGGGCCAAGCCCTGTGACTGATGATTGTCCCTTCCTGAGCGAAATACAGCTTGATGAAAGACTGCTTTTAGTTCGGCTTTGTACTATCGACTGGGCCATTTGCATCCGTTTGATTAGAAACAAGGGATTTGCCCTCCTTAAAGGAGGTAACAGTCAAATGGATAAAAAAATATATATTTTTAAACTGAGCAGTAGATTTGGAAGTGTTATCGAGTGATCTTGAGCAGAATGTAATTTCAGTTGAGTGATGTGTACAGTCAGCACTCAGTTACCCCTGGTGTGGGTTGTCCCAGGCGCTGACGTTAGTTAGCTCAAGCATAGCTCTTGATGAGCATTACAAAACTGCATCAAAAGACAGATTTAGCTGTCTGTACTGTGGCTACTTTGCTGAGGGCAAAGCCTGAGATGGTTAAGTACTGTTCGACCTAGATAGCTCCATTCCTAGCCAGTAGTAGAGGATGTGCTGTGCTTTGACAGCTGGGAACCATGAATAGTACCATACAAATACCAGATGTCTTGGTCAGAATAGGTTTATGTTCAGTTGCACGTGTTGGCCCTGCAGGATTCGTCAGCAAAACAAGACTGGTTCAGGTGCCTGTGCGTGTCTCTGGAACAGGTGACAATTAAAGGGAGTTTGTTCAGTTGTAGCACAAAATGAGAGATCTGGTGGGTTTTTCTTTTTTCCCTATTCATTTAAGCAGTGGGGAGCCATCTGTAAGCATGGGAAATCCTGCAGTTGTTTTAAGTTTGCCTAAAGATAAGGTATCAGATAAGCTCTCAAGTGCACATCACAGTCAGATGCAGTTCTAAGACTTATAAAGACACAACTAGCAATATCTCCTGAAAGTGGAGAATTAATAGTGGTAGTAAATAAAAATGTGTATGTCTTACTATAGTTTATCTTAGCCTTGTGCATTTTAATTGAACACTTCAGAGAGGTTTATCTGGCAGATTAAATAGTTTCAGGACTATTTATTAAGGTCTCTTTATTGTTATGGTACCTTCTGCAGGTGGCTACTGTGAGATTATTTACACCCATTACAAGTCTGAAGCATTTACTTTTTAGGTCCTTTCCTTAGGATACTTTCTATAAATATTTTGTATATTTATTCTTAACTCTGTCTTTAAAGTTACTTTGCCATGAGAAGACACAGTCAGGATGCATAAGTGGTTTTATCTTAAATCTCCTGCTGCTAACAGTATAGCATTACCTACATATTTGGTGTCAGAAAGCGATTTAGATTTGCATTGTGAAATTAGGTAGAGAATGTACTGGACTTCAAAAGCTAAGGATATATGGACATTGGAAAGAAGGACAGGTGACACAGGAAAACTACAGAGATACTGTTTGCCACTGCAGGGAGAAAATTAGTGTGACCTTAGCTCGATTAGAGCTCAAGTTGGCCAGCACTGTGAATAACAAAAAAAAGGGCTTTTTAAATTATGTTAACAGCAAAAGGAAGATCGAAGATAATATTGATCCATTGCTTGATGAGGTTGAAAACCTCACAGATAAGGTCACAGACAAAGCAGAGGCTTTTAATGCCTTAGTCACCTCTGTCTTCAACACCAATGATGGGCCCTGGGACCCCTGGAGACCTGTTTTGAATTCAGTGACTGGGGGGATGAAAGACTCCCAGTGGACCCTGAGCTTATTTAAGACTTGCTGCTCCAGCTCGATGCACATAAATCTGTGTGTCCTGATGGGATCTATCCCAGGGTACTGGAAGAACTGGCTGATGTTATTGTGAGACTTCTCTCCATTATTTTCCAATGGTCTTGGGAGTCTGGAGAGGTGCCAGTCACCTTGAAGGTGGCAAATGTTGTCCCAGTTTTCAAGAAGGGGGCCCTAGCCAGCAGGGGTTCATAAGGGGAAAGTCCTCCTTTAAACTAACCTAATTTCCTTTTCTGACAAGGTCACGCGTGTGGCTGACCTAAGGAAACCAGTAGAGTTTAACAAAATTACTTATTTTAGCAAAGTGCTGTTACTATCTTTCACAGTATCCTTCAGCACAGATTGTCCAGCACACAGCTAGACAAGTCCATCAAATGCTGGGTGAGCAATTGGCTGACAGATTGGGCTCAAAGAGTAACATAGGGTTACATCAGACTGGCAGGCAGTCACCAGCAGGGTTACCCAGGGCTCAGTTTTAGGCCAAGTGCTCTTTAATGTTTTTATGAATAATATGGATGCAGGAATCAAATGTACATGAAGTAAGTTTGCTGATGATACTAAATTAGGAGGAGCTGTGGACTCCTTGTAAGATAGGGAGGCCTTAACAGAGTGATCTGGATGGGCTGGAGAGCTGAGCAGTCACCAACTCTATGAAATTTAACAAGGGCAAGTGCTGGATTCTGCACCAGGGAAGGGGGAATCTTGGTTATGAGTACAAATTAGAGGACAAGCGGCTGTAAAGCAGTCCTGCAGAAAGTGATCCAGGGGTCTGGAGTGACTGCAAGTTGAATATGAATTAGCAATGTGCCCTGGGAGCCAAAAAAGCCAACTGTGCTGAATCTGTGATTGATTCTATGATTTTGACTTACAGAAATATGAACCTGTTCTGTAACAGCAGCAACATAATCTCTACGTAGAAAGGAAAATACTCAAAAGAAAAACTGAAAAGGATTGCAGGACCTTTGTGAAGACCTGTGCAATTCATGTTCAGTGTCTCACCGCAAAAAGCAATTTAGTGTAACTCACAGGCAGGTAAATTACCTAACTGGATTTTTGTAAAGTTCCGAGGCGTCTACCTCTTCTTGTTTGCTTTACTGGATGTATTTTTTACAATCCAGACCCCAGCATCAAGGCAGCGAAACACCGATAGCTAGAAATAGATACTCGCAGGATTTTAAACCAGAAAAAAGGCTTCTGCAGGATTTTCACTAGGGTGCGCTCGAGTAACGTGGCTTTCACCATGGGGGAACGACTGTGTGCCTGAGCAACTGTGTCACTGGCTCTGAGCAACCCACTCGAGTTGAACCTGCTTTTATCAAGGAGTTGGAGTAGGTGATCTCCAGACTCCCCTTCCAGCATCAGCGATTCTGTAATTCTATAACTCAGTCAGAATGAACAATTTGTTTATTTATTTTCCCCACAGCAGAGTGTATGAACCTGTTCTCTGCAGAAATGAAGCTATATGCGCGGAAGGCAGGATAAAAAGAGGTGCAATGAGAGCTCTGAGCTCATGTGGTTTATTATATCTGCTTGGGCGTTAAAATGCTGAAATCAGTCTTTATAATTTGAAAAGTTAGGAATACAATTGCATCTTATTCTAATCCTAAAAAAAAAAAAGAAAAAGAAGACTTCCCAGAAATGTGTGTGAAAATAGCCTGGATTTCTTGGTTGGGAAATACTATTGAGATGTGTCAAGGTGGTTTCTGGGTGATCATCGTGTGAGCCTTAAACTTTCTGAAAAAGAGTATTATGGAACCGCACAAATGTCTTTTGGCATCAGATCTTTAAATATCTCTTTCTTTTGGGGGTACCTGTACTTGCAATCCGTAACTAGTCATCTCTCTCGTCACTTTTGTGTCACAGTTCATTAGTGTAATGTTCATAAACAAGGAATCCACTGAGCTAATGGTTTCAGAATTAATTTCTATCTTCCAACAGATATTTGCCTTCACCTGATTTTCATGTTTAAGTGTGTAGGATTTGGATACGTCCCTATTCATATATACAAATCCATCATTTTTAATAAATGTACACAGAGATGTATCTCACTCCCACCTGTCTAGATATATCCGTGTGGATGTATAGATCACTCACAACTGCCATAGAGAACTGAGAGTGGTCCCCAGGCTGTGCAATCCCTGATTGATTCAAGGAACTGCTTTAGTTCTTAACACTTGGTCTTGATGCCTGCTGGCTGTTTCTGCATTCCCTTGTGCTAGGAGTAGGAAATCTTTACTACCCCATTAGTGTGCCTACTTTTGGAGGGGCTGATCCTTCCTGCTGAGAAGAGACTGAGAGGCAGTGTTCTTGGTGCCCGTAAGATTTTATGCTTCCATCATCAGAGGGTGGAAACGTGGAGCTGGCCCTTCCTACTCAGGAAGATGTTAACTCTTTCACCAGAAGCTTAAAAAAGGCAGAGACCCTGATAGCCATCACCCCTTTAGAGGGAAAATAGGCAACATGTTTAGAAAGAGGATAAGAGGGTGCCGGTATTTACACAGCCTTTTGGGACTAGATTTTTCACGGCTTCTCCTTACAGCTGTGTTGTTGAGATGGTGGTTATTTGGTTAGTTTTGGGAATGCCAGAGATGGAGTTCCATTCCCCTTCATGCGGTGTGAAGATACTTGGCCGTTTTAGCCTTCTGGGGGAATATGGTGATCCTAGTGCATTTTCGTAGAACCAGCTGAGCTGTCTGACACATGTGCAAGCAGCTGGGCAGCTAAGACACACAGAAATCTGTCACAACCTTTCCTCTAATGTTTATTAGCTTCCTGTCATGCCGTTAAAGACTCATTTGACCTGCAAGCTGCAGTGAAAAATTCTTATTAGCTGCTATCTAGAAACACAGTAAACAATACTGATGGAATAGAAAACAGTAGTGCAGAGTAAAAATAGTGCAGAGGAATAGAAAACACCAATGCTGTTTTATAGAATCATAGAATCAGCTAGGTTGGAAAAGACCTTTAAGATCATCAAGTCCAACCATTACCCCAGGACTGCCAAGACATGTCGCTAAGGGCCTCATTTATGCAGTTTCTGAAAGCTTCCAGGGACGGTGACTGCATCTCAGTCTCCAATGTATTTATTCTCACAGAAGATATTAAGAAGTTGGAAGATGACACCCACAGGGGGTCAGGCTCAGATTTTGAAGCATAATTAGATTTATTTTCATTTGCACCCACTCAGTGATAATGAGCCATGAAAATAAACACATCACAGCTTCTAATACATAGTTACAGTCCCACAGGAAATCTGTGATGGACTAGGTACTTGGGCTGACATCTTTTGCTGATACAAAACACAGGTCTGTGCTTCCCAAACTTGTACATAGTTCTCAAGCCTGCTGTTGTTTTGGCTGATAAATAAGTCAGAGGAGCTTTTGTGGGAGGGTGATCTACATAAGGAGGAGAGTGATGCAGTCTGAATTCTGACTACTTTGGGTTAGGTTTGCATGATACCTTTGTCTCCCTAAATCCAGAATTTAAATGCCTTATGCTGTTGCTTCTAGATTCCCCAGTACTTAGGTTTATAGAGAGGTACTCATACATGTTTAATGTCTCCAGGACCATACTGAGGTTCCTGAAGCAGTGTGGTCTATAGTGTGGTCCTGAAGTGTCCTGTCAGAGGAGAGACTTCCCTGCAGATACGTAATTTATCCTGAGCAGTCAGTCCAACTTGCTGATTTTTTTCAGGTTTATTTAGATAGTAAAGTATGCCTTGATCCTGGAAGAAAAATATTGGCAAGTTTCAGTTCATGTCAGATTTTACTCATTGCTCCAGTTTGGATGCGATACATATTTCAACAGGAGGTGAGGAAGACCTACCTCAGAAATTCTCTAGCCTGGTGGACAAGATCATTGACTGAAAGGTGAGAAAGCTCGTTTCTGCTCTAAGTCAGGCAGAGAAGGGGCTGGGTTTAAAACTCTTCACACTGACTTTATTTGTGAATGCATTTCCCACAGTGTCTCATGAGGCAGGGCTTTCTCTTGTTGCTGAGCGATGGTGCTCTTTGGCAGGGCAGGTGTTTACATGTGGCTTTTGGGAGGCTCTGGAGTCATCAGGAGGAAATAAAAAGGAAACCTTTTACCAAACTCCATCCAAAACCTCCCTTCACAGGAAGGCAGTGGAAACTGGTGCTTGCCAGGGAGCACTGCGTTGATCTGACCTCAGGTTCATCCCTGACCTCACTGGTAAGGCTTTGGTGGAGGCTGAGCCAGTTTCTAACCAAGTGGACAGTATCCAGGTGCAAACTGCTAAACCAGAGCACAGAGACTAAGACTTAATTCATATTTAGGTGGCTGAAGAGAAGGAGACCAAGAAGCCATCTGACTGACAGCATCCTGTGACAGTGGCATGGCTACTCCAAGGCACTGCAGGCAGGCAGGGCAGGGAGGAAAGGCTCAAAACTGTTTCAATTCCCTCATAAATATGTGCCAAACTGATCTGTGTCTAGCCTGGATTCTCTACCTGGAAAAAGCTTTAGGACAAATATGAGATGTACCAAGACTCTTTGGGTTGCTGCAGTTCAGTCAGCTGAAGTTTAAAGGTTACCAGCAACACTGATACTCTGTTTCAATGATTTTTGAAGAAAATGGGAAAAATCCTAGTTAAAAGGCCACATGGTGTTTATCTGGGTGTCCAAGGAAGTGCTATCCTAATATGCTGGTGGGGCTTGAAATGTCTCAGTTTATGAATCTTGTCACTGAAAATGCGATCACAGAAGCTAGAGATCATAATGACCTGAGGGCACTGCTGATAGTATTCCTGGTAAATGAAATGTAATTACGGTAGATAGAACCTGCTATTTCCCCAATAAGGACTGGCATGCCAGCAGTATGTTTTGAATGGTGCTTTGGCTGTGAGGTCAGGACTGATCCTCAAGAGTTTTACTGGATGATACAGTGGAGTTTGTATATTGGCGGAGCTCGTTGGATCAGTAAGTAAAAATACTGTATTGCAAGCTCTGAATTAGCAATTGCTGCAAACGGTTGGCTGATGCTGCTGTCACTAGAAGCATGCAAATAAAGGAATTACAGTGTAGTATGCTCATTGCTAAAAGCCATGTTCGGAAATTTGCCTGGATAGGGTGTTTTAAAAAACCTATACAATCCTATGTGCTTTTAAAAAATTACTTACAGCTTTACATTTTTTATAAGATACAGTAATATAAATGTCATATCTCGGGACACAACACCTGAAGCAATAAATTCATTGCCCTTTAACAGAGAGACAAAGCCTCCATGCACAAGTGTTAACTTCAGCTTTTGGAACCTGCCTTGCACAGCCTGGGAGGCTGTGGGTTCGCTGGGGAGTTTGACTGGTTGGGAAAAAAGAAGTAATTTCCTGTTTGGTGTGAAATGAAGTTGAAAAGTACTAAAAATGGCAAGTTGCTCATTCAAAACTGCAGATGAATTTATAGATGTGTGTGCTTTCAGATAAGTTAATTTTACCCTGGACAGTATCCAGTCAAGTTTTAAACAGAAAGGCAGCAAAATTATCCCTGCTCTTGTAACTACGCCAAATGAAAGAGAAACAGACTGAGATGTCCTCTGAGTGTGTATTTCTGGTGTCATCCTTAATCTGCTCACCTTCAATAGCTGAAACCTGGTTAATGGCTTAAAGTGACTAAAAACATTCTTCAAAAAGATTGTTTTGATGTAGATGCTCAGAAAAAATAGCTGTGGGACCAGGGACTTCTGTTTTTTGAAACACCAGAGCTGTTTGCAGGAGAAACTGTTTTAAAAAATATTACAGTTGTCTTGGAAATGTGATTTCTTGGAAATTAGGAAAGAAAGGGATATTGTTGTTGTTGTCTGGGTTTCTCTGGTTCTTCTATTTGGTACCTTTTGTGTTTATTTCTTCTCCCTGTATTTTTAAAGCCCCTTTTAGTAGACTAATTTATGGAGCCTGCCAGTGGGGGGTGCTAAACGACCATCCTGGAGAGGCTGCAGCTCCTGGAGCTGTCCTGCTACGAGCCAGAAATTATGTTTAAGCATAAAAACAAACCCTCGGGCAAAGGAGAGCTGTGAAAGCCTCACTTGGTAAAGCCAAAATTAAAGCATCAGCAGGATTTTACTGCCCAGAAGCAGCCAGGGTGGAAAACCCTCGGGCAGTTTGAAGTCCATGAGAATACAGTTGCAGGAAGGATTCAGCAGGGTGAGATGTGAAAAGCTGGCTGGCAGGGACCAGGTCTTTGGTGTGAGTAACCTGGGGGGCAGAGAGGAGAGCTGCTGCAGTGGGCATGGCCTGGTAGTAGTGAAAATCCTGATCTTCCAAGGTGGGGAGTTTCGTACAGTGTATTTTAAAGCTCAGATGTTGAAAAGGAAGACTCCTGAGTTTTTTCTGTCTTGTCTTAGTTGTCAAATGTGAGAGACTCGTTTGGTTTAGACCAGTGTAACAGCATATTTTCTCACTGTGCACATTTTATTTTGTTTTAATTCTAGACATAACAGCGTATCCTTCCTCTTTCATGTTAGCCGCTCACTAAATCATCTGGTGAAGGTTCTCAGCCTTAAAGCTGAAAATGTGCATTACCTAAGTCCAAAGGAATGCTATTTGGTAATATACTTGGTGGCTTACATCCCCAAAACATCCTTCAAAGTAAAAACTGCACAGCTGATGTCCCTGCCCTGGTGTGTTGACACTGGAGCTGGAAGGCACATTGACTCCATCAGGCAACCTGTGGATGCTTGCAGCTTCCTGATGTGATGCTCTATAGCAGTATCTCGGGATGGGTTTGGAAGTAGTTCAAAGTAGAGATTAAAGGTGCAGATGTAAGCAGGTAAGACAACAGAAAACTCCTTTTTTAGAAGAAAGAAATCCCTTCTTGCATTTCTTGACATGACCTCTTGTAGGGTTGGAGGGTGACTCTGAAGGTTCTCATAAGGAGGTGGAATAGGACAGGAGCAGTACTGTGGCAGCAAATGGTAGAGACAACAGAAGACAAAAAGTCCTTCACAGCTGATAATCAGCAGTGGCGGGAGGGTTATTTTCTCTTTCTGTTGGAGACAAAGGGAGTACTTGAGTCCCAGCTCCTAAATGACAGTTTCCTACAAGTCCCTGAAGAGAAAGCCATTTTTTCTCCTTTCTGAACAAAACCCAATGAAATAAAACATGTAATTTTGTTTCATTCTGCACAAATTGCTCCTCTGGGCACAATGAAACATTTTGTTCTCAGCACAAGTGGGTCAGTGTGGTCTCAACACTCATCTGCCATGTGAGGTTCATCCTTCAAGCTGCTGGAAAGGATTTGTTCTGGGCTCCTGTACTAATGGCTCAGGCATCCTAATGATGCTCTGGGGCAGACAGCATCCAAATAACAGCCCTTACTGCCTAGCTGGGCTAGGCAGCAAGGGACACCGCTCATACCGAGTGGTCTGACTCTGGCAGGGTGGGAAGGAGGATGACTGAGCCTCAGCCTGGCGTAATGGCTGGAGAATCATCCTCAGAGCCTCATGGGGCAGGTCTGTCTTCACTCAGGAAGAAATGAGGACTGTCACTAGCTCTTTGCCATTCAGGTAAATGCTTGGCCGGTGGTAGCAGGGGAGGGGCTACTATCTTTGGGCTAATTTTCCATAATTTGGGGATTTTCCTTAATTTGTGGATGAAAACTGAGCCTCTTGGTAAAGAGTAAAAATGATCTCCAGTTCTGTCTCTTTGTCTACTGATTCCCATTCAGGGCTGATGCCCAGCACTAGCTTCCTTTTCCTTTCTGTCCTTCTCCATGATTTCATTTGTAGGTCACAGGGGTCTGATCCCCTTGCCTTTGTGTCTGCAGCCTGCCAGTGAGTCCCTGGCAGCAAGGCAGGCATCCCGGATGTGACTCTTCTCTGGGAATGCAGTGCGAGGACAAAGCTGGTTAACTGCAAGCTTTTGGTTCATGTAGCGCAAATGAAGCACATACAACAGGTAATGTTTGTCATCCTTTTGCAAAAGGCTTGAATATGAGAGTTCGTTGATCACTGCTTGGAAGGGTTTGTTCTTTGGGTTATCAGATCACCACTCTTTTGTGCATTAGTGCACAGCCTGTCACCTCTGCAGTGCATGACCATGTGCCATAGCACCCAAGGAAGGCAGCAGGAGTAAGGAACCTCTGCAGTGCTGGGGGCACCTTCCTGGGGGCTCCTGGCTGTGATGGAGCTGGCTGTAGCCCCCTGCACTGGGTCCTGAGCCTGGGGGCAATCACCAAGCTCTCGTGGCTCTTAGCAAGGCAGGGGCTCTCACCCAGGGGCAGGGAGAGAGTTTCTGCATTCTTCCTCCCAGACAATGTTATCGCAGCATCAAATGTGCAGAAATTAAACATGGATCTCAATGTCCTTAAAACTGCAATATGACCCCATGCTTTTAGTGCTGTGGAATTCCTACTAAGAAGAGCTGTGCTCTTCCAGGCTCCTGTTCACTTTCTCGCCTTCACACATGCACACACTGATTCTTCATCTCTTGCTTGCAAACTGATTTTAGTTCTTGCTTTCCAAATGCCTCCTTCATGAAACATCTGTGAGTTTGATTATTTTCCTTAGGTATATTGGCTTGCACCTTCTCCAAGTTAAACTTCATGGTTATTCTTTGTCTGTTTACAGGATTTGTAAACTTTTCAGGTCCTGTTTTATTATTTCTCTGTCCTCACTTGTGGTTGTAACACCTCTCAGCTCCATACTGGCTCCAAATGCTATTTTCTATAAAGACTAATAAGAAGGCATCATCTTGACATCAACTCGGGTATCTGCCAAGACACGTGCTCCTGACTAGACTGCTCTTCTGCTGTATGCCCTGAAGAAATGAGGCAGTGACAAGCCAGTGGGGTGCCCTTGCCTCACAGCCAAGGGTGTGAGGTCATGTCTTGTGCCATGTCAATGAGCAAGGCACAACCAGCTCAGCTGTGAGCAGCTGGGTGGTCATTCAGGTTGGGCCTGTCAGTGTGTCCCTGGTGTTAAAGCTGGACTAGCCCCAGCAGACCCCCAGGGACTGTGAAGATCTCCAGCTCTTGCTCACTGAGCCTGAAAGCCTAATGAGATGGGGACACAGCTCTACTGGAGTTGGTATCAGAGAGAGCTTTTAGCCTTTCACTGACGCTTAGAGGCTACATACTAGCTGTATGTCAGCATATTTATTTAGTGGCATGGCAGCAACCTGGTCAGAGATAATTATCAGGAAGCCTCTGTGTTTAAAATGTTGAAGTGGAAGGAGGTGTAGCTTAGGGGAACAGGGGAGACCCAGTGGTCCTGACCTTGGGGTTTGAACCCACTTCCGCGCTCTTTCTTGGCATTCACATGGGCCCTGGGATCTCTGCCTGTTCACGTTCAGCTCTGAAACAATGGCGATATTTCCCTGTGGCCAGAAGTGCTGGAAAATAACATTTCTGGGCCTAATACGAGCAGCTATCGAAGGCTTGAATTTTGTCATTTAGTAAGACATGGGAGAGGCATGCTAATTACTGTCTCAGGAATAGGGCTTACTTTAGGCTTGCACAAAAAATTGAGTAGGTACTGGGAGCCAGGGCTGTGGGCAGTTACATGTCCATGCTGAGGCTCTCTACTTCAGAGGTAAGGCACATCTTGCTGGATGCATGAAGTATGATAATTCTCCAAATGGCAAATCAGAGCAGGAAAAGCGATCATTTAGTGTTATTCTACCCTTTTATTTTCACAAGGGCTGGGTAAATATATTAACAGCCAAGAGCTCTTTTTGTGCTTCTTGCTGATGGATGTGCTGGTTGCTTATGAACGTGCTTGTCTGCTTTGTGCCTGTACAGCTTCACAGGTCCCATGGGGTTAGAGGGGTGAAGAGCAGATACTCGTTTAGCTTCAGGGACCACAAGGGATGGAGGACAGAAACGGGCTGGGGTTGACTGGGAGCATTCCCAGGAGGGAGAAGAGCTGAGCAGCCGACATCTGTGTTATGCCTCTGCTCCCCTGGGTGTACGTGCTGGGGGGATTTCTCTGCCAGCATGGTCAGGCAGCCACACTGATGAGTGTCCCGAGGGAGGGATGGGAATGTCCCACTGCATACCACTGGGGCCACCCATTTCTGCTTTCTCTGCCTGGAATTCTTGCTCTGCTCTGTGGTTTGCTTCTCTTTTCCTTCCTACTCCCCCACCTCTCAAAGCTTTGCTGCAGCCTTTCTGTTGCTGGCTGGGGCTGTCTCAAGAGTTTTAAGGAAGGACTCGGTGCTGCTGGCCAAGAGTAGCTTGGCCAAGAGCAGCCACAGTAAAAGAAGATGAAATAACCCACAAGTCTTGGTTGTGTGGATTGCTTGGTCCATCCTCTGTAAAGGACCCCAGCCCCAAGATGCTGCAGTGAGGGGAAAGTAGAAATGCTCCTGGAGAGCTGCCACAGCACTGGTTTTATTCTCTGGTTACACAGGTGAGGAGGGATGAAAGCTCTGGATGCAGGTGATGTTAGCCCTTGTTTTAGACTGCAGAAGACAAAGTGCCGACAGTGGTGCAGTGCAGAGAACACCCCTCCACCAGATTCACAGCCCCACCAAAAGTCTGCATCACTCAACAAGCCCATGATTATTCTTCATCTGCTGAGGGGTCCTGCTGTGTCCTTGTTCTGCACCAGTGGCTTTTGCCTTCCTCTCATTCAGCTTTGCCACATGGGCTTGTGGTCCTGTTGTAGGCAATGTGTTGTCTGTGACAGCTCTGTTGTCCTTGGGCTGGAGCTCTTGCTGAGCATCCCCTGGATGCTGGAGCAGCCCTGGCAGCTGATCTGCTTCCCTCTGTGTGCCCCAGTTCCTGCCCAACCTGTAGCAATCCCATGGAGAAACAAAAGCATGGAGCGGCCTTAGCATCATCAGGGTGGTGCCATGGCCAGGCATGGCAGTGGGGGGACTGATCTGAGCTCTCCTCTTTTTCCCTGGGCTTAAAACAGTTTATAAACATTTGAGAAAAGTAAAAAAGAAGGAGAAGAAATGAATTTGACCCTTTAGAAAAACCCAAACCTGTCCAGAGCTAGGTCACAAAATGTATTTGGTCAAAAATTTGAGATGTGCTTTAATAAATGCAGGTCAATATTGTAGAAGATTAACTTCTAAAAACCCAAGGTAAAAACTGAGTTACACTGAGTTATTAGGATACAATGGAGATTTAAGTGAGACATTAGAGAGACGCGTCCTGAGTAGTGTATTGGATTTGCTGTAATTTTATTAAATCAGAGGCAGACCTGGCACTGTGCCTTCCTTCACTTCTTGACTGCATCATATGAGCACCCAATATTGTCAATAGAGGGGAAAAGAGCAGGCACCAAGTGTGAACTTTTAAATTCATATTATCACAGTTTGGCCCAATAAAAGACAACAGCTAAAAGGAGATAAAAACCAAGCCCCAAAGCCATCTAAATAGAAAAGAGACAGGTTTTACATCTGCAGATGATCACTGGCATTGCTATCCAGCACCACAGAAACCGATTCATGTTTAAATTACAGCACTCTGCTCAGTGAGGGTGGTAGTTTCAGACTTGCTACAGAGGCCTTTTGTGCTGCACTCCTCTTAAAAGCCATTATTTCGGGGTCTTCTCAATTCACTTACAGTTGTGCTTGAGCCAGTAGCAGAGCTCACGCTGCCACGTTGCCTCCCATGCGATGACAGAGGAACGCGGTGCGAAAACAAAGACAAACTCTAATCTGCGTAGAGCCGTAATGAAACTAAATTTTGCCTTAACTGCGCTCAGTTCTTCTGCCGTCGCTGTCACATGCCAGAGGCTTTTTTTCCTAATTGAAAATGATAGCTCCCTGGGTGCCGGAGAGTCACGTGGCAGCCTTTTATTGCTGGGCGGATTACGTGCCCGCTATATTTCACACACTGCCTGGAGAAATGCGGCAGATTTTACTGATACGAGGGACAGTCGCTCATTGTGGTTTTATTTCAGCCTGTCTCTCTCACGCCTGCGTTCTCAGTGCAGCTCATTTCCAATGTTGTTAACATCTGGGATGTGGTAGGAAGGCTTCAGTGCAAAAATTAGCGGAGAGCTCAGGAATTAAAATTCCCCCATGTTTGGATTACAGGGATGTGCACGGATTACAGGGATGTTTCCACTGTTTTAATACAGGAAAATTTGGGAGGAAAAGCCAAAATAATCCCCTGAATTTGTCTCACTGTGAAGAAGTTAAAGAAATAAAATCTGTCCTCAAACAGGTTAATTTAGTCTATCAAGCGGAAGAGATTAATGAAAGTGCAAAAACTAATATCGTTTAGAAACTAAGCTTTAGAAAGCAAGATAAGGCTAATGACAAAATGAATCACTTTATAATCATTTAACAAAAGTGGTTTAAGGCTAATGAGGTACTGGGTGGGTGCCCCTTTCCAAGATGTGGTCATGGCTGAACCTCAGGCGCTGCCTGCCAGTGCTGCAGGGGTGGTGGGAGATGCTGCCAATGTCTAAGGTGGCATTGCTTCAGGACTGAGGTGGCAATGAGATTCTCCATGTTCCCAGGACTACCTCCTGAGGTGCTGCCCCCCTCCCAGAGCAGTAGCAGACCCCTGGGATGGGGGATGCGGAGACTGGAAGGTGCTTCAGGCACTTGACATCTGTCTCTGCTTCGTATAAATAACCAAACACCCGCTGGAGCAGCAACTGGTGACTTGATCCTCCCCACCCCAGATCCCCTCCCTTAGTTTCTCATGTTCTCTCTTTCTTTGCTAGTATTTATTTAGACAAAATGAAGCAGCACTTTCAACAAATTGTCTTGGGCAAAAATTAGCATTAATTTTATATGCATTTCCAGTGAACTTTATTGTCCTCTGCTTAGGGTAAGTGGGTGGAGGTGCAATACTGCAATGGCTTTTCATGTTAAGCTATGGGAAATGCTCAAGAATACATTTTTCTCCCTTTGAATCTGAATGAATGCTGCCCTGCTTAATGAAGACTCTTCTATGACAGCTGGCGAGCTGAAGGAAGGTGGACTTCATTTTCTGCTTGGTCTTCCTTTGAAAGTGCCTGTTCCAGAGTCCTCTGTCATTAATATAAAGTTGGAGCATTGGATCATTTCTTGAATGAATCCTGTTGCTGCATCCCCAAACTGGTGGGAGGTCACCAGAGGAAATCCAAATGCTGTCAGAAGGGTGATGGCCTTCAGACAAGGGAATCATTTGCAGCTCAGACCTTCGAGTGGCTTCCTTCAAGTTTCTGGTGTTGCTTTACAGCTGACATCTGAGACTCTTGCAATGCAACCCCCTCTATCACAAGCACAGGTAGCCCTGGGCCAGTTTAAGTAGCATCAAAGTGGCTCAGTACGCTGCAGAGCTGTAAGAACTCAGCAAGAATTCCTGCCTCTTTCAGGGGCTGGTACTAAAGAAGGGATGGTGATATGTTTAAGTGTATGTGTGTATGTATACACATATGTGTGTGTGTGGTTTATGTGTGTGTATGTATTTATCACAGTAGCGAAGGCAATATCCGTCGTGTTCAGCTTGTGCAGCCAACTGCATTGACAGGTGCAGCTTGCTGCTGGCAGAAGCACTAACTGCTGGCTCTCCTCATCTCATCTGCTCACAACTGCAGCTTAGCAGCCACATCGTCAAAGCCTTCTGAAAATCACCCACTGTGTCTCCTAACAACAGCAAGTCAATGGCAGAATTTGCAAAACTGTCCTCAGTCCTTCATCCTTCATCTCCCACAGTGCGATGAGTCCCTTGCAAAGGATGCCCTGGCTGGTCTCTAAGGGTCTCAGTCACAGGAGCAGAGCTGGTGGATGAAGCCAAACTCCCAGCTGCCCCCTGAAGTGAAGGCAGAGCCCTCCTAGATGGGGCTACAATGGCTGCTCATTAATTTGCCTTCCTAAAAGTCCAGGTTACCCCTGGTGTATTCGCGTGCTTTCAAATGTCCTTCTGTCATAGATTTGTGTGAGTTATTTGGCTATTCTACATCAAATGGTCTGAGGGCCTAAAAATTCACACAACTTGTGCCATTTCTACAGATCTATTGCTCTTTTTCCTGCCTTGCAGAGATTCGCGCACATTTTTCTGCATGAGACATATTTAAAATAGAAAATAAAAATAACACATTAATCCTTTCCTTCCTTTGCCTCCCGGATGAGCAAAACTGTTGGAGTAAACTCAAACCTGTTCTTAATTTATGGAGAAATGCAGAAACCTAAATCAAGCTGCGAGAAGATTAGGTTACAAACCTTCAGTGGAAAAACTTCAGGAAGACCAGCTCTGCGAGTTGCTGAAAGCTTCGAGTTGTTGAACCCCCCCGGCTGCCACAGACACCTCTTCCCTCGAGGACAAGACTAAAGAAAACTATTGCCTTCCCTTGTGGAAAATGCCACGTGATCCAAATGATAGCGCAGCTCTCGTGCCAGCCCTGCTGCACTTCCCACATGGTGCAGTGTCCCAGTACCCCAGGGCTCGGCACCATGGCAAGGTGCAAGAGTGATGTGCTGAGCAGGTTTGAAGGCCTTGATTTCTGCAGTAACTTTCTTTACAACCAACCAAGTGGCACGAAAGCTGCTGTACGTCCAATGTGGGGCAGCCAGCATGAGAGGTGACCCCTCCAGCACATGGTGACCTCTCAGGGAGTCAATGATGCTGGTTGCATTTCATATCCTGTAACCATTCCTGTAATGCAAGAGCGTTGGAGATGCCTGGGCAGTGCTGCTGTGTACAGACCTGCTAATCTAACAACAGAAACAGGCCAGGAGTGCAGCATATGTTTTTCTGGTTCTCTGAGGCATCACAGTGTGTTTCAACAGAGAACAAGCTGGGAGCAATAGACATAATAGGATTAAAATGGTGGCTACTCTGTCATTTTCCACGCTAACCCGGGTGCCTGAGAATTGCTGAAATATGTCTGAAATACCACTGCACTACATCTTGTTTAAAAAAGTGATTTGTTAAAAGAAAACCCACGCCAAATAACTGAGTCTGGTCCATTTCTTTAATATGTAAACACTGGCCCTACACTTTAATCATCACACATTTTGATAGCCTTTAGGATCTGAAAGGCAATTGTTCCCCCACTCTGCATTATCATATAACCTCATCTGAAGATAAACAGCCTCCTCACCCCCAAACATTGTGCAATTTGCATTTAGATTGTTTGGTGCCAATGTTCAGGATAAGATACTTCCCAGCTCTGTCAAACAAAACCTGATTGTCATTTAGCAGAGTGGCAGTCAATTTATGTTTCCATTAACACAGATCCCAGGCAATTATCTGGGGATGGAAGGGGGAAAACCTTAACAAATTGCCCCGTTGTCTGCTAGGCTGATTTCTAGTGGGCAGCCAGAGGGCAAATTTGACATACCCATGAGAAAGCGAATTCCTTTCTGCTATTGCTGGGCAGAAAGGAAAGATTGGGGGGGAGGGAGCAGCTCACAGACCCTTTGGCTGTGCAGCATCACAGACAAGAGCCAGCCCTGAGAGCATCACGGAGGCAGCGGTGATGTGAAGCAGGGTCCCCAACACACGGTTTGGGTATGGCTGTGGGGATGTGTCAGGCTTCAACTGCCAGCCTCCCTCAGCAGCAGAGTTGGGGCCACAAAGGGTTTCCTTGGGGCTGGCATGGCATGCGTGCACTCAGAAGGTAGAGATGTGCTGCCTGGCAGTGCCTGTCTCCATAGTGTCCTGGGCCGTGTCTGTGCCCTCCTTGGGGACACTGGCCACCAAACACTTCTTGTGGTCCTGCTTGGCCAGGTGGCATGATAGCACAGGACATGTCTTCCTGGCGATGGGACTGCCCTCCACCACTGCCATGCACACCCCAAAACTGCCCCCCTGGGGCCTGCTGGGGCGTTGCAGGCACCAACATGACTGACATAGAATCATAGAATAGTTAGGGATGGAAAGGACCTTAAGATCATCAAGTTCCAATCCCCCTGCCATGGGCAGGGACACCTCACACTAAACCATGCCAGCCAAGGCTCTGTCCAACCTGGCCTTGAACACTGCCAAGGATGGAGCATTCACAACCTCCCTGGGCAACCCATTCCAGTGCCTCACCACCCTAACAGTAAAGAATTTCTTCCTTATATCCAATCTAAACTTCCCCTGTTCAAGTTTTAACCCGTTACCCCTTGTCCTGTCACTACAGTCCCTAATGAATAGTCCATCCCCAGCATCCCTGTAGGTCCCCTTCAGATACTGGAAGGCTGCTATGAGGTCTCCACGCAGCCTTCTCTTCTCCAGGCTGAACAGCCCCAACTTTCTCAACCTATCTCCATACGGGAGGTGCTCCAGTCCCCTGATCATCCTCGTGGCCCTCCTCTGGACTTGTTCCAACAGTTCCATGTCCTTTTTATGTTGAGGACACCAGAACTGCACACAATACTCCAAGTGAGGTCTCACGAGAGCAGAGTAGAGGGACAGGATCACCTCCTTCGACCTGCTGGTCATGCTCCTCTTGATGCAGCCCAGGATATGGTTGGCTTTCTGGGCTGCGAGTGCACACTGAAGCCGGCTCATGTTAAGTTCAAGTCCTTCTCCAAAGGGCTGCTCTGAATCTCTTCTCTGCCCAACCTGTAGCTGTGCCTGGGATTGCTCCGACCCAGGTGTAGGACCTTGCACTTGGCATGGTTAAACTTCATAAGGTTGGCATCAGCCCACCTCACAAGCGTGTCAAGGTCCCTCTGGATGGCATCCCTTCCCTCCAGTGTATCAACCGAACCACACAGCTTGGTGTCACTGGCAAACTTGCTGAGGGCGCACTCAATCCCACTGTCCATGTCACCGACAAAGATGTTGAACAAGACCGGTCCCAACACTGATCCCTGAGGGACACCACTCATTACCGGTCTCCAGCCAGACATCGAGCCATTGACCACAACTCTTTGCATGCAGCCATCCAGCCAGTTCTTTATCCACTGAGTGGTCCACCCATCAAATTGATGTCTCTTCAATTTAGAGACAAGGATGTTGTGTGGGACAGTGTTGAACGCTTTGCACAAGTCCAGGCAGATGACATCAACTGCTCTACCCCATCCATCAGTTCCGTAGCCCCATCATTGAAGGCCACCAAATTGGTCAGGCAGGATTTCCCTTTAGTGAAGCCATGCTGGCTGTCACCAAGCACCTCCTTGTTTTTCATGTTCCTTAGCATGCCTTCCAGGAGAATCTGCTCCAAGATTTTGCCAGGCACAGAGGTGAGACTGACTGGTCTGTAATTCCCTGGGTCATCCATTTTCCCCTTCTTGAAAATGGGGGTTATATTTCCCTTCTTCCAGTTGTTGGGAACTTCACAACATCAGCCTTACCAAGCTCTTGTGCAGATGGGAAATGCAAATTTAGCACCTTTTCCCTTCTCTGACAGTAAATTAAAGACACTCTTGTCTTCCCTCCTGTCTTAATAGCTTCAGTTTTCCTCTGCCCCATCATTCAGCTGTGCTCCCCATCACTGCTGTGCTCCTCAAAGGCAGCACATGGGTGACAGCAACCTTGCTGCCAAAGGCTCACCCCATCATTTGCTGGGGTGCAGCACCAATGGCACCAGACAAGCCTGTGGTTTCCCCAAGCATGGCAGTTCCCCTGAGGACACTCACCTTAACTAAAAGGCCAGCCCCTTTTTCCAATGCCCTCTCTGAGAGGGTGGGCAAGTTATCACCAGGGCAGCCCTGTGCCCTGGCAGCACTCCTTGCTCATGGGTTTTTACACACACACACGTCTGCACACAGGAGGTTGCAAAGCTCATAATCCTGCATGCAAGACTGTTTCTTTTGCCTTTGCAAAAACACCATGTCACATCTTAGCTAGTGTGAAAGAGCCATTTGTGTTGGAAACAGCTTTCAGTGACTCCCTTGCCAAGCCAGTAGGATGCTGGCTGTCTTCCCCTGGGGCTGCTGATGTCTCCATGGGGTAGGAGTAAAGAAGAGAGCCATGCAAGGATGGGCTCACCTGCAACTGAGCTGTACCTGTTAATCTGTGCTGCTGGGAGGGGCAGGGGTGAGAGGACCCCCCTGGTTCAAGCCCCTTGGTGGCCTGGCTCATGACCCCTCTGCGGCACTGTGGGGCAGGAGGTACTGCTTGGTGGCTGAATAAACCCAAGTTGTTTCCTGAAGGGAGGGGAGACGTTCACACCCCAGTGATGGGAAATACATCTGCGGCCACTGCGAGAGTTATTTTTGCTACATGAAAGGCTGGGATGGGAGGACAGGCCTTCTCCAGAGGCCTGTATCACCTCTTGGCTTCCCTGCTGGTACAGCTCATTTATTTGGTTTGGCACCAGCAAGCTTAGCCATGTAGCTGCCAGGTTCACCATGTTATAAGGAGCTGCTGATGTCAGGAAGAGCTTTTGGCCACAGGAAAGCCCTGCAGATGTTGTCCAGGTGGTTCTGCTCTCCACGAGCCTTTAGGAATAGTTGTGCTGTGTAACAATTTTATGATGATTATTTTACTGTTGAAACACGACTGGGGTTCCTATCAGGCGCTGGAGCCGGAGCAAAGCATGGTGTGAGGTGGTGTGGTGAGGTGTTGTGGCTGGGTGAGGTGCACAGCATGTACTGGCAGCTCTGGCTGGAGAGGAGCAGGACCCTGCAAAGCATGGAGGGGACCGCTCTCCAGACCAGCTTGGAAATGGGTGTAAGGCTCTTCCATGCAGTTTTTGTACCACGTTGTTTGTCAGGCTGGTCAGCCAGCAAGGCCAAGAGATGTTCCCTGTCCATGTTCAAATTCTTCCAGTTCCCATGTTTCAGAATCTCTGGATCCAGCTGAGGTGAAGAGAGACTTGTGTCACCTCACTGGAGGGGTGGCCCCTTCCAGCCCCTCTGCTGCCATAGTCCTTCTCCCCAACCTGTCCCTACTCTCTTTCTCTGGACCTACACAGCTTTCCTCCACGGGCAAGTTGTTAAATTCTCAAGATTTTGAAGAATCCCACATCTGCCAAAGGAAGATACAGAAAGAGATTCTGAGTTCTGCTCAGCCATCTCTTATTTTTATCTGTCCTTTATTTATGTGGGATTTACCACTGAAAGCAAAGGAGATGTAGGGTCTGCTCAAAAATGGCAGGGTTTGCAGAAGGTTTGTCTTCCTGTGTTTTTTTGCAAACCTCAGAGCCACTTACATTGCTTGTTCACTTTGTGGTCTAACAGAGAGAGAAACCTCAGTCAAGTTGCCTTAGTGTTTATTTTATTTAAAGAATCAGAAACACAGTCATTGTAGTTCATTTGTACTCGTATCTGCCAACATTTCCTAAATCACGTTAACATTCATGTATAACAAAAACATTTTCTGAGCTGTGCAAAGTTCAAAGGAATCGTTCAATTACTTGAACCCATTTCTAGGAGAGCAAACCTGGCATTTTACAAACTGAGGCCACCAGAAGGAGTCTTTTCTCTTCCCCGCCCTGTTGTAAGAGACGCAGATGCCCCCTCAACCCCCTTTCCCTGGTATGACAGATAAAAATTAGACCACAGTACGAGTTGGACCTCTCTCAGGCCAGGACTTCCTGAATAGCACTGGGTCATGTTTCCGTATCACTGAGCTGTATTAAGTTCTGCACTTGTGCGCCTGGCACGGAAGTGATTTGTCCAAGAAGATTACTCAGTAACCCAAACTGTGATGATAAGCAATAAACAGGGGCCAGAAACATCTGTTATCAAAATAGAACATCCCTGCACCCCCAATATTTTTCCTTGCAGGAGGTATGGCTAGAAGGGTTATTGTCCATTAAAAAAACACATCATCCTTCCTGCGAAATACATTTTGAAGCACTGATTTTATGACATGACATCTGCGTGTTTTCCTTGATCTTCTCACATTCCAAATTTTGTCCTGTTAAAGTTAAGCATGAAAAGGTGGAAATCTGGAACCGTTTTAGGTCTGGCTAAACACAATAGGCAGCAAGCAAGCTGTCATCCTGTTTCATTTCTCTGAGTGTAGTAAATACACCCACGGAACAGAATTTTAAGAGAGTTTTAACCAGTGTAAGTTGTCAGAAAAAATCTCCTCATCTCTGACAGATCTAACCCAGAATTTTTACTGGAATCAATAACAGGCATTTCAGCTTTGCTGACTCGCTAACTGTGCAGTTTACCGTTTGAGGTGCAGTGATACCAGTTCTGATCTGGACCAAGTAAGCGGAACTGATATGGCTCTAGTCTCAAGCAAGTCTTTCCGAAAGATGTTTCTTCAGTCTCTTGTTGGTTAGAAAAAGGCAATTTCCTTTCAACAGTAACTAAACTTTTAGTGGCTGACTCATTACAATCTGGAATATTATGAACAAATGCGGCAACGTTAAGTATAAAAAGAAACACCCTGAAAATGATGCCTCTGTATTTGAAGGTGCTATACTTGGCCATGGACTGTGTTTCTGGAATCGGTTTGTTACATGTGACAGCAAGAAGAAACTTATTTTACAGAGAACAAAGTCACAGAGCTGAACTTAAATAGGAACACTCACTTACATGGGATTTGATATGCGCTAGTATACACGGCTTGAATGAAAACAAAACTTACACCGTCGCATATGAAATGCTGGTAATAACGATGTTCACCCACTGGGCCTCTTCCTTTTCATAAGCTCATCTCCAGGTTACAGTGCCTCTGACACACTTTTAAATGACCACCGCATGTGGCGCACAGCCAGCCGCTGGCAAAGGCAAGGTATGGATGCAGCTATGAAAAGCCTTTCATCACGTTTCATTCCTCAAGAGCCGATGTCTTTTTAAATGCTCACACAATCTCATTATGGATTTTTTTTCTCATTCTGCTTCATGGGAATAACTGGCTAAACTCACTTCACATTTATTGCACCTTTAAGTCCCTGGTAGATGGAAGCTTATATTGCCTGATATGGTTTGTATTGTAGCTTCATCACGGTAAGAAATGGAACAGTCTCCTAAACTGTACATTTCTACAGTAAGAAATCACATTTTGATAACACTAATTACAGCCATCGCAGATCAGCTCCCGCCTCCGTCATGCAACAACACAGGAAAACTCCATGGTCCCTGCGCGTACTAGAACTTGCAGTGTTCTTCTTATTGCCATGAAAAAGTCAATTAAAATGACTCCTCTGGGAATTACTTCCAATTCTGGAGTAATCATCGCCCTCCAGACAGAACGCTGTGCTTCAAATTGAGTCTTCAGCCACTCTATATGCGTAGGAGAGAGCGAGCATGTGCATGTTGCACAGGCACTCTCCCCCAGGTATATTTGTCAGTGACCAAGCAGCTTTTTGTCTTCTCCTCTACGAAGCATGAACAAGCAGTCTGATCTTGATCTTCAGGTACATTTCTAATTTTGTATGTTGAATGCAAATGTTTTTGCAGCCTCTCTGTTTAATCAACCCAAATCTTGAACAATTAAAAAAAATAGCACCAGATGTATGAAAAAGAGGAAATGTCTGATCTAGTAGGAATATATATAAAGTAGAGCAGTTCTTACAGTAAAAAGGTACATCATACAAAAAAGCAATGGAAAGTGATACTGAAGACAAAAATCCATGCTGCATATAATAAGGGCAGAAGACAGGCAAAAGGGATTCTGCTCAAATAACCACAGCTTAATGGTGGAGCTGTACTTCCTCCAGGACCTTCCTGGCAGCAGCGCCAGGACAACGGATGGGCTGGAACTCTGAGCACTAACACACTCACTGACAAACTTGCGCAGCATGTCTTTGAGGTATATAGAAAGCATGACATTAAAGTTTTGGACTCCTCATTCTTTCTTGCACAATGATGTACTGATCTTTAGCTGGGGTTTTCTCCATCCTTCCCTCCCTCTTTTTCCCTTGGAAAAAATTAAATCCCAGTTTAAGAGCTTCCTAGCACACCTCCTTGAACTCTCATAATCCATCTTGCATAGGCCAGTAATAAGAACACTGCAGCTCTGACAAATAAGTTACAGCAATATAACAACTTTCCTCTTATTTTCTTTAAAGATATCTTCTCTATAATTTACACAAAGGGTTAACAGCCGGAGTTTAGGTTACGTACAGTCCAGATGGGCATCCTTTCAGTCTGTGATTCCAGGTGGAAGGCACTACTTCAACATACCACTGTATGCACTGCACGTGGTCTCAGGAGCACAATGGGGCACTGTGACTCCAGAGCTGTAGACTGAAGGGCCTGGGGGGGAGTCTTTGGAAATAAAAATGGCAGTGGTTATCAGTCCAGTTTCTCTTTGCTGTCTCTTCTTGTGCTATGCAGTTTCCCCTGAAAGCTCCTCCAGTTGAGAGAGCAGCGAGCTGTCCTCAGAAGCTCTCGACAAAGCTCCCGGGGAAGAGGCCCGTCCTGCCATTCCTCTGCAACGTCCCTTTGTACCAGCCGTCCTCCCGTTTCTTGTGCACAAACACAATGTCACCTTCCTTCAGTTCGATCTCAGCCTCGCTCTGTGGTGGGTATGGAACCACAACACGGTACCTTTGGAGACAAAACCGCAAAGACCTGGTCACCCAGTGGTCGAGCCTGCACCTGATGGGAGCAGGTAGGAACCAGAACCAGCAAATCGTGGGGAAAACCGCTATTGGAAACACCGGTAAGTTGCGTTTTTTCCACACCAATTGTATCTGTTGCAGCTACATTTCCTACAAAACTGCACATGACAGGAAGATTTCTGACCAGCTTGACTGGAGACTTGGCCAAGGTGTACTCTGGAGCCAGACCGTGAAAGCAGGAAGGTATTGTCAAATGGCTGGACTACTTGCAGTGGTACTTGCTCCCACCTGTGTGATAAGCCTGTGCCAGGGACTCAGCTGCTTTCTCCTAGCACTGCACCTACCTCTGCTATGACATGTCTCATTCAGTTCTGCATCTGCTCCATCTGAAAATCATAGAATCACAGAATGGTTTCTGACCACTACTCTCTGGATAAGACCACCCAACCAATTCCTCATCCACCAAGCAGTGTGTCCATCAAATTCCTATCTCTCCAATATACAGAGAAGGATGGTGTGGGGGACTGCATCAGACATCCAGATAGAGGAGATCTGTAGCTCTTCCCTTGTCCACTGATGAATAATGGGGTCTGCAGTGCTTTCACAACCTACCTGTGATATAGCAGAGGTTAGCTAAAGCAGTTCACATTTTTCTTCTTATTATGCTTTTTTGAGAATGTACTTTGGGTCCCTCAAACCTGGAGAGGAATCTAAAATGGAGAGGTATCAAATGACTTTTGAAGCACTCTCCAAACCAATAGGGAGCCCCTGTCTTGAACCATTCACAGAGCTCTCTGGGAACTTAGTTTTCAAGTGTCACTTCATTTCAATGAAGTAATGACAGGTCTCATCCTGATACAGCTATTCTGCACTCAGGCTTATCAGCAGGCATCCTCCTAAGAGCACAGACCAGGCTCTGCACTTGAGTGCAGAGAAAGGAATATATTTCCACTGCACTGTTTTTTTTTTCCTTCAGCACATGTACTTTTGCAGTCATCTGGCATTTGGTTAACAGTCTTGTTAATTGCAAAGCAATGAATATAGTAAGATAGTTAAATGATGCCAATTGATTACCTAAAGCCCATCTCCTGAGGATTAATATTTCCACAACCACTGCATGGCCACTGGTGTCTCAGTCATGTTTGTTACAATGTAAGTATTTATTTAAAATAATATCCTGTCCTTAAGGACTAACTTCAACATGCCCTGGAGGCTCTGGAACACTCCCTGAGGCCATTCCCAATGAGATGGTAGGCAAGGGGCCCTCCAGTGGCAGTCACTAATTTTCTTTGCAGATGTTGCTCAGGTAGTGACTGCAGTTCTGAAACTTTGACACGACAGTGAAAATACCAGCTTTGGCTCTGTGTCCGGATATCTCCATGGCCAAACATCCCGTTACTCGGAAAAGCATTAAAATCCATTTGGAGTGGGGGTTCTGCTCTAAAATCTGACTACAGCCTTTTAATCTTGACACAGCAACAGAGTCATGTAGAAAATATATGTGTCCAAGTGCCATCAAAAATCTGCCAGTCTTCTGTGTCCCTTGGTCAATAAATCTAGTTGTCACTTCCTTCCTCTGCGGAAAAGCAAATAACAGAGGTTGAAATGTGTGCTGCTGGCTGTCTGCAGGAAAATGGTCTATCATGTTATCATCTGTTATCATCTGTGGAACTGCTACACTTATATTATGAAGCTTTGCCAATTACAGCCATTATGCAAATGAATGCACACATTATTTCAAACACTCTGCTGCAGTGTTGATTAATTAAATTATCAGAGTGGAACAATTTTAGCTGAGATGATGCCAAGTTTCAGATCTCACAACTCTATGCACAATCACAGTGCATCAGAGCTCTGTCCGAGGATCTCAAAAGGCTTTGAGAAAGAGGAAGGTTGGACCTCAGCATTAGCTAAGTGGTACAGAGGTATTCATGGACCATTTTGGCAGATTGGGAAAAAGAGACCCAGAAAAAGGTGGCATCTTGGGCAGGTTCATCCTAAAGATAGAGCTGGGACTGCCAGCACCTCATGTCATACCTTAAGCCAGAGCCATCTTTCTAAATCCAGACTGCATCCGAGGAGTGATGAGCTGCTAGTCCCTAAATGGTTTGCTTAAGGGGGGAGGTGACCACGCTCAACAGGAATGTGTCCATCATCATAAATGGGCTTCTACACAGCATCTTCTTACAGATTTAGAAAAATGAATCTCAGTCCCTGCATTATGAAATGAAGTACTTTTTCCCATTTAAGGAAATCCAAATTAAATTTAATTAACAAATTTAATTAACTATGGTGCCTCACAGAATAGTACCAAAGTGGTTCTGATATGGTAACAAAATCTCAGATATGAAAGACCTTGCAAATCAGTTACAAAATCCTCTGCGAGAGATGGAAAAGATGCTGTGCTTTTTCCCTTGAGAGGCTTTTGAAGTTGGGCCCGGGAGAGGCAGGCTGGTGAGGGCAGCAGCACCAGGAGACTGCTGTGCCACCCGTCCAGACCTCCAGGTGGCATCTCAGCCTAGTTTATCCTCTGGAACTAAACTGCAAATATATATATTAGCCATATTTTTTGGCAGAAAAGATCTCTTCTCCCAGACATCCTCCCTCACTCCGAAAAAGGCAGTCCTGTGTACTTCTATTCATATCTCCCCTTTTTGTTTCTCTTTTTGTCCTCTCTTTGAGAAGCTACTATAAAATTGTAGGTTTTCTTACACCTATCTGCTTCCTGTCATTTTAGATGGATCTCAGAGCCTTCTAAATTTTGTCAGTGTCACATTACACCTCTAAATTACCAAATGTTTAAAATGCTAGATAGCTGGGCAACAGAGGTGGCCATCTCTGCCTATTCTTAACAATGTTTGGTATTTTCTGCTGTAAACCATACTCTTGGGTAGCTGTAATCCTGACAAATGTTAACTACTTTGGCCCAACTCTCCACAGCAGTGGCTGTGTCAGGCAGAGGGTCCCTCATTCAGCCCAAATGGTCTCATCACCTCCAGGGATAGCATGAGGGGTTTTGCAGCACCAGCAGGACCAAGGTGAAGGCTTCCACATACTGCTCTTGGGTCCCCAGACCTGGGAGCAAAGACCTGTCCTATAGCCCCACTGTTGTGTCAAAGATGGTGTTCCTTCAGAAAATCACCTGCTCTCAGCCAAGTTAAAAACATTCAAATGGCCCCAAAGCAGAGGTTTGTATGAGCACTGAAGGTAAAACCTCTGCTGATTCATGCTCCAAGATGCCCTAGCTCTGCAGGACCTCAGAGGTTGCATTTCCCAGCCATGGGGTCCTCTCATGTTTTATTCTCTGGGCACAGACTTGATGTTGGACTTCCCCACTACTGGCTGCTGTGGCATCCTTGAGTTGGGCACTTTATCCCCAAGGGGACTGTCCCATGGGACAGGAAACTGCATGAGGAGAGGCTGCTGCTGGGGCTGAGGATGGGATGGGGACCTTGGCAGCAATTATGTAACTGAGAGCTGGGAATGGATCCATCATCGCTGTACCTCTGCTGTCAGCAAAGGCCTGGGAATCCCACTCTCCTCTGTCTTCACAGCACTTGTCCTCACAGTCAAAAGAACACCTCTCTCATCCAGCTCTCCCTTTGCTACTGCTGCTGACATCTGGAAGGTGCAGCTAAGACACCTAACCTCAAATAGATGTTACATGATGGAAGTTCTAATGTTATTTCCTTTAAGAAAGCAAAATGATTTAAAATGTCATGTATGTAGATGTATAAAGAATCTCCTGACTTAACAGAACAGGGCTGTTTCACACCCATGCATCTGAGATGAAGAAACAGGCAACTAAAATTGTCCACAACTTCACTTTTGCTCTCATGCAATATAAACTTTAATTTATGACTGCATACTATTTCTCCCATAGGATTCCTGTTTCATTTAGTGCACAAGATGTCCTACTATGAATGTGAGTCAGGGCTCTGACATGGAAGAAACATGTGGCTGCCAAAGCCACCCCACCTTATGCAGAGGTTGGAAGTGGTGAACACCATGAAATTCACTGAGTAGTGCAGGTGTGGGGGAAGTGGCTTCTCTGCCCCCTCCAGCTGCAAAGCCTTGTGCCACGCTTTCCAGAGAGCAAGACTCATCTCATGCACCCTAGCTGCATAGGAGTCAGTTGTCTGGTCCAGATTGCTCATGCAGGCTCTCTGTCAGGGTGCACAGACAGGCACTGAACACTATTGATCAAAACAGATCAGTAATTAGGGGCTGGCTCAGGCCTGGACACTGAGGAAAATAAAACCCCACAAAACACTGATTATCTGTTCACTGAGTACCTACGTGCAACCAGGACACTGATGGAGAAGAGAAGCTTCAGAAAATGGACATACAATAAGGCAAATTAAGTCTGCAGTGCTAACCTCCAATTTGCTCCCATTTATAGTTCTGGAATTTCGGTGCTTATGCAAATTCCTGTTTGTCAAAGTATCATGCACTAAGGACAGGTTTCAGGAGTCCAGTCTTGTGACTCCAACAGGTCCCTTGTGTGTTAGGGATACACAGCTAGTTTTGTATGGGGACAGAGAATTGGTGACAATGAAGCATCTAGCCCAGTTAAGCTCTTGCTTATCGGTGGAGCTCTGTTTCTCCATCCTTTCACTGGCAGATTGCAGAGACCTGCAAAATGCCTTTGCATGCTGCAAGCCAGAACTCACTTCACCATATTATGGTGTCTGAATTAGCAGTCTTAGAACAACAAATCTCAGTTGGATCTTTTACCCTTCTGCTGGAAATATTGTGGGATTCAATTTCTGAGATGGTTAATTCTAGTTTCTCAGTCCTAAGGCAGTTATCCCTAGTCAGAAAAACACTTAACCATGCGCATACATGCCACTGTTCAGTCAGAACTTATTCCTGGGGTCATTTCTCCAGTATCACTTTCCAGGAAACTAAAACCCCTTCATTTGCCTTCCCTTTTGGCAAAGAAGATACACGTATGCAGCAAAATTGAAGTCAATGAGTGTTAAGCACATGCTTGAATGCTTCCTTGAATTAGGAGCTCAGTTTCTAATGTGGCAGTGATATGTAGAAAGGGTACATAGAAACATGGAGGGGTCTATTTTTAAAGGTCAAACTCAATGCTCCCACCTTACTCTGCAGCACTCTCCCTGTGCATAACTTGCTGGAAAGGTTCCACAAAAGCCATAGAAACATGGCACAGATGTGGCAGTCGTGACAGTAAGTCTAGATACAACTGCTTTATCAGAATATAACGTGGCAGAATTAGTGCCAGTTGCTATAAAAGAGTCAACAATGCGTGACATGTTTTACTCAGGTTCGCATCTGGGATCAGTGCCAGGCAGCGAGGGGAACATGATTCATGCGCACACACATGCACACTCAACTCTCCTGTTTTGCTTAATGTACAGTCATATTTTCTGGAAGGAGGTGGCAAGGAAAGTGTTTTGCTTTGGTGCTGCTAGGCAGACAGCACACTGCTGTCCCACGTGAACTGTCAGTGTAGGGGGATGTGGGCATGTCTCTGGCTCAGGCCTTGCCTCACCACAGTGCAATCCTATACTGGCCCTGTTTCTCGCACCAGCAGAAACTGTATAGAGCTGTAGGTGGAAAAGTGTGGGGCACAGGCACTGTGATGGAGTATTCACCTGACAGTCAATCACTGCAACACAATGTGACAAGGACACCACCTGGGAAATTTCTCAGCTCTGCTGCTCAGACTGCTGGATACTTTACGGCAGAGAGCAGCTGAAGGAAGGTGGTTTTATAAACTGATAGTGGGAAATTACATCCAGAAGGCAGATGGGCACTAACTATCCCAGCAAACCAGTTAAATATCAAGGCCAAATGACAGGAGTTAGGAGCAATTTCCTTTCTAACCCAGCCATCCGTAACCAGGTTTTGGAATATCAAGTAGGAGAAGATGAAGTAATTGTTTTCTTCACTCTCCCTGTGCACAAAAAATGAATGAGAGCATAAAGATTAGCAGAGGGCAAAGCTTGCTTCACCTACCTGTCTGGCTGTCTACAACTCCCATGAAAGGCTGCACTGTCAGGTAGTGGAATAGGTAATTCTGCCCTTAAATTGTGAGCATCAAGCTGTGAGCAATCAGAGCCTTTTAATGCACCTCTGAGATGGTTAGTGGCATGACCGTTCGGGTTTGACCAGTAGCCTGGATGTGGCAAGTGCTGGAGCTGCGAGCCAGCCTCTACGTGGGAAGTAGCGGTGCTCTGCTGCCTGCATGAGGCTCATTTTGAATGCTGTAAATATTAAGGAATGTGCTGCTTCTTCCAACCTTTCAGTCCTCTGTCTCTGTGCGCGCAGATGGGCGTTGGGAGACAGAAAGCCAAGTACAGCTAAGTGCATTGAAATGCTTTGCAGCTTTTTAAAAGTTTCATCCTGAAAGCATCTGAATCTGTTTATCTAACCTTTTTTTTCCCTCTCCTCCCTTTTCTTTCTCAGAGAATTGCTCCTACTGTGCGGATGAAAGGCATCAAGATGCAAACAAGCAAAATACGGAGCTGGGTGACGTTGAATGCGAGTTCCTCCATTGCCAGATGTGAAAAGACCAAGTGGTTTGAAAACCGTAATTTCTTTAAAAAAAAAAAATAAAATTTGGTACTTCTGAGCAATTTGATGATTTAATGAGCACAGATGGATGTGGGATGAATTTCTAGGAGACAAGTGTCTAATGTATCTGCTCAGATTATTCCAGGACTAAGCATTATCCTTCCTAGTGCATGAAGGTAATTAATATTTCCCATTATGGGCATGAAAAAACCCATATGATCAGTTAAGGAATGCAGATACACCAACGATATGAAAGTTAATTCATAAATCAATTAGAAAATCTTGCCTGCTGTGTATAATTAGGGTTACCTCAATTATAGCTTATTTTCAGATTTAAGACTCACGAATTAAAATGCTTAAAATCAGAGTAAGTTCCTTACCACCATATACTGCAATTGGAAATATTTACTTAGTTTTTGCAGTCTAAATCTATTTACTTCTGATTCCAGCCTGGCTGAGCAGACAGAGGTAGCCCATGTCCCTCTGGTTCTATTCTGCCACTTAAGATTGTCAATTAGAAGTTTCACTATCCGGACCGTCATGAGGTGGACTGAGAAATGTGTAGGGTATGGACTGGCCATGGCATATTAAATAATGTGGCTGGCGTCTCCACAGTAAAGCTTTGAGAGCAGCACTACAACAGCCAGCTCTGGAGACACAAGGGGATGTTCTTCCCAGCTGCTTTTCATGGCTACATTTAACTAAAGGTGCAGCATTCCACTGATTTAGTTATACTGGTGCCAAATCTGGTATATTGATTTAGCTTTTCTTATAGCGTTAATCTAAACTGATGTAGACCAAATTAAGTGCACCTAAACAGGGACTGGTTTTTCACTTCTTTTACTAAATTGCTTTTTCATGGATTTTAAGGACAAGAGACTACTGTGATAGTCTCCTCTCATTGTCTTCATTACAATGCTGAAGGACTTGTCTGTATTTACTTCTGCTTCAAGTCTAATAGCTGCACATGAACAACAGCATCTCTTTTAGACAAAATGCCCAGCCTAGAGTAAAAATATTTCCATATCTGTCCTGTCTGCAGTCTCTTACAGACTGCTACCAAGCCATTTCTAAGCCTGCTCTTTACCACATGTACCAGAGCTCCCTTTATCACTCACTGCAAGTATATTGTTTTAGATCTTCCATTGTTCTTTTGCTTCTGGGAGGCCACTCCACTTTGCCTCAGATTTGGCTCTTCTGAAATAAGCTGTTACTCTGTGTTCTCCTTACCAGTGGTCTGAATTAGCTCTATACCAAGAAGTCTGCCATTTTTATCACCTACCTCCCACTTCAGACCTCCGTTCTGTGACAGCAAAGACTTTATGTTGGACAGTGCAGTACAACACCCAGCTCTTGCAGAGCTACACTACACACATACACAATTTTTTTCTAATGATATCTGATCTAGAGGTAGATTTGATGCCAGTGAATCACTTTGCAATCCACCTAGTATCTGCTATGTCTGTTGTGTACAGTTAATTCAGGAAAACATTCTATGGTAATAAACCAGATAATAACCAGCCTTAGAAAAGTTTAAATATGTTACAGTGTCATTGTTACCTTCCCAACCAAATTTCAACATGCATCCAGTAAATCACTGTGTAAGGTATGAACTGTCCTTTAGTATCTCTCGTTATGCCCTGCATCCTCTGCTCCATGACTCCAAATGGATTCAGAGTCAGGTGGCTTGCCCAGTCCATTGCTTTTAGCCTCTTTCATACACTCAGAAGAAAATAATTTCTTTCAAACTTCTGGAACTTTACTATTCTGCCAGAATAATTTGAAATGTCAATTGCAGAGAGTTCCCTAGACTTCTTTTTGAAAACTGTTTGATCCTTCATAAAAACCATGTTCTTCTCAATCACTTTTTGAGTGGAAAGCATTTCAATAGCATTGTATCAGTGCATTATCTGTTCCCTTCCCACTCCTCAAAGTGCAGTCTTGTAGAAAATATTTACCTGAAGCCAATTATGACTCTGCACACGGAAAGCTAGCTCTTTTCTGTACCCCTGTTCCTAGTCAGTTATCTCTCCCTCCATCTGCTTTTGTATTTTGATGTTCCTACTCTATTCTTTTTGGGTATCAAGGTGCTGAGCAGGCTGCTGCAATAAACTCCAGAATCACTGGCATATTCCTCTCTAGAAACAAGCTACATTTTTAATAACAAGTCACTGATGATAGCAGTATTCTAAACAACGAGAATTTGAAAGAGTCTTTGGTATTGCAGAACAGGTCAGAGAGGGCCTTGATGAGCAAACACATTACCCTTGTTGCCCTCAGGCAGGAAGCACCACATGACAGCTCCGTAAGTTTATTAAAACATAGGGATATCACTTAAAAAGTGGCCTTTCCCAACAGCACTTGCACCCTTTGGGCTGAGAAGGCACTGCTGTCCTCCAGATTTAAACCAGGGCTGTTTGGTGTCATGAACAGGTGCTGCTCACCACTTTTTAAATCATTCTGCAACAACCCTTAAGGAAGTTAAACTTGCAGCCTTTCTCCAAAAGCTCCCTGAGAATGCATGCGATCTTAGGAGATACACAGCTTACCTTTCCCGAGGCAAAGGCTTGGGCTCCGGCCGAATAGCTGCCATGGAAGAGAGGGGTTGCCTGGCAGGAGAAGGAATGGAAAAATTCAAATCCAAGGATCC
Source organism: Psittacula echo (assembly GCF_963264785.1). Classification (NCBI taxonomy): domain Eukaryota; kingdom Metazoa; phylum Chordata; class Aves; order Psittaciformes; family Psittacidae; genus Psittacula; species Psittacula echo. The sequence goes on along the minus strand of NC_137736.1, from coordinate 64,020,057 downwards.
TGTTTTCCTGTGCAGAGGCTCCAGCCCCATGGCTCCCTGCATTTCACTCTCGATAGGGCATGAGCCAGCCCTGCCGTGGCTGGAGAGGGAGGAGAGCTCAGGTCCCACTGCCCCTTGCAGGACTCCTTCAATGGCTGCCTGGGGGTCGTGTGTGGGGGACACAGATGGTGGGGAGCGTGACTTCTTTTTTGTTGATGCTCCTGCTAGAAGTTTCAGCAGTCCGCTCTTCTTTTCCTTCTGCAAAGGAACGAAACGAAATATGGGCAGTGAGCAGACATACCAGCCCTGGTTTTCTTTTGGAAAATCTCAGTGTGTGCAGCAAAAAACCTCTGAAAACTGCCATGACTAGAAGTGGATCCAGGCAGAATCTGAGCTTCTGGTAATAAAGTTCCTATGCAAATCCCTCCCTACCCAATAGGGCTTCAACTCATTTAGCAAAGGGCCTAACATACCGTGAAGATTATCTCAATTTTCAAATCCACCTAGGCAGTGATCATGTGTTATTTTAAAGCAATAGTGCAGTTACAGTGGGACAGCAAAAGTACACGGGAAGTACAAACTTTCCATGCAGAGAAGCTGGCAGTTGAAGTGTTGCTCTCTCAATTCTAGGAGAATCCTGTTCCTCAACAGAGAAACTTTCCAAAGGTAGAAATCAGGCTCTATGGCTAAAAACTTCCCCTGGGAAGCACAAGGGTCTCTGGAGAGATTTCAGATTCCAGCCCAATGCAAGAGAAGCACCCATCATTACTGCCTCATTTACTACATGATGCAGATTTACCGTAGGGAGAACGGAGGCACAAGACAGTGGTTTAATAGCTCGTTCCATGTGCTCCCCTTCGCATCCTGCATCACACAGATGTACTTATTTGTGTCTCCGTCCCAGAAGTCACTTCTCCTCATGTGTTAAAACGTAAAGGTATCACTTTGATGTTTGAAGATAGACTAAGAATTCACAATTGACAATCACAGTGACAGTGCATGGGAGGTTTCAAAGTTCTAAAAAGGTTTCTGACACTGAAGAATGAAAACAAGGTAACAGCACTCTTTCAGTTAATGTGAAAAAAAAAAAAGGTATAATTCAGTCTGCATCACTAAGGCACACATCAGACCTTGTAGGCTTTATAGCAGTGTGAGAAATCCTGCTGCACATTTGCCTCAAGCACACACAAATACCAAATACTATGTCCTTTAAGCTAGCAAGTTTTTTGGGCAGAGGGATTGTGTGCAGAAACTGGCCATCCTCTGGTACACACTGCACAGCACTAGGCTGGAGTTGCAACCAGAAATGCTGAGCAGTAAATTTTCCATTATTTTTCTTTGTTTTCTTTAATGACACAAGAAGTTTTGCAGAAGGCCTGTTCGACATCTTCCTCTTCTGTCAGAAGAGCAAGCCATTACTCAAGACTATCTTCAGAGGCTCAGGGTTGTGAAGTTTAGCTGTGTTTGATAATTTGTTCTATAATAGGATCCCAGGGGATAGGAATGAACGCAGCAACCACAATACTTATGGAACAGAAACTATCTCTCTATCTTCAAGCAGGAACACTCTTTGGAAATACAAACCAGTAATGTATTTATTCTCAGTAGACAAAATGTCCCATGTAGGGTTTAAAATGATGCTCTTTTATGTGCTGACTGATGAAGTAATTTCTCAAAGCAGCTTTAAAGAATAGGAGGGCTACAATAAAATATATATAAGCTTTTAGAAGAGGCTTTGGATTACTACGGTAAATGTACTTGGAGTATCTGATATCTCTGCTCCCAAAGTTATTGTTTGCACTTTTTATCTGTCACAGACTGGTAAGGAAACAGAAATACCTTAGATATTTAGACACAGAAGAGTTAAATGAAGCAGAGTTGTTTTCACAGAGACAATGTCCACTGATTTTTTAAGAGTTCAGTGAGAATTACACTTCCAGGTCCCAGTCTCCTGCATACCACCAGTTCCAGCTATATGCTTTGTTTAAAAGGGTGTTTGTCAGAGGGTGAAAGGCTTTGTCCTGCCAAGATGTTCATCGAGGCAGAATCCATGGAAGCTAAGGGAGGCTGGCCATATGGCACCATCAGGTCAAAAAATACTAGATAAATTCCCTTAGAAACAATAGAGAAGCAGACCAAATGCCCTTGATAAACATCTTCTTTCTCTGATGGGAAGGGACTGTTGTGGGAATTGTGGTAGGTGTGCATGCTGGAATTCACCTGAAGCACCAGAAAAATACTTGAGCATTTCTCTCACTCTCTAATTAAGAAATATCTCTGCTGACATCATTATATCAAATTTTAAAGCTCTTCACAAAATTGCTAAACTCTCCTTTCCCTGTGGCGTAATGAAACAATAGCTCTAATGATCCCAGCATACTGTGTCAATATGCATTTGAAGGTGTCTAAAGGTCAGTGACAGAATACAATAGCCATTGTGGGGCTCTGGAGAAACGGCTATTGTGCAGCAGTGAGAGCACTTTGAGCCTCTTTAATTGGCAGCTTTGCACATGCAAAGTAACTATGTGAACTAAAGCCCTGTATAATAAACAATTAATATTCCTCTGTGGTAGCAGCTTTCCTAATTTTTGCTTCTAATTTAAATACCTTGGCAAATTTTCATTAGAAAAACCTTGTGTGACTTCGACCATTCAAGGTACAGAAGCAAAAATCTTTGGAAAGAAGGAGATGCATATATTCACACCCATCTGCACATTGAAAAGCAGATGAGCCTGACAGTCGTTTAATTTTGTTTACAAGAATGGCTTCCACTCTTCATGGTTAACTTTGGCATAAATTTCTACATTCAAGCTACTACCCCTCAGATATCAGGGAGCTATAATGAACTTGCTGATGTACCCTTTATTCTACTTTAACAAAAGGAAAAATAAAGGATTGATTTGTAGCCTCCCTGAGTCCACTGAGCATTTTACTAAACTTGTGAGACTAAGATCTGTGTTCTCTAAAGAGGGAAAGTGACTTACTTTCATTGATAAGCCTAGTCTTGCTAGTCAAAATCTGAGGAGTCCCATCCTTCCCACCGTAGCATTGAGCAAGATATTTAGAGGTGACTGATACTAACCACTTAGGGTGCCTGAAGATTAGACATTATATCCAGCTCTTTCTCCCTTTGAATCTGGCAAATGCTCTCAGCCTTCTGGTATCACATTGCCACATCCTCTGCTGAAGCTGCTCAGAGTACTTCGAGCAAAAAAAGGACTGCCAGGAGCTGATAATTTACTGTGATGTCTCTCAGGAGAAACAGATTGGGTTTGAACCTCCTGTGATGAGCAGTTCAATCTAAACCCCTTTGTGCCTCCTCCCCCCATCTGTAAAATGGGACTAAGTTAAAACTCCTTCTTGTGCAGCTGGAATTTGTTAATGACTCCAGTGTTACAAAGCTGTACATTTCTTTGGGAGCAACCATTCTTTTCCATAGATTTAATATTAAAAAAAAAGAGAAAGAAAAGATTTGGAATGGGATGTTAGTATGCAGTCCCAGTAGTGATTTATTGCAAATGTCCAAGTATTATGAATTCATTTAATATTTAGTGTAATAGCAGCCATCCTTCACAAGAAATTCATATTTATATGGCTGTCCAAGACAGTCCTTTCTTCAGCAGTTTCACTGTAAATCAATGAAGCATTAATGGGCATAAATGCTGAAAAGAAAACTACACCAATTGGTTACAGACTGTGGGTTTTGAAAATGGGCTAAATTTACAGAAGACATACCTGATGACTTTCAGGAATTAAGTTTTTGAGTGAAAAAAAATAGATGGTTTACTTTTTCCATTCACAGACAGCTGTTATATTGTTTTCTAGGAAATCTGTAATCTACTGAAACATCTGTGTAGTTATTGAGTTTTCTTTGTTTAGTAGCTACGTTTCCAACTGACTGCAAAATGTGTTCGACATCCCTGCCTCCTGAACCTGCCAAGGTCAGACATTTGCATCTGTGTTGATGGATGCATCCACAGTACGGACAGCACTTCTCCTATCTCCTGGTTACTGCCCACATGTTTAACTGAATTTAAATCATTACCTTTGTGTTGCTCAGGTTTTATTCTAGGAAGTTCGGAGTCAAAACTTCCAAACCATTAACTTCAGAGGATCAATACTTTGTCAACAAAAAAAAAAAAAACCAACCCAAAACCAAAAAGGCAAAAGAGTGAAATCAGCTCTTTCAAATCAATTCCATGCTGTTTCTAGTTAAGAAAAAAAAAAAAAAAAAAGAAAAAAGACCGTGAACACAGACAAAATAGGCAGGTCAGAATTCTTTATTTCTCTAGCAAAGCCTATGCTTGAGACTCTGTTCCTATGGTGTGTTTTGTGCAATGGTGTAGCACAAAAGAATCTCAGTGGAAATCAGCCTCTGGCAGCACAAGGATGGGCCAGGCATAATTTCTGTGACCCTGGAACATACACCTGGGGAAGCCAGCACTTGGACAGGTGTAAGTCCCCTCTTTACCTCATGGTGGGAATTTCTGGAAAAGTGAATGCAGTCTGAGCTTAAAAACTCATGAAGGACTAGATCAAAATTAAAGTCTCAGATATGTAAATGTTGAATTATTTTGCTTCACAGTAATTGGGGATGATTTTTCCCCTCATTAATAACCCCACTTGAAGATAATAACTAGCTCTTCTTTCAGCTTCAGAGATGAGACAAGCACAGAGATGAGATGCAACTACTTCACTGATGACTGAGTGATAACGGAGTCCCCTGTCTGCAAAGTAATAATCATGATATAATAATCCAAATACCAATCCCAATTGTATGTACTGGCTATATTAATACATATCTTATTCCTCTTTTTTTTTTTTTTTTTTTTTTTTTTACACATCCCTAATAAACAGAAAACTCTGTTTTAGTTTTATTCATCTGCAATTCCTAATACTTAATTTCCTACCTATCCAGGCTCATTAAATAGATGAGGAAACCTTACAACAGCTGATAGAAAAACTGTCTCTAGCCATTGAAATGAGGTAATTTCTCATGCAACACCAGTTACATCAATAGATAAGAGAGCCAGAAGGAGAAAAAAGGTTTCATTTAAAAATGAAGAAAAGAGAAACAAAACTGTTTAAATGTTGCACTGAGCCCTAGAGAACAAACGTGGAACTCATCTGTCAGTACCCACAAATCACCACTTTTACTGCTTGTTTAACTTGGTCAGTACTGGTTTCAGTACATTTAAGTTAGTGTCTGGAGAACAGTGCATTTTTATTCTGATCCCAAGTTGGCTCCCAGTGATTGATGATTGCATTGAAGGAGTAGGTGGTATTCTGGATCACATCTTTCAGGAAAAAATCTATCTGGGTTTAAAAATCTGTAACATTACTTGAGATTTTCGTAATTATTCATAAAGCACAAAAAACCAAACTAGCATCATCTCAAAGCAAAGTTTTAGGTCTGGAATGTCTTTGGATATGTATTTATCATTTGCAGTTTGCCACTATTTCTCATGAGACATAGATGACATACTAAACAAGACAACAGTAATTACTTACTACACAATTACTTCTGATTTTAGGGAAAAACTAGTTTTGTATCACATATTGTATGGAAATACTTTCCAAAGATTTAGTTTTTAATGGAGACAACTGCTTCTAGCCAGAAGTCTGTTATTATAATCTCAGCATAAAATTTACATGACAAGGAAAAGAAAAGATTTTAGGATCATAATATCATTAGCTTTTAAATTCCAGTGACAGTAACATGCATGTGAACGTGCACAAATATATTAGACTTATGGTCATTAATTTGAAGATAACTAGCATTTAAAGCCATAAGAAAATAAGTAAAGTGTCTAGCAGCTAGACCTGATTAGGAATTTTAGATGGTTTGAAAACAAAACTGAGAAGAAGAAATAGTGTTCAGGTCCCAGTACAGCAAAGCACATAGGCACTTCATCATGTGCTTTTGTTGAACTGGGGCGGAAACAAGGCTCTAGAGACTACTAAAAACAGATAAAGAGGGAATCTAAAAATATATTTGAATATTCAATTTAGAAGGAATAGCAGATCTTTCAAATACTGGAACAAAGTTAAAGGCTATCTCAAAGGGGGAAAAAGAACTGAAGAGGAAGTAGAGTCTCAGCTATCATTTAGCTTCCTGGAGGCTGCTGAATTTGTAACAGGCAAAAGGTAAAAGGAACACTAACACGATTAACAGTGAATGAGGGACTATCTGCTACACTGATAATGTCTTTTTTCTGTGTGTGATGGAGGGAGAAGCTGATGGATGGATAACTTTGTATTTCGTTGCTTTTCCTAGTGTGGTATGTAGGGAATAGGTGACGGTTATGTAAAGGATGGAAAGTTGTTCACATATGCAAATTACTCCATGCCCAATAACAGTTTTCAGTGATATTTTTTAGTGGGAACAGCTGAAACAGAGCACCAGGGAATTGAAAACTACTGCTGTGATGAAGTAATTCAAAATTGTGTACTGATAAAGTGAAATGCAAGGACAACATCAAAGAATGCAATGAAACCACGGTTCTTATGAAGCCTGTGGCAACATTTCCACTACTTTGAAGCAGCCACTCTCTCTAGAACTAAGCTTAGATGGAGGTGTTTTAGTCCTGATTTTAGCCTATCTCTTTCTTTGAAGTATGAGCAACCTTTTTGGGGACAGAAAAGGAGTAGGCATGATATCCTTGCTCATATTTGACTTTCAGCTCCCTTCTTCACTGAGCAATCCACTGGATATTTAATTATCCTACAACAAGTAAGGAAACTTCAGCACAAAGCATTGAGATCTCCCCTTCTCTGCTCCAATTTTCTGACCCCTACACAGCCCATACAGAGAGGTGTAAAGCATAAAGACATTCCCTGGGGAATGAGAACCCAGGAGAAAACTAAATAAAGGAGTTTCATGCAAGTGCTTCAAGTGTGGGATGCACAAGCATGAACAAGAGTTCCTGCTCAGTTGTATAAGAAATCCTCATCCTTTATTTCTTGAAGGAAACCTTGACACCCTGCAGAGCTGGGCACATGCCATGAATCCCAAGTGGAAGCTGGTAACCTACTCAGAGAGTTAAAAACAAGATCCAAGCCACCCTTCCCTTGCCAGTTTCTTCTGCTGGCTTAGTGCCATGGTTTCAGCTGGGATAGAGTTAAGTTTCTTCCTAGTAGCTGGTACAGTTCTGTGTTTTGGATTTATGATGAGAATAATGTTGATAACACACTGATGCTTTTAGTTGTCGCTAAATAATGTTTATACTAAGTCAAGAACTCTTCAGCTTCCCATACTGCCCTGCCAGCAAGCAGGCTGGGGGCACAAGAAGTTGGGAGGAGATGCAGCCAGGACACCTGACCCCAACTGGCTGAAGGGATGGATATTCCATATGGCATTATGCTCAGTATGTAAATCCTATGGGCAAAGTTAGCTAGGGCCACTGCTTGGGAATTGGCTGGGCACAGGTTGGCAGGTGGTTAGCAATTGCATTGTTCATCACTTGTTTTGTATTTTCTAATTCTATTACTATTATTAGTAATTATTTTTCTCCTTCCTTTTCTAGCCTATTGAACTGTTTTTATCTCAACCCATGAATTTTTTTTCCAATTCTCTCCCCCATCACACTGGGCAGGGGGGAGTCAGCATATGGCTGAGTGGTGTTTAGCTGCCTGTTGGGTTAAACAATGACACTCAGACATCAGTTCTGCTTGTCAGATTTTGTGAATCCCACTTTCTAGGCACTTAATTCTACCCTCACCTTAAATAGCAATTATGAATTCCAGTAGAAAGCAAGAGCCTTAAAGGTAAATAAACCTCCATGCTCACCAAAAGTTAATGCTCATTGTGAAATTGGCCAAAAAATTAATGCAGAAGGTGTTCTAGGAATACAAATCCAAAGTATTCCCATGCTACTATTGACTCTAAACTGTCTATTTTCACACAGAGAAGGAGTCACTCCTAAAATCTCATGCTCAGCAATGTCAAAAAGGCAAAAGAAAAGACTGGGAATTGTTAGGAAAGGTCTAGTGAAAGAGGTAAAAAACATCTGTAGAAAAAACAGCTGTGGGAAGCTCTACCGTCCTGAATGCTGTGTGCTTTTCTGGCCACTGCAGCTGGAATATGATATTGCACAACTACGCACAGCACAGAGAAGGGCAGAGAGGACCCTGAAAAGTATGGAACCACTCACTATACATTGGAGTTACCCGCTTGGAAAGCAGACAACTGACAGAGAATATGACAGTGGTCTACAAACTCCCTACCTGTACAGAGAAAGTATCTTGGGAACGGATAAATTATTTTCCACAATACAGGAATTAGGGGGAAACTAATTAGATTATCAGGCAAATGGTCAAAACTAAAAAGTAGGAAGCACTTTTTCACACAACACATAATTAAATGGAGACTTACTGCACACAGTATCACGGAAGCCAAAAGTATGAACTGGTTCAAAGTGGATTAGACAAATTAATGGAGAACAGATATGACAAGGGCTATTAAAATAATGGTATGGATCCAACCTCTGCTTCAGGAAGTCCCAACATGTAAATGAAGCAGCAGTTACAGCAAACACAGGATGACTCTACCTTGCTACAAAGAGATCATAAAACCAGTGAGAATTATTGCTATGATAAAAAAATTAGCTATTTGGGCAAGAGCACAGGAAATAGTACAAAGCCAGGAATGAGCCCTCCCCTGTGCCCTCCCAGCTTTGGGAAATCAGCTGTTCAGAGGTTTCCTCAGCTGCAGGGGTCTGAGAGAGGGCAAAAGGCAGCCGGCAGGATGCAGTGTCAGCCAAGGAAGAGACACAAAAGGTTGGGAACTGCAACACCAGAGCACTTCCACAGCTTTGCAATTGCTGTTTGGATTCCTCAGCTCCATCTCTGTTGTGCAAAACATCATAGACCAAAGGCTGCAGTGCTTACCCTGCACCAAGGAGCCACAAAAGCACTGGTGATAGAGCTGACAGGGGTCTATTACTTCCCAGAGCCTCACCTGCTTCCTAACCTGGCACTGAACTGCTTTTGTCTGTACCAAGGACTTCCTTGGAGCTACCATGGAGGTCTCCTACATAAGATTACACTGTGTCTGAAAGACCTAGCCTAAACGAAAGCTCAGCAAATGTTAAACCTTTGTTTTAATATAAATCAAATATGTCTAGATGATTTAGGCAACTCTGGTAAACTAACTGTACTTTCCAGAGAATATTAGCAAAACAGCTGTATGGAGTATGAGCACCCTTCTGAAACTTTAGGTTCATTTATTCAAACTAGAGTAGAATCTGTCACATCTTCACTGACAGCACAGGATTCCGAAATGAGAAAAAGATGTATAAATACATAGACAAACTGCTTAGAATTAGTCTTTCTAAATAAGATTTAAACTGACTAATTAGTCAGCTCCTTGTCTTTCATAAGGAAGTGAAAAAGATTTATTGGTCCTGGGGAGCACTGGGAGCAACACTCACATTTTGCAGAAAGCCAAGGCAAATTCACTCATTGAACACGTGAATGCAAGAGAATCAATGACAGACATCAGGATGCGCTTTGACATACTCTAATCTTACCCGTAGTTAGCTCTGGCTCTCCCTGTTCATAAGGGATGGATTTATTTCAGAAGCAAACAGACAAATTGCTTGGTCTTGCTTGGTAATCTTATTAAATGACAGGCAAGTGAGACTTGTATTTTTATGGAAAACAGAAACATGTAGGTATAAGGCTTGGATTAGTTGAGGTCATCTTGTCCCTTGTTGCTGATCTATCTATTCCCGCTTGGTTGATATTGTTCCAGCAGCTGTGCCACCTCAGGCTGTAATTTCAGCACTTCCAGAAAACTAAATGGTATTTGGCTGGCCTGGACTCAGAGAGAAGATTGCTTGTGGAAAATTCAGGCATCACAGGAGGCATATTCTTCTCTCAAAATCAGTTCCCCATGGAAGAGAAAAAGGGTTGTTTGTGGACAACAAAAAATTGCCAGGATTTGCGTTTACTAGACACTGGAATACATTACAGTGAAATAATTCCTACAAACAATTCATCAGCTTGTAAAAGATGCATTTAGCTAAAGACAGAGGAGTCAGCTGAGACTGACAGAACGTGTCACATCCACATGGACTGGGGCCAAGAGGTGGTGAAAGCAGAAACTCCTCTTGCTCAGGCAACATATATCTGAAAATCAGCTGGGCGTCGCACTGTTGCTGGGGCAGTTGGGGCTGGGGGAGGGGTGGGAATGAGAGGGGCCCTGATGGTTCCCAGGTGGTCTGATATTTTAGAAGCAAGTCCTTGACACCTTCAAAGCCACAAGCATGAGAACTTTTCTGTCTGAAGGCAGTCCTCCAGTTTTGGCAGCTCCTGAGCATCAAATCAGAGCATCCAGAATAGGATTCTTGATGTATTTCATGCATTAAAAAGAACAGGTCTTGCTCCTGTTACTTCTGCCCTTATGACAGAGTGTCTCAAACAAGGCAAGTGATACTTTATTAGCAGCAAAAAGAGAAATGCCAATGTGCTTTAGCTGATGGCTTTTCTGGGAATAAGGGAAAGCTCAACCTCTCAGCGTCCATGGGAGTGCAGGGAGTCCCAGGTGCTCTGTACCCATGGGCATTGCAGGCCTTGCTGCACCCAGCAGCACTGCACACCGACAGAACTGTTGTCTGGTGCACTCTGAATTGGGGTGTGATCAATTATCACAGTGCATAAGCTTTGCAGGCAAAGCAGCAGAGGTTTCTGCAGTCTCCCATCAGCTGTGCTAAAGGCATTTTCAGTCCTACATTTCCAAGCAATGCCCTGCGAATTACTCTGGGATGCGCAGAAGTGGCTGAAGTCCTTTTCTTTAATAGGAACCAATTGATCATGTCTACTCTCTAAGAAATGAAGAAAGAATCTCAGAGTTGTTTTAAAGGATTGCAAAGTAAGTGGCTGCCAGTGTCAGAGGAATGTAAACAACAATTTCTTTGATAAAGTGACCAAGGTACTGTTGCTTTGAAAATGTCACAACACTTGTGTTGCAATAACTAGTAAGCTTTGTAATAGCAAAAGGCTCTTTTCAGCAGAAATTGGATTTCATCTTTTTTCCTTGTTTAGTCTTTTTGTTACTTAAAAAATAAAAATGGAGCTATAAAAGACCATTTGCTAAAAAGCCTCCCAATACCTTTATACTAAAAGGTCAGGTCTTTAGGAAGTATGAAATGCCCCTTTCTTAAAGAGCTGAGCAAGAAGGATCATACATGAAAAATAGAGCTAACCAAAGGGAACAACTAGGGAAGGGGAGTCAGTAACGTTATGGCTTTTTTTCCTTTTGCACTAAGCCTGGTTTTACATTGCAAACCTATGCCTCCTTTGTTTTATCCACTTAGTTTTCACCTGCAGGTATGACCATACAATGAAATGCAATTGAGTTGCACTGATTTAACTAATTACTACCTGTCAAGTGTGCCACCCAAGCCAGTATCCCTCATTTCCTCACCCTACCCCAACTGTGAGACAAAACATGTTAGCTCAAATGTCAGGTTTATGCTGATTTGTCCAAGGACAAATATCCAAGGACAAGCTTCATATCAAAAATGTCCAAGATGTCCAAGAACATGCTTTATATCAAAACTGGTAGTAGGATAATTTTAGTGGTGCAGGCAGTGAGCAGCATCTCACATGGGTTACACACATAGTCATATCTGTAATCTCAAGACCTCTCTGGACATGGATTTATTCATTGTCTGGAGCATGCTACGCTGTGACATCTGGTTGGTGTTTGCACATGCAACTATTGCAGAAATAGTTAGCAGTGACAACACACGTACAGTGTATTCCTCTTTACTCTGCCAGCTAGTTGACTGATGCAGAAGAGACCAGTATGACCTGAAATAAGAGGTGGATCCTGCCAACTAACAGCAAGAAATGGTCAATTTTAACACACAGGCTCAAAATGCCCATGTGAAGATGTTGGTCACGTACACCTCACATCTGAAAATGACAGAAACTTTATAAAGTTAAAATCACTACTGCATCAGAGCAGAAATTACTGCTTTGTCATAATAGCCCATCTCCAAACCTGCCTACCATATATGAAGATGAAAAACCCTTTACACAAGTCAGATAACAGTGCAAGATTTCCCCTTGACTGCAGTGGTTGATTGACTGATGGTCTGTACAAACTGACAGCCTTTCTTATTTTCTTTTTAGCAAAACAGTGTAGGTAAACATTGACTTAGAATTCTCTCATCTTCAATTTGATCATGGCTGATTGGAATGTCTCTGCCTATAAAGATAACAGAATTAGTAGTCCATTAGTTAAGCAATCATGACTTCTAGTCAAGCTCCTGTACTGTGATTACTTTGTGGTATCTGACAATCTTCCCACAACAGAGCAGGCAATATAATGAATATCTCGCAGAAATCTGTTCTTTCAACTTCTTCCTGCTAGAACAGCAGTGTGCATTTGAGGGATCCCTTCCAGTCTTGCACTATCCCTCTTTTTCTATCAGCAGCAGACATGCAAGAACTCAAACTGCAGATAACCAGATGCTACCTGCTGCTTTGCAGTATTTTCCAGTTAATGACTTTCTGCCAAACCAAGAGGACATTTCAGGTAGGTGCCAACAGGGCTTGTCTCAGTGCCAGTGCTAGTCAATCTTTTCATTAATTACATGGTAGGTGAGCTAGAGAGGGCACTTTTAAAATCAGCAGTGGGCACTGAGCTGATGAAGTCTACAAGTAGGTGAAAGTTGCACTGATTTTAGCTGGGATAGAGTTAAATAGCTTTGTAGTAGCTTTTATGGTACTCTGTTTTGGATTTGTGAGTGCACAACGGTACTAACACATCCCATTTTAGTTATTGCTGAGCAGTGCTTGTACAGCATCAAGGCCTTTGTTTTTTCTCATGCTACCCCTTCAGTGAGTAGTCTGGGGGTGCACAAGAAGTTCAGAAGGGACACATTCAGGACAACCGACCCCAGCTGACCAGAGGAATATCCCAGACCACATGACATCATGCTCAGCAATAAAAGGTGGGCAAAGAAGGAGAAAGGGAGGGCATTCAGTGTGATGGCATTTGTCTTTTCAAGTAACTGCTACATGTGGTGGAGCTCTGTTGTCCTGGAAATGGCTGAACACCTGCCTGCTGATGGGAAATGGTGAATGAAATGCTTTACTTATGAAAAGGTCTTTATTTCAATCCATGAGTTTTCTCATTTTACCCTTCTGATTCTCTCCCTTTTCCAGCTGTGGCAGGGAATGAGTGAATGGCTGTCTGAAGCTAAGACGCCTGCCAGGGTTAACCTACGATAAAATGATAAACAGGGTAAGAATTCAGAATAATTTTCATAAAATGGTGAAATGATCTCAAATCACCATGGTGAAATCTGCAAAGACAAGCATGACATGCTACAGTTAGGAAGGAGAAATCAAATGCAGAGATGCAAAATGAGGAGTGACTGCCGAACCAGCAGCTCTGCAGAAAGGGATGCAGGAATTACAATGGACCACAAACCAGTTGTGAGTCAAGATCCTGCTGTGAAAAAGCTGAAATTTATCTGGAAACATACTAACAAACATTTAATATATAAACCATGGAAAGCGCTTATTCCTTTGTAATTGGCACTAACAAGATCTCAGCAAAACTTCAGTCTGGGCCACTGCTCTTTAAGACACCAGCAAGTTGAAGGCTGCCCAGAGGAGACCTGAAAGTGTAATCAGAGGCCTAGATAGTATTAACTGTGAAGAAAGGCTAAGAACTGGGCTTTAAAAAGTCGGAAAATCAGTTCTCTCTTTCAAGTCATGATCAAAGCCTAGCTTATGCATTTCCCTTGCCACAGCAGGCACCATCATGTTGATAGGATCTGGCTGCCCAAACCTGCCCCCTTTTTTTGTCTCAAAACTTAAATTATGAAGGGAATAGACATCTCTGAAGTCATCCAAAAAATGAGCTAGTTCCATTTTAAAATATTTTGATTCTGAGCTGACCATGAATTGGGACTAAAACTACAGTACAGGAAATCTACTGCAAAATAAGTTGGCCATGGGCTCACATTAAATTGTGTCTTCTCTCCCTGTGGCATCTGGTGATGAAGCCCAATGCCAGTCTGCTGTTAGCATGTTGAATGCAGTGAGCTGTGAGTGAAGATTTAGCTTCTGTAGTCTTAACTTACAGGAGCATATCAGTGACTATGAACCAAACAAACTATATGCAAAAAACCAAAGCAACAGGCTGAGTTCTGCCTTTATAATGAACTGTTTCCTAAAAGGTTGACTGCTTGACACCCTTTATTAATTCATTACAGGCCACTCGCAGATGTAGTGTCTGAAAAACAACTTTTGCATGATGTACTTTCTGAATTCCTGAGACTGATGTGTTCTCCAGAGGGCATAATAAGAGCTTTTTTTTTTTTTTTTCAGTCATTCGGAGACCATCATTGACTCCGTGTCTTGACTTGGTCTGAAGGGAATTACTAGATGCTTGAGACATTCAGTCAAAAAAATAACAACCCAGACTGATTATAAAGCGGCTTTACCATGTGGCAAGAGAAAAGCTGAGGGCTTGTGAATCTTTCTGCTGTTACTGCAAAATGAAAATTAAACAAAAATATGCAAAATAAGATAAACATCCCTTTCCTATAACTTGGTTATGCCCTCGAGTTACATGATAAAAACAGGAACATGCCATAGGTATTTGTTGTCTCTTACAACAGCTTGTTCCTACGGTACTGATGTTTGTCAGAAACTGCAATTTCATTTAGTTTATATAATTCTTCCAGCAGAGCTTACTGAAGTATTTTTGCATTGATGCTAGAGATTTTAACCCATTTATTATGCATAACTATAGAGAAAAGCAAGGAAAAATACCAGTACCTGTGTGACTGGAAAAAGAAACATAGCCATGGAAAAGTTGATTATATCCAATTTTCACAGAAAAGTTTAAACTTTGTCTCCATAAAACAACTGCATTAACACTTGAAATGCTTGTATCTCAGTGAAAGATCTCTGTTGCCTCTTGGTGGCTTAAGACTTACTGGTTTGTGAATTCATAGTTGGAAAACCACTGATGAAAGCAAATGAGTCCCAGACACGTGGGAGGCCATGATGCCACCAACTCTCACACGTTTGAAGTTGTTTCATTGTTTTCAAGATATCCAGCTACTTACTGCGTTTTTCTACTGGAATGGTTTCGTGTCTTCATTCCTGGGAGTGGTAGGGCAGTGGGAGCCCCATGCCAGCACTGTGTGCTACTGCTCCATGGCAGAAAGAGGACAGGGACAGGCATAACATTTGGACTCTTTGGTTTTTTACCTGTGCATGGGAATTGGGAGCTTGATGTTATGAGGGAACGAGGGATCAAACCATGTGCTTTAGGAAGAGGGCAGGAATAGGGCAGAAGCTGTGACAGGATGCTCAGCTGCTGAGTTGTGCAGTCTGGGATGGGGACTGGCCCCTATGATCCCTCAACAGCTGGAATGTGTCAATGTCTCCCATTGATACCACAGGAATGGTTACATTTCACCCATCTAATCCAAAGAGGTGCTTGCCATCCCTCCCACAGCCTAGTCCCATCCAGCCGCCTGGTCCCATCCAGCCATCTGGTCCTGCGTGATTCCTTCTGCAGCCAGGGGAATGCCATGGGAATGCCAGTGTTGGGATGCTCACATACAGACATGCACAGGCACTCGTGCACACACACGCCTCCAGCCTTCTGCTTCCATCACTCCCTTGCATGCTCTTTCTTTTGTCAGTTCTACTTTCCTACCCAAGCAGCACTGAGGATTTAGTAAAAGCCCATGGGTCCCCTGTGTTATAAAATTAGGTCTCTACAGGTGTCAGAAGAATGCTGTGCCTTGGCATCCAAATAGCTTCATCTCAGTTAGTAGATAAACTGAATTTCCTCTTGAAGCTAAAGCACTCCCCATCTTCTCTTCCCATGGATCTGCTTCCCCTTATGACCACAGAATGCAGCATAGAACAACTCGAAACAGATTAGAGAAAACCACTGCGGACACTTGAGAAATCCTGTGACAGCACTACGAAGCAGATAAGCAGAGGAGGGGGGGAGAGTAGAGAGAAGAGGAATAGCTTTCGGAGACTGCTTGGCAGCAAAGTCAACGCTTGAAATATCTGTGGGGAGTTTGAAAGCATTTCCTAACATCAAAAAATGCGAAAAAGAAAAAGAAATTTTGATCAATGACTTATTGCCCTTGATCTAAGCAAAAGAATCCTAGCCAGTTAGAAATAACAGAAATCTGTTTTATTGTAAAGCTGAAGTTTTCTGTGTTTTGACAGCTGGGGCTCATGCTTTTGGCTGGCTTATTTGCCAGCCTTAAAATATTCATCAGCAAGTTGCCAGGTTTTTGTCCTTTCAAATTGAACTCTAACGATGAAAGAGAAGGTGCTGGAGAGATTTTAAGCACGATTTTCTCTTCCCTAAAACAGACCTTTGTGGCCTGAATTCACATGACCAGAAAAAGAGATTTCTATTCCCTGGCCAAGTTTCTGGTGAATCACTTGCTGGTCACAGAGCCAAAATTCACTTTCTGGAGCATGGGAAGTGGTGGTTCATTTGTGATGAAGACAGCCCTGTCGCCTTTGTTGAGAGGAAATGAATTAACAGTATGTATTCTGTGCATAAGTCTGGAGAGAGATGAACTAAACTATTCCAGATTGAAGCATCCTTACTGAAGAACAAACTGGAACACACGTTAAACTGAAAAGTCAAATCTGACTCTGAAAATGATCGACAAAATTTTGGTGTTGGTGGCTCCAGGATCAACTCAGATGTCTGACGAAGTACCCAAGCAAATTAGTGTCACAGAACTTTATGGTTTTGATGCAAACCTTTACATTACTATTCTGATGTTACTTTATCTTAATGCTTCTATATTTTGACACACTTACTTATTCTAAGAATTCAAACCATGCTCTTCTACTATTGTGCAATTGTTCATCGTTATTTCTTGTGCTGCTTTCATTTAGTCATTTAGTTTTTATCATTCCATTTCATTTCATACCTGTACAACTTAGGGGCTTTCTTAGATGAACTGGCTATAAAGTGAAAAACATTAAATCATTTAATATCTGCTAGGAAGACTGAACTCATCTTCCAAAAATTCAGGATCAGTCATATTGACTTTGTATCTGAAAAATCTACTTTCATCAACTCTGTCGTTAGCATCCTTTACTTGCCCCAGACTGATCACAATTTTTGTCATGTCATTTTTTGTTTACAAAGTCCTTGCAAGTGCTCCACATTTCACTTTTCAGACTGATCATACATTTCCAGGATAAGGAATTAAGTTTCTTTAGTGGATATGAAGTGGTGACAAACTCTTTTTACTCAGGGACAAGTTAATATGAGAAGTTACAATGCAGAGACTAGCACTCCATAACTGAAAACTGAAGGTGCACTACTGTGTAGGATCAGGTCCTTCAGGCAGTTCCAGTTTCACCAACTGATAGCTCAAACAGACAGCTGTAATGTAAACTAAGGTCAAAAAGCATCTCAGAGTTTACATAGTCAAATTTTCAAAGGGCCTTTGACATAGTCTCCAATCCTGTATAAAGCCAGGGTGGGCAACTACATATGGATGTCTCTGGTCTGCACTGAGAGATGTTGCCTGATGGGACAGGACACTGGGCTGCAAATTAGGGGAAGGCAGAGGAAGGCACTGGCAGAAAGGGGGAGCAGCGAAGAGGAAAATGTCTCTGGTCATGTCTATGCTGGCATACAAAGCAAGGCCTGGATTTAGATGTCAAACCCTTGTCCACTTTCATTAACCACTGTGGGTTTGGCTTATACCAACTAGCACTATCCCAGGATAACGTATGGGCATGATTTAGGCCACAACACATACCAGGACTGTTCCCAGTGAGCAGTCTGGATTCAGGCATCCTATTTTGAGTGGCTAATAAAGTTTAAGAATAAAGTGTGGATGCAAGTCATGCAGGGACACTTGCAGGGCCAGAAAACAGGCCTTGACTTATTCTATTTTGTAATGTAATACTTACACCAGGATTATGCCAAACATACTGTATCATTTGTGGAATGCAGTTATTCTGAGCAGAAGGACGGATATTTGAGAAAGTGAGCGACACTGGTGAGAACAAACAGATGTTTACAGATTCAGTCTTCACATGCAAAACTGTTGGTGCATGTTCAAAGTTTTTTTCTGAAGACGCGTCTCTTGTTATCTTAACATCAGTAAACAGTGGCTCAATGTGTTTTCCTATTTATTGTGACTTGCTTATCCAGATCCTCCATATATTCCAGGACACAGTCACTAAATTTAAAGTTGCAAACAGATTTGTTGTCTCAGCACACTTGTAAGAAACATTTAATTTTACATTGCCAATTCTCAAATATTTCTACACAGTCTGGCTGGGCAAAACAGTAAGGAACTGGTGTAACTCAGCGATGAATTAATGGCTCGCTCACTAATGCAAGCTCTTATGTTCCTCTTTAGCAGTTATTGAGCCAGACATTTTGGAAGAGTTTAATCAAAATCCTCATCAAAAGCCAAATGAGTGGATTTTAAAGAAAGTTTAATTACAGTGGTCAAACCACCCTGCATGATTTGCTTGATTTGATTAACGTAATGAGGAGCACATTTAATGAGAAATGCATTAATTCATTCAAACAAGTGGTTTTATCAGAGGTATTAAGCATCATCCCAGATTATGTACAGCAGAAGCTATTATAGCAAAAATTGACTGAGGTCAAAGCAGTAGTCATGCCATAATTACAAGCACTCAGCTGTAATCTACCAGTTGAACTTGGGCAGTGCTCATCATGACTGAAAAAGCAGGGTCCCCATTTAAAAGACCCCAAACCACAGAGTTTTGCTTCCATTTCACAGCTGGGATCTCCATCTCTTTCTTTCAGATGTTCAGATGATTTGGGATTTAATTCTCTTGAGTTTCAGATGCAGGTATTATTAGCAAATGATAAAGCAAGAACTCAAAGGACCCCTGATACTAACCCACCACACACCCTTAAACGAAATGAAGTATTCCCCATTTGCTTTGCTTTACCTCCTTCCCATCTCTGTGATGTCTTTGGGGCACTCCTAACCTGGAATACAACAGCTCTGGGGGAGAAATATTATTTTCCTTCTGGGAAGGAAACCTCCTTGGAAAAGAAGAAAAATTGGCCTCATGCATAAAATATTTGAGAAAAAGAAGAAAGAGTCTCCTTTACACCTTGCTTTCTTTAACTGCTATCTTTAGATAGATTTCAGCCCCTATATCCTAACTTTCCTTTTCCAGGACTCCTCCCCATAGGTTTTACACAGCACTCTTCACCTCCACCCTCTCCACTGGCACATCTCCTCCAGTGCCCCCTGTTCTATTTCTCAGCAGCTGCTAAATCTTTTCTCTCTTTTATACTACCCTGACCACTGTTACCTTTTTGGCTTCTGCCATGCTCCCTTGCCTTTATTCAGTCCATGACTTGTTATTTCTGTAGTGTCTGTGCTACCTCTGTGTGAGCTGCCTTTCCTGCTACTTTTTATTGCATCTTTATAGCACTGAAACAGCTTTGATTTTCAAGTGCTCTACTTCTCAGCCTGCTCTGCTTCCTGAGCACTTTTCAAGCACTGTTGCACAGTGGACTATCTATGGCTCATCTTCCAGCAGCTGCCACCAGCATCTGGCGAAGGAGAACAGCTTTGAAACTGCTCCCCAAGTGGACAGGAGGCTTGCCCAGGAGCTGAGAGGTGGAGCGTAAGCCCAGTTGCAGATAGGATCCTCTGGTATTAGGTGCATACTGACGAGTGAAGTCTGGCGTGGGGGCCATATTTTACCTCCTGATTAAGTCAGCAGGAGTATGACAGTAAGACACTAATATTAAGGTGCCTAGATGAATGTAGGTGCCAAGATCCACCTGCAGGATGGGAAGTTTGGATGAAGACCTTTACAAAATAAGCTGAAGTAAAAAACTTAAAAAAAACAGGCCTAAGGATTTATTTGCTATATTAATAGAAGATGAGAAAGAAAACTATTCCTGCTGAGCAGAAAACCATCACCCTTAGGATTATTTCTGCCACTTGCCTTTAAACCACAAGGAAAAGAGTAAAAATTGGAACCAGAGTCTCTTTATTTTAGAGAAATCTGACTGCAGCAAACTACCAGCATACTGTAGTATGCTGGAACCCTCAATGCTGGCATATAAATGTATGCACAGAGGAAAGCATTGACAGTAACAACCTCACCAGTACACTCAGCAATTCCGTCTTGGAATAAGCAACCCAAATAGCATGTATTGTCTCACTAGAGAAGCTGCCCCTTGATGTCACATTTGGTATCCTTGAGTAGAATCTAGGTACAAAATCACAAAACATAAATTGGTAGAAGATCATATCTTCAAATACGTTTTTCCACTATCTCCCAGGCCAGGCTTCAAGCAGCCAATGAACCTTGATAAACTTATCATCTGAAGAAAATTTCCCAAGGACCAATATATCTGACTATAACAGAGCGATAAACGCAAAAATTGCAATTTAGCTCCATGGCCCTCAAAAGAAAAGTCTTCAGCATGAGATTCTCAGCATGTCCCTCCCCAAATACAAACTACTTCTTCCTGCATACCATGTGCCCTCTGTACCATAGTGAACTCACACTGACAATTAATGTGTGAGAGAAAAATGTGGTCAATAACAAGAAAATGTTTCCCAAAACAGCCACTCTCTCTCTGATCATTCAGCCTTCATCCTCAAGGGAATTCTACAAAAGAAACTAGAAAGATTAACCTGGGATGAAAATTAGTAATTGGATGGGACACCAAAAATGGTTGATTCCAAGGAGAATGCTAATTTCATGACACATTGCAAATTACCTCAATACGACTTGCTAATCTCAGTTTCTCAGGAGATAATTACCTGGGCATTTCTTCTATCCTGTGTTCAGTAGAGCTGAAGACCTTATTACTACTCCTCTTAGTAACATCCCCTCTGTTCCTTTCATCTCAAAGTACCTGACTGATTAATATAATGAAACTGAACTCAGATAAATTGCTTCTGATCTTTGCTTATCTGGCTGTTTGCTAGTTACATCCCCGCTTCTGGTTTTTGCTCCTCAGACTTGTTTGGTTTTTCCTATCAAGTGTACTGATAACAGATACCGCCTCTCTCCAAAGCTATTCTTTCTGAGTGTTATGAATATTCCCTATTCACCAAAAAATCTGCCCAACCAGCCTCCAGTTTGGAAATTTCAAGCGTGGTTCCAGATATCGCTCCAGTTCTGACTCACAGATTCCTTTTTGACTAGTTATATGGATTTTAGTCCAGCATTATTCAAGCTCTCAACTGTTTCAAAGAAATATTTGGGTTTATGCAGAGAATTGGAATGCAACTTCACTGGCCAAACATCAGTCACTACTAAAAGGAAAGGAAGCATCGTTAACTCAGATCTTTCTAAAATGAAAGTGAAACATGACATGCAGAAGATCCAGAAAAATATAGTTCAACACAGGGCTGTTATGTACCACCCCATCCAGTCAGAGAAGAAAATTTTTATTGTCAGTTCTCTCTGATACTTCCCAGGTACTGAAGTAGTCTTTGGCAATCCTCATTGCAATGATGTAGTATATTATTTGCTTCTCCCTTTCATCCATGGAGCTCAAAACCACCATAACTTTACCTCCCTGCATCCAAATTCAGTAACTTAGAGCTATAACAGCTTGGAAAAGGCTAACCAGTATCTTAGTAAGGGACTTGATATAATTTTGCCTAGGAAATTTCAGTGTGCAGCCCCATAGAAATTAAAATATAGAATAGAATACCTATAGAATAACATATGTTTTAGGAAGTATTAAATATGCCATCATGTAAAGCTCTCAGGTAACATGCAGATTTAATACATTCTACCAAATGCCATACACTTCCTTGGGCTTGCAGAAGCAGCAGGTATTGTTCTGTTCTCACAGCATGCAGTTCTTGATGCGCACTTGGAAGTCATTCTTTGTAAACAAGTACCTAAATTTTACATCCAGGGCAGAAGTTCTATGTCTTTCTTTCACCAAAAGGTACTCAGAGAAAATTCACGGCAGGATTAAGGAAAGGATTTTAAACCTTGTATTCCTCATCTTATGAAATCGGAAGTTATCTGTAAACCTGACTGCACGCGAGACCTGCAACCTCAGCATTACCATGTACAAAGTAAATGTTTACCCCGTATGTGCCTGTCACTACGGAAAAGCATGGGGAATGTATGGAAAGGATTTTCCTGCAGGTTCAAAGGAAAAGCAGGCCCTCACATCTCTTCCTCCTACTTAGATACAAATCACAATCTTGCTTCCAGCAGAAGATTTGTATCATTGAGCTCTGCTAAGCAGTATGGAGATAATCTTCACCATTGACAATAGAAACTGCTAACGCAATGTAAAAGCTTGACAAAAGCAAAGTATTTGCCAGGAACCAAAAAGCTGGACACTTAAAGCAGCTCACCATGCTGGCTTTCCTTAGCAAGGTGAGTAAGGGACAGGCACTCAGCTATTGGTCCCTTTGCAGTCTCCTAAGAGCTTGAACCTACAGTGCGTCATACCTATGTCCCAACAAGCCATATTTAACTCTCTTCTCCCCATTTGGCTGTGCCACTGCAATGAAAGTTTCTGCAAGAAACTGAGATGCTTCTGGTGCAATAAAATAGCTCCTGTCACTCGTGAGCCAGTGTTTTACTCTGCCTGTGGCACCTGCCCTGGGGCTGGTACCACCATCAGCTTCTCCCATGTGGTGAGGCAGATGGTTTCTGACTTGGCCATCTAGTTTGGATAACCAAGAGCCCACTATCACATCTTTCTGCATGACTGTAAATGTGGAGATCTGGGTGCCAATTGTGGAAGAAACACACAAATTCAGTCCATTAGTGGCTCAACCTTGTTTCCCACCTGTGAGTGGGTAATGTGACAGCATCATTGGGGATGGTGGGAGGAAAGAATAAAGTGAGAAAATAACATGAAATGAGGACGCCCAAGCTGGCAGCTGATGAAAACCAACTTCCATACTCTTGGATGTCTGCAGAGTACCTCCTCAACAGCCCATGGCAGTGAAAGGTGATGGAAGCGCAGGGCACGGCCCTTACCTTCTCATTCTTCCTCTCCTCAGCCTTGCTGGCGGGGCCAGGGGTTCCAGGGCAACCCAAGGGCCCGCTGCCTGCCTCACCGTTGAGATGAGCTGCGCTGACATTGGGTGGGGTGATGGCGGCCGCGGCGGAGGTGAGCGGGATGAGAGGCCGGGCCCCTGGGGCGGGCGGCTGGTGGCCGTGCTGTGGGGAGACGGCAGGGTGCGGCCGGATGGCTGCTGCTGGCAGGCGGGAGGGCGAGCTGGGTGTGCGCAGGGGCGAGACTGTGGCAGTGGGTCGCTCCGGGGCTGGCGCCGGGGGGTGAGCTGCAGAGGGAGGACAGAGCACGGTTAAGTCCCCCATAGAATCATAGAATAAACTAGGTTGAAAAGACCTTTAAGATCATCAAGTCCAACTGTGTTACCCCAGGACTGTCAAGTCCGCTATTAAACCATGTCACTAAAGGCATTGTCTATATGCTTTTTTTAATACTTCCAGTGCCTGATCACCTTTCAGTGAAGACATTTTTCCTAATATCCAACCTAAGCCTCCCCTGGTGCACCTTAAGGCAGTTACCTTTTGTCCTATGACTTGTTACTTGGGAGAAGAGACCAATGCCCACTTCACTGCAACCTCCTTTCTGGTAGTTGTAGAGAGCAATAAGGTCCCCCCTGCCCCTTTTCTTCTCCGGACTAAAAACCATCAGTTGCCTCAGCCCTACCTCATCACACTTGTGCTCCAGACTTTTCATCAGCCTTGCTACCCACTCCAGCACCTCAATGTCTTTCTTGTAATGAGGGGCCCAGAACTGAACACAGAAATCAATCACTGCCCTGGCCCTGCTGGACACACTATTGATGATAAAGGCCAGGATGCGGTTGTTCTTCTTGACTGCCTGGGCACAAGCTGGCTCATGTTCAGCTCCGTCAATCAGCATCCCCAGGTCCTTTCCTGCAGAGCAGCTTTCCAGCAGCTCTGCCGTAAGCCTAGACCATTGCATGGGGTTGCTGTGACCTAAATGCAGGACCTTTACCTTGTTGAACCTCATACCATTGGCCAAAGCCCATTGACCCAGCCTGTCCAGATCCCTCTGCAGAGCCTTCCTATCCTCCAGCAGATCAACACTACCAGCCAACTTGCACTGCCATGCACTGCCAGACCTGGACCTTCAGTGGCTGTCACTGCCACAAGGTGTCTGGGCCTGATGGAGAGCTTAGCTCCTACCCTTAATGCAGCAAGGGGTTTTTTAGCTAAATCCTAGAAATCCCCCTCTGGCTGAGAAAAGCATGTCTGCAGTCACCAAAATAGCTGGCCCTCCATGATGTGACTGTGTAACACCTTCACCATCCCTGCCCATACCTGGCAGCAAGTAAAAGCTTACTGTGTTTTTAAAAATACCTTATCTTGTTCCAGCTGAGCTATTTTCTGAACCTCCAGGACCCCCATCTAACATGATAAGTTTTGGAGCAATGCAAGAAGGGACCTAAAGGGTTACCCTGATGATCCAAGCCTTCCCAGACAGCAATTACAAAGGAAGGTCTCTTGTTTCAACCCTAACAAAAAGATCAACAGCACATCACTGTGCTGCAGAAGACAAATTAAGCAGAAATCCACTGCAGGATTTCTGAGATCAGCCTTGTCTCTGCCAGCAAAGTCCCCATGGGACCACACAGTGCCTTTTACTCGTGCTGAGCAAACCCTGCCTACAAGCACTAGGAATGAGGAATTAGCGCTCGTCTGTTTAACGGTGACCACAACACACTGCCGAGGTCAGCTCCCCAGAGGTTTGAGAGCTTGTTGTATGCCTCATCTTGCAAAAAATGTGACAAAGCTTCATGTCCATTTCCACAATGACGATGTCTGTGAGTTCCAGGTTGGTTGATTGCTCAGGTGTAACCTACATGCTGCCACACTTCACGTAAATACAGATCAGAAGCTGAGTCCACACTCAGACATTCCCTCACTGAAATGATTCAATAGTAGGGCTGGCTGGAAAATGCCCATTTTACAAATGATTTTAAGATTTCACAATCTGGTTTAGTTTTGTCTCAGTGCAAAATCTGAACCTTAGAACATTTCACTGAGCACAACCTACTCACTCACACTACAGTAATCTCTATTCTGGTCAAGGCATTCACCTGGGATGTTAAAACATAGAATCCAGTCACTGTGCTGCTCTTCATAGAGAACATGTCTGGACTGCTGTCTATTCCCTTTGCAACCTGAGCCAGGACAGCACCAATGGCTGAAGTCTGGCTGAACTACATCCATTCCTGTCAAAAACCTTTGAGTCAAACAAATCATCTATTTGACAAAGAAGAATTTTTGTGGAAAATTTCTGACCCACTCTGATCTGTGGTTTTCTTACAAATTCACCTGAAGGATGCATTTTTACGCAGAACCAGCTGGACTTCACTCAGCCTATAGCTAAACAAGGATAGAACAACTCCAACCACTACTTTCCATTTCTATGGTTAACAGCAGCACCCATTACCAGGAACTGAAATGATAAGGAGTGCCATTAATCATACTCACTGCACCAGCTGAGCACTCCTGCCAGGAGGGAATTTCAACCCCCATCCTTATGCTTATTATCTGAAGTAATATGGAACATGATGAGCCAGTGATCATCATATTAGCCCCTCAAAAGCTTACGTGATTCTTCCTAACAGTAACTCCTTGACTCTGTAACATCTTTTTTTATTAAAAGTGCTTATAGCAAATCAACCAAACTATCATTAACCAGTCTTGAATTTGATGTGATTTTACTGTGTAGCACGAGGAAGAGCCTAGAAGTTGTTCTTACAGATGCCTTAAAGATTATTCTTAGTATTAGCTACCATTTCTCCCTCCTTGGCTTACCAAGAACATATACTGGAAAGTGCAATTCCTTCCCAGAGAGCCAGACAGAGCACCACTGGTAATCTTGAAGTGATTCCTTTCTTCTGATTTTCCTATTTGTAAGTGTGATGAGCAACTACTGCTGCCAGAAGTCTAATTTTCCAGGATGGCTAAGCTTGCAGCATCAAGGTTTTGAACTGCTGGTTGTAGGGAGCAATGGCTATTCTAAGTTTAGAGAAAAAGCACAATCATGGAATTTCACCGCATGTACCTGGAAGCAGAACACTGATTTGATAATCTAATATGACTCCTTTCATAAAGGACTTGGTGTTTCCAGACACAAAGGAAACAGAAAACATGAGAAACAGTAAAATAAAAGGCCTGAGAAAAATCAACTCTGAGTAGAGCTCTCTCATTTTATTCTGTAATATCATCTGCTTGCTGTTACAATGTATGCCTTAGCTCTGGGATCTCTGGTTCTGGCCTGTGCTGCATCAAACATGCTATTAATTAGAAATGCTCACTGAAGGCTATTTTTGTTCTACACCACTCATATTTCATTTTGGGTGTATTCCTATATTAATGGCCTTGTGCAAAATTGATTTGTTACTCATGTATATTGCAAGCCAACAAAATCATGATTTGAATACTGTGCCAGCTTGCCTCTCTTGGAAAGCTTTTCCAAAAGTAAGCATGCATTGTCCTGCCCTGCAGGACTAAAGAGGCCTCTGAGGGGCTCTGGTCCACAGGATACTGGTGATGATATCCATTATGGATGATAATAATACTGATAATAATGAAAAATTTCCTTTATTTACTCTGGTAAAAATCTATTTAATTAAAGCAATCTTATATAACTTCTGAAGGGCAGGAGCACTCCCTGCTTAGGAGGTTTTGGAGCAGCTCCATGGTCCCTGGATCACTCTGCCTGCCAACTCCTTGACACTTAAGGTGTCAGAGTGACCTGGAGGAGAAATCTAAAATCAGGGAAGCTGCTGGAAGTGTAGCACAGCAGCACTGTGGGAGGAAGGTGTGGGGCATGGCAGGTACATGGAGTGAAATGATCTGTCACTTCAGTTGACACCTCAGGTATCTGTTGAGCAGAGGATTCTGCACCATCCAAGGTTCAGGTTCACATGTATTTGATCACGTTTCCTTCCCTTTGGTCTGGACTGCCTAGGAAGTGAGATTAGATGGTCACAATGGTGCCTTCTGGTTTCAAAAGTTTTGAATCCATGACCTACACTGCAGTGTATTTCTCATTTGTGCCTGCTCTGTTTTAAATCTAAGACCTCAGTTTTCAGCAGTCACAGTCCTTACTGATCTGCCTTTGTAAACACAATCGCTCACATCCCTATAAAATATGAGAAACAAAATGTTTTAAATTTTGCTATAAAGTTCCACTGCAGGATTTACTTTTACTTTATTCAACAACAGAGCTTTTTAACATCAGTGAAAAAGGAATAAATTGTACTCTACAAAATTGTGCTGTACATCAGAAAGGGAACCTAGAAAGAACAGAGGCCCCCTGGTGTGAGAAACTCTTATTCTTATTTCAAAAAGGTGGAAGTATTTTTCAGATCTTTTGCTTTATCGCTAACACTGCGTCCCATTCTGCTTAATAAATACCTTTCATCACTGAAGCCCAGTGAAATGCTTCCTAATTTTAAGTCTTGAATTACTTGCCCTGCAATAACAGCAATATTTTTCCATCAGCAAGCCAACCGGACTCAGAACTGTTAATCTCCTCAGTATGCAGGGTGCTTGCCTCCACTCAGATAAATTGTATAAATATTTGTAAACATTATAATCTATTTCAGCTGTAGCAACAGAACAATCTGATAAACACAATGTGGTTCCCAGAGATCAATAGAAACCCATAAATATTACAAGCGAATAAAACATACTTTATTCCACATTGACTGAGCTGTGACTAAACCTAGAAAGAAAGCTTCAGGACGGGCAGACTTGAAAGGCTTGTGCTCAAGAGGTACGACATCAATCCTGCCAACACAGGGCAAGAGGCACTGTGCACATACCCATCTGCATGGCGTTGCGGGTCTGGCTGGCTGGCTGCTGAGCTGAATACCTCAAGCAGTTATTCAGCTGTGGAGAGGCCGCCTGTAGCTGGGGATGTGTCTGAGGAGCAGTGATAGGAACAACCGGTCTGACAGCGGTGGCAGCATTGGTGTGACCAGCCCCAATGGGGTGGATGGCTCCTGGGGCTCCTTTTGTTGCTGGAGCTCCCCCAGCTCCGCTGTTCCTGGGCTGCCCAGCTCCCACTGGCACCCTGCATGGAGACAAGGCACAGCATAAGTGTGCTGCAGAGATACAGATGCCCAGCCACAATGCTGATAAGCACTCTCAGTTATGTAGGGGTTCGACATGATACCTTCTCAGGTGTTAAAGCAAACTGAGATACAGCTATATATTTATCTTTACAGGATACAGTTGTAAGCATACTGGAAGACATTTTCAGCCCCTTATCCTATGGGAAGATGTGCAGGGTAAAAATGGAAAAGATAATTTTTCTCATCACATTTTTTCTTAAGCTACATTGCTGTCTGCATAGTTTCTAGTGAAACCACAAATCTAAATTCAGAAGAAATGGGTATGTCCAAAATGTCATTTCATGTGCCAGAGGCTATTTTACAGGCACTAATAGAGCGATAATTAAAACAGATGCAGACATCTTTTCTTAGGACCAAACGTGCATACAACCCCACAGGGAGAAAAGAAGATGGATATCACCAAATCTGTGTGTGGCTGTTGAAGAGGACTGAAAAGCAGCAGACTTGGAAGGGCTTGTCTTGACCGAACACTTACCCTATTGATATAACCAGGCCCAGTTTAAACTTGCTGAGGAAATGCAAAAGGGAAGAGAATGCAGCTGACCTTACTGAAAAGGAAATCCAAATGATAATCAACCCCTTCTTCACTGCTCACTTAAACTGTATGCACAGTTTGTATTCCATCTGGGTGGCTGGGGAGACTTCCTATGCAATGAGTTCAGCCTAGGGCAGGTCTTGGTCCTCTTACGACTGAGCTAGAAACTCTCTGACCAGGGCAGGAGGACACTGGGGAAGATAGAAGGATATCAATGGGCAAATTCAGTTGTTGCTCAGCAGCTCTTTCTCTGAGTTTCTCACTCAGATTCCTGAATAATTTCCTTCACCAGCAGTAGATGCCATGAAACAGAGGGATAATTTTGTGCTGTTCTGCTCTCCCGAGCTGCTCCATGTGCCAAAGTCCTCCTCCAGGAAAGGACAGCAGAGGTGATATGATACAGATCAAAGTGTGGTGGAGAAAATGGAAATGAGAGAGTTTTAGCAAGAGAGGAGAGCATAACAGAAAGGGTAGAAGACCAACTTATGGGGGGTGGGATTGTGTGAATTTCCATGGCCCCAAAATTGTTGTGTGGGAATACAGAGGAAAAGAGCAGAAAGAAGGAATATGCTGAACAATCTGGTCTCATTTAGAGGGCATGAAACACAGAAGAAGTAACCCTAAGAAAAGAGTGGAAGGGGAAGAGCCAAAAGACTGAAATTCTGATGGAAAGAGACCAAAACAAAGGTATGGTCCAAAAGAGAAAAAGATAACCATCGCCTCTGCCCAATCCCTTCTCCCCTCAAAATCACAGAAGGAAAACCAACACTGTGGTGTCATTGACTTGACAATCTCATGGTACAAGATTTGTCTGGATTACGTTTTGCTAAATGAATCTGTTTTGTTTTGTTTTTAATTTAATTTTTTTTTTTTTTAATTAGCCTCCAGGTAGGAAGAAGCTGGTAATCCCACCAGATGGAAATCTTGACTGTCTGTCATCTGCCGTGAAGAGCTGGCAGGGTAGCAGCAAGGTTCAGCTGGAGCTGACTCGGCCATCTGCACTAGGTTGAGTTTCCCAGAAAAGCACACCTAATAGTGCACAGAGAGTTGTGTTCTGGCAAACATGCACACCGACAGGTACAGAAACTATCTGTGGCTTCCATGGAGCTGGACAGACGTTGGATGTGACAATTTCTCTCTGCTGTCCTGTGCCTGTCTGTCCATCTAAAGGATTTTGTCCTTTTTCCACGAAGCTCTGCTCACACATGTGTTTTGGCAGCTTATAAAACTAGTTCTGTATTATTAGATTCATAGGCAACTTCTTCTCCTTGGGTTTTGTGGGGAGTGGAAGAAAACCAGGCATGAATCTAATCCTCTGCTTTGTTGTCAAAGGGGAACAAAGTGATTTGAAAATGCAGCAAATAGGAGATTTTGTTGCTATCAGATTTTCCTTGTTGTTCTCACTGAGGGTGATTTACACAAGAGCTTAATTAGCTCATAGGATCATAAATATAATCATAAAGCTGTTTTCTGGTGTTGTGGAAAGCACTTTTGCCCTTTAGCACTTCTCTGTCTTGTTCTAGCTGTGACATGCTGCATTTAATAAACTCTTGCTGATTCAGATCACCAACCCTTCAGCACAAACTTCTTTACTAATTAAGGGCTGAAAAGGCAAGGAATGAAGGCAGCCAAGGGGCTCTATAAAGTCAGATAAATACATTTAAGTGATGAACAGTGAAGAACCCATGAATTAATGTGTTGGGGTTTTTTAAATGAGAGGCAATATTCGGAGTGTCAGCAGGCTTAGTTATCGTCTTCTAATCTGCTCTTAACTTTTGGTCTTGCTCATTCCACACATTACAAACTTGACATAAACTGAAAACGGAACAAACCTGGATCAATTTTTCAAGATCAACACTGTCTGAGTTGTGAGGCACCTTTCCCTGGAAAAGATCGTGGAGACTGTGTGCATGTGGGAGGAGAGACTGAGAGCATATGCAGAGTGAGTTTGGTTTGCAAACCCACGGTTGCTCTAAAACAGATATGGGTACACACATGCCAACATTCAGCTGCAAGGAACATGTAGGGCAAAACACTTAAACACTTTGTGACATACTGATGAACTTTATCTTCAGCTTGCAGACGATTTTGGAGTGGGCTCTATACCAGAAATAACCTTTGATTTGGTGTTGTCCAATACCCAACTCTGACAAATGGCATTCCTCCCCAGACATTCTATTTTTTACTTTTCTCATCTTCTGCAACTGAGACAGGGGTAGCTAAAATCAGACAAGTTACTGAACTCTCCTACCATTTCTGAATTTTAACAGCTCAATCATTAGTCCAGACCTAAACAATTCACTATCTTTGATTTGAGAAAAACAAAACCTACATGAGGAGCTACTGAAAAGCAAGACACAAGCATTTCTTATTTTGCTTACCCCTGTTACATGCCCAAGAGCTTTATAACAATAAAAAAATCCTTAGCCAAAAGATTCTCTATGATAGTAAAACCTGTGCTCATCAGCCTTTGTAAAGTCAGAGGTTGTAAATGCCATTATCCAACACAACTGGTGAAGTCTTCTGAGAACATGGATAATCCCAATGTTAGAAGAAGTAAGTTTCATTACCCAAGGCTGCAATGCCAGCAGAAAATTTCTGAAAGGGGA
Source organism: Psittacula echo (assembly GCF_963264785.1). Taxonomy (NCBI): domain Eukaryota; kingdom Metazoa; phylum Chordata; class Aves; order Psittaciformes; family Psittacidae; genus Psittacula; species Psittacula echo. Next base: position 63,988,747 of record NC_137736.1, on the reverse strand, counting down.
ATGCAATTTAAAAGCAGAGCTACATCATTTTCAGAAACCTCCGGATGCAGAATCCCTCTCAGCTCAGATCAGGTGTATCCACCTTGGCCAGTGGTCCTCACCTTGACACAGGTGTCACATAGTTGCCTGGGAAGACACCGGACATTCCACTCCTCAGAGATGTCCCCTTGAACCAGCCATCCTGGCACTTCTCAATGACCCGGTACATCTCACCTTTGCGGAGCTCCAGCTCATCATTCTTCTGAGGCTTGTAGGCGTATAGGGCTAGGTAGCTGTGGGGGGAGGTCACACAAGAAGAAAGCACACCGTTGATGACACTGCCTGTCCCAGTTCGACTCCACCCCCACAGAGCAGAAAGTCAGTAGAGACACTGCTCAGAAGTGGTGGTTAAAAAGAAACACCATTACAGTATATCAACCAGGTAACAGCAGAGACAAGATCAACTGGATGCTAAGACAATAAGGGAATAACTAATCAGACTAAAGGGAAGGAGTAATTTAAAAATTCATAGGACATCTCACTCAGGGCACAACCAAAGCAGAACACTGCCACAAAGCAGCACTGAAGAACTTAGCAGGGATTTCAGAAGGATAAGGCAATTATGGAGACAGTCAGGTTAACCAAGAGCCTAAAGTCTGGATGAAGTATATATTATGCTTCAGGGCGGGAGCCACTTCTACTGTGGATTTCCAGAAGAAACTTTTCTTATGGGTAAGCTACCTCAAAAACATTTCTTGCAGCTTTCTTGATGCTATTTATGCTGGGCAGTTTTAGAAACAACACGCCAACCTGTTCTGATATAGTATAATAATTTCTGTATTATGTGGGTAAGCCGAAAATTGACAGAGGCCAAATTCTGCAAAGGGATTCTTATGGTAGAATCTGGTTTTGGACGCATTGCATGGAAGTATTCTGATAAATCTTTAATAGAGGACCCAATATGTGGAAGGTTTTATTTATTTAATTACAGGTTTTATTTATTCCCTTTGTTTAGAATCTTTCTTTTTATCTCTCTTTAGTTCTTCCGTTACTACTTCAGGGATGTGTCTAATGTTGTGAAACCACTACAACTTAAAGTCCCTAAAGATATTCTCTTTGTTTAGAGAGATCCTTGTTGAAAATTAAGAATGATTGCTTGCACTTCAGGGAATAATGAAAAGTCAGGTTAGGATAACAAGAACGCACACACAGAGCCACACTTTCTTTGCAAATATCTTTTTGTTTGTGTGTGTGTGTACTGTCACCTTTCTACAAATGCAAAAAGGGATTTCTGGTAATTCTTGATCAAGATTGTACCTTCTTGATTTTCTTATTTTATTTGTGCTTTGCAGGCAGTACAGAGAGATTAGGACAATGGGGAAACACCTACAGAAAGTGCATTTACACTACAAAGTGTGGCAGAATGCTCTTAGGCTTGGGGGAGTGGGTGAGAAGAGGCTTGCTGCCCACCTTATAGCAGCAAATCAGAGAAATAATGAAAACTATAGCCATTGTGATTGTAGACTTGCAGCCAATAAAAATTATACATGTTTTTTTACTTTCCAGGAAATATAATTAAGGAATAAATCCTGTTAGTTTTTCTGATTCTGCTCCTTTATGGTAATGGTAGATTTCCTTATTTTTATTTGGAAAGTAGTACATAAACAGCAGTAATGAGCAGAATATGAAATATTTGGTAACAGCTCCTTGGGGCATGCTTAGGCTGTGTTTACCACATGCATGGGGTGCAAAGACCTAATCAAAAACTGTATTTCATTAGTCAACAGACAGGAGAAACCATCCTGCACATCCTTTGTTCAGCCTATGCAATCAGGTGGTCCTGAGCAGGTCTGTAGCTGTTCACCTGATGAAAATCATGAGGCTACATATGAACTGAAGAATATTAAAATGCATTACCCTGATGTGAAATAAGGTTGCATGCTTCAGTGCTAATCCTTCAGCAGTGCGCTCTGCTAGGACATAATGGAAAGTGCCAGACCGCACTCACTCGAGGGAGCAGAAAGTGTGGCTTTGACTACCCCTTTTTAAGTTGGTGCTTACACAAGGCTATTGGTAAAGTGGTGGGTCAAGGACAGAGCATTTTAGATAGATAGACTCACTTAGCCCTTTTCCCAAGGTGCTACATGTAATACTGTAATTTGCAGGTCGAGATGCTGGAAGAAGGTGCAAGGAAAATTACCTTAAGTGAATCATAGGCTGCCTTCCCTTGCAGCTATCTCCAGGTTTCCTACTAGTTTCTTTTTGTTCTTCCCTGCAAATTCCCCCAACTCGTCCTCCTGAATTAAACCTGAATATCCAATATCACAATGAACCTAAACATCTTCTGGAGAGAGTACCAAAATCCTTGGAAAGACTTAAAGAAGGTGTACAACAGCCCATGCCAAAACTGACCAAACTCTGCATTGCTAAACTGCTGAAAACTTGTATGTGATGATGACACAGCATTACCCTGGGACAATGGAGGTGATCAGTGGGAAGATGCCCATCCCTGGGGTTTCCTCTATTAGTCTGCAACAAGTAGGGAGTTCTCCAAACCTTGTGATAGGCCCAGCCTGGGTCTACTGCCTTGCCATGGCTAGCATGCCCACCCTGTGGGGACAGGCATAGGCCCTATGTGCAGACAGAGAGGGGGCTGTGGGAGAGTTGGTGGGACACCTGCTCTCATACATGGTGGAAAATTTGAGTGCAGGCAGCTTCCCTACCCAGAAAGTGTTTTTGGTCTAGTGGTCCCATTTGCTGCGACTAATTTTGCCTTAAACCAAAGCCTTTGGACTTGGACACGTTTCACCATTCTCTAGATTTTAGGTGTGAAACTTCACCAGCAAACTCTCTACAACCGAGAAGAAAGTGTTAAAACAATTCTGAAATCTTGCAAAATGTAATAGCAAGTTATTCTGGGCTACATGAAACAGTGAGGCTAAGGGTTAGGGAGCAGGACCTAGAAGAAGCCAAAATGTTTATTAAAAGTTCCCTAAGTAAAGGCCTAAGTGAGAAGGTGGCTCATGTTCTTGGCCTCACGGAGCTGCATGTGACCCTACTTATAATGCAGAAGCCCCTAGGCTCTGTCTAGGGGTGTACCTCCCCAGTTCTGCTACAGCTTTCAGATAACGCTTCCTCTTTGACAGGAACTTGGCTTGCAAATGCAAAATGACAGACCGGATTACAAGGCTGCTTCACAAGGGAAAAGCATGGAGGGAAAATGGGAGGCTTGCTGAGGCACAGAGGCAGGGGCATTGCCAAAGAGCTGGAAAATGTTCTGATTCAGCAACTAAATAGTGGAAATACTGCCAGTTACTTGTTCCTAGCCTGAGCAAGACTTGAAATAAATTTGTACCCCACTATGTGCCACAGACTGCATAAAGTGATCACAAGATGATGATAGACCCCTCTGAAGGACAGTCAGTGATGTGTGGTACCCCTCAGGTATGAAGATCTCACCTTAGTAGCCAAGAACAAATTTGTTTTGGTTCTGTTCCAACTCCTCTATCCTCCTTAAAGCAGATTTGCTATGTTATTTTAGGATTTTGGGAATTCAGACCTTGTTTTAGCCATATCGTAAATCCCTAAAATACTGGTGCGCATATGTGTGTCTATGTAGTTCTACTGCTTTCACAAGGTATATGTGATGAGAAGAAAGGGTTCAGTAGTTTAACTAGACAGGTACCAGATAAACCAACCAGGCTAGAAGAGATTTATTATAATGAAGTCTGTATCTAGTCAACCTTCTGTTATTGCACACACTATTCAATAAGCCTATATGCCCATGACATGAAGTTCGTTCATTGCCTTTGTTTATGGCACTGAAAAAAAAAGCAATTGGGTCATTTTTTTCTGGTTAATGATGAATGGATCAGGTGTTTGATTGCATGGGACTACACCTCTTTTAAAGGCTTTAAATGAAGGAAGATCTTTTCTAGCTGAGAGGCATTCAATTTACTTCACAGTGATTCATGCAGCTGTAATAAATATACCAGGAGTCTAAAAGGGCTCACAGAGAAAGGACAAAGTTTTGCCTTTCTTTACTCATTATTCAATTGCAGCAGAGGCTGGGTCATGTATGAACTTGTGATCTCTCTCTTCTCAGAATGCTCCAGAGTTCAGGCTTTCATATTTCAAACACATGCACACATGTGCACACGACTGGAAACAAAGGGTACACAGTGACTGAGATGAGCTGCTTACATATTGAGGGGGAGCTGGACCTTCGGTGATGTTCCCTGATCTCCAATTATTGCACTTGTCCTGGGAGCAGCCACTGTGGCTGTTCCAATCAAAGAGGAATCCTGAAAATACACAAAGAAGAACATACAAAGATTAAGATGAAGCCCATCATTTCCTAAAATGCTGTCAGGGGAAGGCACAGAGGAAAAGAACAGAAGAAAAAAAATCATATTTTTATCAATTCCCAGACTTTTTTACTACATTACAAAAGACACCTTTTAGTCTTACACATTCCAAAAATACGTTTCCTGCACAAGGTATATTAGTATTTTCATTTACCTGTCAGAGAAATGTAGTTGTACTTTGTGTGCAGATCTTAAAAGTTTTAGAACACAAAACTACTTGACTACTTTGTAATATCAGCTCAACATGTGTATCTATGCAACAGTACCTTCTTTGATAAAAGTAACCTTTTTCCCTCAAAAGCTTGTTTTTAAATTTGTAGTCTTTTGGTTAATGATTATGGATCTCTGGAGAAGAAGATACTATCAATTTCCAAAATGCAGTTTCATTTATGTATACTGGGTTTATCATCAGGAATGTTCTTCACCTTAAGAAAAAGTTGACAACACAAGCCAAAACAGGAGTACCTCTGGACAGAGAAAGTAGGAGTCCATTTTTACCACAGCAAATAAATCCTTACTCTCATATAAAGAAGTGGACAGATCTTTTTCATCCATTAATGTTGAAAGGCAATTCTAAACGTAATCATTCACTTTTCAAAGCTTAATGCTCTGTGAAAAGTATGTAGGACAAACTCTTTTGAGTTGTCTCACCAAAGTCCTCGTTCATCTATGTCAGAAATGAATACTGACTGGAAACTTCTCCTGAAGTAATGCCAAGGCCTGTAACAACAGATCTTGCTGCAAAGACAGGTCAAAACCGGGCTGATGGGATAAGTAATGGTTTACTTGAGCAAAAGGCTTTTTTAGTAAGTCTAACCAAATGCTGCATGCACATCCATATGTAGAATGGCTCTACAAAGTAGGATCTGAAGTTTATGCACAAATTGTAGGTTCAGTGCCTGTTACATACAGCAAAAACTCCGAACAGTTTGCAGACCTCTAGTGCAGCTTTCCGTTTCCAAATGCTATCTAACAGTAAATATTGATTTACTTTGGGAACAGAAACTCAGGGACATTTTTTGCACTTACAAATGGCACTGAATTAAAGCAAGACACTGAAAAAACCCAAGACACACATTGCTACTTAATTAATGGTTTTCAAGGTCACCCAATTCCAAAAAAGCCCATGTAATTATTAGAGTGTCATGTCTTGTCAGTCTATTGCTAAGCTATATTGCTTTGCTGTATATTAACACCATATCACTAGGAAATCATGCAGCAAAATATAAAGACACCGCTTTGTGATTCCATGGCTTTTGGCAACAAGCAGCAAGCTGTCTCCTCTCTCACCGACATGTTTGCTCAATCACAAAGTTGTAGTGACAAGTACATCTCCATTTCCTCATTATTTCCCCTTACTTTCTGGCTGCTTGCTCAAACAAGGAAGGTTCCAGGCAGTTCTTAGTCCTATGCGTCAAAGTAAGCGTTCTTTCCAGTTCTGTGACTAAGGCTTTATTAATCCTGCCTGTCATATCAGTGAGATAATATCAACTTACAGAAAAAAACCCAACCCACTAAAAAATGTAGGCATAGCTGCAGAATGATTCCTCATTTGTTATTTTGAGCTCGTTAATGGGGTTAGGAATTGTGGAAGATGCTGGGCAGAAAGACCTGGCAGCTGCCTCATCCAAGAAGTAAGTCTGGTTCAAACTTCTTCATGTTGTGCCACCAGCGTATGCCTGCTCTGAGCCAGAGAAATTGCCTCCAAGAAAACAGATCGGTCCCCACCCTTCCTTGGTAGGACAAACCACTTTGGTTTTACCTCACAAATAAACAGAGCTGGGTGAACAGCCTCAGGGTGCAACTGGAAAGGCCTGTTTGCACTGACAGGGGTGGCTTATGTGTCTTCTGTATTACTGGAAGCGTAAGCCCAAGCACTTTCTATGTGCTATTACATTTGTACTAACATACAGTCCTAGGGATTAAGAAATCATGCAATTTTCATTTAATGTTGCTAGATGACAATGTTGGGTTTTTTTTCCTTGAATAATCCCAAAGAAATCTCCATAGTCCTGTATGTCCCCTGTCCACCTGACATTCGGTTTCTTGCCTGTGGCCTTTTACTGTAATACTGCCACATCTGGTGCCAGCCTGAACCCTACAAACCATTCATTTTTGCCACTTTGCACATCACATGCATCCAAACTCTAAATCAGTGCCTGCTTCCTGATTGTGCTCCAGTTTTTCTTTAGCTGATCTCACCTGCAGGCTTTGACATGATGGTGTACTTGCCAGTCTGCCTATGACCCCTCTTTTCATCATCAGGTTTTACTCCACAGGACCTGCTGGCCTTCCTCTGCATTGAATTCAGCTCCTCTGTTCACATTGTGGCATTTACTTTCACGCAAGTGTTCTGCCCTTCAGTGTCACCCGCCTCTGTGCTCCTTGATGAATTCTCTTGGTGGCTGCCTGATTGCTACTATGCATCTGAATGTTCACCAGCTTTGCATTTAAACTACAGACCCTGACACGGTGAAGGCCTTCTAAGCCTCCCCTTTTAAAGTCCTGTTCTCTTCTCTCTCTTACGTATTAATGATTGGCTCATACTATAAGATACAATACTGATAGATTATTTTGCAAGATAATACTTGAAATAAGATTTTGAAAAGACTGATTTTTTTTAATTTTTATTTTTTTTAAATAATAATCTCCTATTTCTTCACATTTTTGGTTACCTTTGTTGGAAGTTTGCCTTTCCACTTTCCATTCCCATAATTTCTTATGGGTTTCCCCAGTAACACTAATAATCCTCCTGGACAACACAGAAGTCCTTTCTCCATCACAGCTGGTAGCAGGGCTTAGTTTGGTTTTCTTCTTTATTTAGCCTTGGAGCCAGGTTTTACATTTGCTGTTGTGATCTAAGGAACAAGGCACTAAACGTGTCCCCCTCTCCTCTTCATCTGGTCAGGGGAATGGGAATCCGAGGTGATGCTCAGATTTTTTGTTCTCTGCTTTGATAGCTTTTGGGAGGTCTGTGTGCCACAGAACTTTCTGATGGCATGCCCCTGTGTTATCCACCTTCCTGTGGCACCAGGCATGTGACTACAGCCATGTTCAGGCATTGCACAGGGAGGACTCAAACATTGTAGTATTTGTGTCTTAATCCTTCTTCCACCTCTGCTGTTCACTGTTTCCAAGACTTATCCGGGAGGGAATGCCTCTGGCAGCCAGGTTTTTAAGAAGCACGTGGGCATCTATTGATAAAAACAGGCACCTTACAAAGTTTTCTCAGGAAGCCATTAAGAAGTACTTCACTGCCTGATTCCCATGGGTTTTCTTGCAATCTAAGTAATAAGAGTCACTTCTGAAAATGCCATTTGGTGACCCGCTCTATCTTTATGAGCCCCTACTGCCTTTAAACATTTGGCCGTTGAGTTTCGAGACATGACCTGCTGGGTAATCACGCTGTAGTATACCTCCTGATTAGGAAGCTGTTTACTCTAATGGTGGCTGCAGTTTTCTGAACCAGACACTGCCAACTCTCATCCCATTTACTTAGGCCACTAAACAGCCAAATCTGACAGCTTCATGCTCCCACCCCAATCTGGCATTCTCTGAGTACCACTTACCACTGTCAATGTTTTCAGCTCAACAGCAACAATTCTTCTCTTCCAAGGGACAATACAACCCCAGATGCCAGCCAGCAGGGAAAAGCAGCTGCATGAAGGTGTGCTAAAGACCACCTCTGGATACTTCTACACTAATTCCTGCTCCTTTGTGCCCATTAATAGCACAGCAATCTCACCTGTACTGCAGAAGGCTAAATCGTGAGTAAAACTTGTGGACTATATACACGGACACAATTATTCTGCATGATAGATATTTCAACCCAGATCGTGCTGTGCCATCTGGTTTTACCACCAGCTACTCTGGTGTAATAGGTGATTATGTGCCCATGGGCTGCCTAGCAATAGAAAAGGACTTTTCGCCTTCTGTACGTAAAGAAAACAGCCTCCTTATGACCACCGAAACACAACTTCCCCCTGTTCCCTAACACTTATGCTAACGTCTCATAGAAACTCATAACTAATATCTTGAAGCCTCCCTAAAAATTGTCTGTTTCTTCCTCCCTGTCTCCATATTGGCTGTTACAAGAAGACTTTCTGTGAGAGCCAAGAATGAAGAAAGGCTCTGCATAAAGGCATCCTGGAGCTTGGCTAAACTAGCCAAGCAGCATGGTCCTTTGGAGCAAATTAGCAGCAGAGCAAAGGGTCTCTGCTTTTGGTCCCCATGCAGCATTTCCAGCACCATTTCTAGATGCTTAAGTAAGTCACAGCCCCAAGCACCACTGAGGATAGCCAAAGCTAGCTGACAAAAATGAACTTTGCTGATGACTGTCCAGCTTGAGAGCCAGAATTTCCTAAGAAATTCTGACTCTCAGAACAAAGAACAAACAGTCCAGCTTCTTCAGAGGTCACCACAAGGTGTCTAATACGGATCTCATTCCTCCCTCAACTGATAAGTATTATTTGCAAGAGAACTATAGGAACATCAAAACAAAATGCACTTCAATGTATCTGTAATGATATATTTATATTACAGTTTCTAGCATACACTCCTGGGTAAATGATACACTGCTGAGACGTTGCTGCCTCTTGTGTCTGCTCTGACATATATTTAAAAGCAAACAACCTGGCAAAACATTACTGACAAGCCCACAGAGACTAGGAAATTAAAGGTAATAACCACTCATCTGGGCTGAAACTTCATCTCAAATTCATTCCCTTTCTCTCTTCTCATCCACACCTCTATGAAAGCATAAAAATTAGTAGTCTGGACTTTGAGCATAAACGGTCTTTTAATCTCCCCTGTAGATTTACTTTAGACTTTCACCAGTACTTTAAGGCCACATTTGTGGTTTAATTTGAAAAGATGCGGTGCCTGTAAGGATTAGTGAAGTGCCTTGCAAAGCATTGGACTCAGTCTTGGAAGGGAATAGTAGCATGAAGGCAGTGATAAAACTAGGGACAGAGTACAATGACATTGCAGGTTGCAGCAGCCTTCACAAAAATAATTGCTGCTGCTATCAGACGAATGTTCTTATCATCTAGAAAATCACCAACCAGAAATCTCTGTTTTGACTTCAAAGAATATTCAGCACTGTCTCACCAGAGGGCACTTATAACATTCATTAATTCACAGGAAAAATTCTTTTAATGTCTTGGATGCATATTTACAGCTTACTTTAAATTTCTCTTTAATATTACTTTAAAATAAGAGAAAAACACTCAAACATTCAACTCACATAGGTTGACATACCATCCTCTGGAGATATCACAAAAAATAGGCTAAGGGTCTTTAAGATTCCTGTGACTTTTTTCCCTAATTTGCTGGCTCCATAAAACAATGACTGTGGCAATCACTCCAAACCTTAATGTTCCTAGAAATAATGTATTAGCACTTAATGCGTGGTAGTGCCACCAAGTATTGATGAAAAGTGTTACACGCAAGAACAAGTAGCCTCATCAAATGCTAATTACCAAAGTGGGAGCTGAAACGGACTTACCAATTCTAGAGTAAGACTTTTCCTTCCATAATGGTATGTGTGCAAAAACCAAACAAATGTGCATGATAACAGCTGCAGCTGCATAAATAGCTGCATAAATGCCCAGTTCCTTCCTGAAAAAAATGAAGCTAAATTTATATGATATAGCATTTACTGAGGGGTTCTTGCAACCTGTAAGTATCTGTGGCTGTGGGTGAAGGTTAGGCAGAATATTATGCTAGCCTGTTCTAGTAGCTTGTTGGCCCTGATTATTTTTTGGTTCACAGTAAGCAAAAAGCTCTAGATCCTATCTTCTGTGAATAGCCCATGCAGCTACGCAGACAGCTGAAGAAATCATGTAAATCTATTTCCTGAGCTTCTGTTTACAGTATCCTGCAATCTAAGGATGGCTGCAAGCTAGAATAAAAAAACCCAACCCAAACCAAATATTTTCTGTCATCTTTCAAATGTTCATTTGACACTACCATTCATAAAAGCACTGATTGTTCTGGTTTGCAGCTTCTTAGTTCCCCCAAATGAGGACTGATTAAGCATCATGCGGATGAGCATCATGAGAATTATATTTTATTCAGCCTTGTTTCTGTCTCAGACTAACCCTTTCAGTACTAAGCACCAGTGTCTAGCTCTTTGCCATGAGGTTTTAAATGGTTTTATAGTAAATAGTTTCTTGCAATTCTGGGATCAAAGAACATGAAAAATCAAATGCAGAGAGACAGAAAAGCTTAAAGTAAAAGCTTGACCTCTAAGAGATGTTAATTTAATCCCACATTCCTAATTATCCTTTCGATAACTGCACAGTGAATTCATCGGAATCCTGTGCAATGCTTCCTGTAGGAAGTCCCCCTCCAGAGTGACAGTAGTGGTAAATAAATGAACAAAAACACCAAACAAACAAAAAAGGGAAAATACACTCTGTAGTAGCTTCTGTTCAAATGTCATGCTTGTACACATAGCGTGTGCCGTATGGACAGGATGTTGTGGTGCAGTGTAAATACCAAGAGATTGCCTTGCTTGCTCTTGAGGCTTCCAAATCAGTAGTTGACTGGCAGGTAGCATAAAGCCTCAGAATTAGCCCTGTGGAAAAATGATTTCAGTGGCAAAATGTTTTTGGGTTATTACCCTGAGGAGCATCTGGAAAAAAATATTTTGCTTTTGTTTTGCAGGCAACGGGATTTCATGCCCAGTTGAATAGCCCTTCTATAGCACAACATTCTCTCTTCCCAGATCCTGTAAAAAAAAAGGTTTTGTGGTTCTCGAAAAACCTTTCAAAATGATTTTGTGATGAGGGAAATTATAGGATAAAGAGAAGGCACTGTTTCTAAACCAGTAACTTCTGAAAGGCGATTTTGCTTTGACCTGGATTCTTGGTAGCTTATGTAATCGGTCAATAGATTGAGTCAGCGCATGTGCCTATTTGCAACGTTTTTGACAAACAGTGTTAGATATCCCAATATACAGAGTATATTTAAAGACCTATTGGTAGCAAAAGGAAAGCTGTATAGCTTACATGCCTGCCCTAAACTCTCTGCTTGAAAAAATTTAACTCCTTCCTACCTACAAAACCCCCCAAAAGAGTTTCATTTATAAAATTATTTAAAATAGAGATACAACAAATAGGCCATGTTTGGAAGCAGTTCTAAATAATTCTGAATAGAACTGGGAATATACAAAGACCATGAAGTAGTTAAGGCTAAATTTTAGCAAGGTTAAATTTTAGCAAAGTCTGGTATGCTGCTTTCATGACATATTTTGATCTAAATGACAGAAACACAGGTTGGACTAATATTACTTCTCTTTGGCCATTTTGAGTGGTTCAGCCTCATGAAATAGCTGCTCTTGGTTTCAGCTGTCTCACTTTCACTAATGGATGTCCAGCCAGTTGTCACTCACAGCCAGAAGGAAGTTGGATAGAATTTGGACTCCAGGCCAAAACTGAAAAATACCTGAATTTCCTTTCATATCTCAGAGCCTGTTGTGCACTTGAAAATTCAAGGTTCATTTTTAGTGTCTGAATTTTATGTATAATCTGTATGCTTCTCATGGTCAGTACATTTAGGTTATCAGTCAAGGCTCAACCAGAGTTCTGCTATTACGTTTTCTCAGCTAAAATTCAGCACTTCTAAATAACTGATAAGAAGTCACACTTCCATATGATTTATATAGCAAGACACTTCAAGGAACATTTTTCATTTCAAATACTGTCACTCTTTGGGACTGGAACTGTGCAAGACATTATTCTCAGCTTTTCCTGAACATGTGGCCTCTGGTTAGGAGCCTGTACTACCACTCACAGATACAAATGGACTTCTTGTGCATGGTGATAAGTCGTTCAAAACACACATAGAAGTTCCTTTCTTTCTCACTCAGCTGTTATGCTGGTGTGCACAAAGCCATGCTTCATTATTCATGAGATGCGTTTTCTGTCAAAAACCAGGGGATCTGGAGCAGTACTGACCTATGACCTTTCCAAATAGCAGGGTAGAATAATTCATAAGGGGTGGAAATGGAAGCAAGACAAGCCATCTGAGGCTCAGGCACGATTACTGTCCAGAGGGACCTTCCCCGCTCCCCGGGGAGTCTCAGTTACGAACCACTCCTCTGCACCTGTAATCGAATTCAGCTTCTGCTCCATCAGAAGACTGCAGCACTACTTACATTTTCAATAAAAATCTATTTTGCCAGCATGATAGGATATTTGGCATGATGGACAGTCGCTATTACCTTTTAGATGGAGATCTTACATTTAATGAGTGATACTCAGCTTACAACAAAAACCATACAAGAAGTAAATTTGGCTTGAAGCAAAATTAAGATCCCAGCATTGCCTCTTTGAAAAGAAATGTTTTCTATCCTTGCTACTGCAGTCTTCCAGTCACTATTTTATCCAGCTGAAGGTGGCTGGAATTTGATTCTTCTACCTCTGAGTGTCCCTGGGTTTGCAGTCAATGAATATGGTTTTCTGACCATGACTCATTTCAAAATGCATCTTGGCTTTTGGGAAACAACTGAGTTGGTTCTACTTAAAGAAAATGAACATTTTATGGAAGGCTTGTAGTGTTCAATTGTTAAATTACTGATATGAAGAAATGCTTTCAAAACATGTTATTTCATACTCTGGTCTGCATGTCAGTGCTCAATATGCATAAATTTGTGTCCTCCTGGAGAAGCAGGAGGCTTATAATAGTTAAACAACTACATAGAAACAAAAAAACATGTGAGTTTGGCATGAAAGTCTGGTTTCAATTCACAAAAAATCGACAAAAGCCACATGAGTATAGTACTATGCATGAAATCACTTCTAAGGGGTGGAATATATTTCACATTTGCTGAAACATGCAAAATTTGCAGCTAAATTTTAAGTTCCTACAGTAAGAAGCCCTTGGTGTCTCCTTTTCTTCTCATGTCAGCAGGAACAAAGCAGGTGCCTTTGATGTAGGTGCCTCAGGTCTACAAGGAAAATGGATGCTTGTTTTGCTGGGCACCAGCCAGTTGCCTGAGGTAGGAGACTAGATGCCATTCAAGAACTCCTGTAATTGAATTCTGCTTGTTCAAAAGACAGGCTATAAGAAAATTGTGTCACACGTTTTAAAAATGTTTTAAACATTTTTAACCCCCCCCAAGCTAAATTAAATTTAACCCCCCCCTGCAAGCTAAATACCAATCCTGACATGTACCAGAGAAGCTCATACCTACTAAACTGACCAAAATACTTTTATTTCTTTTTATGAAGAAATCTGTTAAGCAAACACTGATAAAGTGTCTGGAATTTTCAAGGATGTGATATAAAGACACAATAAACCAAATTTAGATTCTAATATTGAAAGGAAAGGCATAAATTTGCTAGGCAGTCACCACCGAAACTGTAAATTTGTTGCTTCCTCTATAAGAAATATGCTTTGGCTGAATTTGCTGTTACAAACTAGCAGGGGCCTGAGAAGATTATAGAGAGAACTACTCAAGTGCTGTGATGATGACTTGCAGGGCAGAGAGGTTGTTCTTTAAGCAAGGAAAGAAAACGTGAGACATCTTCCTGCAGCAGACCTCACTGGTAAGTAGCTACATGCACAGCCCTCCTACCAACCTGCCCATGCTCTCAGCAATGCCCCTGAGCACTTCTGGAGCAGAAGTAGAATCAGTCTGCATTGTCAAGACATCAAACTCTGAACAAGACGTACAGGACATTTACCTTAAAAATGCCAAACATAAAATAAAATTATCTGAAGTCAAGATTCTCACTGCCCTGAATGCCTTGATGTAAATGCTCAGGGGCCCATTGTTTATGCTATGTTGGCTGCTGTTCAGCCATGTGAATAAAAGAAAAGTGCTGAACTTATTTTCTGTCTAAGGCTGTAGCATCACTAATTGTTTCAGAGCCATGTCAGGTCTTAGCAGATGGCAGAAAAGGAACTGAATTTCTGTCATTTTTAATTAAAACTTAACCCCTATTATCATGGGATTAACATTTGTATAAATAAGGCTGCACAATTTTAATGTGTATTTGGTAAGAGGCAAATTCAGGACTCTTTGTAAACCTAAGAAGGCTAAAAGCAGGTCAATTTGCCAAGGTGAGCAGCTCCAGAGAGGATGCCTTCAAAACCAGAGAGAGGGAAAACATGGTGTCCAGGAGCCTCAATTCTGAGCAGTGAGAGCCACCGAGAGAGCCTCAAGTCTTCAACAGCACTTGCCCAGGAGCTGGCAGCTCCTTGATTTGGGAGGCCAGGTCTACTGGAGGCTGGTGGAGCTGGTTTGACAAGGAAGGGGAAGAGCTGCTTTGACAGGAGACTTGACAGGCTGGTCAAGGCAGCTTTAAACTAGATGCGCTGGGGGATGGGGACATAAATTACATGTCTTCCCATTCAGTGCAAAGGACCCAACCAACCTTCCTGTGGGCTGTGTTTCAATAAACACAATTTGTTCCAGGGAACACGGGGTCCCTCTTGTCCCCTACCACTTCTGCCCAAATGCCATAATGGTCTGTGAACAAGTGAGGTTTTGCATACCAGTTGTTCTGTTAAAATGGGGAAGAATAGTCAAAGCGCTTTCTGCTTCATGGTCTAATCTTTGCAGTTTACTAGCTTAGAATGAGTTTTCACATGACTCTAGCAAAGGGTGCACATGGTGTTTCCTTTGACTAGCATAAGAACAGAAAAGCCACAGTCTGTCACATCTCTGTAAAGTCCAAATGTGTCACTCTGAGTGCCAAAAACCTGTGTGTCATTTAGTTTGACAAGCTTGGGACCCTCACTCGTGTCTAGTGCTTGTGCTGCTTCACAGATGTCCCAGGACACCTTGGCACATATGCTGCTTTGTGTGCCCTGCTGAGGGCTGAAAGGAGAGGGAAAGCCTTACAGCACAGAGGCCCTGCCTGGAAAAGGCTAAATTACGTTGGACAGAGCTATGTCTCTGGCTTCTACATGTAGGTGGGCAGTACAGGGAGGTGAGCAGCTGAGGTAGGAGCAGAGGGTGCTGCTCCACCATGGGAGCATCCCCTTGAGCACGCTGTTTCAGCTGGCCCTGTGGTGCACATTGGCATGCACACAGGAACACTGCTTTCCTTGGTGTCCTAGAGAACCTGCCGCAGGGGCATTGAGCTCATGTCGTGGGTGGTAGTGGGGCACAGCTGTCTCCCAAAGGGAAGACCCACCAGTGCTGCAGATGGATACAAGCAAGCATTCCTGCCCAAGGCAGTCCCTGCACTGCCCTCTCCTAGATGTCTACACACATACCAGTGTAGGCTGTAACATGGATTGCTTCCTGCTCCAGGCTGCTGCAGGAGAGGGAAGCAATCCACATTTGTTCCTGTATGGGGACACGGGTGTGAAGAGCAGGAAGGCATGGCCAGGGAGAGGAAAAGGGCAAGGGTGGCTTCCTTCAGCAGAGAAATCATGGAATCATAGAATCAGCTAGGTTGAAAAGACCTTTAAGATCATCAAGTCCAACCTTTATCCCACGACTGCCAACGCCACCACTAAACCATGTCACTGAGGGCCTCATTTACATGGTTTTTGAACACTTCCAGGGACGGTGATTCCACCACTTCCCTGGGCAGCCTGTTCCAGTGCCTGATCAACCTTTTGGTGAAGAATTTTTTCCTAATATCCCACTTAAACCTCCCCTGGCTATTGCTTGTTGCCTGGGAGGAGACCAACTCCCACCTCAATACAACCTCCTTTCAGGTAGCTCTCCCAGAGCCTTCTGTTCTCCAGACTAGACAACCCCAGTTCCCTCAGCCATTCCTCATCACACTTGTGCTTCAGACCCTTCACCAGCTTTGTTGCCCTTTTCTGGACCCACTCCAGCACCTCAATGTCTTTCTTGCAGTGAAGGGCTCAGAACTGAACACAATGATGGGTGGGAATATCCTGCCATGCTTAGGTTATCTCAGTTCTGGAAAGCAGCGTAGACCTCTACAGTTGGTCTGTAGAGGGAACCTGTGACTGCTAGTCTGCACACTAAGGGTGTAGATGACTGAGCAGGAAGGCTGAGTCAGAGAAGGTTTGGCAGTATTACTATTATTATTCTCCATTCTTTTGTACACCTTCAAACTGCAAACTGCCACTTGGATTCCCTTGTCCACAGAAGCAATGGGCATTTACAAGGTGTTTCAGTGCATCCCTGAGTTTGGCTCCTGTTTCTGCCAGCCACTCAGAAGAAGCCTCCCAGAAGCTCTTTTTTTGGGACCTATGGGGATGTTCAGGAGGTTCCTCCTCTGTCCTCTCCTTCAAGAGGGGGAAAGATGAAAGGGCTGCACCCTCAGCATGTGTGATAGTTTAAAACTTTCTTGGCTGTTTCTGCACAGCAGCTACTCACTGGATGTAACACTTGTAAAAGTACAGCACATTTGCTTATCTTCCAGTGACCTGTAGGGAAATAAATACTCAAAAAATCTTCTTTATTCCCAGTGTGTGAATTCCATACTGACATTGCTACCCTGCAGGGTAACAGGGTCACTCAAAATGCTTCCTTCCTACAACAGAAAGTGATGCAACATAAGCTGCATTACTTTAAACAAATGTAGGATTGCTTCTTTAGTTTTTAAATGTGCTAGATTATTGTGACCCAAATTTGGCTTTATTCTCTGGCTCCTCATGCTTGCCCACTGATTAACACAAGGACAGGAATGGCAGATGCCAAGTACTGTCACATCAGGACAACACCACTGTGCAGCTGCTTCGTGCATGGACCAGTCACACTGAAAGAGGCGAGGCAACAGCATGCCATCCACTAAGGGCACAAAACCCCACCTCCACCCCAAACTTACCTGGGCCGGGGCGCTGGAGGAGAGGTGGGTTAGGTCCCCAATCCTGGCAGCTGCCCGTGGGTCACTGGAGCTGATGAGGACAGGGGCACTGATCTCCATGGAGTGCCGGTTGCTGGTGGCCTGCGAGGACTTGTGCGTCATGCTAAGGGCGGTGAAGGAGTGGCGCTTCTTGGTGTTCTTCTTGCCCTCCGCCTGCCTCTGGGCCGCTGCAGCTGCCCCGGTGCCGGTCAGCGTGGAGCATGGTGCCAGGCCCACCGCTGATGCTGCTGCCACTGCTGCCGGCTCTGTCGTCAGCAGCACGTCGCAGCCAGAGGCGGCTGCCGAACATGTCTTGTCCATCTCGATGAGCTGCTTGGCGGATTCATTCAGCTAGGAGCGGAGGAAAGGGAAGATAAAAAAAGACTAAGAAAAGAAAGGAAGGGCGATGTTGACAGCTTGCTGATGGAACATGCTGGACCTGCCTGGGCCTTCCTCCCTAAAGCACCATGATCCTTTGCTGGTGGCCTACCCCAGCCCCAGCTGCAACCCCAGAAAGGGGATCATGCTGAGCACTGAAATGTGGTGGCTTTCCCGTGGGGCAGAGCAGGGTTTGGGGTGCTATACACGCCTGTAGGGCTTGTTGCAGGGTGGAACTGCCCTGGCAAAACGGGTGCTTGGGACAGGTCCCAAACCCAGCCTGGTTTCATCCCCTGTTCACCATCTTTCAGTAGGCCATCCAGGTCGCCAGTAGGCACACTAGGACGTTTTGCTTCCCAAAACCTGCCCCAAGCCAAGGGTTGTTGTCCAGCTCCAGGATGATGCTCAATCTATTTAATTTTCTGAAGCTGGGTGAGTTATTTCCATTCACTTTTTAATGCCAGAAAAATCAAGAGGGGCAGAATAAACATTTGGGTGAGTTAAGCTAGAACCAAACACCACAAATTGGTGCGCATCAAGCTATGACATTTTAAAAACTGGCATTTCCCAAAATAGCTTGTCCCAGGCTGCAGAGGTAGAGCTGGGGGAAGGAGGCATGAGCCTCTTCATCAATGTCTCATTATTCCCAGGTCCATTATAGGCCTATGCTGAAGTTTGCCACACAGGGTTTTGATCTAGGAGTACAGCTTCCAAATCCTTTCAATTTTATCTCCCTGCCTCCCACGTGACACAGGTTATTCAAACACAGAACCAAATTGAAGGCACTTTTTTCCAGCTCTATGAACTCAACTGGGGAAGAGCATGATGGCCACTGGAAGACTTGCTCAGGGTCCAACTTGAAAAATTGGTCTCATCAGTCCTCCCAAAGAGTTTAAATCTTGGCCTGCACCTGATGGAGACAGCAGAGCACCAGGACCTTCAGGCCAGTTTTCAACCTGCTGTTCCTCATTCAATTCACACTCAAAGATAACCTCATGCCTATAAATGCTAAAGGCGTGCTGGGTGGGACAACCCTACTGCTGAAGCCTCTTGCCTCCTAACCACCATAACTAATACAGAAAAGCTATGCCTTACATAGTTGGAGAGATTCTAGGCGCATAGGGGTGCTACAGCCACTGATGATACATGAAGAGCGCCCTGGAGTCAGCAGTGCTTTCTGCACAGCACTCATTGCCAACAGATCTTCCCCGAAGGGGTTCTAACAGCTGAGGGAAAATGCCACAGCAGACTTTTATATTAAACTAGGATGTACCGCAATATGTTTGCATTTAATGAATAAAAACAACATATGAAAAAGGGAGCCACGGCTAATGTACACGTGCTTTTGCACACACTGCTATTCTGAGACCCACATAAACCAGAAGGGCATGTAATGCTATGCTGGACCAAAACTAGGCTATTTTTGTTTCTGTAACCACTCTATGAGTTACAGCAGCATCCAAGAAACTCAGTCGAGGACAAGGTCTTCTCAGAGTCTAGATAAAAAAAAGAACAGTTGCTGCTCCAAGCCAAGACAATGTAGGAACCTAATACAGGTGAAAATAAAAGGGAAAAAGAGAGGGATGGGTAAGATAACAATAGAAGTGTGCAGTTAAATAAAAGTGTAATTGAGTAGCTTTTATGACTCCCAACCACTGCTGGGAGTCACAGTGCTGTAAATATAAATAAGAACTAGATATTGCTAGCCTTATGCCAGTCATCGTAAGTTTGAAAGCACTTGTGATTCCACAAGGACTCATTCTGAGTAACAGGCAATAAACACACTAACACTTAGAAAGTAAACATCAACTTGCAAGGCCCTTCATTCTGTGACAGCTTCCACCAAGTCAACCAAGAGCCTCCAATTAATGATGCTCTACTACTGTCAGAGCTGCTGGGAGTCCTGTAACCATTCAATTAGCAGGCCATTTTCCCAGCTGCACTCTCCAACTAGAGACCATGCTTACAGCCAGCATAGTGCACTGCACCTGCCAATTTTTGCCCATAACAGCTGATTCCATTTCAGACTCTTAAAGAATGTCCATTATTTCCCACTTCATCATTCTCTAAATTGGTACAACCTAGTATTTGCCAGCAGGCTCCAAGTTGCAAGGAAACCAGATGGCTTCCCTCCCTTAAGTAGGTGTTACAGCTCCTCTCACCCAATTGATGGAGATTGTCTAGCTGAATTATTTGAAATATGAGGAGAAAAAGAGAAGACATCAAATATGCATGATTATTTTCTACATCAGAGCGTGAGGAAATACTTAGCTAATCAACAGCAGGAAAAAAACACCCATATTTTAACTATTTGAAGTTGTTAAACATAGAGTTAAAATAAAGGATTCAGCACTTCCTGATTTTAAAAACAATGCTCCATATGGACAATGAAGTGCTCCAGCTCATAGTATCAACACTGATTCTCTTGTAAGAATTAGATTATAAATCCCACTGGCTGGGATCTAATTTAACACCAAAGCTGTTCTTTTCAAAACAACAAAATCCATTACTTTTTTGTTCAAAGCAAACCGAGTTAAAAAGGTCAATTAATAGAGCTAGTATCTAAATATGGGCTGATAAAACAATAGCCCTATATTGATATAAATGAAGTCATTCTCAGTAGAAGATTAAAGGCAAAAAGAGAACCCCACCCCCAAAATAGTCAAGCTAATGAACTTCTGGGAATGTCAAAGTTTTCCTGAAATACTGGAAAAAAAATATTTGGTCTGCCAAGATAAAAAATGCTTTATAGCTTCACAACTTTATTTTTGTAGAGAAATGTTTTTAAACAGCTTTGCCCACAGATGCTGGAAAGTACTTCCCAAATAGGCTATGAATACCAGAGAAAAGGTTCTGCTTACTACAGCGTAAAATCAAACGGTGCTGCCTCTTCACGAAGAACTTTTAGAAAGCCTTTTCAAAACATAATCATGACTGCTGCAAATTTCTTATTTTAAACTCTGAGTATGTAAACAAACATTGGTTTCTTGTGTCTGTCATCTGATCTTCAGGCAGATCTGCTTCCAGAGGAGAAGCTTAATGGAAAGTTCTGACCCACAATCAATCTCAGGAATTTGCCATTTCTGGAAGGCTGTAGCTCTTACGACAAACTCTAATACCAGAAATCAACTTTCTTGCCCATTTTTGATCCCTCCTCTAGAAAGAACCTAGGTTTGAAATTCTGGTCCACTAAGCCCAAACCATAAAATGCCCTTGAGACTGCAGTGGGACTGATTTTACCCCAAATCCATTCCGTAACAAGGCCATGTCCTAGAAAAGTCAATACGTGATTTAGAGGGACAAAGCTTGGATCTGAATGCGAAAGCAGTCAAACATTCTCAGCAGCCCTGTAATCCTGGTTCTGGGAAAGCAAAACCTTGTGAGGGCAAGCCTTGTAACAGCTGAGGGACCCTACTGTTCAAGAGACGTGATGAAATGGTACAGTAAAACTTCACAGGGTCTCAGTCACTGTTGACTGCAGGTGCTGCATGCAGAGATAAGGATGCACCAGCCTTAGCTACAGAGCTACTGTGCCTGCTTCTCAGGGAGGCATTCTCCAGATGCAAGGAACTGTACTGGAGTCAGCTCCAGCTTGTCTGGTTTTGAAAGGGAAGAAGGGTGTATGTGGAATACCTCTGTGAACAGAGCCTTGTTCACCTCCAAACAACCTTTTACCACAAAGGGAGCAGTAATCAAGCTCTGTTCATTAAAAATCTGCTGATCTTGATCAGGGATCCATACTTGTCTCCCTGCTACAATGCAAGCTGTCATGTCTTTGGCCTCCAGCCAGACAGCCCATGCAATATGAAATAAGGGAGAGGTTTTGTCTTCTGGCTTTTAGATATGACTATTTCAGATATTGTACTTGAGACTTTACCATACGTGTGACAAAGGCACAAACATTAAGCTACCTCACTCAGGACTCCTCTGCTGCCAATTTTTTTTCTTTTTATTAATCTCTCGATAAACCTCATTTTTTCTGCAGAATGCATTATGGTGACTTTCTCCCTCTGTCTCTGTTGCACATGCTTGGCATACACTCACACATATACACACAATCCAGTTCACAATACATGTGGGTTTAAAAGGGACTACTTGTAAACAGCTTCAACATATTTCTTTGTTAAGGATGAGGGAATACAGCAGAGAAACTGTCATCTGCACTGACAACCCCCTTAGTCACTAAGGTAGGATTTAATATGCTCATTACATACCAATGTGATTTAATGAGCTATAGTTTCAATGGGCAGCGTTATGCATCTACTTACATGCCCCCAGCTGGGATGAAGAATGAGGAAAAAGCTACTTCTTGTTCAGTGCGGGTCATAATTAATTCTAGTTTTAGTCCATATGAAAAATTATTACTGCAGAACTTATTGTTGTTATTATAGAACAAGATAGGAGCATGGGAAATTTAGGTCAGGTTTAAATAATTAACCTTTACTGCATCTCCCTTGACAAATATGTCACTGCATTTACTAATCCATGGTAGTGGCAAATTGTTCTAGCTCAGTTTAGAGCTCCCAGGGACACCTTGATGCAACACAGCAGCTCCTGGGTTATCGCAGTTCACCGACAGTGCTGTATTCTGTAAAAGAGACGACAGTAAGTCTTATTCTGCTGTTGAATACTCTGAGCTTTCTAGACATTTAGGTCTGGGTAAGGGATTAATTTCTGACTGGTATCTGACCTACCAAAAAGAGGACCACACTCTGTGTCTGGTTGAGCAACATACTTCAGTGCATACTTGACACTATGTAGGCCAAAGTGTCACTAATGGAACTAAAATGTCATTTTTTTCTGAACAATGAAGGATTGCAGTTATACACGTGCTTCAGTATTTTGTTAAACTGGAGCCAATTTGAACCAGAAAGGATAGTTTATTAAGACTTCCAGGAAAACAGTGCTTCATTTGCTGCATATGCTTTTTTTCTGTCGTTATGGAAAGTATTAGCTAAAGGATAGTGCTTCTCAAATACAGGTGTAAGATCAGAAATATGTTAGTTCAGGCCTTTTTAAAAGCAAAAAGCTATAACCCCCCACATATCAATTCATACCTAATAGAAAAGAACAAATTGTTAAAAAAAATATCCTGCTCAAGGTTTTGTAAAGGAACCACTGAGCAGAGTGAAATGAAAATTAAAATTATTAATAAAACTTCTTCACAATATCCCCTTGAAAAACCGAAAATATTTTCACCTAGGGACTGCTAATTTTTATACTTCACAGTTCATAAATATTGAGAAGCCCACGCCTATATGAATTTTATGCCTTGCAGAAACTTTGGCAATTTGGAGTTCCATAGCTGATTTTGTGATTAAAATAAACAGGCTGAATTTATTACTGCATTTTCACTTCAGAGTAGTTACTTTCAGGAAATATTAAGTTCTTATGCCCTCATTAAATTAGTTTCACTAGTATTATAACTTATGTTCTGAAGCACAGTGAAGTTATTAAGTAAGTGAGGGCATAACTACACAAGAGTCTCCTGTCTCTGCTTGGTCCCTGGGAGGACTGCATCTGTGAAAGCACTTTCATCCCCAGAAAGCAGCATTTCAGAAAACTAAAGCAGCTTTTCCTTACCATTATCCCTACCGGAAAATGCAGGAAACCACCTTTCTTCTACTGTAGCCAAGCAGCAAAACATTCCTTGACTCAAATGGCTGTTAGGGGAAAGTACCTAATACTTTACCTAATACTTTACACGTACATTGGGTAAGTTAGTACAGTGGATGCACAGAAGTTCCAAGGGCTTACTAATGGCATATTAGCAGAAAAAAGTTGTGCCAGAGGTTCTTCAAACAAGTCATATTGAATGCATCTGTAATTTTCATCTTTTATATGTTTTGTAAATTCAGATTCAAAAATGTTTAGAGAAAGCCTCCGAAGTTCTCCATGGACAGTTTAAATTCATTGGATAGAAGCTACAAAATCCTATCTATCTCAATTATTCATTTAGGCACCATCTTCTAACGAAGAATCCTTAGTAAGGCACAGTTCAAGAGAAAATATAGCTAAACCAAAGCATTATTTAACGTTTTTGTGTTAATTTCTAACAATCCGCTATTGCCTTTTCTAATTTATTGCCAGGGAGGGACAAGCAAATGTGGAACAGATTTTCTGCAAGTGGTTTATCCATCATAGAAGATAGATTTCTGAAACCCCACACTGATTGAGAGCAGAATTATTCCATGCAGCCAGAAAATACAAGAAGCACAGTACATGCGCTTGCTTGAACATATGCACACGGAGCAATAGCTGCAGAAATACTTTGCTAGGGCACATTTCAAACTTCAAGTGTCCTGTTCCTCCAGTCATAGGCTGAGATGTGTCTTTTTCTCTTTTTCAAAAGCCTGTTGGATATGTTGACATGTTCTCAGGGAAGGAAGTTCCTAAAACCATACAGAAGACAGCCTTTCTAATAAGGGTCATACATGTACACAATTATGTATAGTCTGGGGAAAGCGAGCCAATCATTTTTGTCTACAACATGATTCCCTGAAAGGCAGTAGTACTTAGCAATCTATTCCCCTGTCTTACAAGATCTTTCTCATTTAGCAGCAATGTCACTTCTAACGCGCTGAGAGGCCGAAGGAATGTTGCATATTAGAACAGCATGTGCTTGGACGAGCGTGTCATCATGATCTTGCAGAATGAAAATAAATGATGCATGCAGCAGAAGTAAACACTAAGCCCTGGGTGGTGAACTGGGAATTTTTCTTTTTTTTTTTTTCTTTCCCTTTTTTCCAGACAGTTTGAAGACGGAAAATGGTTCTCAGTGATGGAGAACAAACACGTGGCTTGGTGAATCCCAGAAAAATGTGCAGGCTGCTACAAAGTCTGCTTAGGAGCAAAGCGCTGTGAGTAACTTTATGGAAACTAATGTCCAAGTCACTGAGAAGAAAGAAAATAAAACTAAATGCAATGACACTGAAAATAGAAGAATTCACCAAAAAGAAGTATGTTTTCTGCATCTCTCTCCACTCCCTGAAACAATTCTAGCTATGTAGCCTTCATCTAAAAGTATAAGGAGTATCTTACTCTGATCTGTCATCTCTGAATCTCAGATCTGCTGTGTGTCTTCAATATGCCTAAGGATTTCCTTCTCTTTTCTTCCTATCTGTCCTCTATGGACACCCTTTTTCCTAATGAGATGCTCATGACTGTACCAAAGCTCCTTTGAAAGCAAGAAATGTAACCAAATACAGCTTTACTCAACATCAGAAAGAATGGGAGAAACCAGCTTATTTTTACTTATAAATTATTCAGAAAGCTAAATAAAAAGTGCAGTCATGAATTCATGGGCTTGATCCTAAATCCTTTGAAGTCAGTGGCAAAACTCCAGCTGCCTTCAACGGTGGAAGGCACCATCTGGCACCAATTTCAGTACCAGAGGAGTCCCTGTTGGAGCCTGTGAAGATTTTACTGACAAACTACTTTTTCACTAAAAACCAAAACTCATTGGAACTTAAGTACTTTCCAGGAACATGCTGATTTTGACAAGACGTCCATCAGGATACATTTCTCAAATGATGTTTCTCAGCTAAGTAACAGGAATGACCAAGGCTACAATGGTTTGGGAGTTCACCTGAGTGAAGTGACTGAAGGTCCCTGTGAGGAAGAACAGCGTGGGAGACGTGAAACAGCATTACCACTTTCTTCGTAGAAAGCCACTAGCTTTCTGCCTATGCTGAGTCTCCTTCACTCTTGTTAAATTGAAAACCTTTGCAACTCTCCCTCTGAGTCCTGATGCTGGTAAAAGTGTGAGCAGCCTTATGCTGGGCAGCAGCCTGGACAGGAGACCAAGATGGACTCAAGAGGCTTTCAGAAGCAGTTCAAATGTAGTCTGCATGCCTTACTGACACCTGTCAGCCTTTTACCATTGCTGCCAGCTACTGCAAGAAAGAGGAAGCCCTCTGGAGCAGCTTTGTGTTGAAATCTGGAAATCCTTTCGCTTGCAGAAACTTTCACTTCGAGCCATCTGGACCTCAAAACTTCAGCATGGGCTAGGAAAGATACTGCAGTTCCTGGAGCAGAGCTGTGTAGGTCAAAAGGGATCTGTAAGCAATACCTGCAGTGTCAATGTGCCTTAAAAAGAGCCAACTCTCCTTTTTTTAGAGTTTTCTGAAACTTTCTATCTCTTCCTCAATGTTCCACAAGGGTCCTGGTGCTGTTGTTTACTTGGTTGATCAACAGTACCCATAAAATAGCGAATTAACTGAAAATTGACAAGTCAAATACCACCAATTACAGCAGAGGATCTCTTCAGAGACAAGGCAAGCATTGAACCTGGGACCCTTATAGCAAATAGCTTCTTTTTTTTATAGCAAAAAGTGCGACCCTGAGTAATTATAAATGGTATTGTGAACCAGGCAATATCATTTATGTTGTTGTGTGGACCCTTGTCTTCTTAATAGCTGCACAGTGCACACATGCTACCTACCAGACATGACATTGTGCCCTTCTGCTCATTCTCTGAGATTTCATCCTGCAAATACTGTTCTTGAAAATACTCTTTTTATAATGTTCAGGGTTGTGGGAAGCATGCAAGAATACGATATCTTTTTTTTAAGGAAAACAAATTTTCCAATTCAGTATGATTGTGCAAGGCATTTGATATTGCCCTGCACAACATTGAGAAGCATGCATTTGATGGATGGACCACTCAGTGGATAAGGAATTGGCTGGATAGTTGCACTCAAAGAGTTGTGGTCAAAGGCTTGATGTCCAAATGGAGACCAGTGATGAGTGGCATTCCTCAGGGGTTGGTATTGGCACCAGCGCTGTTTATCATCTTTGTTGGCGACATGAACAGTGGGATTGAGTGCGCCCTTAGCATGTTTGCTGATGACACCAAGCTGTGTGGTTTGGTTGACACGCTGGAGGGCAGGGATGCCATCCAGAGGGACCTTGACATGCTTGAGTGGTGGGCTAGTGCAAACCTCATGAAGTTGCACAAGGCCAAGTGCAAGGTCCTGCACCGGGGTCGGGGCAATCCCAAGCACAACTAAAGGCTGGACAGAGGCTGGATTGACAGCAGCCATGAGGAGAAGGACTTGGGGGTGTTTGATGATAAGAAGCTCAACATGACACGGCAGTGTGCACTTACAGCACAGAAAGCCCACCATATGCTGGGCTGCATCAAAAGAATTGTGGCCAGCAGGTCAAGGGAGGCGATTCTCCCCCTCTACTCTGCTCTCATCAGATTCCACCTAGAGTACCGCACACCTGGAGTACCACACACCTGGAGTACCGCACACCTGGAGTACCGCACACAGTTCTGGGCCACCAACATAAGCAGGATGTGGACCTGTTTGGGTGAGTCCAGAGGAGGCCATGAAAATGCTCCAAGGGCTGGAGCACCTCTCCTACGGAGACAGGCTGAGAGAGTGAAGTTGTTCTGCCTGGAGAAGGTTCAGGGGAGACCTGGCAGCCTTCCAGTACCCAAAGGGGGTCTGCAAGAAAGCTGGAGAGGAACCTTTTATTAAGAGCATGTAGTGACATGAGAAGAGGGAATGGCTTTAAGCTGAAAGAGGGTAGAATTAGATTAGATATTAGGAAAAAATTCTTTACTATGAGAGTAATGGGACCTTGGAACAAGTTGCCCAGAGAAGCTGTGGCTGCTCCATCCCTGGCAGTGTTCAAGGCCAGGTTGGATAGGGCTTTGAGCAACCCAGTCTAGTGGAAGGTGTTCCTGCCCATGGCAGGGGGGTTGGAACTGGATGATTTTATGGTCCTTTCCAATAGCAACAACACTATGACACTATGATTCTATGGAAGAAACAAAATATATATATCTGCTGAAGTCACTTCTGAATTTGACAGCAGAATTGTTCTGGTGGATAATGACAATAATGTCTATATGCACCTCATATTGCCAGTGCAGGAAGCATGAAGTTGGGTAAAGCTGGGAAGGTCTTGGAAGCTCTTGGAATTGCAGCAAAAGGAGCCCATGGGAAAGCCAAAGTTGTTTTTCAAATACTGCAAGGCTTGGTCTACACTGAGTAAGTAAGGAGTCTTTGTTGTGGTGATTTACAACTTTGTGTAGAATAAGAAATCTTGTGCAATTGGGGAAAATTAACTTTTATGTGCTGCAACTGAAGATTACCTATGGGGAATTGCACACAAATAAATGTACTGCTTTCCATATTTCTGATAAAGCAGTGAAATGAAGAATGAAAGCAAATGCCAAGAAAATGTTTTGGTTCAATTGCTTGTAAAAGGAACCAAGGTATACACACTTCAAGCAGACATTAGCACTATAGGGTTGTGATAAACAGCTTTTGCCCTGTGTGTACTATATTTAGGACAGATGTTTTTTTACTACATAGTCTTCTGGCTCCTGCTTCCCAAATACAAGACAGAGAAGGATTTCTGGATGTGATACGGAGTATTTGCAATAGAATAATGTCCCATGGGGTTGTATAGTTAGATTCTGTGTGTGTGGAGTTCCTGCTACAGCTGGCTGCAAAGCGGGATTGCTGGTTGTGGTGGAGAGTTGCAGCACCAACTCTAGGGTCACACCGTATTTCACTGAAAGCAGTCAATATCAAAGGATGTCACAAAAGCTGCTGCATCATTGGAGCACTGTGTCCAGGCCCTGGGCTCACTATTTGCCTGTTAGGGTGAAAATATGAGTCAGGACATGATGTACTGCTGTTTCATCCAAGCGCCTGATGACTCCCTAGAGGGACAGTTCTGAGATATTTCTCTGAAATGGAAGATGAACTACACATGTTTGAGATAGGCAGCAGCACACCAGGATACACAGATTGTCTGTATGACAAGGAAACCATCGTTCTTACCTAGGCACACAGATGAAAAAAAGCACTTGCCTGCCGGAGTCTGCACCTTGTGGTTGCACTATCTTGTTTATTATGGTGTAAACTCTGCTTTAAATTAACTGCGTATTTAAAGTGCCTCCTTTCCATACAGATGTGCTGATGCCTGGTACAACAGAACAGGTCTATTTTCCCTCAGTGAGAGCACTACTTTGCATCCTTCTTCACCTATACAGTGAGCAGTTATTTTTAAACAATTCTTGTACGAGACTGTCTTACCTTGGAGACCTTTATACTTCTGACATACTTATTAAAAGGCAACAACAGATTGGGACAGCATTAGGTAGCAGTGGCAGTTGCATATGGCATAATCATGCACAATCTCAGTTGTGTAGGAAGCCTGACTAGGCTCTGAAAGCCAGTCTGTAAGATATGAAAACGTGTCTCCTGTGCTATATGACGATGTAATTGGGTTTGCAACCCTCCCCCGTGATCTTGTGGAAGAAAAATCTGACAAGGCTGAACTGTGACAAATTCCCTCGATTCCTCAAATTCTTGACTGAAAATGGCAGCATTCAGCCTCGCACTCATGGAACGACTGGCTGCCCCTCGCCTACAGGAACGATTTGCAGCCTTCTTTGGAGAATCTGAGATGTTAAAATATGATTGGGTACAAGTCCAAGGTCAGAGTCGGATGTCTCTCCACTGACTTGCCAACAGCTGCAGTCAAGGAGTTCACTGAACTTTCTGGCTATCAAACTAGAAAATGTTATTTGTTCAACTTCCTGAGTCTGATTTCTGGTTTAGGGTAAAGGACACGTACCCAGTGCGGTTGAGTCATGCAGTGAAGCAATTAGTACACTTCCCTCTTGTACAGTCACCTAAAGCTGGATTCGTGCTCTGGTGTCTGTCAAAGCCCGATCTGCAGTGGATGTCACTGCTATATAAGAGGTGTACCATTTCTTCAGTGCCAATAAGCTTTGAGCAGATCTTTTAGGATGTTCAGGCACGTGTCAAATTACTGCAATAAAGTACGATGATTGCCGGCATTTGTCACTTTTATGACATCCATATGCAAATGTTGTTTATGTTAGTATGCTACAACTGGAAGGAATTTGGAAAACCACTGCTCTAGGCCATGCTGTTTGAGTTCTGAGATGGCAAAATTAATGGGCTAGCAAAAAATCTGCACAGTAGGAAATCTTTCTGAAAGTGAAGAACACTTTTGGTTTGGCTTTTTTTTTTTCCCTCCCTGTGTCTGGAATTGCTCAAGCTCAAAAAATTCCCTAACACATTCCTTTCTGACAATGTACTGCCCTGGATTGCACCTACATTTTGTAGACAGAGACAGGTTGTCCTGAGGAAACAGAATTTTTGCAGACTATGACCACACTGTGCCATGCAGTCACACAGAGACATTTGTTAATAACACTTATATTATTTTTGCCATTAAATGCTGAAGAATTCCCACCACACATCAAAACTCCATTGTGAAAAGCATTATGTAAACACAAAGCAACAAGACATCTCTTGGCCCAAAGAAAGTACAATTTAAGATGAGGACAAGAGACAATATATAGATATAGACAAAATACACAACCAGGCAGTCTTATCAGCAAGACGGTCAGAGGATTTTGCACCCTGTAAATCTTTTGTAGGCATCACAGCCAAGAACAATTTTAGAGAGGAGTCTGGAGGAACGGTGCTGATGCAGATGTCCGGGTGCTTTTGAAGAATTCATCACAATAGTGAAGACCACTATGAAGGAAAATGGGAATTTGAAAAAACTGACAAGGTAATTGGCATTACTGGCTGATCAAAGACAGGGATTGATCTTTCTGTAGTGAATGGAAGACCACTGGTAGGGGGAGTAATAAGTAATTAAAGTTTGCAAGTAAGGGAAAGTTGTATGGGCCCTACAGGACAGAAAAGGGCTTCAGACAGAAAGAAGTGACAGCAGATGAGTACTCTAGATAGTCATGAACGAAGCAGGACTACATTTTCTAAGGATGCAAAAAGGATGTAGCCAAAATGAGGATACGAGATGATGAGAGTTTGATCTTTGTGAATGGCCAGCAATCAGGTTGGCTAAAGACTAGGTAGGACTGCCACTCACATGATGAATGGAGCGAGGCATGAGGGCATGGCTCCCATTGGCAATGTCTTTATCTCTTTCCATGAAAGTACATTGATCCCTCTTTAACCAGTAACCAGACAGGAACAGTCACACACTTAACTAACCTACCTATGACTGTGTACTGCACTGAAGCCTCAGGTATGACTTGAGTGAGAGTTGTTCTACGCAAAAGCAGACATATATATCTCTGAAGTGGTGTGGAGCTGCCTTTGCTATGACCTTAAACTCAGCCTTTTAAAGTCCTTTTATATCCTAAAGGACCCCCATATGACAAAACCTTGGGCTTGAGACAGAGCATGGCCCAAGACAGTAACCAGACAAGGTTAAACCATGACAGCCCCCGACTGCTGAGAAGGGGCAGAGAAGCTCAGTGCCAGTACCAAGATCTCTCAGACATTGTCATAGCCTGGGGGACTGCTAAGAATGATGTATTGTCGTGGTTTAAGCCCTCCTTCCACCCCAATAATTTGTACATTAAGGGAGAGAAAAAACAGGCACCCATCAATCAATACAGCCACACTTCTCCCTTCTGAGCAATGCACCTGTGGAAATAAAAGTCTTTGGCTGGGAACAGGCGAGCCCCTCTATCCACAAGCCTGGAGCACGGACAGAAGATGCTGAGGCCATTATTTCTGCTGTGAAAGTGAAGACACACAGTTTTTCTTCTTGCGCTAGCAAAAGAAAAGGGACAAAAGAGGAAGACATGCCTGTAAATCCCTTATTCTGCTGCTGGGGTAGAAGAAGATCACAGAAAAGGGATCAATAAGATGAAAAGAAACATGCTACGGAGCTTTACCTTCCCCACCAAAAGCAGGGCCAGTAGGGAGTGCTATCCCTCCTTCAGCACAGCCACTTTCCTCTCGAATCGGTAACACAAGGCAGAGCTGCTTCTCTTCTCAGTGCCCTCCCCTTAGCCACAGGGTAAGAGAAGAGTATCTCCAGCATGAGTACACCATCACTGCCTGAATGCTCTGGCGCCTCTCCTGCTTCGTCCCAAGGTTTCCAGAAAAATTCTGTTACAGAAAAAATTCTATTATGGAAACCTCTCTCATGAAATTTCCTGTCAACTTGATTCAATTGTGTCTAAACAGATCGGAAGACTTCAAAGTCAGATTTAGAGCAGGACACTCCCTCTAGCCTTACTTAAACCGAAGCTAATATTATTAAACTTGTTTATGGAGTACCTATTGCTGCTTTGTCCTAAAATTATAACTTAATAAAATAATTAGATAAATTGAGGGACAACCAGAAGGTAGAGGAGGTTGCTTGTACAAAGCCCCACATTCCTCACCATTTTGGCATGATGGCTTTAAAGCACAGTTCAACAGCAGCATTGCCTTCGGAGTATCTGTGGATGAGGGTTATTGCCCCAGTCATGTTTTCCTGCAGTGAGCGTGAGATGCCATATGTCCTCATATCCCATCCTCCCACTTTCCACCCTGTATCAGCATGGATGTTCATGTGGCTGTGCAGAAAATGGGATGATGGAACAGATAAGACTGGAAAGTAAAAAAAGAATGACAACTTAAAGGAGTAGCTTTCAACAGGGTGAGTTCCCTCATCCATCTCTGCATGCAGCCCCAAGTAAAGCGTTGTCACAGATGAGGTAAAAGAAGGACAATCCCTTTGGCAGCAGCCCTTGTTTTTGTCAGAATAAAATAACACCAGTATCACACCCAAAAATGGACAGCAGAACATAAAATTAACAAGGGACGATCTACTTTGTAAATTAGCAAAGTAAGCAGAACCAAGGACTCCTATGTAATTTCTTCTACATGGGTAGACTAAACACAAAGGGGTGAGCCTCTGAGAATCCTGTATGTTCTAGAGAAAATCTGGAAAAGATGGAGACCCCTCAAATTAATTCCAACTATCCCCCCTGTTTCTGATTTTTGTTTTGAATTTGTTTGTACTGATTCCTCCTTTTGTCTTTTGAACTTGGTTTTCTCAATGTTCAGCTTTAACACCTAACAAAGTGTTAGAGGATTCGAGACTGAACTCAGACATCTGGTTTTGGCATAGCTAATGACATTTTTAGGGTAAAAATCAACTTCATATGTTATTTTTGTTTTTGAAGCATGTGTTCAGCATACACATGCACTCCTGGGTCTTGTTGCCCCTACAATAAAGACAGTTTGACCATTCCAGGATCTGCCACAGTAAGAAGTAAGGAAAGAAGTAAAACCATTCATAGCTTCATCCTATCACAAAACTACTCCTCTTTGAAAGCTTAAAGGGTCAAGCTCGACCACTTTTTGTGACTCTTCACCAAGGCAGAATAATATTTATGTAACACGCTATCTTCTGAAAAGAGAGATCAGAGGAGGCTCTAACAGGGTCTAACAGGCACTGCCTGGCAAATCAATTATGGTGTCACTGACATCAGCTGTCCACCCTGTCTCTCTGATGGAGGTCACACTACCCACCACAGGCACACCAAAGGATAATGTGTGCTTCCACCTTCTCCATGTCCTTTAACAGGCTGGGATTTTAATATTGAACCCACTTTTCTTTGGCAGTCCCAGTACCAGTGTCGCAGCTGACACATTTGGATTGAAGATATCTACACTGAGAGTTATAAGGCACCAGGAAAGCTCCCCAAGAAGGAAGCTAATTAAGATGTGCAACATGCACTAACAAGAACACTAGGAAACAAAATGTAGAATGCCTGTGTGAGAAATAGTTAAATCCTTTAGGATTTTCTTTTTAATTAACTGCTAGACAAATCATGTATTTGTTGACATATAACTTCTTAACATACATTCATGCATTAGCTCTAGGTAAGTGAGACTGAAAGATACTTTCTTTTCAAAAGGAAAAAGATCCCAGGAATTCATCAGTGCTGAAGCAATCTTTAGAAGCTGTCAGAGATGATCAATGGCTGGAAAAGACAAAAGCCCTGTTCTCATGCCTCCTCCAGAGAGACTGGATTACTGATGATGCGCTCTAGAGCTGCCCCAGGATAGCAGGCAACACTCAGTGGGGAATGCTAATTTATAGTCCTCGGAAACTTGTGCTGCTGTGGAAACATTTCAATCCAATGGTTGTGTGTTATGAGGCTGCTGAGCACCACTGGGAAGTCCAAAACATTTGTTGCACAGGCAAAAGCTTAAGTAATATGCTATTTATTTAGTTGGTCCTGTCATAGAATCATAGAATCACAGAAACAACTAGGTTGGAAAAGACCTAAGGGCCAAGGGGGCTGATGCTTAGCCTGAGGCATTTTTCCACTTGAAACATTGCAGGACCACATGGAACATCTACTTTTTTGTTGTGTTGAAGAGACTTCTTCAACACCCATGTCAAGCCTCACCTATCCCAGGAGAAGAATAAGGAAATAATGGGTGGTAGAGTGCACCCAAGCCTCCCCAAGATTTGCTGTGCATGTGTCTAGGCACTGCCAAAAGCTTACTCATTCAGGGCACCTTGTTGCTTCTTAAAGACAGAGAAGTGTTAAGGTTCCTTAGCAAAATCAGAACAAACACTGATAGGTGTATGACAGATAGGAACTGTTGGAAATTGATAAATATTGCCTATAGCATTGAAGAACTCACTTGAATATAGACTCTTTGCTGGTGAAATTGAAGGTTTTATGTGCAATGCGCATTGTGAGCCTTTCCCTTTCACACCATGCAGAGCACAGACTCACAGCCCAAGCAACTGCAGAAGACAAAGGATAGATCCCCCTCCTTTAGGCTGGAGCTGGTGGCCCTGCCTGCCCTGCCCAAATGATGAAGAGAAACAGGCTCTTCTACATATAGGCTCATCTGACATGTTTTAGATGTTTCCATTAAGCAGCAAGGCCTATTTATCTCCCTATGAGCACTTGGTCATCTCTCTTGATGCTAAGGGGCAGTCCAGTTAGCTCACGTGCAGAGTTACAGCTACTGCTGGTCAGATAAACAGTACATAGAGACCTGCAAGGTCTTATGAAAGATAAGAGTATTTCCCAGTTCAAAGGTGGTACTGAAGGCAGAACTGCTGCTTCTTGGTGTGACTCATCAGCATGACTGCACTTCAGCAGATGTTTCTTCACCTACCATCCAACGGAAAATTTATGTTTAAAAGAGAGAGTGAAAAGAAGGATGAAAGGACAGTAAAGAGAAAGAATTAAAATGGATGAAAAGTATCTACCAAGATGGAACAGTTAGTCTGTGAAGACATTTAGTTCTCTCTGTCCAGGGAAATCGAGGGAGTCATCACTAGTGCTTTTTTTGTAACAAAAGCAACCCCAGGACCATGACAGGAGAGCATAAACTTTGAGGCAGGAACCAAAACTCATCTTAGAAATAACAGAAATGAGACAGAATTGAACCCAGGACCAGAAGACATGTATTCAAGCACAAGCATAACTCAGGAAAGTTGGAGGGAAAGGGAAGGGCTGACGGGTAGCGCTTTGTGCCGATGCCAGAGGGAAGTGGCAGCACATGCAGAACAGAGCAGGTAAGACCACAGTCAGCTTGCACTGTGAAGGATGGCAAGCAGGGTTTTGCAGAAGTGCTGTAAATCCTTGAGTGCACTGTGGCTAGAGATCAAAGTCTTGTTATCAGCTCAAGAGCAGAAGTCAGTCCATCTTAGTGAGGTACCTCACTTGCACTTCAGTTTTTGGCACCTACGAGGCATGGCTTCAAAAATGCCCCATATGGATACAAGAATTATATATATATGCTTTTGAATGACTCAGGAAATTGTCTTATTTGTCAAGATTGTGTGCTTAAGTTGGTTGGGCTGGAAACCTTCTATAAATTACCCTAGAAAGCTATTTTTACAAAATAAAATCTAGGAAATTTAGATGTTACTCATAATGGGGCTTGGGCAGGAAAGATATTCTTGAATGTGACAGCTAGAAAACTTCTGGTTCAACAGTCTCCGAAACAATAACAGGTGATAATAGTTTGGATGTGGTTTTGATTAATAGAAAGATTGGTCATAACATATAAATCTGAATAAATTAATTATGATTAATTTCTAATGTTCATTCATGTGAATGCAGGCAGAAGACCTGTAACTATAACTGTCAATTCCCAGAAGGCAAACTTTCACAACCTACGGCTATGTCTAAATTTATGTGCTGTGTATCACCACGACTCACCACAGATCTCATGACTGTCTGGGCTGGAGGATGACTCAAATGTGACAGCACTCCCACCTGTCTCTGTATGTACTCCGCGGTGCCCACCTGAGATGAACTTCGGAGGAACGTGCTCCCCGACGCAGAAACCAGAAAGCGATCCTGCATGGGCTTATCCAGATATAGCCTGAAGGGAGCAAGTGATTAGAAAAGGTCTAGAGAGTTGAGTAGCTCAGCTAATCTAGTGTAGGGGAAACCTGGCATTTAAGTCAAAAGGTGAAAATGCAGCTTGTTTTTGTGTCCTAAAGATGAAGAAAAGTCTTACAGAATCTGCATGAATGATCACGTTATGAAGGATGTTAGAAATTACCTGGAAAACTTAAAAATAAATTATTCAAAATTAAAAAAAATAATAAAAAATGTCCTAAGTCATGCAAATTTACATTTTACATAGGAAATTCAAAGACCAACTGGTTCTTTATTCATACAAGCAAAAGGGAAAATAAGAAATTGAGCTGTTATGCAGAAAAGATGTGCCATAGATTTAAAATAATATGTATATATAATATACATATATATAATTTTATATTATTATATACTGTACGTTCAATCTTCTCTCTTCTGACTGATGTTACAATTATTATAAGTTCTTTAAATTATTTTACTTTAGATATGTGTAACAGTGCTTTCAATCAGTACGTTTTATTCATAGATTGATGTGGAAGTAGTACTAGGTGTATAGGATTACACTGTACTGAGGTCCCCCTTGTAGCCTACAATACATATTCTGCATATTTTAGTTTGACTGTGAAACACGGGAACTGTATTTTGTACTCTGTTCATGGAGAAATCTGATACCAAAGAGTATCTTGTAATATTCTAAGATACTCTATGAAAGAGGAAAACAAGTAGAGCTAACTTTTTAGAAACAAGAAGGTG
This sequence comes from Psittacula echo, assembly GCF_963264785.1. Classification (NCBI taxonomy): domain Eukaryota; kingdom Metazoa; phylum Chordata; class Aves; order Psittaciformes; family Psittacidae; genus Psittacula; species Psittacula echo. The sequence continues at coordinate 63,952,310 of NC_137736.1, read as the reverse complement.
CAGGAATAAAAGTCATAAAACAATGTAATTACAAAACTTGAAATGCCTATCAATAAAGCTTTTCAAAAGAAATTAGCTGAACACCTCTTACAGCTTGCATCATTGTCAGCTTTACAAAGTTCTTATTCCATTTTTATCTGACGCACAAAAGGAGACAGAACAGAAAAATCAATTCTGATGTTAACAGGTATAATTCTTAACTTATTAGTGTTACACCTGCTTAGTGCTGGGATGGATTTTCTCCTCTGAGATTTAGTAAATCAGCTGTTCTAAAATAATCTACATTAGTTTCCTTCTACCTACCTTTCAAAAGCCTCAATTTTTATTAGCATTAAATGATACTAGCAAAGCTAAAATGAACCATTTTGTCAGGCCTTAAAAACAAAGATTGTATGTCCTTTTTGGACAGGGCACCAAACAAACATTACTGTCTAATGAATGTCTAATGCTCCTTTTTTTTGGAAGGATTTCATAGAAGATACTCTGAAAGGCACAGAGTATGCTGCCACAGAGACCACACATATGTAAATGATGGGTCAGACATCAAGGCTGAATTCATTATGAGAGTCCCATAGCGACCCATCTGTCCTGCAGCTGAAGAGAGGAACCAAACAGACTGAGGAGAGAGAAAACACGGACAAGAAGTGGACAGGGCAAAAATTATTTGTTGATGTTATTGAAAATGGTCAAAACACATATGAGAACTAGAAATGCCTATACTCACACATCTCAGTTTTCAAGAATATAACAGTGATGACTGCCACCGGAGACAGAAGGGTATTGGGAAATGGCTAAGATGGAATCTGCATATAAAGACAAAAGTATAAAATGTGCCATCCAGACTCAATGCCAGATTGGGGGCCACACCACTAGGAAAATGCTGAATAATCAAGTAGGTCTATAGGCTGGACTATGGGAAAGGCTTTGCTTTCTGCAGAGTGGCTCCCTTCATCTCCTTCTGGAAGCCTCCAAGTCTGGACACACAGATACAGACACACACATGAAGCTCTCAACCACTTGCATTTATCTGCAGGCTAACTAGAGGTTACTCTCAGCAAAGTACATAGTTACACATCTAAGAACAAATTCTGCTGGGAAGATGGGTCTCAATGAAACAATTCAGTGACCGCAGCTGGGATCCTGGTAGATGTGTGCAGGGTCTCCTCTATGGGTTAAGCTGTTTTAAGGTGATTGGTAGCTTCAGTGGTACAGCACAAAATCGTTAAATGTGGTGCTCTGCTCTGCCAAGCTAATTTTGGAATGAAAAATTGTTGTTTTCTTTAAGAAGTGTATTTGGCTTTGGATTTTATTTGATTTTATTTTACTTTTGGCTGAACTTTTTTTAAATACTGACTAGCGAGAGCTCCATTCCCCTGGGTCTCTGGGGAGTCTTGTAGATCTGTGCTGCAGGGCACTGAAATCATCATCTCCACCCATTCTCCTCCTCCCTTCTTCTCCTAGACATCTTTTCCACCTTTTTCTCTTTTTGGCTGTGAAGAACAGGAGAAGATCCTCATTACTGTGCTTCACTGCTCTGTAAAAAGAATTTTAAAACTCCTAATATTACTTAATCACAGCTTTCAGTGCCCCTGCTGCCATAAAACATTAAAACAATGGGCCAGCACTTCATCAATTGTAATTTGCTGATATTACAGTCACAGTAGCGCTCAACATAATTGCCTTGCTCTACCACGGACTCTAAAGGCTTCTTGATCTCAGTCAATACTTCCTTGCACTGGGGGCTGCAGTCAGAAATTTTGGTCTAACAGCTGAGCTTTTTGAATTTCCAGTTCTTGCCCATCTGAGCAGGATGCAACCCTCCAAATACTCAGCACTCCATTGCCCTCAAATTTAATTCCCAGACACTTAAATCTATTAGGACACACTTTATTCTTCATTACTCTCAATTTTACACATAGAGGCACAACACTTACTTACAACCTCCAAACAGAGATAATAACAGCAGTTATTAAGGATGAAGGACCTAGCTTGAAGACAGTAAAATAAAAGAAATTTGGTTAGGACTTTGAATTCCTGCAGATCTAAAACTCCTCCCAGCAAGAATATGGCTTCAAACCATACAGATTACTAATAAGATGTTTATTTCAGGACAGAAGGCACCTTGAGAATCAATCTGATTATGTTGTGTTTTTCTGCAGACAAATTAAAACATAAATTATCAGCCCAAATGACTTCTACTGCAGACAAAGGACAGCAACAACATAAGGAAAAAAAATAGTGCAAACTCTTCATGACAGCACATATTGTATGTGACTCATTCTGTAAAAGTCACCGTAGTGAGCTGCAAATATTTATTCCTTATACAATTGTAGCTTCTCTGAGGTTGGGACAGAGATAACACTACAGAGGCAGGTAAAAGTCTCTCTGCAGAGAGCTGTCAGACACAGCAGGCATGCAAGCACCGTTGCTGGACACTTGTAGGGAACAAAACATAAAATCGATGCCATGCTGCACGTATGTGGCTGCATGGATAACCACACATAATGCTTCCTAACCACACATAGACTTTCTAAAACACTGCAGGGAGCAGATATATTTTGATGTCTTCAGCTACTGTTTTTGTGCTCTAGAAGTTGCCCTCACAGGATTCCCTTACAGAAGTTGACCACTCTCAAATTCAGTAAGCACAGCGTGGAAAGAAGATGAAGGAGATTAGGCTGCAGGCTTTTAATGGGCCAGCTGACAAGCCCATGTGCTGGGGTCCTGATGAGGAATTTGGTGCTGTGGTGCACCCCTCCTTACCACTGCACTGCAGCTTATGTATGCAAATGCTTTGTAACAAAGCACTTGCAAAAGCTTTTCTTGCAAGCATCTACATGAGAGGTATGGCAGCACATTGCCAGGACGAAGTCTCAACAAAGGAGAGCCACAACAAGAATTACATCCCCTGTTTGTAGCTCTGGCATGCTTAGCTCTAAGGTTGTTGAAGTGACTGGTTTATTTTCTAATGCTCTCACTTCCCTAGCAGTGGTAAGAACTCTTATCTGGACTGTGGTGGCAGCTGGGGACATTGGAGCCTGCCATTAGAGATGGGATCCAGGCTGGAATTCACTCCATCCAGAGAGGAGGGCTTTGAATGCCATGTGAAATCCCACGCACTTTGGCAGATTGGCTCACACAAGTGGAAGGCTACTGTGAGAGTTAAGCTTTGCTTAATCTGCACGTTTTGCCAAGATCTTGAAAACCACTTAATGGGCTTGGACAGACTCAAGGAGTGGTTTTAGATTCAAGTACCACTTGTTTAATGGACTTTTTTTTTTTATAAACATTGGCTTTGAGATTTTCAAAACTTCTTTGGGATTTGGCCTGCTGATTCCTCTTCATTTTTAATAGAAAGTAACATCTGAAGATGGAAACAGCTAAGTAACTGTATAACTCCAACAGCTGCATAAGCTCATCTCATATTCAGAACAAGGCCTCCATCCACCAGGACATGGATGAAATAGATGGCTGATTTTTTGCTGTCTGGAGGATCATTTTCCTTTGCCTTTACAAGCCACGGCACAACTCTTACGCCCATGTCACCCAGATATCTCATTTGAAAAGGCCTTTCAAGCCTCCAGGTTTCAAATTTATACAGATAAAATATATGCGTGTGTATATATATACAAATATGTGCATAAGTGTATATAGTTGTATTTATTTTATATATGTGTGTGTCTGTGCATGAATGTATATGCACACACACGTTCCTGGTGCATTCTTCTCTCCTGGTGCTGGCTACCTAGCTGTTTGCATCTCCAGAAACTTCCAGCATTGGTGTTCTGATTGCACAGTGCTACCTCCTGCTCTTCTGTGGCTGCCCATGACATGCTAGTGCTAGGACAACTTAAGTGAGACATCATTGCCCATGTTCCCAACAGACTGCTCTCCTGAGGCTTCGAGCCCTTCACCTTGTGAGAGAAGTAGTTAAGGAGAATAGGTGTAGGAGAGGGATCAGGATGCTGTATGGTGCATAGGCAGTGCAAGTACTTACAGCCTGGAGGCAAAACTAGACCTGGAGAAAGGTGGTGGGGTGCAGTGGTGGCTGCCTGCACAGAGGTGCCCAATTCACTCTCTCTGCGGCAAAGTTCAGTAATATTGCACTCCCCCAGGACAAGAAAGAGAAAGGAAAAAGGATGAAATCCGGGAGAAACCCAGCTTTCTCATTTAATCACAACAGACTGAAAATGTCTTATGCATTCAGAATAGAAGAAAACTAGTCATTAACTTATGCAAGGCAGCTGCTTTCCCAATAATGGCTCCTACACATTCTGGTTTTAATATTATTGTTCTTGTCAACCATGGGAACGCAATGTATATTAATGACGGTTTATTCCAAATTGGTCATTGTCGGAGTTAATAATTAGGTAGTCAGGCACTAATTATCTCTGTTTTGTCTCAAATCATTAACTAAGAAATCTGGAGAAGTAATTTTGGAGGCAGGCATCAGAACCACACATAGTAGTGTGGGCTCTGCTGTGGGCACAGGAGATACTTCACTCCAGAGAGCAGCACAAGCCAGTGCCTGGGAGCAGAGCCAGGGCGATACTGCTCTGCGTACTGGGTGCAGAGTGGGGACACCCTGAAAAAATACATATGCACGTGGTTCCTGTCTGTTCTCTGTACCCCTGGTTCACCTATGAAGGAGGAAACTCCTCAAAGGCATTAGCTGGCACATAGACAACAGAGCCACTCCAGGAGAGCCACCACGGGCCAGCACAGCTGGCTGTGGCTCTTTTCCCAAGCTGTATCCAGCTGGAAGTGCACCAGCAGGAGGTTTGCATAGCAGTGAGAAGAGGTAGCACAACGGGTCTGCTCGGAGGACATGAGGTCTTAGTATTTACTCTGAAATAAGCCTCCTGTGGAAATAATCTTGGGAAAGTACTTAGGACAAAGATGGGTCCAGCACACAGGGAATCATAGAATCATGGAACAGTTACAGTTGGAAAGGACCTTAAAATCATCCAGTTCCAACCCCCCTGCCATGGGCAGGAATACCTTCCACTAGACCAGGTTGCGCAAAGCCCTATCCAACCTGGCCTTGAACAGTGACAGGGATGGAGCAGCCACAGCTTCTCTGGGCAATTTGTTCCAGTGTCTCATCACCATCATACTGAAGAACTTTTTCCTAATATCTAATCTAAATCTACCCTCTTTCAGCTTAAAGCCATTCCCTCTTCTCATGTCACTACATGTTCCTCTTCAGCTTTCTTGCAGGCCCCCTTTGGGTACTGGAAGGCTGCTAGAAGGTCTCCCCTGAGCCTTCTCTTCTCCAGGCAGAACAACTTCACTCTCTCAGCCTGTCTCCATAGGAGAGGTGCTCCAGCCCTTGGAGCGTTTTCCTGGCCTCCTCTGGACTCATCTAAACAGGTCCACATCCTGCTTATGTTGGTGGCCCAGAACTGTGCTGCACTGCTGCTTCCCACCTGCCAGCACCACCCACCTCTCCTCAGGTGTATGCAAGATATTGCAACTGCAATCATCCTTCTCTGTTTTCCTTATGTTTGTGTACATTACACCCGAAATGCTATGTGGAAAGCCTTCAGCAGTAGGTCAGGGCTTACATTGTGCTGGCCACATTAATCAAGTGTATCCTCTCAGTGCCTGAGGGGACAGCAACCAAGAAATTCCCTTTCCAGTTATTCTCTTGTAATTTATCCTTCTCATTTAAGAATTTTCAAGGTTATCCTGTCCTTGTGAGCACAAAAAAAACCCACAAGACACCAAGACCAGGACCCATAACCTCCTCTTATGAGCTTACCTCAACATAGAGGATAGGGAAAATGCCAATCTTGTCACCCAGCATTCCTTCTGCCCAGTTGTCATCTACTCTCCTGATGACCGTCAGAATTTCATCCTAAAATCAGAGATGCACAAAATAAATAATCTTTCTTTTTTTTTTTTTTTTTTTTTTCAGTAGAAAGATGCCAGTTTTTAGTTACCAACTTAACAGCTTAGGGAGAGAGCACACAGAAGAGGCCATAAGCCAGGTAAAAATGCCGCCTGAATCCTGGGCCAGCAGCATCCCTGGCCCAGCATTCTACCCCAGGCACCCTGCAGACTGGTGCAGCTTATGCTGTCCATCAGTAGCTCCAAGGGCCTAGACACAGCACGTGGGAATATGCAGCTCCTGACTTCATTGCATGGAGAATGTTTTGATCTCTAATCCAATGCTGGAAACTCTCTAGTTTGAAGGTGCCCCTGTGCATCCAAGAACCCACTGTGGTGCTTGGCTGCTCTGGAAGGCAACTCAAAGGGAAGTAGCAGTAGAGCACAGGCAGTCCTGGAGGCACTTCCAGCAAGAAGCACAAAGTATAGCACAAGGTGCTCAATAATGAGCCTACACTGCTGATGCACTGAAAGTCAGTTTTCCTTTTTTAAAAAAAAGTATTAGTTAAAAAGCCAAGGATAACATAATATAAACAAGTCACATTCAGCTGTTGGGTCAGCTTCAGTTTAGGTACAAGTTTGTTTTCTAGCCCAATGGCATTTTAATATTTAATCTAAGAGATTTTAAAAAATTTCACTGACAATGAATTTTATTGTAATTATAAACCAGGAGATTAAGCAAAGAGCAAGTAAGACTCATATGCTCAAAGTTTCTCTTTACAGAGTTAAAACCTAGAACATACCAGTCATTGCAAAAGCTTAGGTGACTAGAACCAAATCCTGAGTGTTCCTTGTTTGAGCAGCTCAACTTGTCCATGGATTTCTGCTACCACACATCTGTCTGCTGGGGCTGTCATACTAAACCCTGCCTTGAATCAGCACCAGCTCCTACAGAGGCTTGGGAAGGCAGCCCTCTCTGCAGGGCATTGCCGGGATGCTCAGATCTCCTATGGCCAAGGGAAAGGAGCAGAAGGAGAGAAGCTGCAAAGTGAAGTTTGCAGAGATGCCATTCATTTTCTCATGGCATCCAATCTTCCTCCGTTCCTGTGCAGAAAACATCTTCCTCCAGAAAGCTGAGATAGAGTTCCCTGCTGTCCTCACTTTATTTCTACCACTCACTCTAGGAAAATAAGAGCTACATATGGTCTATCACTCTCCATGTAACAAGCTATCCATGTTAACTAGCCAGGCGAGGGGAACTGGGCTTTTTTTGTAGATACTGCTCACATAGGGAAAAAAACCCACAAATTCCTGCTCCAGCATGTTCAGACTGTGGATTTATGTTGACAGAAAATGACCAGAACAGGGATGTGATGTGATGTACTTTGCAGGTTTTGAACATGTGCGTTTTGAACACGTGCGCTTCAAAATAGTTTAAATGTTTCCTTTAAATTATTCATCTGAATGATCCATTAGGGGAAATGCTCAGAGAAACAGCCACAGACTGAGCCCTTCAGCTATTTATTGCAGCTGGAAGGATGCAAAAAGAATTTGTGCATTTAATTTCCTGAAGAAACAGATAGCATTCCTTTCCAAAGCCCTGTCTCCACAGACCATATTTGATCTGTGTAAAGAGCTGACAGTATTACATCTCTGCGAAGTTTCCACATGCTCTTACAAAAGACTTATGATTATCATGAGTTTAGAATCTAGGTAAAGGGGGTAAATGAGGAAAATAAAAGACTGCATCACTTCAAGAACCTGCTATGAGTGTTCTACATTCTATATTTGTTCAGTTATTTTACAGACCTTTTAAAAACCCAAAATGTGATGGGTCTGCATTTTCACTATATGTTTATGTATACATATATAATTCTATGTGTGTGTGTGCATACATATGCATATATAAATGTATATGTGTATATACATATTTGCATATATATACACACTTAAGAAAGTAAGAAAAAACTTAACTGTAAAACCCCATAAGCACTTAACTAGATTTTATTAACGGCACCATGCAATCCCATCCCTAGAGCAGGCTGGACAGACACATGGCAGAAAGGTTTATCCCACACTGTTCCTACTTGAGGATGGGGCATGGAATGAGTGACCTTTGAAGATCCCATCCAATTTTACCTTCTAGGGACCTATGAAATCTGGAAGCATTTCCATATGCCGATCTTAGTTCAGCTCTGCCAATTCTGTTTGTGGAATGTGGTCTTATATGAGAAAGTCAGATAGCTGCACATCTTGAGGTATGCTGACATTCAAAATGTGTATCTCAGTGGGAGAACAAAGTGCAAATCCTTGAGAATGCTTTCCATTACAGAATTTGCCTGCAGAAGGGTGTTGAAAATCTCCAGGAATTACAGCAAATCCCAAAGCATCTTCTGAAATTCTTTATTAATAGGAAGTTCCTTTGAATTTACAGCCTACAACATCATTCTATAGACAGTACTGGTGAAAGCTTCAGCATGAACTATTTTAGTACCTTAAATTAGTTGGATAGGCGTGCTACTTATAAATTCCTAGAAAGGTTCCCAAAAGGATCATGAATAGTAAAAAGACACAGATCTCTTGGCATACTACTTCAACTTTCTGAATTTCACTATTTCACATGTACTAAATTGATTTCCAGGCAGCACAAAGGAATCCAAACCTCAAATCTCACTTCAAAAGCCACTGTTATCCACTGAAGTTTGACAAAGATGCCTCATGCTCTTTTTATGCCTGTTGCTAAAGTTTCTAATTATTTGCTCTCTCGTACTTGCTCAAGTCTTTCACTATTCATCAGGACTGGGCAGCCTTGCGACAGGAAGGTGGGACCTGCAGTTCCAGTTTATAACCATTATCAGAAAGGGAGTCAGAGATAAATCACTTAAAAAGCAATCTGATTGACGGAAAAATGAACCCTTGTGCTGAGAAAACAGCACAAAATTGTGCCCAATAACAGTCATGATTCACAACCTGATTTTTACTCTAGGCATTAATGGCCATTAAGGAAGCAATACAAAGCAGATGTGCCTGCTATTCAGCAGAGATAACAACTCCATCTAGAACACTGGGGATATCTCAGAGATGGCAGGATGGCACTGCGTGGTGCTCAGTGTGCCCAACTACAACACTTGCCAGCTGGTGTGAGAATCCCAGTTGCCAGTTACTGCCTGGACGATCCCTCTGTGAACAGCAAATGCTGTTGGAATTGAGTCCTAAGGGACTAGGATGCTGCTCCAGAGCCAGGAACCAGTATTGCATGTGATGGCTCCAAGACTAGCACAATGCTTGTCAGACACTGCTGTGGGCTGGTAATGGAAGTGTTGGAAAATGGACAAAAGAGATGATGTATTAAAAATGTGATGAACAATAAAGTGTGGCAAACAGTTGATGCTACCTTGACAAGTTTGAGACTCACCTGCTACATGAACTCATGTGAAGGGTGGTCAAACACCAAAACAAAACTGTGAGCTGAATTTGGACTCAGTCTAAGGCTGGAGTAACTACACAATGCCATTATTTGAGATTTGCACTGCTATAGCTGAGAGCAAAGTCCTCTTGCACATGGCTTGTACCAGACATTGCATAGCCCAAAGAATGATTGATTATTTTTAAAGCAGAGACAGCAGGAACCCAGGCACATACTGTGGTACCACATAAGAAGGAGACATTAGAAAGCTGAGTTAAATGAGTATATCCCAAGGGCAGGCAAGGAGACTCTGGAGGCCATATGCTGACTGCAACCATGCAGGCAAACACCAGGAGTAATGCTTCTGAAGCTACTGGAGTTAAACTGGTACAAAGGTGACACAAGGCTGGAGTCAGTTGTTACAGAAAGCAAAATAACTGCTGACTGCCTGGTTTGTCTGGTCACTGTTGAACACTGAAGGAAAATACGTTAAGTCACAGATCTGATATGTTTTATCTCCTTGTAGCCACTGCAGAGGAGGGAACACTGGTGGGACCCTCTGCCATGGTTTATTTAAAAGGAGGAGTTAGGGGGAGCAGTCTACAGGAGAATGACAGGTATGAGCTTTTTTTGTTGCACCGGCTACTCGAGATAGAGGTTTCCCTGTCCCTCCTGGTTTGATACTTACACATACAAAAGTATTAAATTTGATTTAACTTTAGCCTTTATCTGGAGGGTGTTGTGTCTACAGGAGATGAAAACGGGTAAGTGGCAGAAGCCCTCTGCACCACTGCTCATGAAGATGAGTGTAAAGCAGACTTCATTTCCTTGCAATCCACCTCTGGAACAACAGGGCATTTTAATTTGGAAAACAACCTAGCAAGAGGAAACCCCAAATATCCTTCCTTTGCGTTCTTTTACTGGCCTGACATATTCTGACTGCATCGTAAGAAAGGGGATGAGAAAAAGCAAAGTCCAGCAAAAAAGCAACAAAACATAATGATACAGTCCCTATGTTCGACTTCCCTTCTTGTAGTTTCTTTTCAGAGGAAAAGTCTTCTTTGTTATATATTTATAAGTAAAATGCAATTACAAGTGTCTGGTAGAGTAAAATGAGTTGCAGGAAGACGCAAATAGGTTACACTAGTTTGTATGCTGATGTATGAGGCATGCTGATGCAACCCCTCTACCTGAGGAAAGAATAAATAGAGTAAATGAAATTGCAATCAGGTGCAGTATTTTCAGGTATTCAAATGATTACTATTGTTCCAAGTGACAAATCACATCTACAGCAATGCAGGGCTCATGACTCTGTTCAGAGGAACTGACTGCATGAGCAGATGATCTAAAATCTGGGCTAAACAGGAACCTTCATCAGTGCAGGTGACAGCTAAAATTAGCATTGAGAAAACTGATGAAAACATGACGGTAAAGTCCCGAGATGAAAAATAGATTATTCACTGTCAGAGAGAACAATAGGGAAGACATAAAAACAGTTACAAGGTGACAGTGCGTGCAGTGGAAGGAGCTAAAGAAGAAAATGGCAGCAGAAGAGAAACCAAACCCCCTCAGGGAAAACACAGTCATCAGGGATAAAAGGATGCAGACAGTAACACAAGGGGTGAAGAAAAGGAAAATTGGGGGATTGAGAGTAAAGCTATATAGCAGAAAGAAACGTTCCATGTGAGAATGGCATTGGACAGCCAAGAAAATGAGAACTATCGTTGTACAAAATCAGTTGTTGTAAAGGAGGTGTACTAATAAACGGCACCAAATAAATCAAATGCAGAAGTGTCTAGGAAAGGATCTGTTTTAACAAAAAAGTCCACACTGCCTGCCATAGCCATTAAGTTTCTTAGACTGAGCAAGCAATGAATACCTTAAGCAGACAAGGAAGATTACTCTCAGAGAAGTCATCATTGTACCTCTGGGCAAGCAGTGAGGAGATCAACAAGCCAGCAAATATATGTTCACTGATAGGATCTCAGAGGTAACTTCTGGCCAACTTTCTGTAAGTGAATGGCTGCTACTTCTCACTAAGCAGCCCACCTTCATAGATTCACAGCTCCAGGGAGGCTGGGTAGTCACAGGGTTTGCAGTGTTTGCTATCAAACGTTTTGCTTGCTATGGCTCAAAAGTGCTTACAAGTCTTTTGTTAAACAAATATGAGAAAGTATACATTCTAGGAAATTGCGTTGTGCAGAGAAACGTTGTGAGTGAAAAAGATGTTACATTTGGTGAGAAAATTATATGCTGCAAGTAATTCATTCAGCTATAATAAGCAGCCTCAAAAGAGGAGGTCAGTAAAATCCTGGTGAAGGATATTTTTATCACCTATTTCATATTCATTTTGAGCATAACTGTTATTACTTTATGTGATGCTATAACAACCACAGACAGCTGAAATAAACCAGAAAATGACAATGAACAGGTTCTCCATGGCATTCAGTGCCATAAATTAACATCAAGGGATATGCTTTATTTTACTGTGGGCTTCTTGATAGCCATGAAGCCCATCTAAGGTCAACACAAACTCTAGGAAGGGCAGAGGAAGACAGAAAGCAGGTGGGGAGGTGGGGGAGAAAGGGTAAACGTGACATTTTAAACCCAGAGGAAATTACAATACCTCATTTTTCTCTCATTCCAACTGGAATTTATTAAACAATTTGTTTTTTTAAAAAACAAATCCTGTTTCTTTAATGTCTGTTTTTTACTGTCCTCATGTCCTTAAAACAGGAAATAACTGTGACATATTATAATAGCATGTTTCAACTGCTAATTGGTAGATGGTATGATGCAATATATATTTTGAAGCTGAATGGCATTTTAAAACACTGCGACATCTGATTCAATAAGGAACATTAAAAGACACATTTCCATTAGATTTTTTGTAAAATTGAGTTGTTCTTATACAACATTTCAATGCAGATGAAATGTATGCTTTCTAGAAAGAAAATGTTCTCAGAAACTGTGTAGCCAGTTCTACTTGTTTAGTTTCATTGGGTTTGTACTGATCTTGATGTACATGGAACAAGCTATCTCACTGGCTTCTCCTTTAGACAAAATGAGAGCAATTTCCAAGCAACGCTAACACGGGGCTTGCCCTGTTAGGAAGTTTCATGCCCACCCAGTCCCACAACACAGCTGGTCCGTGGGACATTGCAGGGCCACCAAGCAAGCTCTGGAGATGTCAATGTCCTTCAGCATATTAAGTGAGGGGATGTCCCACTTAATAAAGGACGTCAGCCCTGTCCCTGAGCTCAGGAACTTCAGTTTTCTCATACAAGAAACCGGTTGGAAGAAGTAAATGGAGCACAGGGGGTCTCTGGTCAGAGCTGCCCAGGGCAGCCAGGCAGATGTCCCAGTTGTCCTAGCACCACTGTGCTCCAGACTCAGCTGCCAGTACACCACGTGCTCCATCAGTCCCTCTAGAAGCACCTTTCTAAACTTTAAGAAAACAACAACAACAACAACAACAACAACAACAAAAACCCAACAAAAAATCCCCTACCTTGGTGAAGGTCAGGCAATCCTTGTCTTGATCTTTATCCTTTATTTCAAAGTCGTAAAGTGCTTTGCCCTGAGGTGGAGCTTGAGGAAGGGGCTTGATACACTGGATGTAGCTGGCAGGGAAGAAGCCATGGTTCCCATTGAGCTCCCCATGGTACCAGTTCTCGTCCACCTTCCGCCGCAGTATGATGATGTCCCCCTTGTTAAACTTGAGGTCACCAGGCTCTTTTCCTTCATACGTGTAGAGAGCTTTGCCATAGGGAAGTTGAGAAACACTCTGCGGAAACAAAATAAGCAACATCTTTAAGAAAGCTTGAGCCAGCACCAATTGCATTCTTAAAGCCACTTTCAGCTACAAGTGAACTGATCATCCATGACCACATTACCCCAATGACTGCAGGTGACTGCTATGTAATGCTAAACCCTGCATCTCACAGGAAAACTAGGATGCGTGTGATGGTAAGATCGAGAAGCTAAGCATGTTACATCAGTGCAGGCACTGCAGTTCTCTTGAAGCTCAGCTGGAACTCATGGTACCTCTTACACCACCAAGCAGCATCTGATAATTTGCAAAATGCCCTATGTAAGCAGGACTACGTGTTTAAACAAGTAAAACTTAACATGTGTAAAGGTAAAATATTAGATGTTTTGACGTTCAGGGTTGCTTTTGTTTCTAGGGCTCAGAAGATAAAATGAGCTTGAAGATGCATGTGGTTCTAAAAATTGGCAAATTGAACATTTTTCATTGTCATTGAGCAACTCCAAACATTTCTGAGTTTGAAGCTTTTAGTCCAGCTTTTGATGCTGTAACCACATACTCTTTCAAAAACTCCCCAAGTCTCATGCTGCTCACTGAGGGATACTGTAAACAGTTATAATATTCTTTGTTGCTTATGTATTAATGTCCCTGTGGAAAATCGGAATAGGCAGAATGTTTCGAATCCTTCTTTTAGAACTAAAAAGAGCTCTGAGGCTTTCACTCTCATTAAAGGAAAGAAACAAACTTAAGAAAAAATAAAATCACAGCACAAGAGCAAAAAGCCTTAAAAGTTAATGTTTGGTGTAATAGAAAAGAGAAATCTATTTGACGGAAACTACTTGACTGTGAAGACTTCTTCCCAGATTTCACCTTGGCCTGGCGCAAGATTATCAATCGCATGGACAATTTCTTGGTGGAAGAAACAGTTTATGCAGCCCTCTCTGGGTATTTGCTCCCCCTCTTCTTGCAGAATCCCACAGAGCAGGGTTAACAGTGCTGGACAAAGCTGCCTGCTGCTTTGGTCCTATAATAGCTCTTTATTCCCTAATGGGGAAGAACAGGTGTATCATTGCATTATCTTATGCAATTTTTTATGTTATTTAGCTTGAGCTAAGAGTCAGCTTCCAAGTGTCAGCGCAAATACGTACCAGCACATACCACAGGAGATGTTAAAGGGATTCTGCAAAGTCAACCTTTCATAAGAGCATTTTTTCAGAGGTACATTTATAAAAATGACAGAGTTTTCTCTGGCATATATATGCCTTTGAGTAGTTTGCTCCCTGCTCTGTACACTGGTTGTCAATGGGTGTCCTATAGGGACAATGAAAAAGTAAGGCTATGTTTAATAAAACACCCTGATATTCCCCCTGGTGTTTCTTATATCTATATTTCTAGATGACATTCCTCTGCACAAGAATAGCACTTGGATACTTTCCAGAGGGAGACAGTGGAGTGGCCCAACAGAAACACTCAATTTCCCCACCCTAGCCAGAAAATGAGATGCTGGGATGACTTTTTATAGTATTTGTTAAAGCAACAAGCAGAGCGTTTTCTGATCGTAATGGGTGCTCTAAATTGATCTGCTCTGGTAGGGCAGGGTTTATGTTCTTACACCTGCATCTTTCAGCTGGAGGAGAAGCACCAGCCCATGGCCTCTGGCTGCCTCAGGGTGCCTGATGGTAACTGCAGCAGGCAGATACCACGCTGCTCTAAAAGTTAGTTTCTTGAGTGCAGCTTCACACACAGGCGTTGACTTACTCATTTTATTAAGAATGGCTTTAGTAGCTGTGCAGGCCTTGGAAAGCATGTGCAAGAGATCTTCTTGCCTACACCACAGAGTGAAGGAGGCAGTCAAACAGGCACAGCTCTACAGAGCTGTGTTGTCTGGATGGGGATTTAATTTCATTCAGATGTGTCCCCAGCTCTTGGTTTTCTCATTACCAATTTACAGTTCCTCTTTTTTCCCTGTATTCTTTTGGATTTGGCTGTATCTGAAGGAAGGTACCCAGATAAAGACCAGTCTTTTGGAAGCACCTTCACACGTAACAAAGAGAAGCGTAAAAGCAAAATAGAAAATTAACAGCCAACTAGCAGAGCATGCACCAAAGAGTCTCTGCCAAATCAGTGGCAGCATCCTACTGACATTTTTCTCTCTGCCAGGATGGTTATTTCCCTTGACATCAAAGCTTTGCTCCCCTCCCCAGCATTTTAAAGATGAAACAGTCTCCTTAGGTAACGCACAGATTGCATTATTGCGTTACCTATTTGAAACTAGAAAGAAAAAAAAAAGCAAAAAACTGAAAGACTTGTAGTAATTTAGAAATAAAAGATTAATTACTTTAACTCATGCTGATAGAAGACAATTTATCAAACTCCGAGTAAGACTTCTGCCAGGTGCGCACTGAACTACTGCTGATCCAGGCACATGCCTGGCAAGCAGGCTCTGTATCATTTACCCTAGACCAGGCCTTACTATTCCCAAGATGTCTGTAGCAGTTCAAGGTCAGACCACTTTCTTTACTTTTTAACCACTTTCTCTTCCCAAGTCTCATTTTACTGTGTAAAGAGTCAACAGCCCCAGAGCTACAGAAAAAGGAATGGTATTTTATTCAGTCTCACACATCGTCAATGGAATTCTTATGCAACACATGCTGGGCTTTTATTACTAATTAATTGAGCTGGCTAGAAGGTGGTTCAGGTGCCTCTTTACACTTGCACCTGATGAAAATGCACACTAGCTGCAGGACACAAATTTTTGTTTGAAATCTTGCATTGCTTTATTTGGAGACCCTAATGTGGCACCCCAGGGAATCTGCAGTTTAGGTGCTTGTGTTCCTGTTCTCTTTAATGGGCTTAGTTACTGGGAACTGTCCTACACAGAGAAGATCTGAGCATGAGGTGTTTAAACTATAACTGCCAGTGGGAAGGTGCTTCCAAAATGAAGTATTTCAATTATCAGACTCAGCTTTTCTAATTCTGAGCCACAGCTTTTCAACTAAAAAGTCTGCAGAAGCATTTTTATAAATGAACATATTGTTTAGAGGACAAGACACCTTCCTATTGAAAATCCACTGTAATTGAGACATTTCCCAGCCTTTCCGTAAGGCCAGAAGTACACATTTTGATACAAGCATTCCAGGTAAAGCTTGCATTTACTGTGGTCGAGGCAGAGGTAAAGAAGGGAGTCCTCTAACCCTTTACAAATAAAGCTACTTTTCCCATTCTAAAGCTCTAAATATCTATTCCAATCAACCAAAGAGAGAAACTCGGCATCACAATTACAAAAATCTCACAAAATAAACTCGTGAAGTTTCCTTGCTGATGTTTTCTGGCCAAAAGGTCCAGCTTTCAGTGGACTTTCTGTGGTCAGAGTATATTAATGAAGGCTGGTCCCTAAGAAGCACATTTTGGAAAGTTTCCAAACATTGTTCTTGCTTTTGGTTAATCCATAAGTGAGAAGCAAATCAGATTCAGAAAAATCTTCTTAACTGCACCTGAAGGGAGGGAGCATTAAGTAATGCAAGAAAAATGATCACTGCTGCTGTTTGTTAGTTGTAACGTTACTCCCCATAAAGTTAAGTAATTCTTAGAAATCTTCTTATGATCCTGTGATTATTTCCCTTTTTGCCAAATATTTGTGCAGTGCAATTCTGGCCTAATCACCCCCCTTTTCTTCACTTGACTCCCCCAGTTCAAAGGGAAAGGAATCACGCAGGACTGATCTCAACTCACATGAAAACCCTAAGCCCTTCTGGGGAGAGTGCCCTTTCCATTTTCTGCTCAAAATCTCTCCCCTGTGCACTATCCTACTTCCCCTCAGCAATTTCTTCCACATAACAGCATTTCAATCAGACATCATCATCCCCAGCATGCCCAGGATGTCTTTACAAAATCTTCTAACCTAAAACAGGCTGCAAAGTGTCACCTAAGAAATCAGGCTAAAGAAAAGCAGAGGCAGGCAATGGTTTTGGTGGATGGCAGTGATAAGCACATAGAGATGTCCCTCCAGTAACTGCAGGAGTGCTTACACTTTCCTTTTGCTCCCAGCAAAGCAAACTGTCCTTACCCCTCCTCTGCCACTCCTTTGCCTGGGCACCACTGCAGCATCTCTGAGCAACTACACCACCCCCTGCCATCCACTTCATCCCCTGCTCCTCAGCCAAAGCCCCTTCTCAGCCTTGGGGCCCATCCTGGAGCCTTCTGCAATGCTATGTCGCAGGAGCAAAACTTCCTTTCCCAGCCAGGCCACAGCCGCATCGTGCTCTTCATCACTCCATGGTGACCAGCTCCACAATGGCCACCTTGCACTCAGGACCAAACCCAGGGCAGCCTGACTGCCCCAAAAGGAGCTCAGCAGAGACCACCACCCCACTACTGCCCTCCAAGTCAGCTCTTGACCTGAGCTCCTGCTCTGAGGGATGCTGCCATCACCTCCCTCCCCAGCTGCCACGAGATCCGGTCAGACATAACGCAGGCGGCTGCAAAATTAAAGAGCCTCCACATCTGACTGTATCAAGGAATTGATTTTCCCTGTTGATTTATTGTTAGGTTAACTGGAATTCGGCTATGATGTGTATTAGATTCCAAAACTCCACGTGGGTGTGTACAGAAATAAAGAATGTAAGAAAGAAAGGAAGGAAGGGATGAAGTCACAGTCAATAGCAGCGGCTAGCTTCTTTTTCCTGCCAGCAAATGTGTGTTGGCACAATGCTGAATACTGCCAAAGGTTTCTTTTCAATTTCAGCAATCAATACTGACATAAAAGCCTGAAGCGTTAATATGCTGAAAACCCCCCTTGCAAAAGACTCAGTAACATGTTGGCAACTCAATCATTCTGCATTTGTGTTTCAGCAATGTCAAATGGCAGTAGTTAAGCAGAAACCTGCTGGCAAATTGACAAACAACAGCCGTGAAGCAATTAAGTGGCAATGCTGGCGAATTTTTCATTACATATCCTGAAAAACAAAAGGAGGGGAAAAAAGCCCAGCCCAAATATACTTGTTTCCAAAAAACTCTCCCAGTAGAAATCTTTGTAGAGAGTGAACAGTACAGGTAGAGTAGGCCTCAGGTTTTCAAAAGTTATGGAAAAGAGGCATTTTCCCAGTATGTTTGAAAGCAACTCAAGCTCCAACATGGGCCAAAGCTAGCTTCTGCATGTGATACTTGAAGGACATCACTACTTAGAAAAGGGCCTGATGCTTGCCCAAAGTACAGTGTGGGTACCTAAAATCCATGCCTTTCCTACTTTACACTGTTTGGGAAAGGAAAAGAAAAGCTTCCCCAAGGAACCAATTTTTCCTGCAAGAGGAGCAGAGTCTGGATGTATAAGATAACTATGCCTTCAGTTTGTGTCTGTATGAGCTATGGAAGGTATTCACCCAAGACAGCATGAAAGCCTCATGTGCAAAATCATCAGAGTCTGGCCAGATTTGCTGGCTCACAAACGCACAGGAGAAAAGTCCAAGTTTATTCCTTGACATCAGTACATTGCTTTATATAAGAAATAAACAAAACACATGGGGCAAGGCCTGCAGCTACTAAGCCCAGATAGAAAAGCCTTCTATCTACCAACCCTTCTATCAAACCAAGCTTATGTTAGATTCCTGAAACCCAAGAAACGTCCTGAGGCTCCAGCTACAACTTGTCTCTATAATAGCAGAGCAAAAGATTGGTTTTCTGCCGTGTGAAAGCCACGTTAATGCTGAAGGGTAATTTCCCTTGCTGAAGCTCTTGCCTTGTGAAGTTCAAGCTGTGTGAAGAAGGGAAACCTCAGCCTCTTTGTTGCAAGGACTTCCCCTGCATGGGGGGATCCCCTGCAAGAGGCAGGTGTGATGCTACCCTCAGCTGACCCCTGTTTCAGGAGTTGAACTCCCTCCTTCCACTTCACGGGTCTTGTTCATAGTCAGAGCCAGAGGTGAAGCAGGAATGGACAAGGTCAGACAGCCTCAGAACACACTGCTGGAGCAGCCTGATAAGAGCACTGCTAGGTAGAGTAATTTATGGGGTTTTTTTAGACTGTACTTCAGTGATTTTAGCAAAACACACTGGCAAGTTGCTTGTTGCAGTTCTTCAAATTTCTCCAGCATCTCCATATCCCCAACTCTCCAAATACATATCTGAAGAGTCTGTTCCTCTGAATGAACGAATACACACTTACCTCCTTCATGAAGTACTATCAAGTGTAAACATCCAAACCAAATCAGAAGTCAATAAAAAAGAAAAGACACAGAAAGGAAAACATAATGAAAAGCATGCACATCTCAGCGGTAAACCATAATTATACACAAACTATTCCTATAGCATAAATAATAATTAAAACACATATTGTTAATTTTTGGCTTCATTACTCTGAAGCATCACCCATTACTCTGAATCTCCCAGTCAACACAAGCGAAGATTCAGTGGCAATACATGGGACTGCATTTACATCTTCCAACTAGTAGGCATCTCCCCAAGAGCAGGCTGGGCAACACTTCAGCGTATGGTTTCCTGCCATCCGTAACAGCTTCACAGAAATCACAGCAGCTGTGTTGGAAAGGACAGGGGTTGCCTGACAGAGCATACATCAGCAGGACTGCTAAGGAGGAGGTGGGCTGCTCCCCATTACTAGCACCAGGATCGCAGTCATCAAAAGCACCCATTTCAGCTGAGAGCGACTTAAATCCCAAGTGTGAAACCACTGCTTGTATCCCTGTGGGATGGAGAGGTGTAAGGCAATGTGGTGTTCAGAGTAGCCAGTGGTAAGCACAACAGGCGGCCCAGTCATGGTAAGGTAGGCTTGGTAAGGGACGTGACATGATGGGCAGCAGGGGCTGTGGCTGTCCCCTTGCTCCTTGCCATCCAACTCGCTACAGTCATTCTCGGTTTAACATCTTTCAAGAGCAACTCGGCTTAAATCAACAGCAGTGCTTAAAACACATCTCTTCTTATTCATCCCTAGGAAGCAAGAGAGAGCACTTGCACATGCAGTGAGCTGAAGAAACAAGGGGCTGGGCAAACTTTAGCCAGTGCCGTTTTACAAATGTATACCACCATAAGATCTGTGTCTTGAGGAGATTTTAGCAGCTTCTGTTCTCAAGAGGAACTTTCAGGCTGACAGATCATAAATCACCATTATACCTCACAGCAAAAACTCTTAAAAAGTGGTTTGTCTTCCACGTAAGATGGTTTGTCTTCCATACAGCCATTCAGAAGCACTATCGCCCCCAGGTCACCTGGCCTGACAGATCATGATGGTGACACTGCAGCATTTGCTTTCACAGAAAGCTAATCATAGGAAAATTAATCAAAGAGAATCTAATTCATCACAGAGCGGCAAAGACAAAAAACAGCAACGTGCTATCAGTCAGCTCTGTGAGAACCATCAGTTAAAAGCCTGAAAAATCACAGTTTGAAGATACAACCTTTCTGAAACCAACCTTGAGAATAAAAGTAGTCAAGCCAACAATACAAATGGCATTATGAAGAATGAAAACTGAACATAATGCTTTACACACCCTGGAAAGTGTCACGCTTATTTGTAGTGTCACGCAAGTAGTAATTAATCACAATGAAAATAAAAATTCTTAACTGAAGCTCTACTGTCTTGTTTAACTAGGGACTTGGACATAATGATTAGGCCCTGATCCTGACTGATGGTGCTGCAGAGGGCTTCAGTCCCTTGTTATACCTGAGGACATGTGCAGACAACATTCACTTGGCCTGTGCACAGCTACTACCTGTGTGAAATGCTTCTCTGAAACTGTTTTGAGGTGCTAGGAAGTCTTGGGAACACCTCTATGTGTTCCCAAAAGCTGGTCCTTTGTATACATGGAGAGGAAGTGCCCAAACAGCTCAGGAGACTATATGCCATTTCCAGAATTGACTCTTGCTGTTAGCAATAAGATACTATGGGAATCTCTCAGCAGACGAAGACAAAACAAAGGTGAGCAGGTACAGCATCATTCTAGTGAACTGCATTGCTCCCCAAAGAACAGGAAACAACGATGTTCACCACCCCAGAAGAGGAAAGGATGCTGTTAATCCTCTTCAGATGTGGGTGAACAAACTGCTCTTTAAAGAGAACAGTGTCTCTTGAGGTTATTTTGTAGTTTATATGGCAAAATTGCATTTTACTTTATAAGGTCCATCTTTATATACACTAAGATTAAAGAATGTTTCAAACATTTGCTTGGCAAATGCAGTTGGTGCTTGCAGCACAACTGAGAAAGAAACAGCAGGCTTTCCACTACAAAGTTTGTCACATAAGTATGTTTGGGATTCTTTGCTTTACCAGAATAAGAGCTCAGTTTTACAGTCCAACACTGTTTCCCTTAGGAAGTTTAAAACCTTGAATGTAAGATCATCAGATCATCCCATGCTGAGCTCATCCGATCTCGCAATCACAGCTAAAATAGCTTCACACCTTCTGCACATCTCACGCTGCTGCAGTCCGTCACTCAGTATCTATCAATATTTACACATTCAAAGATCTCTTTTTCCTAGCAACACGTCATTTAAAGTGAAGAATTCTCAAACTACATGCACTCCTATTAAACAACACGTGATTTTCAGGGTCAGGTTGGATTTCTAGCAGTGAATTAACAGTTATCGCTGCCCAGAGAATCCATGGGTAACACCAGCCAGCTGTTTAACTGTGTCAGCACAAAGCCCCTCATGTTCTGCAAAACCCGAAAGCTTCCAGACTCTCAGCTCTTTAATAAGTGGTAATGTCAACACACTGCTGGCATTGTAGATCAAATTCTGATTTCAGTTATATTGCTTTAATCCAGTTAATCTTGATGAAGCGGTGTGGATGTATAGAAAAATTTCTATACAATACAGAGCTTTATTTTACAAGTAATCTCATCTGAAACAAAAATGAATGGCTGGCAGCCTTCACTAAGGAAAATAGTTATTGATCTCTCATGTTCTGGCCATAGCTTTACAAAGCCTAGGTATGCCCTGATAATCTGTCTGTCCTTCACTTTTCAAGCAGAAACAGCCACTGGATCCTAATGGCTAAATCTTACCCTTACAATCCTGTGCAGGGGTCCTGGTGAAAGGCCCAGCAGCTATACACAGACATTTCAGAGCAGAAGCTGGTCTACAAAAAGTCCCAACCAATAGCTGAGAGGACTTTTAATCCAAGTATGCAACGTGGCTTCTCCAGAAACCACCAGACAAAATATGCCTCAACTGCCTGCCTTGCAAAGGCAAGGGTCACCGAAGACATCCTGAGTGAGGGCTTCAAGATGCTACTTGAGCAGTTCAAGGGGGAAAGCAATGTTGGCTACATTTAGCCTGTCAAGAGCCACAAATACAGGCATGCTATAAAACAAAGAGGAGCCCCCTCAAGGCTATGGAGAAACACAAAACAAAATCTTATATTCAAGGCACGATGGCAGCTATATATTTAAGGTTGCCTTGTGTTCTCCATTCAAAGTGTGTGTTAAATCCGTTAAATAAACATTAAATCTCTCACTGATTACTCCCCAGACAACGCCGCTTCGGTCAGGACCACAACTTGGTTTTCCCAGCTGCCTGCCAGAACCCAGTCCTTGCTCATTTTTTTTTGGTAAAAGAAACAAGTAAAAAGTCAGCCCACTGTGCAATTTTGAAAGCCTTATGTTTTCTCAGGCTCCTTCATCTCCACAGTGGCAGCATTTACAGCCCTGGAATTTTACACAATACTTTATGCTGTAGGTCATGGCAAGAAAAAAGTACATTTTGGCGAAAATACTAAAAGGCATTGCATAAAATGAATCTCCACTGTAACTGCTTCGTTTCATCTTTCCTGGTGGAAGCTGACAAAGCATGGGACAGCCTACATTTTCCAGTGGTGCCTTTGTAACTATGCTACGCAACCCAATGTCTTAGGTTTGCTTTCCAGCTTTTCCACACCTTTCTTCTTGGCTCCTTGCCTTGTGACTCAAGTGTTTCCTTAGCAGAAATCCTCTCCCACCTCCGCCCCAGAAAGGACTTTATGGTCCAGATCTGCTACAACTCATCAGAGCTGGGTTTCCTCGTGGCAGACACCAGGCAGGTCACAGCTCCCAGACCCAGCTTTGCCAGGACTTTTCCATTGCCAGTTTTCTCTCTCAGATGGACCGCAGGGAGAGGAGAGTGGTAGAGGAAGGGTCTAGAGATGAAGCTGACCCAAAAATGGAGCGGTCGGCTGTATTTACCATCTGGCGAAGCTCCCAGAGCTCAACAGAGGGAGCCCCACTCCCGAGAATCTTGCCGGCATTGCTAGCAGTGGAGAAGAGACTTTTTCGAAAGAAATAAAGGCACACCAGGAGGATCTTCCTCCTCTCTTCTTCACACAAATATTAACTTAAAGGGTGCGCACAAGCTTCTCTCATCATTTCGATCATTGAGAATCAAGATAATCAGCGGCTGAAACAACACCAGACACTGACAGCCTCAGCTCACAGGCTCCAGCACCCAAGCCAAACAACCCAGAAAAATACAAAAAATGAGGGAATCTTTTATTTGCCTTTCTGAGGTGACATAGGGTTGTTCAAGAACCACGTTGGGGTCACTCCTTCATATGGAAGTCTGCACTTGCTGAGGAGCTGAGGGGTCTCTGAGGGTGTCAGAGTACTGAAGGGTAAAACAGGGATGGTGTCCAGGGAGTATGGAACAGCCAGTAGAAGACAAATGACCATGAAGACCCTCTGATGTGGAATGAGATTAAAAAGTGCCCAACCAAAGAACCTGACTACCACTGATGGTGTCATGGTGGCTTGTAAACTGAGATGGGCGAATGGGTGAAGGATGAGAAGGCAGCCTGAATTCTTATTTCTGATGAAGGGGAGTATCTGAAATTCATATGAAAATTCTAACACTTCTGCAAAAGATAGTGGTCAATTTGCTGTTTTTACTATATGCTTAATGATAAATAATGTGGTGTCTAGGCAGCACCTCCTTCTGTTGTGTCATCCTCACTGCATGTGACCACAGAGCAGAGTCCTGCATTATAAAACTGCAAATATCCCCTGTTTTCTCCTTCTCCAAAGTTTTCATAAGGCAGCTTTAAAAAACATACAGTATGAGAACATCCTGAGATGGTATTAACAGTTTCATAAGTACTATATTACCTGAACTGTGCCTTCCCTGGACTGACAGGCATTTGATAAATGCGTCGTGGGCTGCATACACAGTGGAGCTAAAGAACGTGTTTCCTTGGTAGCTCAGTTGTAAACTTCAATAGGTGGATAAATTCCCATGTCATTAAAGAATATTTTACAACTGAGCCTTATTTATCAGCAGCATGCCCTTACCAACAGCCCACACAAATCCTGTTACACAAAAGCGGCTGTGGCTTTTTTCTCATAGTTACATGGAAATTGGAGAGGTTTCTTTTGCACCGGGCAAGCTTTATAACCAGCATTAGGAGATGCTAACGCTGAAATATTCTTGGCTCAAAATGTCAGCGTGAAAGGAGTTAGCTCATCCACATCTGTGCTGTGTGAGCAGACTCCTCATCCCTTCACTGCTGGGGACCTTCTGAAGTGAGGGCACATCGGGGGTCTCCACGCTCTTGTTGTCTAAAGAAATGAACGTGACAACCTACTTGCCAGGAATTTTGAGAGATTGTTCCCCCCTCATTTGCCACAACTGTGAATATTAAAATATCTGGTATCCATTAAAAATTAAAAATCCATGCTTTTTAAATCACAGCATTCCAGCTCGGTTTATCCAAAGTGCCCTGTGGGTGTTATTTTCCCCCCAAAAGGACGTTTTTACTCAGGACCCCTGCCCTCTCCTTGGCAGGACTGCAGACTCCTTGCCTCCCTGCACCTTGCCTCCGCTTTGTCCTCCCGTCCAGCTCCCTCACCCCAAAACGCCTCATTAGCTACAATTTACTGACACGCGCTTTCTTCACAAAGATGATTAGAAATTGCTTTCAAGCCTCAGTCCTGCTGACAGGACAGACTGACACCTTCCTGCACGTTAGCCAGCTGACTGCCAGAAGGGCTTTAATCAGCTCTGGCTCTGACAAGTGCCGGGCGGTCAGAGGCAGCTTCCCTGTACCATAAAGGTCAAAGAGCATCTCTGACGCCACGAGTCCTCGTCTCCTCCATGGTGGGAAAGGTCCCCTTCACCGCATGCTGGCCTCCCATTAGGAGCAGTTCAGCTTCTCCCTCAGCTGAGGCAAAGCCCTGCATGGTTTGATGTTAGGAAGCAACGTCAGTTGGAGCAGACAAGGAAAACATCAAGGAAGATACAAGGCTTCATAATGCAAATTATGCTTTTATGTCATTCTCTCAAATCCCCTTTGGGGAGAGGAAAGTTGATTTTCTACAGAATATGGGTCACAGTTATGCCTTAAGGATCTTTCAGCACTTTGGTTGTTCGATGACATATTACGGGGCTCCTGGGTGTCTTTTCAGGTTAATGCTTTCAAAGTGCTGTCCCTGTGCATCACCATCATCTTCATCATCATCATAATACTATTAAAACAAAATTCATTTCCTGCACCCACTCCCAGGAGTTCCTCTCAGGCTGAATTTAATTGATGCTTCCACCTGCATTCTGAGGGATGATTAAAATGAATGCTACGCGTGTTTGGAAGCACCTCGGATTTCAGACTCTGCATGGTTTCTAATTAAAGGGACACACACAGGATGCTTGTGCTACATTTCACTCCTCTCTGTGGCTATTATTATTACATACATTTGGGCAGCAGTCAAAAGAATCTCTTCTACCTCACATAATAGGATCCTGATTTAGACTGGATAATCACCAGCCATTGATCTGGGTGAAAAATGTCTTTAGGAAAGGAGAAAAAAAAAAAAGGCTTGAGCTGTAACTAGCCCTCTGGCAGAGATATTGATATTAATGACCTAAGTGTTTGGATTTCTGGATTATGTAGTACCCAGTGTTAAGCACTGGTGCTAATGACGTACAAGGGGAAAAAAAAAAGGCAAACAAAAAAAAATCCTCAAAAAACCAAGCAACTGCGAAATCCCCAGTATAATCTGCAAGGACGTGTGCGAGTGATGAAGCAGCAGCCCTGCTATCTGGGTGTCAAGGTCTCCGCTGCTACAGCCAACTCACTTCTTTTGAAGACTGACTCTTCTCCAAGGGAAAGAGCATCAAAGATTTGTCACACTTTCAATCACACCCTGATGTACTATTGACATATTTGACATATTCCTCTATTACTTATGAATGTGTTTCCACAGAACATGGTCAAAATCACAGGCAGGTGTGTTCAGCTCCAAACTTCTTGGGAGCCACAGCCCAGCATGCCCCGTGCTGTAGGATATGACCTTGGTGCTCACCAGCCTGTCAGCATGGGTCAGGCAGGACACGTGGGAGCAGCTTGGTGTACTCAATGCCACTTGCACATCTTTCCTTCCACTTGTGGTCCAGGCGTAGCCAGAGATGGCTTCATCTGGGGATGGCTGATGCTCAGAGATTTTGGAGGAAAGGGCACAGGTAGATGAGTCTCAGCACTCCTTCTACCCTTCCCTACCTACTGCCTCCCTTCCAGCTTTCTGGTATCTCTTTGTCCTGGAGGTAAATACTTGATTCCTGGGCAAAACTGCCTGAGTTCAGGTACAATTTTGCTCAGCTTTACCTTCGGAAATCTCAGGACACAAACAGGCAGGAGAAGCAACCAGCACTGAAATTTTGCTGCAGTTAGTTACACATCTGAATCATCACCACCTGCATTTGACATCAGCAAAGCTTCACAACAAAGCCAATACACCTGCTTTTCTGTTAGAAAATATGGGGCTGTAAACCTCAAAGAGGAAAATATTTCACATATATTTGCTATTAATATACAGCCAGCTCATAAACACTATCTTGCAAAGCCGTGCAGTCATTTTGAGATCTGCAGCTACACCTCACTAGATGCAATGACCTTAACGTTTTCCAAGGCCTGCTTCTGGCTTTGCTTGCATGAATGTGAATAAATCAAGAGCTCCCCCACTGACCATAATGACAGTATTCCTGATTGTCACAGTTGTGGCAGCACAGTCGAGTTCAGTGGCAAGTGACACCAGGGGAAATGCTATGATAGCAATCCTATACTGCAATGCATGCATCTTTTACCACCTAGTAATATTTAAAGTATGGGATGCATTTGCTTTTTGAATGTCTTGTAAAATGCTACAGGCTATAAATAATTCAAACCAATAATAATGGGATGCTTGGGCATTTTTCAGGTTTAAGAAGGCAAATAACTTGGTGGAATAAACAGTTTTTACTGAAATAGTTCCCACTGCTGATAAAGAAATGACTTACAATTAGATACACTGCATATTAACAATAGAAAAAGACTAAACAACAAGGCAAAATAGTGCTGGTGTATACATTTTTATTACTTATTCATCTTCTGTATGGTTTCAAATCCCTCCAGAACAGAACTGAACTCCTGTGCCTCTACCCTGGGCTAATGCTATAATCACTGGGATATTGTTTGAAATAGGAGCACTGGCTTCTTCTCTGGCCATGTTATAAAACTGGAAGCATTTTGCTCATCAAAGACAGATTTTAGACACTTAACTTCCTGAAAGGATTGGGGCATATATCTCAAAAGGAAGAAGAGATTTTGGCCCGAGAGGGTCAGAAGTAAGACATACTGTCATCCTCAACACTTCCCTAGGAGGTAATTCAGCATGCTCGCTTCACCTCTCCCCTCCTTCAGCAGGATAACTCTTCAGGCACCCAGCCCGCCCTAATTCTTCTTACTGGGTGACAAGCTCAGAGGACCATTTCAGGACAATGGATTCTGGTATGGCAGTGAGACACCTGCAAAACATGGGTAAAGTATGGGGGTAAGTATTGCTCAGGAAAAACATAAATGTACCCCGGAAAAGACTACATCCTGTATTTCCTTGACATCAAAACCAATTAAGCTTTGTTTCCCTGCTCATTATGGCTAATTATTCCATCATACCGCCTCCAAAAAGCTATTCATAGTTACATGTGTCATGTGACCTCAGCATACCTTTGAAGACTAAAGATTTGTAAGTACATTTTGTGGAACAGCAGCAAGTGCTCTGTGGTCTCTCTTTGAGATTCCTGTTTGTGAAGCTGCCAGAGAAAGCTGCAACCAACCCCCTTGACTCCCTCAGCAATGGGACCTAGAAGAAAGAGCTTGAGAAAGAACTGGCCAAGGCTGGGGTTTTATGATAGGCGTGAGTCCATCTTCAGGCAATCTTTGCTGGTTTGCCCTGCAGAGAAGGACTTGGGGGTATTGGTTGATGAGAAACTTAACATGAGCTGGCTTCAGTGTGCGCTTGCAGCCCAGAAAGCCAACTGTATCCTGGGCTGCATCAAAAGGACCGTGACCAGCAGGTCGAAGGAGGTGATCCTGCTCCTCTACTCTGCTCTCGTGAGACCTCACTTGGAGTATTGTGTGCAGTTCTGGTGTCCTCAACAGAAAAAGGACATGGAACTGTTGGAACAAGTGCAGAGGAGGGCCACGAGGATGATCAGGGGACTGGAGCACCTCCCGTATGAAGACAGGCTGAAAAAGTTGGGGCTGTTCAGCCTGGAGAAGAGAAGGCTGCGTGGAGACCTCATAGCAGCCTTCCAGTATCTGAAGGGGGCCTACAAGGATGCTGGGGAGGGACTATTCATTAGGGACTGTAGTGACAGGACAAGGGGTAACGGGTTCAAACTTAAACAGGGGAAGTTTAGATTGGGTATAAGGAGGAAGCTCTTTACTGTTAGGGTGCTGAGGCACTGGAATGGGTTGCCCAGGGAAGCTGTGAATGCTTCATCCCTGGCAGTGTTCAAGGCCAGGTCGGACAAAGCTTTGGTTGACATGGTTTAGTGTGAGGTGTCCCTGCCCATGGCAGGGGGGTTGGAACTAGATGATCTTAAGGTCCTTTCCAACCCTAACTATTCTATGATTCTAATGTGTCTGTGGGTTTAGCTCCCTGAGCTGACTCCTCAGGCTGCGGGATGAGCACCATGCACTGCACAAGGAAGGCAGTGGAGCCACACACCCTATGGGAGGGCTCAGCTGGGAACCAGAACATCCTTTTTCAGCAGCAGCCCCCAGACAGGCTCTATAGGCTCAGCCTTACCCTAAAACCACAGCTTCAGTATGACGGTAAGTGATAGCTCCAAGTCTGAGAACGAGTTCTGGATCCCTCGCTTGAGCAGATGGGAATTACTGTGCTGAATTTCAAAGGAAGGGGATTTAATTTCCATATGATGCCAATGCTTTCTTTATCCCACTGCCTGCCAGAATCTCAACTAAGGAATGATCTACATCCTAGTTTGAATATTCCTATGGAGTCAGAACTTGAAAGAGCATGTTTGTGCTCAGAAATTATGCTTAAGTCCATCAAAGCACAACAATAATTTAACTACAATTGCCTAGAGGTACAGGCTGGAATAAAGCAGGTGTGAGTAAATCCAGAATCTGGACAAGTTTAAGAAAAGTCAGTAAATGATGGACAAAGACCCCTTTGAGACCTGTGGATGTTCACGACTGCTGAGTCTAGTCCTCTGCAACAAACAAGAAATGTTGCAATAGATACATTTCTCAGGTTCTTAAACTTTTTTTCTATGATGTTGCCAGTTTACCACAGGCAACAAAGCACCTCCCCAGACCCTCTCATGAAGTTAGCTCTAAGCAAGAATGGCCAGAACCTGGAACTTTCACACAGTAAATTGAGACAGCAGTAGAGAGCAGAAGCATTGCCAACACCCTCCTCCTAATGAAGGGAGCTCAGCAAAGCCTGGCAAGAGGGCTTGCTCACCACATGAGGGGATAGGTACCGAAAGAAATTCAGAAACACACCACCAAGGGACTTTGCAACCTCAGTGGAAAAGAAAACTTCTTTCTGACCACAAGTCTAAAGACTGATGCAAGCCAGAGTACATGGCAAAGACATACCAAGCAGACCTGTGTTCTGGCTCTAGATGTGGTCAAAACCCAAATCCTTGCAAGAATGCCAACCCCCCACTGAAGCATTTTCATGCAACCTACAGAAGTCCTGCAGTGTGAGATGAGGCAATGTAAGCATGATGCAGTGTCACAGCAGCTTTAAAATGCCTTTGGGCTTATCGGTGTAGCAAATACCTAATGATACATACTTCTAGAGCACTAAACATGCCACTACCCCTGCAAGAAGCTGATAACTGTAAAAATCCCTAGATAGGAGGACCATTCAGTTAGTGAGATCCTGTAGCAACTTGATCAATGTCTTCTCACACACGTAGGAAATGAGAAAATACATGTTCAATAGCTGAAAATACAAATTTCTCCACTGAACAAAACCAGGGAAAAATTGAACCCAGTTCCAAAACACTGCACTGAGAAGACATCATCCCCTTAATTTGGTCTCCATTATAACAGTTTTTGGGTGTTTTAACACAAAAAAATGCAAGAAACTTTGCAAACTTGCTTTCAGACAGGGTAGTTCCATAGAAGTTGAAAAGTGCTGATTGACAGTGGTAAGATCCTGTAGACTGAACTCTAGAAAACAATTAGTCTGTGTCAATGATGTCCAGAGGAAGCAACAGGAAATGCTGCTTAAGGGACATAGAATCATAGAATAGTTACGGTTGGAAAAAAACTTAAGATCATCTAGTTCCAAACCCCTGCCATGGGCAGGGACACCTCACACTAAACCATGTCAATGAAGAGTCCCTCCCCCAGCATCCTTGTAGGCCCCCTTCAGATACTGGAAGGCTGCTATGAGGTCTCCACGCAGCCTTCTCTTCTCCAGGCTGAACAGCCCCAACTTTCTCAGCCTCTCTTCATACAGGAGGTGCTCCACTCCCCTGATCATCCTTGTGCCCTCCTCTGGACTTCTTCCAACAGTTCCATGTCCTTTTTCTGTTGAGGACACCAGAACTGCACACAATACTCCAAGTGAGGTCTCATGAGAGCAGAGTAGAGGAGCAGGATCACCTCCTTTGACCTGCTGGTCACGCTCCTCTTGATGCAGCCCAGGATACGGTTGGCTTTCTGGGCTGCAAGCGCACACTGAAGCCAGCTCATGTTAAGTTTCTCATCAGCCAATACCCCGAAGTCCTTCTCCCCAGGGCTGCTCTGAATCTTTTCTCCTCCTAACCTGTAGCTGTGCCTGGGATTGCTCCGACACAGATGTAGGACCTTGCACTTGGCATGGTTAAACTTCATAAGGTTGGCATCAGCCCACCTCACAAGTGTGTCGAGGTCCCTCTGGATGGCATTCGTTTCCTTCAGCCTTCAGCTTTCCTTTCAACCAAACCACACAGCTTGGTGTCATTGGCAAACTTGCTAAGGGTGCACTCAATCCCACTGTCCATGTTAGCAACAAAGATGTTGAACAAGACCGGTCTCAACATCAATCCCTGAGAGACACCACTCGTTACTGGTCTTCAACTGGACATTGAGCCATTGACCACAACTCTTTGCGTGCAGCCATCCAGCCAGTTCTTTATCCACCGAGTGGTCCACCCATCAAATTGATGTCTCTCCAATTTAGAGACAAGGATGTCGTGTGGGACAGTGTCGAACGCTTTGCACAAGTCCAGGTAGATGACGTCAACTGCCCTGCCCCTGTCCATCAGTTTCGTAGCCCCATCACAGAAGGCCACCAAATTGGTCAGGCAGGATTTCCCTTAGTGAAACCATGCTGGCTGTCACCAACCACCTCCTTGTTTTTCATGTGCCTTAGCATCTAGCCCATTTTACCCTTGAGCAGATTTTACATTAAACGGCAACAGCAGCTTAAGTTGTTCCTGTCCATGTTTGCCAGTATTGACCTCGTTCAGGCAAATTATCAATCTCCACATCTCTGAACTCCTATCATTATGGGCACACACACACTCTCAATGTCTGATATGCATACATTATCTACATGAATTAAACCAATTTGCATTTGTATGCTGAGCAGCTGGTCTCGAATTTACTCCGGAATAAAATAAAGTCCCAAAACCATATATGCAGCTGGGATTGCTTATGAGTGAAAAATGTGGTATCTTTATAGCCAACAGCATATGTATTCAGTACGCAGATCTACAAATATTGGATTCACTGCCAAAATCATTGTTAAGCAAACTGGCTGACTCTCTGCATTTTCCTGATGAACCAGAAGGAACCTGCTGAAGAGAGTGAGATGAAGTAGAGTATTTTACAAAAATTTGTATCATGGATTTAGGGTATGCAAAATGCAGTGCCATCTAGCTAGTCCCAAAGGAGCTGGTATAGCCCTGCAGTACAGCACATTTCCGCCTGGAATACAAGCTTGGATTCTGGGGAGGTGTCAGCACTGTTGTAATGAGCCCCAATAGTGAGGCCATGCTGTAGCAAACCATCCTGTCTGGAGCAGGGTTAGGTACCTCTGTACACAGCTGTGGTAGGTGCTGTAGACCCACCTAACAGCATCCATAAGTGACACTGGAATGAGATCCTGTTTCGAAGGGATTTAGTGGCCTCCTGAAGTGCAGAAGACGACACAGGCAACAGCCTCTTCGTCTGCAACGCTTAACCAGAACAGCTATATTGCTTAGTTTGCAAGATCGAAAATAAATAATAATAAAAAAATCAGTCTTCATTTATGTCTCTCTTCAAAACATTAACAAATGCTAAATTTCTCTCTGCTTATTTCAGATAATGGAATCTATGTAATGCGAATAATTTTTAATAGAGCTTCTCTGTGTTTTTACTAAGGACATATTTTTACGCACTGCATGGAGCTGACTTTGCACATATTCATTCTGCTATTTTAGCAGTAGGAGACTAGGTTAATGCACCAGTCGTTCACTCCTGGAGATCTGGATTCAGTTCCTGGCCTACATGACAAGTGATAATGAGTTTGGTTATTGAATCTCCAGGGGATATTTGTTCACATTACTAAGCAACCGCATAATTTGGCAAGATGCGTTACGTATGTGCTAAGGATAAAACGAGGGGCCAATTGCTCACATGACTGACACAATGCAGCCTCCCTAACATCACTACACCAAACTCCTCCTTTGTGCAATTCTGCTGGAGATCAGGAGAACTACACAGGGTTTTCAGAGCGTCTGTTTTATTACTGACACAGGCCACTGCACAGCAGCTCAGGTACAATCTGGATCTGCAGATACATAAACAGGACTTGTGTCCCTACTATCAAACTCAGCATGTAATTCAAGGTTACTTTTGTCAGCTATGCATCCTTTTTTTCAGCACTTGCTGCATCCAAGCTATAATAAAACACAATGCAAGCTGAAAAGAATACTGGGATTTAAAAAATAATTACATAATAGTTATTTTTGTTTGCCTATTGGCAGGCAGCTCTACAGAGTTTGTATCTTAAAGGCTTTTCCCTGCAAACACAATGTTTACAAAGTCTTGTTAAAACAAAATGAGAACTGAAACTCTTGCAGGATTACGAAACTCCGTAAAACAAGTATGTTGGCCACTGCAAGTACCACTAACACTGCTACCTCATGTTAGCTAAGCTTGAGTTGCCTTTAAACGGGCAGATTGCTTCTGCAACCAATGTGGCAAAAGTACTCACTTATCCTAAGGCTACTTCCACATGATCTTCTTTTGACCCCAGTTGAGCTGACTGTGCCCCAGCTTCAACTGAAGGCATGTGCAAGCTTTCAGGGATGTACTCTAAACTGGTGGCACATCCAGCAGTCTAGCAGATCATCTCTTTCAAGGATGATACCTATGGGTATATAATTGCTACACTGTTTTTAACAAGCCTGGCAACCTCCTGCCCCTGAGCCTCTACGTAAAAAGTCTGTGAGCTCTGAACGTATCTAAGGAGTAGGCCCATCCCAGGATGTGGGAAGAGAAAGCCAGACTTTGCCTTTTCTCAGCATTACAGTGGCATCTGCGCATGTGGATGGCTTGTCTGTGCTCCTGTACCTATGGGCCCTGGAAACTTTGGGGTTAAATGCTGATGTGCATGAGGAGGTTTACATTTTTAAGGAACACAGGCAACAGCCTCTTTCTTAAAGGATTTTTAAGGAACAAAGGTGTTCGTAGCTTCTCGGGACTTTGGTGTCCGCATAATTTAGGTAAGGGAAAGAAAGCATACTGGATCCTTTCCTTGATATACTGGCGTAGAAGCAAACCTTATTCATGGGCTATAGCCATCTGCTACAGATTACAGTTCAAAAGGGGTTAACACTTCCAGCATATAGGAGATCCAGATGTCACATCATTGCCCAGTCATATGACAAAAGTCAGAATTCATTGATAGCTTCTGCAGGAATTAAGGTTCAGCACCTGGCAGGCTTAAACCCATAGCAGAGAAGAAAAAAACCAGGAGTAAGCCTGCTCCCATTCCAACAGGAACGATGCTCATCATGGGGGTGGCTGGTAGCTGAGTAAATCTGGAGCGGCTGCAAATCAGGAAATGACTTGTCAGCCAACTCCAAGTCTTTTTTTGGCACACAAGCCTCTTGAGGAGGATAGTGGCAGGAATGAGGCGTTTATGCCTGATCATTTGGGAATTTTATGAATAAAAAGATAAAGTTCACTTGCTGTGAATCACAGAAAACCAGAAAACTCTTCCTGCCATGACCAAGAAGAATGCGTATGAAAAAGACTTAATTGAAGAGAAGCCATGGTAGAGCACGATGTTATTCATAAACAAACACCAGTAAGCTTACGTTCACCATGAGCTGGGACATGCAGCCAACAATTAAAGAGCTCTCGTTTTCGTTAGAAATGATGCTGTGGCACTGCTCCAGTTTTCACTGAAGGTCTGGACAGTGACAACATCGGAGCTGTCAAGGAAAGGTGGATGTGAGTGTGATGTTTCATCTCACGCAGCAAGCTGGGCAGGACACAGGGCCCCACTCCCCACTACACCATCCTCACCTTTTGGCATGTGTCTCTTGAAGCCTGGGCAGGCTTGGTGCTAGAACTAACTTTGAGTACAGATCCGTGGTTACAGAGTACCTGATTTGCCAGCCCATCTACGGAAACATTGAGTTGTGTCAGAAATGACAGGGAAAACATTTGCTTTGATTTAGAATGCCTGCCTTCTATTTAGGGCATGCCAGAGACTCCAAGAGTGTGAACAAGCAGCTAAGTGAGGAAGGCATCTAATCTAGTGCTTGAGTTTATTTTATATGTATTTTTCTCTCTTCTCTCATAACACTTCACCTTCCCCAGATTTCCTTTAAATCAAGTTCTGCTCCAGTCTGATGCAGTTCTTTGGAGTTGTATAAACCTGTCTGCTCGAATCCTCCACCAGCAGAAAAGCTGTGCCAGCTTTAGCTTCATCAAGCCAACCATAAATCCTTGATGTGCCAGAAAATGCCACTGAAATGCCAAAGAAAGACAGGTTTTCCAGGTCTCCTGCAGGGAGGATGAGCCCCAAACCCCAAATGAAGGATTGAAAAAAATCAAGTTAAAACCCTAATTGATTTTTGCTAATTGGAAGACCACTAATATAAACACCACTTTCCTCATGAATGAAGCTTTCCTTCCTCCTGCTGGATTTTAAGGATGGTGTCTTAATTTCTTAGAGCATTAAGGAGCATTCACCTCCTGCTAAAAAGCTCAACAAGATAATGGCAGGAGGAATCTGAATATACAGCTAAGGATGGGGGGGCTGGGAGGCCACCCAGGCTAGCATCTTCTCCTGGGTATTGGCAATAAGGCAGCATAGAAAGCATCCTACAGCTGTGCCAGAGACTCAAGAAAAGCACGTGTCCAGCAGTCAACAGATGCTTGACCAACAACAGAGTTGGCAACTGCTTACAAAAGCAACGGTGCCCTGAAATCCCCAGGTAGGTGTGCCTGACAGGGGTGTAAATCAAGCCTAGGCTGCTGGTGAAAAGGCAGCCCAGAGGAAATGAGAGTCAAGAGCCATTTTACTTTTGGCACATCAGATGCCGAGATATTCAGGAACATGCTAACAAAAGGCCTCTTGACTCAAAAATCTGCCTCTGTGTTATGCGAAATATGAGCCGTGGCCAATTAAAATAATTATGGCCTGATCCTATTTATGGCATGAATCAGTGTAATGCTGATGGTGTCACTAGAGCTGGAGCAACTCGCACCAGCTGAAAAACTGGCCCTCTGTGTTGAATATACCATGCCTGGACATCTCTGACTCTCAGAAACTGATGAAATGGCATCTGCTACAGGTCAGCTTTCAGTTGAAGGGATTAAACGCTCAAGAGGTTGGTAACAGGATATGGGCACTTCCATCCCTGCTCCTGGCTGTAGTTCAGCCCAGGTTTACACCAATCTTTGTGAATGAATGGCTGTGCCAAGAGAGGAATTCAGCCAATGTGCTCTCCTTGCGTTCTTGGCAGATGCTGGAAGTAAAGCATGATGAATCTTGGTTTTCTTGTCAGGAAGAAACTGATGGGAATGCAGTTAAACTGTCCCATCTGTCCCTCAGACTGAGGTCAAGCGTCCTGGTGGGACAGGCATGGGGTGCCTCTACCTAGACGAGGTTGTAGAGTAATTATGAGTATTATTAATTCACGTATTCTAGCCAAATTAAAGCCATCTTTTTCAAGCAACTCCTGGGAGACAGAAGTCTTCAGAAACATGCTATTCAGACAAAAAGGTAAAATTTGTTTTGTTCTGCTAGACTAGAGTTCAAAGGCACAACCCTTACCTATACTATCTCTGAATGTCAGAAACACCCTAGCTAAGCAGATAGAAGAAGGAATCTCCTAACTTTCCCTCCCAAGCCAGGAAAAAACTGGGAGGAAAAAACCCCCTAAACATTAGGGATCAGCAAACTGCTTTGGGTAGGACCTGGCTGGTGCAGCAGTGCTGTGGGAGGACACACGTGTTGCTTCACTACTGCTTCTGTAGTGCCAGCTTAATGGGTCCAGTTTCCCTATGTGCCCTCTGAGAGGCAAGGACCAGCCATGCCCCCATGGCACAAGGATCCTCTTCCCCCTGGGGCTTCTACAGATGCCGAAGAGTGGCCGCAGCCCTGCTGTCACCCCTGTGATCCTGATTTTGCTGCAGGAGGGAACAACAGCCCCTTCTTGCCCTGCTGGCTGTGTATCCTGTGGTGGCACTGGCTGCAGGCTCCTGGGGAGGGCAGCTGGCAGAGACCCTCTGCAGCTGCAGGAGCGGGACTTGCCCCAACAGGGTGAGGTAATGACACAGTTGGGGTCTGTTGAGTTTTGTAGCTGGAACAGGAATTTCTCTGGAATCGCTCGCTGCTTATAAATGTAAAAAAGTAGTGTGCTTATACAATGGTGAAACTGAAGGCTTGAGCAGTGGGACAGATAATATAATACTCCTTCTGTGGCAGTGTCATTAAATAGAACTTTGCATAGAAGCCAAAGCACAGCACTGCAAATCTCTCTCTCCCCGGCAAAATCCTCGCTGCCTGCATTTTTCTGTATTACTCATTACCACCAGGAGAATGATTTATTTTGAAATAGGAAGGAGAGGAGATGCTTGGCACTGTGGCTTTGAAGAGTTCCAGTCTTCTGTTCTGCAAAAAGTATTCCAGCAAAAAATACCATTGAGGGAAAAAAAAAGGATTGCACATTAAAAGGGAGAAGAAGAAAAGACTTTGTACAGCGTGAATTCCAAGATGATTCACATCCTGTTCCCCCTTCCTCAACATAAGTCCTTACGGCAGTATAACATCTTCTGCAAAGAGTCTTTCCTTGATAGGGAAATTCACTGAGGAAGGTCAACGCAATGTTTATGCAAATTGAAAGCTTCCCCTCACCCTGAGGTTATTAGTCTAATGGGAATGACTGGTTAAAATGAGGCAGCAAATAACAATTGCCTATCACCTGGAAAAAGGATGGAGGCACTCAATGAGATGGCAAATGTTGACATAAATTTAATGCACACGACACATATGACATCTGTGGAGGGGAGGGCATGAGACAGCCAGATACAATGTGGTTTGAGAAATGAGAAACTCAGCTTAATTGAGCTGTACGGACCCCTTGGCAGGGCAGAAAATACTCTGCCTCCCTGAAATACCTTGTCTCTATTTTAATGCAGTTCCCTGAGGTGATTTTAAGCACATGGGACACCTATCAGTTCCCCAGTCTCTTTTCATAAAGGTCCAAAAGAAGTATAATTCTTTGGCTGGCCCAGCACAATAATGATTTTCACTCCTGAAAAAAATAACATTATAATAATGACCTTAAAACTCCCTTCCTGAATTTAAGTTTAATTTATTATTATTTATTTTATATATATTTATATATATAATTAATTTAAATTATTATTATGAATTCCATCAACTCCTAGTCATATGCCAGAAGCATCTTTGACACCAAACCTCCCTAAAAATGCTGTAACTCAGGGTAACCTGCTGTAGATTTCTGATGGCTACTAAATTATTCCCAACCTCTATAGTTGCAGCTTCACTTTCCCTCTTTTTAAAATGTCTGAAGAAACTAAGCCTTGGAGATGATCTGGAAAGTGCGTCAGAGATGCTGAAGATGAGCAGGTTTTTGTTCTCGTTCTGCATAATGGGGCCACCAATGTCCAGTTATGCAGGAGGTCTTTGCTGTTTCTTGGACTACCTGACTGACCCCTCATCTTGGCTGCAGGCTTCTGCCTCTTCCACCCAGCCAGCATTTCTGCTATCATTAGCCACGCAGGTTTCATTCAATTTTTCCCACTGTTAGCTGCTTGATGGGCAGTTGTCAGTTTGCTGCTAACCCTTCTCTGGCTGAGCAGCCCCGGGAGGCAGCTGAGTTGGATAAGTTTGATAGCAAGGTGATGCTGACCAATTTGTCAGGAATCAATCACAAGCTGTGCAGTTCAATGTTTATTAGAAGGATACCATCATTTGAACATGTGCATGTAGGACAGCCAGTTAAATTGGACTGATAATGCGTTGCCAGCTCAGTACAAGGGAAAATACCAGTGCTGACAATATGACAGCTTTCCAGTGATGCACCTGTGGGAATGGAATGATGTGACGGTGAACAAGCTATTAGAGCTTGCCATGCCGCAGTACCAGACAATCCCAGTGCAGAGCAGTTGAACTACTACTACAACTCGTTACGTGCTTGTCTTCTTTCATTAGATCTTGTCTAATCTCATTAAGCTAATAATCTAACCAATGGCAATAAACTACTCACCCAACAAACATTGCCTAGCCCTAATTGGCATTAATAGGCGATACCCGCTGGCCCCTCTGTGTGTCAGGAAGGTGCATCCATCCAGTGCTAGGACCCCTGCAGCAGATATCAGCCGCACTGCCCATGCGTGCTACCTACCACTACCATGCATGCTGTGCATCTCTCAGTCCTCTGGGAGCCAAGCCAGAGGGACACACACTTGCGCAAACAGTAGCTCTTCCACAGGGTTGGAAAAGGGAATAGGTACAGTTTTCCTATGCCCTGCTAATTCTGGGTGCCAGTAAAGTTCACCAGCAACAGAGTGTAGATATTGCATACCCTGTGAGACTCTGCCTTGGACTAAGGGACTGGTACCGTCAAGGATATGCCTACAACTGAGAAAGCACCAAGCCAGAAAACACACTCTCCTCCCAGTCTGTGCCAGTAATGTCTTTTGCTGCCAGTGAGGCACCGGCCTTCTTCTGCAGTTTTTGCATTCTTTAAATATTGCACAAGATTATATTTCTACATCCAAGAATGATAAAAATTGGCAACGCGCAGCAGATTTACTCACTCAGATTTATTTTTGTACCAGCAGCAGTGAAAATCTGCCTCCATGCTTTACTATATGAAGCACCATTTGTGGAATTATTCATTAGCACTTCATTTATAAATCAGACTTTTAAAAAATTATTGGCAGTCTTTCCCCCTTTCAAATCCCAAACTTTAATAAAAATAGATTTCCTTTTCAGAATTCTGTGTATATATACACCTAGCAATATTTTTTTTTAATAATGTTTGCAAAATTTGGCCATAAATCTTTACTGCTGTGTTTTGTTTATGAACCATGGGAGTGCCATTGAGCACAGGTTTTATTTAAAAGGGAATGTGCACATAGGACAACTTCTTTGGAGCCCCCCCACCATTTCCCTAAATTGTCATCCCAGAGACAGCACTGTGCCCTTGTGGCCAAGAAGGCCAATGGCATCCTGGGGTGTATTAGAAGGGGGGTGGTCAGTAGGTCGAGAGAGGTCCTCCTTCCCCTCTACTCTGCCCTGGTGAGACCGCATCTGGAATATTGTGTCCAGTTCTGGGCCCCTCAGTTCAAGAAGGACAGGGACCTGCTGGAGAGAGTCCAGCGCAGGGCAACTAAGATGATTAAGGGAGTGGAGCATCTCCCTTATGAGGAAAGGCTGAGGGAGCTGGGTCTCTATAGTTTAGAGGAGACTGAGGGGTGACCTTATTAGTGTATATAAATACATAAAGGGTGAGTGTCACGAGGATGGAGCCAGGCTCTTCTCGGTGACAACCAATGATAAGACAAGGGGTAGTGGGCTCAAACTGGAACACAAGAGGTTCCACTTAAATTTGAGAAGAAACTTCTTCTCAGTGAGGGTGACAGAACACTGGAACAGGCTGCCCAGGGAGGATGTGGAGTCTCCTTCTCTGGAGACATTCAAAACCCGTCTGGACACATTCCTGTGTAACCTCATCTAGGTGTTCCTGCTCCGGCAGGGGGATTGGACTAGATGATCTTTTGAGGTCCCTTCCAATTCCTGATGTTCTGTGATTCTGTGAGAAGAAGGACTATTTTACTCTACCTTTTGTAACTGGCTGGTCACTGAAGTGACTGCTTCAGATAATTTGCTGCTTGTGGCCTTTTGAGGCATTGGCCAGAGTCTGGTGCTAAAGAGCTACTGGGGGCTGGCGGAGCCAGCCTGGCCTTCCCTGCCTGCTCTCAGCCCACCCAGCCCTGGGGTTAATGCATCAGCTGAAACCTCAAGGAAGGACAATAGTTTGCTGAGATTATGTGATTTGAGCACATGCCAAGCCCCCATGCCTCCTTATCCACTTAGAAACAGCTTTGCTCAGAAGCATCTGAAAAGATTAATAAATGAGGAGATTGATTGTGCAAACTATTACTGTGCAAACTACACACGAGTGCTCACCCCTGTCTGCGCCAAGTCTCAAAAATCCATCAGAAGTCTCCAGGTTTTCAACCTTCCCAAAAGACTTAGCTGCTGGAGGCCATTGAAGCCTCCGTCTGGTCCTGCTCTGGTGAAGATGAAAATCCATTGGTACGTCCATTGGCCATTTCTCCCCAACAGGGACAAGCAGAAGCCCGTGGCAAACTCCCTCTTTAATTGCTTCTGATGTTGCAAATGTATTTAAAAATACAAATGTATTTTAACAAATCAGAAAGGTTTTAATATACATCTTCAGGGATGTGAGTATATAAAAGCTGACTATGTAGAACTTCAGTGGTGAAACCCCACCTGCTGACTTTCCTATCCAAAAAAGAGAAGGCATACTTTGCTGGAAAACAAATTACCTTGTAGTGTATGCATTCATTGTAAAAAATTATTCATTTCACAAAAATAGTTGAAACCCCCTAGCTACTCATCTGATGTTCTAATCTAGAAATTACAATCACCTGGGAGATAAATATTGCTGTTTACTATTTATAACTGTTAATAAGCCTCATCCCAAGAAGTAAACAATTCTTATTTCCAGTCCAAAAGATTCTCTTTACTGAAAGAAAAAGTATAATCTGATTTCTCAAAACACACCAAGTATTGTGTGAGAGGCAAGTATTTAGTTAAAGAATTTCCTTCTCACATGCTAATCCCCATCACTTCTCACCATATATGACACTCCTGCATGTTTCAATTTACATGGCACATTTGCAGTGCTGATTTATTAAATTAAATGGCAAAAGAAGGTGGGGGAAGAGAAACCTTATATGGGAAGAAGGTTAGAGTAGATCCAAAAGAAAGCACATTGCAAGACACAAGGAAATCGTAACTGTGGCATTGCTGTAATCTGTTTTTGAAGTAACATGACTTTAAATTTTAGACGTACCCTTTGATCTAAATTTTCTGCCTTTTTTTTTCTTTTTAATAAAGGAACATACAAAGTACAACAGCTGCAAGCAAAAACTGCTATTAGTTTCTGGTGGATGGAGGAGTACTTAATACCGGCATTTGCAGGGTTTCAGCGCTTCCCAGTGGGAACACCAAGGGCAAGGTTTGTGGTTTACAGATCAACACCTCCTATGAGTGGTGCTTTTCAGGTGAGCACCACCAGTCTCTTCATGCCATAAAAATTGCCTAAAATTATTAAGTTTGGCTCTGGATTTCCTTGAAAGTAAAAGGAGTTCTCCTACCGAGTGAAGAAATGTTATCCAGCTCCTGCTTCCGAGTACTAAGTGCCCTGTTTTACTATTCATCTGTGGTTGTTGTACCACAGGGAAAGTGAAATGGAAAAATGTCCAAATTCAAAAAAATCTGTCTGTACATGGAACGAGGCCATGTACCTATTGCATTACAGACCCTGTCGTCTACTGTGATAACAAATACATATGCAAGGAAGAAACCCAAGAAACGCTGCAGACCCTGGAGCAGAGCGCCCTGTACATGCAATATGATCGGGCTATTGTTTAAGACCCATTTTAGGGAATGAAAATATTTCGCTGGCAATGCTGTGAAGGTAAAAACAGCTCAAATAATCTGCTGTGTAAGCACCATTCACATGAATGAAATATGCCCTGGGACTATGAATCTTGTGACAGACCTTTCTTAGCTGTATTATCCATAGCACGCTCTACATTTTCAGATAGGAAACACATTTCTTTGCTCTGTTATGTTTGTTTACCTTGGTCTTCTCATTTCTACTTCACATTATTCATATCTGTTAGGCAGCTGACTCTGTTGAGATGATAAAACTGTCAATTTCAGAGCCACATATCCTTGCTCTGAGAAGAAAGCAGCTTGCCTGTGCCTCTCACAAGAAACTCAAGCATGAAGGCTCACTTGTGAGCATGGCTCTCCCTTCTGGGAAGCACTACAGATGCACTTTGTAACTTTCTGGTTGGAAATGTCCATTACAAGGTCTTTCCAAAGAGTCCACATGAGGGAACATGCTGATGCCTAGCCAGGGGCTTGTGAGTTGCTGCACATGGCATGGAGAGGCTTTGGCCCTTTTTAACAATGCTAACAACAATGATGGGCTAGCTGTAGTGCAGATTGCCACTTCTGCCTAAAGACAAGACCAGCAGCAGTGACAAAAAGGTAGAGCTATGAGATCCAAGCAGGAACAAATTATGATGTTGATATGCAGACAAAGTGGAGAACAACAGCATGAAACTGAAATAAACACTTTAAATACCCCAAATTACATACGACTTTGAAAAATAGTTAAGATGACTACATCAACCAATACCTTCACCAGCAACTCTTTAAAATTCTGATTTGACCAGTTTATTTCATCTTCTAAAATTAATTTT
The DNA here is from genome assembly GCF_963264785.1 of Psittacula echo. NCBI lineage: Eukaryota > Metazoa > Chordata > Aves > Psittaciformes > Psittacidae > Psittacula > Psittacula echo. The sequence continues at coordinate 63,909,047 of NC_137736.1, read as the reverse complement.
AGCATTTAACCTGATGCACTGAAGGCATTTATAAATAAAACAGCCATCAATAAGTACTATTAGTTGCTACTTCTCTATGGAGATTTGGTGGGTCACATCTCTCATGTTCCCTGACATTGTGATACACAAGCCAAAAGAGTATGATGGGAGCAAGGAAGTCAATGGGCCAGCTCCCACTCTGCCTGTGGTGGGTGATCCCCTCTCCTGCCAGTCCTGCACTACCACAGGCACAGCACATCCCACAAGCAACAGCAAACTGAAAAATCACAGATACACAAAAGCAGCAGAAAAAATACAAACAATAACTGAAGGAAGGAGAGCTCTGCAGACAAGGGAAAAAATGAAAGTCCTTGTTCTTTTCCTGTTTGTGCCAGTTTAAGATAATAGTAAAGAAGAGCCATTTTCCCAGGGAATAAAATTATCTTGTTTTTCTGAAGGTAACATTACAAGTCTAAACCAAAAAGGGTATGGAGTTATCACATCCACTCCGAAATTTAATCTACTGAATACACTTGTGCATAAAAAAAATACACTCATATGAAACCATCTTCTCCTTTTCATCCATCTGACTTCTCATGAGAGAAAAAAATAGAATAGCAAATGTTTTCGGATTGAACATCTGAAATATTTCAAGATATCTAGAAGCAGGAACCTTTGAGTGGTTCAAAAACACATAGCATACTAAACCAAGCATACTTCCTTTAATTCCAATTTCACATCAAATTCCAACTTCTCCTGGCAGATCCTACTTGGAGGATCTTTACCCTGTTAAGTCTCATTCCTGCTAATTGTCTGCTGAAAGCTGAATAAATATGCTTTCAGGGTAGCCAATGTGCTTTGAGGGTTTTGGCTGTCTGTTGATATGAAGGATCCAAATTTTCCTCGTTCCTGGTTTTTCTGGTTGTCACTGTGGTTTTGAGAAAGATTATGCTAATATTTTGAAAGCAATCCAAGCCTTCTTTTTACTTGAGTAATTATTTCCACATCATTCAGCGCTTCCAGCTTTGGAAATATTTCCAGGGTTCCTCCTGATGGTCATCTACCCCATAACGTAAAAGAGGGTAAGCATGCCACATTTGTTTTTCAGTAACTGGGAGGTATATAGCTGCTGTGGAATAAAATTGCTCCAAAGCCAGACTTGGCTTTGTTTCAGTTTCAAAGTTATTTCTTACATCCACACAGCATTAATTTTGGGATACAGCAAACGCTGTCCTAATTTTGAAATTTGACTGAAGCTTTTTAAATGTTGTTTTCATTCACACTGCAACGGATCTCTCTACATTTAAGGAAACATTTACTACATATTTTCAATCAATTTGAGGTTTAACCTCATAAAAATCTCCTTAAGGTGATGAACTTTTCACTGATCCATTCTCATCACAGTTGAATTTAAAATACTTACCTGAGAGTACACTTTGCTTAATTTTTCTGCTGAATTAGGCTCGGCCTAGAAAGCCAGTACTTTGTACTATATCACAGAATTTAGGGAGAGGTGGGCAAGATCAAAACAATAAACAGACCTCCAGAGTGCTGGGCACCCCCTGCAAACAGGAAGAGCTGGCAACCTGCTAATCACAGCAGGGTTCACTTGGCTGTCCTCATTCATGCAAGTAGGCCAGCGCATTTGAAGGGAGCTTTAGTGAGTAAGTGAGGTGTAGTTTTCAGTGTAAGGATGACAAGAATTAGTTCATTGGCTGTCCAAAAAAGCTAATCCTCCTTGCTCAGCCCTCTCCTAAAAGCTGTGCCTTAACCCATACAACCCCACTGGGTTTTTTGCATTTCCACTTGAAAGCCAGAAGACCCTCCCTCCAACTTTGGAAAGACAGAGTGAACCAGGGCTCTGTGATGTTTTAATTGGTTCACTTGGGAGCCACACAGATTTGAAATCCTGATTTACGTTAATCACGGGCTGAAAATTCTCTTTACGGTGAAGTTCTTCTTATTCCGCCCTCACCTAACGTCATAGCAGGGAATATACATGAACGCAATTAACATTTATGTTCTTGACTTGGACAGAAAAGAAGATAATCTCCATCAGCTAGTGTAAAATGTATTACTTCTATTTTTATTTTAAGAAGAGTTAAGTAACTTAGGCTTTTGAAAAGTAACAGACAAAGGCTATGCACCCATCACTTCTACTTTGTAGTCTCAATGCTGCATGCATATATTTGGGGGATAGAAAAAAAACCAATGAAAAACCCAAAGGGTTTTTAAAAATGCAGATCAACTTCCCCATTCCTGGGTTTATCATCCCCTGACATTCCAAGAAGCTGTAAGGAACTAACTTTTATCCCGAAGAAAAGCAAAACTTGGTTAACTCCACTGCCTGCTCCCAAAGTTCACAGGGACACTTGGGAAAAAAAAGGCTCTGCCTATGTCAGTGCATGGTGTGGAGGCACAGAAGAGAATTGGTAGAGTGGAATTGCTAGTGGTGAGGACCTAAGGACCATGCTGTAGGTGCTTTGTGAGCTGTACCTCAGACGAGGCTCCATTCTGCAGCCATGACCTAAATGCGCATTACCAGCTGGGGTGCATGATGTGTACTGGACTGCATGTTCCCGCTCCGCTTCCTCTGAAAAGAATCAAGTTTGTGTGCTCCAGGAGCACTCCATAGCAGAGTCAAAGCACAGTTGAGACACTTGAAGCACACACTTGTGGTCCAAATGATAATACCCATGTAGACAAATGCACAGAGACCAGACAAAGATGTCCATAGCATTTACCTCTGCCCTGGGAAACTGACAGAACAAAGTCCCATGCCTTCCCAGCTCTGCTGCAGCCTTTTACCCTTGTCATATATCTGAAGGAGACTACTAAAACTCTTCCTTCCCCAAGGATCATGCTGCTGAAAAAGAGGCAGTTCGGGTCCACTGTATGCTAGTACTTGTCATTCACAAAACTGACACTCTTTCACATCTGCTAACCTGTACTAGACACAGGTGAAACAGGATCAGTAGATTTAGATCACCATTAAAGGGGTGAGTGTGAGCCTCCAGCCTCATCAACAAGAGACTCTCATGAACTGGCTGCGGTCACCCCGCAGAGAGTCCAGCCTTTTGCCTGCTAGCACTCATTCAGCCATCCCAACACCCCACATAGCATGTGCATCAGTTCAGCACTCTTTCCTCACTATTTGTGCTATCCTGTGAAAAGCTATAATTGCCCTACTGCCATAAGGTGTAGAAATGGGTGGGAACAGCAGAACCAGAGCAGATCAAACAAGTGCTCATCTGACCACCTTTGACAAACGGAGACGAGAAACCTGAGCCCTTTTGAAGATCCGTGGAGATTAAATCACTTCAGGGAAAGCCAAGCTGATTTTTCTTGAAGTGAGAGGCATAGCTGTTTCAAGGTGGGGAGGACAGCAATTCCTGAAGCACCTCCCACCTAGGCAACTGTAGAAGTGCTGTAATAATGTCTGCTCAGACACGACTTCACATCCCTCTCCCATGTGTTTTTCCATCCCCCCTGGCGTAGTAGCCTCTCTGCCCAAAGGCCCCAAACAAATAAACACACAGCCCTCTTCCTTGCTTGTCCCTCAGTTGCTTGAAAGCATTGCATCATTCCATTAACTCCAGTCCACCCAAAGCAGTGCTTTTCTATCAGCCCCTTCTCCTCCTGTCCAGTTTCTTCCTCAACAAGGCTGCTCCATTTAATTTAGATCCTATGTCTTCCAGTTTTGCCAATATTGTATCTTAGTTTTATCTACATCTTTTATATAAAGTATATTTATCTGCCTCTTGTGTCTCAAGGCACTAAAAGAGGGTACTTGAGCTTTGAAAAGTCAGTGACTGTTTCTTAAAAACCTCCTGTTTTGTGCGTCCTTCATTCCAACATGCTGAAGCCCAATTTCCCCTTAATAGGATCTCAGGAACCTGGAGAACCTGGACAGGACAGATGAAGTGGAATTGCTTCATTTCTAATAACCCAGACATAGTGCAAAGTGCTCTGAGTGTCTTTCATTCAGCACTTATTTATTGTTCATAATTCACCTCCTTCTGACAGAGAAGGGCATGATAGAGCTAATTTAATATTTCCATGGTCAGATTCCATTCATATTTGAGTGAAATATCAGTAAATAAAACTGAAGCACCATTTATTAGGCTCCTGAAATTGTCACAGGTTAGGTTATCAAACACATTGTGTGTTGACAGCATGAAAATGAATTCACAATCCTGCTGCCTAGACAGCAGCCAAGGAATCACTCAATCCAGGTGACTGGTGCTTTTGAGAAGCTCTGCGTCCTTCCAAAAATATGACCCGATTAAAAAGCCCAGCAAGAATTGAGTGAATGTGGCAGTTTATACAGAATTGTTTAATGGAGATGAGCGAAGTTGGGATGGAGAGGAAAGAAAGTGCATTTTGTGTATGGGAAACATGGAATGGATTTGTGTCAGATCACTCCATGTCACAGAAGATGAAGTCCTCATTCCAAAAAGGAAAATATTCCATCTCAGCATTTACCAACTGAAGCACAGAGGTCTTTTTTACTAGGGTTTTTTTTCACAAACACTTGTCTGTTTCAATCAGCATCTAACAACTGGCCACTGCCAAGTCCTGGCTCTGCTGGAAAAAGCCTGGAGATGCTGAGAACCTTGGCTTGGACTGGTGTTTCCAAGTCCTGTAGCCCTGACTTTCAGCAAGTTCACTAGGATTTATTGAGAGCCAGAAACTTAAAAGGTCTAGATAAGGATGCTTCAGAAAGGTTAGGGAAAATAAAGACCCCTTCAGCCACTTGTAGATCAGAACTCATGCTGAGTTTTAGAAATAATGGAAGAAATACTTCCTTTCCCTTTCCCCCAGTGCATACTTGCTTCCTGCAAGGTAAAGAAGTGAAATTACATAAATTGCATAAAGGAAAGCTTAATCTCAAAGTATTTCCAGCTGATTTTGGCAGCCTTAGGAATATTGTGTAGGTTGCTGAACTACTAGATGTGCATCCAGCCTGACCCTTTGAGGTCCACTCCTCTTAAGTCCAAATTAAGTCAGAGTATAATAAAGTGATTTACTTAAATTGCCCATATTTTGAATTCTCAAGGGCCAAACGCTCCATTTAATTCAAATGCCACCAACGAATGGCAATATCCTGAAAGCCCGGAAGATACCAGAAATCTCCCAATGCTGAAATTGAGGACTTAGGTACATAACCCAAGAATTACCACATCAACATTTCCTACTTATAAGTTATTACAAAATAAAAGGAGTTTTCAGGCAAGACAATTAAAGCAAAGAAAATATAAGAAGGACAGGAAATATCAAACTAGTCAACTAGGTGTTTTAGCTGAACTCATGCATTTGGGCTATGATTTATTCTATTGGATGTGCCATTCCTTGGACTGTCATAGCCCATCCACAGTCATTGCTGTTTGCCTAATCAAGTCATGCAAAGACTAGGCAGGAAAGGATCACTCACTGTAATACAGTACATCAATCAAAAGGGTTATTTTCATGGACTTGGTCTCTAATCAAGCAGCAAATCATTCTCCAGTTTTGCCATCAAGGACCATTACTTTTAGGAAGTGCTCAATCTAAAAAAACCACAAACATCTATTTGAAGCTACAGGGCATCTGGTAAGATACACTGAAGACAGAGGAAGTTAAATACGTGTCACACAATTTACCCTTTCTGTAGCATTTTATAAATAGCTTATTTGTGGAGATAAAGGTAAGTTGCTGGCAAGACAGGAGCTTTAACCTTCTATTTTTCCAGTTTGTTGAGTTATTACAAAGGTCATTCCCACACTTCAATTACCTTGAGTGCCACTTTTGATGGGGGAATTTTCAAATTATATCCAAGGTGCCTCAAATATTTGCAAAAGGCTTCAGGGTACCTGTGCCTTTTTAATTTAAGTGCCTACATAAAATTACTGTTACGCCTGCATGTTAAAGCATTTTTCCGTAAAAGTCAGGGTAAAAGCCTACAGAGCCTCAATATGGCACCACCTAAATGCAGCTGTCCTGCAGGAGAAACATCCCTACCAGGGCATGCTGTGCCACCTGAACATGCTGGCTGGGTCAGCACCAATGTGAGAGACATTTACTGCGTCCCTCTGGCTGCCAACCATCACTTGGGAAATCTCAATGTGTACATGTCCAGTGCAGAGAAACAAGAAGCAATATTAAGGTTGACTTTGATATACCTCCAAATCAAGTTTATCGCTCTTTCATGTATTGCAGTTAGTATCTTGCAGATCTAATAATCCAAATAGCTCCACTGTGCAAAGAGTGGGGTACAGGAGACCACATAAGCTTTCAGAAACCAACAGTGATTGAGGCACAGGGCTTACACCATCTGAAAAACAACTGTTCTCATCTCCTGTGAGTTTTGCTTTCAAGGACAGATTATTTCAGTGGTCAAAACAGGCCAATATACCCCCACCTACACAACAGGTCAGCTTCCTGATGCCTTCTGTAGTAGGAAAACAGGATGGAATATGGACATAACAGACCTGATAAAGCTTCATGCTGGGACCTCTGAATTCCTGTTTTCAACTATCAGGTGCCTTTCACCATAATATTTTGCTTCAGGACTGATCCCACTGAAATTTTGAGGAATATTATTTTTTGAGCAAGAAAAAACTGAGAAAAGCAGCACCCATGGATGAAAGCAACATAGTGCCTGCTTGGACAGATCTTCTCTTCCCCTTCAGATTTCTTCCACATTTTTAGGGGAAATGTTTTATTAAATGGTGTTCTTAACTACTTTCACAAAGAAGAAATTTAGTTGCAGCTTAATGAATACTACTAGTAGACATTCTTTGTTATACATAATGCACAGAGCATACAGAATTACTTTGTAATGGCCATTCAAAATGTGATCTAGATAATGAAACACATGTTAGATCAATGTATCTTAATGGATCCTCTCTGTTGCCAGCCTGCCAGCTCCTGCTAATTCCTAACAGCATGAGGAAACACCTCTACTAAGTCACTATCAGCTGAGTATTTATGTACACAGACACCCAGAGGAAACCAGGTTTTGGATATAGCTCTGAGTACAGATAATCAACAAAGCATATTTTTCTTTCTCACATATTTGTTTCAATTAGAGCTTATTGAATCATCTCTGCAGCCACGGAGAGGGCTCAAGCAATCATCAGTGCGGCTTAGGAGGTAATTTAGGATATTGTCTGGAATATTTGTCCTTTTTAATCATCTGCCACACACTGCTCTTTTAGGATGTTGTCACTCAGAGACTGAAGAACAAAAAGGAATGTTAAAGTGAAATGCTGTCTGTTTGAATGTGGCAATTCCCTGCCTAAAAATGAGTCCTGTTAATAGGAAAGGCCAACCTATCTCCAGGCAATATTTCAAATCCTTGCCTGGCTGTAACCTCAGAGGAATTTAATTCCTTTATATTATTTAAATTACACACTAGAGGGGAAAATTATGAGGTACTGGTCATTTAAAATGCCTTCTTTAAAATATATCATTAAAAAAGCTAGCAGCCCTTCCAGCAGCAATTTCATCATGGTAGTCTAAACAATTTTTAATTTTACTGGCATTTATAAAGTGTCATTTTGTCCTACACCCTTTGGTCAGTAAACCAAACAATCACCCTCATGGTCTCACTCACTAATACCTAAGCGTATCAAAACATAAAGTGAAATGGCAGTGGAAGGAGTCCTAAATGAAGATACACAAGTCCTCATTCACCCCTCAGCTCAAAACCTTGAGCACGGTCAATGGCTTCCCACTTGCTAAAGTAGTTCAGTGCATGGTTACTATCTGGCTTGCAAAGTCCTGAGAGACTGAATATTTGGGCCAGACTTTAATCTCAGTTACCTGCCTGTAAATCCAAAGCAGCTTGCTGACCTCAAAGGTATTATTCTAGTTTATAGCTTAGGAGCACTTCTGCCAGAGCAATGCAGACTTAAAAAACCCTTTCTGAATTCAGCAGTCCTTCAGACAAGCATGCTGAAAATCAAGTGTACGGTTAGGACTGCAACTGATAACGTACATGTCCAGTAACTGCATATTTGCTGCAATACCACATTCAGCTTTTATTGCCCCACCCTCTCAAAGGAAGTGCGTATTTCTCTTTTTCAACAGTCCTGTGCAAAACACCTCTGAAATCCAGGGCAGCTTCAGCAATGCATTAACCATACACCATTATAAAACTAGAATGCCATTAATGCTAACATTTAAAAATTTCTTTCTACTCAAAAAAGCAGGGAAAAACATGTCCTGAAATGGTATAAAACACCTGCGTAAGAACTTGGTCCAGAATGATTTTAAAAAGAAGAAAAACCCACCACAACCAAGGAGCTAAAACTTTTTGGCTTGCCTACATACATGTGCATAAAAAAATACGTTCTTCTCTGAAAGTCAGACTGCAGAGAATTTCCAGCAACTACTGTAACATTTTAGAGTCAAAGGCTTACTTTAATTTTATTTGGGGCATTCTTAAGCAAAAGCCATGTTCAGAAGGGGATTGGGGCATCTCTTCCAGAATTAAAAGAGCCAGGTAGTTGAATCCTTCCAGAGAAGAACATGCATTTGAGAAGCAGATGACCCAAGTTCACATCTCTTCTGTTTCTGGATAGCTGTGAGCATACGGAGGGTGGATACTATTTATTTATTTGCTTATTTATTGGATGAGTGCCACTTTCTATAAAGCACATGCTAACTGGAGTAGGAATCCACATTGCTCCCTTCTCAGTGCTACCACATCAGGATGAAGACTCTTTTTCTGCTCTGGTGAGTATATTTAGTACTTCATAACAAAACACCTTTAGGACTGATGGCTGAGATTAACCATGCTGGTGCTCAAGGCCTATTCCTGCAAGAGCTGCATGTTCAAGTCCTGAAAGAGCTGCAGGGGTGAGCATCTGCCTTGGATTGAGCAGGACAAGGACACAGAGCTCTTCCTGCCTTCAGACTCTCCTGCTGGGTACTCGAATACCCTTAAGCATCCACTCTTAGGAAGAAAAATCCAAACATGAACTGTTCCCAATACTTCTGAATTGTTTCTTCAGTTTTTAGCCTGGTTTTCTAAGGATTGATGCTACAATGTGCCTGCACCTCCACCTGCCATAGGGACTTCTAGCCTGCTGGAAACTTTCAGCCAAACCTGAGGTAACACAATGGTCATGTGAAGGAGACAGTGGTGAATCCACACCAGTGAGGGGATCTGGAAAGGGGAAGGAAAAGAGAGTAGCAGTCTTCTTGAGTTCTTGGACAGAAGAAAAGCTTCAGTTTAACTGTGTGTTACTAAACAACAGAGCATCCTCATGGGAGAAAAACTTTGGCTGAAAAGTGGATTCTCTGGTGCCTACTAAGGGATGTACGCAAGTTGCAGCTGCAGCATAATTCAGTTAAAAGTCAATCAACCAAGAGACAGGCATCCGTTGGAAAGCTCATGGAGCTATTTGCTTATTAGCTGAGACAGCACCTCTCTCCATCATATGCTGTGGGAAAAATTAATCCAACATGGAAAAGTAGGTGGGTGCACCTGGGTTTAGTAGGAAAGCACAACCTGAGAAGCAAATGCAATGAGTAGAAAACAAGGAATTTTGTCTGTCTTTTTCATAATTAAAAGTGAAATGAGAGAATAGTGGAAAGAGTTGACCTCACAAAGCTGAAAATCGAACTCATCTAGTTCACTGTGTCAGTAAAAATTAATAAGGCTTCTGCACCTCCTTTTTCAATGTAAAAATGTATTTTATCCTTTCTGAAGGATTCTGAACACTACCTTATTTCTGAAACAAACACTATTTAAAGCTTAATTTCATTTCCCAGTGTTTACGTTTCAGGTTTTTATCTGCCAGTGCTCAATAATACAGTGTTAAAGGCGTCTTTAGAGATTTTTAAAAATAAAAATAAAGCTTTTTCTGTTCTGCTTCTAATAGTGATGCTCAGGCAATTTATTTGTATATTGTATGAGCTATGTGAAGTGAGCTGGATTTTAGTCACTCACTTTAAAGATGTTAGCACATTGTTTTATGTTTAAAACACAGTTTTTTACCCAAGGGAAGTCTATACTCCAGCAGATCATTTTCTCTAACCTTTCTCTATTCCAAGGCTCACAGACAGACCATGCTCGCATTTATGTCTGTTAATGAAGTTGACTCCAGTCCTTTATGTTTTCAAACTTCTTAGCAGAAGCAAAGACCTTTAAAAATTTGCAAAGAATAGGGATCTGATCCTTTTGGAATAAAATCAGCTGAAGCACTCTCTGTACAAGCATGCATTTGAGTAGGTATTTTAAGAAGGTAAAACCTACTCCCAAAATAAATGGGGGAGTTGACTTAAAACACAGCACAACTGTGAGAAAGAGAAAGAAATTCGAACAACTGTGAGAAACATGGGGGATCTGTTTCCAGAAATGAATCACAACTGCATTAAAGTCTGAAAGCATCAACAAATGTTAAGAAAGAGCCCAAATAGCCTCAGCAGTATTTCCTGTGTAGGTAATACAACATTCCTTGATAACTCTGTTACTTCGTGCAACCTCTTTCTTTCCCCAGCTTTGTCCCTAAACGTGGAGCAAGAGCTCACAATAAAGCCATGCTATTTTCCCTGGAGCACACTGTACTCCTAGCGCTCTCTACTCCTCCAGATCTCCAACATTTCTAATTTATAAATTACAGAGGTTTAGCCTGAGAAACTCAGCTATAAGGCGTTGAGGGAAACTTCCCTTCCTCTTGGCAAAATACGACTTGCGCGTATACACGCACGTAGCTCAAGCTGAAATACTCATACTTCAGGAATTTGGAATCAGTGGGACGAAGCTGCACTTTGGGCTATGGCAGAGAAGCTCAAGCACAAGCCCACGACTAGCTGAGGCTTTAGTTTGGTTTTCACATTACTAAACTTTAAAAATGGGGGTGAGAGGCAGGGAAGCCAAAATGGCAAGAACATTCTGGGAGGTGAAAAAACTCAAAGCAAGCTGAAGAAAAATGCCATTTTTCCCCCCCAACACTACGAACCGCAGCTGATCAAGCTGGAATGACTCTGAGGGAAGGTCCCACATTCTTCTCACAGTTATGAATGGGTAAGTCCCAAACGCTGCCTTGAGCTCTACTTGGATGGAGTGCCAAAAGGGTAAATGTTTATTTAAGCCTATGTCAAACACTTAGAATTTTTCAGCACACAAAGCTGAGCTAGAATGTCATGAGTAAATGAATACTAGGACATTATGGTATTTCCTCCTCTGCTGAACAGGCAGTTTACTTTAGAAATACATTTTTGGTTCTGATTAAACTTGGGCACAAATTCAGGTCATTTCTTTATGTATTGAATATGGGTATTGTCACTCCTTGAAGTTAATTCCTGGACCTTTAAAAAAACAAAATCTCCCCAGATGGGGACTGCCACCAGTGCTAGCAGGTGCGAGGGTGGGAAAGCCTGCCTTTGAGCAGGCTGCTTGCTCCACCTGGCAGGAACTGCTTCTGAGAGCTTCAGGAACAGAAATGTGATCTTTGGATGGGCTGAGTAGGCACAGTGTGACTGGGTTAGCAGCAGCCCTCAGGCCTGACCGCTTCCGTGTGCTTCAGATATCCCCCTCTCATACTACACACAGCAAATCTCACCTCATCACCACCACTTCACTAACACCAAATTAGTGCTCTTGGCTGTAGGTCGATTAGGGTAGAGGTTTCTTTCATTTACCTATTATTTTACCTGCTGCTTGGCTCTGACAAAGGTAGGGAAAAGAATGCATAATAAATCATGCTCTGAGGTCATCTGAAAGGTGTCAGTTGAAGCACAAGTCCATCCATGTGTATCAATACGGCTGTAGTGAGTGATATCTAGGTTTGCTGATCAAGTGAAAATAATCAGCAAGGACATTCAACTTTTATGGCTCACTGATTAAAGACCAATAAATTTATGAACTGCTCAATGCCAAAATCAAATCACTATAGAGCTGCTTAAGTGCAAAACTCCCTGGGGAAAACAGACACTGCACCAACAGAAGCCACACAGGAAGATGTCAGACCTACAAAAACCCCAAAAGAACAGTCAACACCAGCAGCTAGATTCCAAACTGCACCCACTGGGTGCAGTTAAGGTGACCTAATGTCTGACTGTTGTGGCCAGGCACAGTCCCCTTCCTCCTTCTCTGCTCTACCTCTTCTTTAACCCTCTCTCCCTCTGTACCCATCTTAGTACTAAAGCGATTCAAGTTCCCAAACCAGTGGAAAACTACTTTGCTTTGGGTGAGTTTCCCAGATGGCTCATCAGCTGTGCCTTGTAACTGCAACGCAAAAGTGGGCAGCAGCATATAGCAGAAGGCTCAGCTGGAGAGCTGCGGCACTCTTGGTGATAGCCATCCATGCCAGTGGTGCTGCAAAGCCCTGCGCCCTGCCTAGGAGCAGGTCTAGTTAGCTCCTGAGCACCAGGACATCTTGAACAAGAAGTGCTCTGAGGTGATCCAGAAGAAAGGAAAGAGGAACACCACGTTTGGTGTCCTGCTCCCATGGGAAAAAGCTGCCAGCCTAGACAACATGACCAGCAGAGAGCTATATGAAAGAGGGCAAGGAATGAGCATTCAGTGTGAGAAAGACTGAGTCCAGGGAAGCTAATAAGGGTCTGACAGTCAACTGAAACACCAAATAAAATCCCAGAGTCCTGTTAAAAACCCCCAAAGGGTGACCAGAAGCAGATGTCCACAAAAAAAGGTAAGTCCAGGACAAGTCTGGGCATCATCGCTTTCTACTCATCCTCCCCACTGGATCCCTTTAGTTTATCACGTAGGACAGAGGTTGATTGTCTCCACTCTCCAAACGCCTCACAAGCTATTTTTGATTCAGTTTTAAGCAGGACTGGTAGTGCTGAGCTCCCAGCGTACTTGCAGTGATGGCGATGAAACACTCCAGCAGAAATTAAGTTGGGTGAGAGGGAAGAAGGGGAGAGACAATGAGACAATGGGTGTTTGAAAGAGCTTCTTTTCTCAGTCTACAAAGATAAGGAGAGCAATGTGCCATCTGTGTTGGCTCAGAGTGCACTCGCTGGGTATGACCTCTCGATGATATTAAATGGGCAAAATATTTTTAGTTTATACATTTCCACTTTCTGTGATGGTGCAGAAAATCCCCCGCAGCCTCAGGAAATTTATTGTGCCGCAGTGAAATTTAACGGCAGTCCAGTGCGTTTTCTGGGAGCCACGACAGCATCAACACAAACAATGACAACACAATTTACCAGCCTGAATAATTTTCTTTATGACCTTGGTAAGTCCACATCAAGTTCCTCAATGTATTCTGGAGGCAAAAATGCCATATCCCAAGCTTTGCAGGCACAAAAGTCACTTTTACAGTGCCACCATCTGTTTTTTCCACATACAGGCATTACAACTTCCAGAAGCCCACTAAAACACTAAGCCATTAAACTTCCTTATAGCTTTGGACCATCTGCTTCATCATCCCAAAGGTTTCCCTTCCCACTTTCCATTTCTTTCGCTAGCTAAGGATCAGAAGGAAAAAAAAACTCCTCCTGGGTAAGGACTGTGCATCTTCCAGTACACACAGGTTCACAAAAGAGTCACAACAGCCTAAAAAAATTATCTTGGACAAACTATGATTCAATTCCACATTTTCACAACTACACATAAGGGTAATGTGACACGTGATGCTTCTGGGAATGCATGCGAGGGCTCAAAACAGCATTATAGTGAATTCCCAGGGAATTTATTAACAAAGACTTTTTCTCTTATTCATTCCTTTAGCAACAATCTATCTTAAAGGATAGCACAAGAATGTGTAGACCCCATGGCGTCTAGCGAGAAACCAGATCTTTGTTTGTATACTTCCTAATACAATTTAGATCCCTGGAGATAAATATCTTATGGATTATCCCTTTTTATGCCTGAGTTTGCTGCACTTTCCCACTGAGAAAATATCCTGTCAATCAGTGTAGGTCCTGCTTCCTCTTTGTCGCATGCCAGTTTTATTCCACAGTGCCAAATCCAGAACTGACAACTTACAGCAGGCAGAACAGATGGGCACACAACTGCCCTGAGCTATGGAGATGCTGTAAACTATTTTTAACAAATAAAAAAATAATTATGAATGGTTTATAAGGAGGTTTTTTGGCCCTGCCTCATGTAAAAGGTGAAGTGGTCACTATGGCATCTTCCAATCGTACAATCTGTATCTGCAATTAAGATAGTACCTTCAGGCAGAGCTCAGTTTAACTTAGATTTACATATAACAGTAGATCTGGTTATCAATGCCCTGCTGAGTCCCCAGAAGTGCTGCTGGATCTTGGAAGTCTTGCTGCATACATCAGCCAAAGAGCCTCACTACCAGCAGTGCAGCACCCAGCACTGCCATAGCCCTTGGCCAGCCTTCCTGGTTACAGAGAGGCTTGGGCTTCTCCAAGTTCCATGCTAAATCCCTATAACACCTTGGCTGGAGGGGCAGAGACCCTGAGAAGATGTGGGCAGCCAAAGCCAAAGCCTCATTCAACCACAATCTGGCTTCAGCAGATATGATCCTGGAAGCAGTTGACCTGAATGTTGGCTCTGTGCAGGTAGTGGTATAGTTTTCAAGGTTTTAATGTTGTAGGCATGAGTAGGTATGAAACACATTTTTACTTCCAGTACATGTTTTTTAATGCCATCTTAGCCTCCTGAAGCCACAGCAGTTTCCCCACACATAATCTGCATAAAATGTCAGATTCGTATTCAAAGAACCTGAAAATAAGAACCGTTTGCTACCAACACACAAATCAAACAGTTGAGAAGAGGAAAAAAAGAGAAATAAACATATTAAGATATTACTGAGTGCAGAAGGCAAGCAAGCAATGGTGTAAGTGAGATGATAGCAAAAGGTCTCACTACTTTCTGGGAAGTAAGATTTTCTGTGTGCATATGAAGATATCAATATAAAATACTGTGTAAATCAGACTAGCGAAAATGGTGCCACTGTGTCTGGATAGTCAGTGCATTAAGGATTAGAAGCAACTTGGTAAAATTTGAAAGCTTCTCCAAATGCATTCTGTTAAATATCTCATCAGTATTGCACAGAGGTAATTAAAACTGGTGAGAGTTCTTATATATGCTTATTGGCTTGCAGCTTCCTGATACTTTTTTACTTGATATTGATAGGCCATTTTTGGTTTTTGTGCCAGAGATATATCAACTCCTTTAGAAAAGAAAGGCAATGCAATACCCCAGACAGGTCGTTTAACACATGCTTTGCTTAATTGATTGGAAGAGCTAGTAATTTCTTGATTTAGACAATATAACTTCTCTAATGCCTCTACTGTTTACTGTAGAGTGAGAGAGAAGAAGGGATACCTCTGGGGGCAGTGCTGGATTCAGCTCATTCTGCCAACCCATAACCACCACTGCCCCTTCGCACCACTGTTTGCTGCCACTCCCGGTTGTGCAGCACTGCTGAGCTGCACTGATAACCTGAATAATCCGCCTTGAAAAGAGTTATCTCAAAATACACCATGAAAATAGCAGCCATAGAGGATGCAGCCATCCTTCTGTGCACCAGGTCCTTCCTATGGATGGCCTCCTGGCCTAGGCAAGGGGACCAGGACCTGGAGGCCAGCGCTGACTGGGCAGACCTTGTGCACCTGGGCAGTTTCATGCCTGCTAAAAAGCCAAGCTACATCTGTGCTACTGACAAAGGAGATGGTCCCTGTCTTCCCAATTGGCAGTCTTCCCTTTCTCCAGTCTTTTTGTACACATGAGCACAATCAGCCACACAATTGAGCAATTCAAGGATTATCCTTTTTCTTCTTTCGCTTTTGTTTTGTTGCACTGGTTTTCAACCTTATTATCATGACAGGAAGGTCTGTTACAAGCTTCAGTACCTCACAGGGATGTGATAAGCCAGTTATCAGGTGCTTACTCTTATTCTAAGAATAAGCAACATAGGCAAATAAACGCAAGGCATTATTCGCTACTGCACCCATGACACTGTTTCCTCTAGCCACATTAGAATAGGAAAAGTGTTTCCATCTGCAAATGTGTTAGCTAACTTGTTTTAACTAATGTGATTTTAAGCCTGACTTAACGTAAGTGTGGACAAGCCACAGGCTTCCCCAGTGGTCTAGCCACAACTAACCTACATGTTTTTAAATAACGCTTGCCTTCACTTATATCACAGAATCACAGAATCATAGAATAGTTAGGGTTGGAAAGGACCTTACGATCATCTAGTTCCAACCCCCCTGCCATGGGCAGGGACACCTCACACTAAACCATGCCACCCAAGGCTCTGTCCAACCTGGCCTTGAACACCGCCGGGGATGGAGCATTCACAGCCTCCCTGGGCAACCCATTCCAGTGCCTCACCACTCTAACAGTAAAGAACTTCTTCCTCATATCCAGTCTAAACTTCCCCTAAAGTTTCCTGATTTGCACATGCAAATTTGACTCATGGATTGATCATACAAACCCAGTGCTTGTGTTAGGATTCACTGGTGTGCAGGTGTCCTTAGACCTGGTTTTGCCAGTGGGCTGAGGCTGCAGAGCATGGCTACTGCAAGCAGCACTGCACCGCAGGGGAAACACAGCCTCA
Source organism: Psittacula echo (assembly GCF_963264785.1). Lineage (NCBI taxonomy): Eukaryota > Metazoa > Chordata > Aves > Psittaciformes > Psittacidae > Psittacula > Psittacula echo. Next base: position 63,892,566 of record NC_137736.1, on the reverse strand, counting down.
ATGGAGGCAACACATTTAGGTCAAATGCCATCTTCCAAATGGTGTAGAAATCTCATATGAACCCCTTACCTGCCCATAGAAAGTTCTCTAGCAGGAGGTCCTCAAACGCTTTGTGGATCCTATACCACACGTCTCACAGAGAGAGGTGTAAGTACATGGGGACCATGACAGAAATTTTCAACCCTCTGGAACTAGACGTGTGAGAAACTGGGAAATTCGTGTCTGTCCTGTTCCTCAGTCTTAGTGTGTCCTGTCTTCCAGTTTTCTCCCCCTCGTGCAACATCACTTCTGGGGCATCCTAATGACCTTCCTGACAGTTGGGCACACTTTGCCTTGGATTTTGAGAGCCAAGGTTTGAGCACTGGAGCAAAGCCTTGAACTTTTCTGCTGTTCTGGCCCCTCTGATTGCCATCCCAAGCCTTCTTGTCAGGCTGACACCTGAGAATTGATACTCCAGGGTCAGTCTGTGAGGTGTCCCCAAAGCCAAGGAAGCAGGGGACACCTGCCACAGGACTGGGACCTCAAGTTGCTGCAATTTTTACACTATTGCAGCAGGCAGCATCTCTCTGGCAGTGTGAAAAAATGCAAGAAAATCAGGGTTCTGCACACTTATGGTAAAGAGCTCTGCATGGAGACCTTGTACCAGGCAGTATATCTCTACACAGGAGACCTCAGCCCTGTTTCCCCTGCATCAGCAGGAAATTCACACCTAATTTCAGCAGAAGCAAGATCTGGGTTCGTTGCCTTGGGCAGGGAACAGACACAAAGGTCTGACATCAAAGACTAAGGAGACATGCCTTTTAATCTCCAGAATTTAAACAGGTTTGTGTTCTTTGCAACAGACAGATGTTGCCTGACAAATCTAGTAATGAAACTTTCATAAATTCTAACATGTTCTTCTGTAAAGCACAGCTCTGAGAGGCTCCAGAGAAAGGCTAAATGAGCTCCAGTCCCCATTCATGCCGCGCAAAAACATTCTCTGACTGTGAATAAAACATGTCTTTATCACCCTCCTCCTCCATTAAAATGAAAACCTATGACCTGCTACCCCAGCTGATGATAGCTTTACTTTTCTGTGGGAAAAAGAGAAAGCAGGCCACCAAAATGAAACCTTGAAGATTACCAGCTGCATGTGCTTTAATTCCAGTTATGAGCAGAGCATTTGTATGCCTGTCTTGCAGAGATGCAATATAGACCCCAAAGACTGTTTAATACAGCTATTAACAGTTCACTTTAGCCACCCCCACATAAGACTCCATTTGCACTCAATAGCAAGGTGTGAGATGGGAAAGACTGTTTGCATTTACATTCAAGAGGTCTCCTCAGTCCTGGAGGACTGAGAAGCTTGGCAGGTCCAGAAGGCTTTGCTCCATGAATCTGCTTTCCATGCCCTGCCATTGCTCCTTTCAACCCGCCAGCCACTGAGGACTTACCTCTGTGCCCTGCTTTCATCTCACTCCAATTACGGGATGTGTGAAATCTGACTGCATTTTGATGCCACCTGTTGTAAAGCCCAAGAACAATATGCATTGAGAGTCATAGCTGTTTCCTCTATTGTGCTCATTTTCAAAATTATGAAGTCAGAATTCCCAGAGTATTGAAGCAGCCTGGATTTAAAACAAGAAAACAAAGCCAGGGCTGCAGTGCAATCTCACAGAAACCACAGAAGCACATGCTTCGCATGGAGCTTTACTCCTCGCTACACAGAAATGATCCAGTGGACATGTACAAAGGGACCCATTCAAACTGCTCCCAAAAGCAAGCAGGGTTACATTCATGAAGAACATGTTGGATTTGGCACAGACCGCCTTCTTGTGTAATCATTTTAGCAAAGAGAAAAGGCGCTCCAATTACTTTAATGCTGTTGTGGACTTTCTGTAGGTTCCACTTCTTTAATTGCATTAGGTATTAAATCTGTCCCCCAAACATAACCTAAAATTTCCACTTAATTACTTCACCTATGCTATGAACACATAATCCTTCCTCTTTCTGTATGCAAGTACACACATATAAACAAACTTAGCATGTGCTATGTTAACGTTGTCTCTTCTCCCCTCTTGAAAATATTCTTTGCTGCTTATAAATTTTAGATGTGTGCAAATTCTCTCAATCATTTTCTGAAAATGCTTCAAGAAAAAGTCGAAACCTATCAGCAAAAAGAAACATGAGAAGGATCTCCAATTAAAAACTGACAGCAGCAAGGGTGTTCTGCATCACTCTTGCTATCCCTTAGAGCCCCTTTCATGTTTGCTGTGACACTGAACACAGTACATTCCCCTGAACTGGAGTGCAGAGCTTGTTTCAAAGGTTAGGTCATCCCATTTAGCTCCCACACAAAGGCTCCAACATAAAACCCTACCCTGATTATTTATAACATATATCAAGACACTGTCCAGAGAGACCAAAGCATCCCTTATCAATAGCTTGTTGTCTTGCCTTATGCCAGGCCTATCTTCACTGCAATAATCATGCAAATCAACAGCAAGTCATGCATATATATCTGTAATTTATGTGCTTAGGTTTAACCCAGCACCTCTGGTGAAACCATGGAGGAACTCTAGCAAAGCAGAACCAAATCAAAGGACATCCACAGTGAAACACTGCAGGAAATGCTGTAAAGAAATACTTGCAGAAGCACATTTTTAAAATACCCATTTATCAGTAAAAGGATTAAGTTTTATGTCATGTGTCTCATCATTTCAACTATTTATATCACCCATTTTTGTAATTTAAGTCTTTTGCAAGGAGTTAAGATATCTTCCTCTACAATTTAACAGCAACTCTATATTTTTAGGAAGAAAGATACACATTTGTCATTTATATTAGTGTCTGTCACAGACTCTATTCATGTTTGAGAATATCTAAGAGTGAAGAATCTGGTGTTGTTAAAGGGCTGGCTGGACAACATGATACAACGCTTAAGCTGGGCACAGTTTTTAACTGTAAGCCATTTGTTGGAATATAATGAAGACTCATCATCACATAAATATTTCATGACTTTGTATCACATTCGCTGAACTGTTAGCTTCAGACAAAGGAAATCAGTGAAAAATGGAAAGGCTTCATTTTGACATTTTGAAAATGAAAGGCTTTGATTTTCTCATTTGAAGTTACTTCCTCACACAAATTTCCGTTATTTCTTAGAATATTTGAATTGGTTTGAAACCAAAATAAAACCTTTAATTTCATGTCAAACAAAAATGTTTTACTCAACCCAAAGCATTCTGCAGGCTGTGGGGAGTGGTGGTGTCTCATTCACTCTCAGTCTGACAGCAAACCAAACTTTTGGTTTTCCTCAGAGACACTTTACTCCATGCTATACCCAGTGGGTATTTTTCATATCCAGAATATGATATTTTGTGAAATGGTTTTAATACAAGGAAGTCTACTCAGCACTTTAAATACTTTTTACTGACAAGTAAAGAGCCAGTGTAATAGCAACAGAAATACCCAGAACCTGGTTAATTATGCTTTCTTCCAATTTGTAACAGCTTCTTCATAAACCCCTATTCTAAGGTCTAGGAACTCAACCTTTACGTTTTATTTCAAGAGTGACAATGGGATTCAATGAGCCCTTAAAATCACTTAACTTCACATTTGTAGCAGCTGTGGCATCATCACACTAGGTGACCTTTCAGCATCATTCAGACTCTAAAGACCAGACAACCTCATCCACCCCTGAAAAGTAGGCATCTGGCTTTTATGGCAATGCAGGGGCTGCCTCTCTAGGCAATGGAAAGAAACAGGCAGCTCAACAAGGTAATTAATCTCATTTTGTGAGAGGTGTTTCAAACCAGGAGGACTACAGACCTCTGTAGGTTCTACCACTAGCAAATGATTATAGGGAGTATTTGCCCACTGTAGATGTCTGTTTTTAAAATGAGTCTGACCCTGGCAGCCAGCACAAGCTCCAAATCTCTCATAGACCTTAACTGAGAAACACTGGCTGCATATATGCTGTACTGTGCAAGCTCTGCGCACCATCCCCAAATCCTCATGAAGAAGCAGTCACCGTGATTTCATGGTCAATTGAGCATCACCATGGAAATGCTGATCTCCTGCAGCTTCTGTCCCTGGGTCCATCATGAAGACCAGAAGCATTCAGTCAAGGAAATCTGCATTTATTTCTGCATATTTGAGTCAAAATGCATCGGACCCTGTAGCAGGTCCCTTTTGAAGCTCAGCACAATTTGCAACTATGCTTGCGGTGCTCCATCTCCAGTTACCATCTGAGGAGCAGGCATTCACACAACTATTGTTCATTTTTCTTAGTCACCTTTCACAATGAATTTAGAAGCTGTGCAATGAACTCTGTTGTCATTAAAAGTCACTTTGCCTGTCCTGCACCCATTATGCTCCTGACGTGTCTGCTGACCAGCTGTCTTTCCTTCCCTACCAAAACCAGAGCAAGAAATCTCAATAAACTTCCCCACCACCACTGTCTTCATGGGGGAGCACAGAAGCAAGCACACATTCTCCCAAGGGTGCCAGCCACTGCTGCTGCTTCCCACGTGGGCCAGCCTGCCTACCTCCTGCCCTGCCTGCATGCACCAAATCACAGCAGAATGATTTGCACCTGCCTGGCAGCCCTCACAGGTGTTCTTGTGCCCATTGTGTAGCAGCCCACCGCGGTGTCTGCCAACAGTTAGCATCTCTTCCATTCCTTCATCAAGCCAGGGGAGAATAAACACCACCATGTGAGAGCTGGGCAAGGAGGTGCCATATTCCCAGTTATCGTCATTTTCTCCACTGTCACTCAAGAACAGTTTTGTTACTAAGTGATGATTATTGCTGTTTTCTTTTCCCCCGTTGCTTTCTCTTTAGATGTTCCTGTGATTTAAACCTTGGAGCAAAGCAGAATAGTATCACCCAGCTCAACTGCAGTACACATAAGTCAAAAATTTGCCTATGTTACCTACTACTTTCTCACTGAGAGTGCATCTAGGCATATTTCCATTTACTAGAAGAAAAACAGAGAAAATTGTTCTGGTGCCAAAGACAAGAAACAAATCTGTTCTTTTGTAAATAAAAATCCTCCTAATACATCATTTAGAGAGGAATTTTAGTTTGTGGGAAACTCAAATAAAAAAGCGTTACTAAGCAATAAAATACATTTTACATGTTTTCTCTTATTTTCAGTACTATTATGGTGTATTATTTGTGTCTAATTGTTATTTCTTCTTGTCTGTTGTTACTTTAACACAGAGCATACTCAGAATTCTGGATAATATTGTATTGAATCCAGTGCTCTGCAAGGAAATTTTCCTGTCTCTCAACCAATGCAATGACTTCTCTGTAAAACAAAGCAAGAAAAATAACTAAAATGTAGGCATAAGGAAAGACATCATCCAAGTGCTGCCTTCTACTAATAAACAAATACCCTGTGTCATGTAAGCATGGCATACTATGAAAGTTTTTATGGTGTTTGAATTTCCTTTTAGGAAAGTACAGTGACATGCAGGTTTTTCTTTCATTAAACAGATGTATAATTTGCTGAGAAAATTCAAATCATTCTATGTTCTGCACTTTACATACATTATGGGTAGAGTGCCAAACAGGATGAGCTGTAGAAATCAGAATGATCTCTTTCAGGACTAATTGGCAGGTAGCAAAATTCTGATGATTATTACAGAAGCTATTCTCCTTACTCATTTGTCTAAGTATGAATCAGATCTAAAATGTTAGTTCCTAATTTAGTCTGAATCCCTATTCTGTCTCTGCTGATGATATGGGTGATTTACCAGTTTTAAAATACACTTGCCAGATAATTAATGCACTGGCAGAGCTCTAGTGCCTTTCTCAAGCTCAGTTAATTTTCCACGTTTGAATTTCAGCCATTAAATCACCTTTTAGTGGAGTTCACAATATAATATAATATAAAAGAAAGAAAAAACACCACAAAAGATTTATAATTCATGTCTAACTGTAATTGCATGGGTATGAAATTAGCAGGAGTAAACGGAGAGTCATTCTGACTTGTCAATCGTCAGGTAATGCTTGTCATATTTCAGTTCACAGATACCAGCTCTATGTCCATTTTCTCTGCAGGTACAGAGAAACATTTGCGCTGGTGGGTGGTGCAGAGGAATGGCACGTGCCTGTCCATGTCTCCTAAGAGTCACCCACAGCTGCTACACTGACATTTCATGACTGCCCTCATTACTATCACTGCGTGAAGAGCAAATGAGAGAGCTCCACATGAAACTCTATCCATTCCTGAGAGCTTGAGACTCACCAAGACAATACCCACTTTTAAAAGAAATAAAATGCTTTGAAAATGCATAAAGAGAAATCACATGTGGAGGGGAATTGCTGAAATAACAAGTCAACATGTGAAATACTCTTCTAGCCCACCCATTTGTACAATTTGAAAGTTATTCATTCACAGGTAAGATACAAGAGCCTCTGAATGTGTTAAAGGTGGCAATTCTTTGGATAATTACTACTAATAATAATTAATAATAAGCAATTACATGTAAATGGCATTACAATTGAATATTGCTCAGAAAATCCTTCTGTGTATTGGCAGAACATGGATTTATATGAGAAATGTCTGGATGTGGTTCTAAGCAACCTGATCTGGTTCAAGATGTCCCTGTTCATTGCAGGAAGGTTGGACTAGATGACCTTCAAAAGTCACTCTCAACCCAAACTATTCTATGATTCTTTGATTCTGTGAAGCCAAGTTATGGAAAACACACCCCAACAATTCAAGCTAGATGTATTTATAATGTGGGGTATCAGGTTAATGAGAGCTACCTGAAGTAACCACTTTACTTTAAATACTTACTTTAAATGTAATAAACACTAATTATGGAAAATATATAAGTTAATTTCTAGAAGCTGTGACTAAACATCAGAGCTTCAGAACATGATGCAATTGTACTCTAATGACTCCAAACCAGCAGACCATTACAAAAAATCAAATTGCAGACATTAAAACAAATCTTACTGTCATGGTGTCTTGACTCAAGAGTTCAAGGGTCAACCTGAGTTCAAAAGGGTGTAGTTAGTGACAGCGCAAGCCCCAGGAGAGCAGACGTTCAATATACAATGTCCTTCTGAAATAATGGCCTGCTGGGAACAGACAGATCCAGAAGAGAAAGCCACAAGGTTTTGGCGCTTGTAAAGCAGCATCAGAAAGAAGGAGGAGCTGCGATGCCAGCACTGGCCCTGCACGGTTTGCTGCAGTCTATGAAGAGACCCAGCTAATGACCAATTTTCTTCGCACAAAATAATTCTTCTAACAGGGAAGCCCCAGGAGGGACATAAACTATAAATATTCCTAGCTGTTAAATTACCTCAGCCATTAGCAGGTTTTTATTTCTATCCTGACATTATTTAATACAAAACACAACAAATTCTGCTCAGGTTTTCACACCACCTTCATGACCAGGACAGAGAATTTCATTCTGTGCCATGGCATCAATAGGTCTCTGATGAAGTACAGATGATAAGCAGAAAGTTGAAGCAATTTATCACTGAAAAGGGATTCTTGCCTGTAGTTTTCATCTCTGTTACCACTGTTTCAGTTCCCTGAGTGTTTTCAAAACAAGAGCATTGGTTCTGAGCAGGTTTCTGGAAGGATTCTGAAATATATTCACTGTTGAAATGTCTGTTCCTATGAAAACCAAATGGAGGAAAAGTAAGACAAAAGCTGAGCCCTTCTTAAAATGCCATCTCAAATCTTTTTGCCATCTTACTCTTCACATAACTTCTCAGTATAATCTGGTCCCTTAACTGTACTAATGTGGCCATGCGTAAGTCCCCCATATCCAGAGTCAAATCCATTTCCAGCTCTACTTGTATGATTCAGCCAAGGTAAGGCTGTCAATGGTTGTGCTTCTTAAGTCTGGTCCTCACTCACACCATGTCCACTTCCTGTTGATTTTTCAATACAATAGGACCTTCAAGAAGATACAAACACAATAAGCATAAAAATTGAAATGGAGTCTGTAAATTGATCCTTTCCTGAGTGTCTTGCAGTCTACTAACTATAACCCCCTTAGAACCTCTAAAATAGCCTAGAACCCTGTCCACATAGGAAGGTGAGTCCTCTGCTTACTGCCTTCATTTACACAGTTTCTTTTTATTAGAAGGCATTACTAATGCCTCCTGAGTGGATCAGTTTAGCAAGTCATGCTCTGTAAGTCTACCCTAACCTAGCAGAGGCATAATGTTCTCTTTTGTCACCACTGAGCTGGAAAGCACTTTACCACCATCACCTGATTCATACACGTAGCCTTGCTTTTTTTCCCAGAAAAAATACAGAACAGAAATGTTTATTGATGATTACTCTTTTCTGCATCATTAACAACTTTGTCATCTCCACCAAATAGTGCCTGATACTGTTGCTAAGATATCTTTTCTTTCCAAGATACTTAAATAATCTTTACTGTCCCAAGCTCTGCTAATCATTGATTTTTCCCTGATGTCTTTAGCTTCCTTCATCAATTTTCTACACTTCGTACTTCTAACTTATATTGATTACCACCTCCTACCCTTTTTTTTCCATATTGCTATAATATTGCTTCTTGATTTCTAATTGCTGTCTTCCTCATAATCCTGAAACAGCTTTCAGCTGATAGTGTCCCACTCTGTAAGACAATCTATATCTGCTCATCCAAAAAAATCCCCTTTTAAAACTGCATTTTTACAGCAAAAGATATTCTTACAGTTTATTTTACTACTAGTTTTCCTTAGCTTTGTGTATTGACCCCTCTGAGGAATAAAGCATATATATTACTTGTTCTTTTATGCCATCTACCTGTATGCCTACATTGAAGGTAATCAGGCTGTGATCAAATTCTTCACCAGCCGCTAGAGTAGAAGTCAGTTAGTTCCTGAAGTAAGATATTCTTATCTATCTTTTATTCAAAGTTTAATAACTTGTTAGCACTGTCTTCATGAGGCACCATGTCTGCCACTGTGATGCCCTGCATCACTGCCGTTCTTCCTTCCAACCATCACAGACAGAAAGCTAAGCAGCACCTAACAGTTTTTGCTCTTTGATTTAATGTGGTGAGCAACCCGAGGATGACCACACTCTTTACCAAGGCTTTGCTAATTAATACTGATCCACATGCTTTCAAGATCCCAAAGTTTTGGGTTATCCATATTCATACAACATGCAGCACTGGCTTTATGCAGACTGTGTAGACTCTCCCTAGTCTCTTACCACCTTTCTTGCCCTCTCTGTCTTTCATAAACAAGATAAAAGTCAATGATCCGAATATTTCAGTGTTAGGAACTTACCTATTAGATTTTAGAAATGGCATTTATACCATAACTGCACCTTTTCTTCCGGGACAATGTTGCATTCCTACGGCTTGTCTGAACTACTAACAGAGTTTCCAAGGACTAAGATTATCACTTTATCTGACATTCTATACCACATTGACTCCATTTGTTTGCAAAAAAATCTAAGTTTGAACTCTACTGCTCCCTCTATTGTTTTCAGTTTTATATATCCCTTGATGCAGAATCTAGTTTCCAAGAGTGAAAACTACCCCCTTTTCCTCCCACTTTGTATGTACAGGACTCTCTGATCTGGGTGGGAAGTGACATTTAATTTTCCATAGAACCTCAACTTTCAGTTTCACCTCAGTGTTGCAGCCAACTATCCAAACCCTGTGTCTCCTACTTCCTGTATTTTTTCACTCATTTGCTTGATATGATATCTAAGAAAATCACACTGTTTTTTCTCCATGTCCTTGCTTGACGTCTTCTATAATCTGCATAATTCTACACTTGCCTAAATAATTTTCTCTATTGTTGATAACCACTGGTGGAAACTTGCCAGCCTTACAGTTTCATTTCATGTTTTTATGCTAGGGAGACAGCTGACAGATTTCTTGCTGAATTCTCTATTCATTTAACTAAACATAGCATTGCTGGTGATAGCTGAATTTTAGGATGACTGAAGAACCTTGTAGCAGCAGACTGCTTTCTCACTCCACAAGCTGTAACCCTTTAAGTATCTCTCCAGTGCCTCTCTCTTCTGCTCTGCCAGGGGAAGTTTCTCCCATATTTTTTTTAGTGGGTATCTGAAAAGGTGTTCATATTTATAGCTCGGTTGCATGCCTTCTGGTTTGCTCCCATCATCCGACCACATTTCTTTAATTTCCAATTTTTCCTTTTCACACATTCCTCCCCTGAGGACCTCAAAAGCATCTGGTTGTCCTAAGCTGCATGGTGGTGGGATTCAAGCTTCTAGTATCACGTATGTTCTCCTTCCCTCTTATCATTAGCTTGCCTTCATGTACTAGAAATTTCATATCTTATCATGAAAAGCCAGTTCAAACTTGACTTATCATGAAAAGTCAGCTACAAACTCTGGGTCTGACCAAAGAAGCACTCATCCCTTGCTGCACAAACACACAGATGTTTTCAAGAAGCTTACAAGAACCTTGCCTTGCCAGTTGGATGGGAAACAGTGAGCCCCATCCCATAGAGACAACTGAACAAAGAATAAAACACTAACTACAGATACTTGGCAGGACACTGGACAGGCTTTCCTGCCTCCTCATCCCGAAAGCAGCCTACAATTCCTGCCTTTCCTCGGGGAGCTCTCCTTAGCACAGCCACTGCCATATTCCTGTCTATATTTTAGGTAGTATTTAACCATTTTCCAACTGTATCACCCTGGGAGACTATAACTAGTTCATTTAGAACTGCTGGAGAATAAATGACATCTCAGTTAGGTTATTATCTGAAGATTTACACAGATTAGCATAGATATGTCATTGTAATATATGTCTGGATTTGTATAAATTCAGCAGTCAAAAGGGAAAAAGCCACGAGGGGTATAGGTATGGCTACGCATATGGGCTTAGAGTCATCCCTCCTGACTTAAGAAACCTACTTGAGTCCCCCAGATTAGATGTGCAGCCACCCTTGCCTCTGTATTTCGGCAATGAAGAGTGATAGATGGATTTTCTCTTGAAGAGAGCCTGAAATCAAACTGCCTTCTGGAAAGTGCTTATTCCTCTCCTCTGACTATATGGAGGGGGCCTCTGCAAAACAAATTAGGTGGGCTGCCCCCTCATAAAGGCTAGCAGCTAGAAAATAGGAGAAAAAGTACTCAGTTAATGTTCACCTCCTTTGAATTACAGTATTTTCCCAAAATAGACTGGTCAGCTTCCTCCCAGAGAGAGCTATTTTAGTTGTACACTTTTCTAACAGGCAGCCCTTGTGATCCTGTTCAGACACAACCAGTGATTTGGTGCATTAATAACATCTCAGTACTAAGGTAACCTAAGAATATAAAATGTTGAGTATGTGTGGTGTTCCAGTCTTAATGTGCTTTTCCTGAGGAGTTCTGCAATGAGGCCAGTTGTTAAGTGTTGTTATGACACACTCCTGGGCTTTCACTTTGACTTCTTTTCACATCTTGTTGAGTTTTCCAGTGTCTGAAAAGGTCATTTCAATGTGCTGAGGTCATATGTTAAAAAGCTGAAAGCAGGGGCCCTCACTAATGGTGCTCTGAAAGCAATTGTTTGGCAGAAGTTCATCACATAAATCCCTCTATACTTTTTTAGGATTGTTAAGAGGAAAAAATATACTTTGTCCTCTAAGGAGAGGATGTAAAGATGATGTCCAAGAAACATTGTTCAGCCACTAAGAGCTGGAATGGCAACTAGAACAAGTGGGTGGGGAGAAAAAAGGCCACTAGCATCAGTGAGAAGCCAGAAGAGCACTGGCAGGAGAGAGGAGGGAAAAAGAGAATCAGGGAAGTTGTAAATAAGAACCAGAAGAAACAAGAATATTCTTAAATACTCGTAGAGAGACAGGCAAGTCCCTCATCTATAAAGCTAACATTAGACATGGTTAAGTTCTAACATTATAACATCATATACATATAACATCAATTCTAACTTAACACAGATTTTCATAACTTTAATTTAAAATTCATGTTAATTCCTCTTTGGAAATGGGTATTTTGTTTTAAGGGTAGTTTATTTCAGTTTAGGTGGAACACAGAGCTCAGCAGTTTTAACTAAGCAAAGCAATGTTAATTACACCAATGAAGGAGACCTCCCACAGCCTGCTGTGCCACTTGAGGCACTCTGCCTTACAGACATACTAAAAGTAAACAGATGCAATTTTATTTATCGTTTTTTACCCTTCTGATCTGTCAGGAAGAGGTTTGCTTCAAATGCCCAGGTGCTGGGAACAACGTTTAAGATTGGTTGCGAAGTAGATTGCAGTAAGCGACAGCTTTGGTCAGTACAAAAAGGACTCAACGTGAATATACGAAGTTCCCACCTCAAGCCCTTTCTCCCCAGAATGAAATCAACAGCACCTGGAGAAACAGTCCACAGAAATTTTCTCCCTGTATGTACAGAGTCAACCTGCTGAGTTCTCCGAGGAGCAATACTCCTTGGGACTCAGCTGGGGTGTGACAAGGTGATTTGCAACCTTTGAATCAGAGGCAGCAGCATTTGGCTCTGCTACCAGGACTTGTCTCACCAAAAAGGGCTGTGCTTCTCAAGGGAGCAGCTTCACGGGTCAGACATAAAAGATTGGGATCCAAACCAGGCATGACTATTTGATTACAGTAATATTTACAGTGCTTAACTATAGAGTAGTCATTTAATACTCATATATTCAAGAATTACATGAAATACAATTTTACGTATGCCTAGTGATATGCTATACAAATACTGGCCATCAAGGCTTGGAGAAAAAATAAAAAGGGTTAAATAAAAAGGTAGCCTGTGCTTCAAGAGATGAGGTATGGTTGGAACACAAAAGGAAACCATGAGGAAAGTTGCACCAAAATTTACAGAAAAAGCTCAAGCAATTTGTTTGTTTTTACAATCATCATAAGCAAAATAGAAATGCTTGCACCAGTAAGAGAGAGCAAACAAGAGTTTTGGGTGGCAGGGCCATTTCACTTGTGTTCTGTTTGGTTTCCAGCCTCCCATCTCTATTTTATTTGCTTACATTGCAGACTGAGGCTTGCAGAAAGGTTAGGAAATTGAGACCCGTGAAGTCTGGGCTTTTTGATGTATGTGAGCCTGATATTGTACACAGTAGTGCCACTGACAGCAGAACCAGTTGGCAGGTAATGGGAAGCACCACGAAGTTTTTCCAGGACCAGCAACTTGACAAGCAAAATCTCTGCCAGTTCATGACATCTGACACTTGGTGTGTCCTGTATTCTACCCTTAATTAGAGTCTGAGTAGGGTACAAGTGCCCCTAAATTAGGGTATGAATTGTTTTCATACACATGGGTATTCATCTGTGCATCAATTGTAAAATATTTTAATGCCCTGTGCAGTTGAAGATGACATCAGACCTTCTGAAATGTATACTAAACCTCTGGATCGCGATTCAAAGCATATGTTCTGCCTGGTCTGCTGAGGACATAATGGTACAAAACCAGGATGCCTTTAATGAATAAAACACTAGTCACTGATACCATGTGCATTATACATACTTTCCACTTCACAGGCAAAGCAGTTATGGCTTTCAGTGCCTGAAGCCATACTACATCAGACCGTGACTGTATCACATCTGAGAACATAAGCACATTGAGGCAGTGCAGTCTTTGAACAGGAAAAGTTGAAATGAAACCAAAGGTGCTGCCCAAAGTGCTGTTGGCAATCCCAGACCTGGCACAGCTGCTTCTGAGTCAGCAGCAAACCCACACCACAGCCTGTTCCTAAGGTCACTGTATAGCTCTGCCCAGAGAACCAAACCATGTCAACCATTGCCTCTGCTCAAGAAATGTCACTCAATTTGTCTGGTTGCCTGGCCAGATTTTAGTGTAAACAGTCATACTCTGCCTACCTCTATTTCTTGGCAGTTTCAACAGCATATTATAACCTCATTGTTTTTTCTGCCCTAAACTATCATTTCATGTCCCTCTGCACTGCTAAAATAACTACTGTAATCCATGCCAAAAGTGCATTCCAGCAATACTCAAAATCACTTTAAGGCCTTATACTAAGCTTACATTCAGCAGGCTGAATTTAAAGTACCTCAGCATAAACTGCACATGAAGACCCCTGCAGCCCATTAGTAGTGAGTGTGAGATCTACCTGGTTTGCACCTGGCAATGAGTGTCCCTTTGCTAATCCAGAAACGCTAAGGAAAGACAAGCTGGAAATGCATGAGAAATTAGCCCAAATTCTGTCAACTGTAAGATAATAATACTTCATCAATACTTGCATTGATTTAACCATATTTATTCCAGATTGGTTTCAGAGCAAATTTAATGCAATTTCGAAGCAGGGTTTATTTTTGTGCAGTATCCTCAGGGAGAATGGTGGCTTTGTGATGGTGTTGAGGTTTGGGGTTTTTTTCAGGATCCAACTAAGCCAAAATAAATGTAAAATATGTATGTTAATAGATAGACCTATGATGACCTAGATAAATCAGTATCTTACCCTCATGTACAGGTCTTTCAGCTTCCTTCATTCATGATGTCAAGTCCTTTGCACTGATGTGTCTCTATGTGTCCATTACATAGAACCATGTAATGGATACTTGCCTAATAGCGTGAGCCAAGAGGAGATAGGGTACACCAGTGATGGGGGTCCAAGGACTGCCCGCATCCCGCCAGTGGGTCCTTCTCTCCCTGTATGAGGTACACCTCACCAGCCCATCACAGTTCAAACCAGTCAGCAATAGATGGACACCAGTGGAGTGGATGGGAGCTGAAAACACCCCTTTTCTGCAACTTCTGATTCTCCTAGTGCATTCACAAATAGCTAATGAGATGTGAGCTGGATTCTGTATAAATTCACTGAGGCTTTTCTCAGTTCCACTCACTTTTACTCCAAAATGAGAATGCCCATAAACAACTTTTGCACAAAAGTAAGTTGGTCAGGTTTGGTTTTTTGCTATTTTTGTGTAAGAGTGCTTGAAGTTCACTCCAAATCGCATGCGGATGAATACGACAGTTGCTCATGCATTCTTCCCAGCAATGGTGGTGTATGTTTAAGAAGACAGAATATGAGTGGTTCTGCTCTGACTTGCATCTGTGCAAATCAGCAAAAAATCAAATTAATTAATTAAATGTAGCTGCACCAATCAAAAGTTTGAACACCTTATTTAAAATTATTTTGACAAAATATAGCAATTAGATTTGACCTCACAAAAATTTCAACTTTTTATGGAAAAAAAAAGTACATTGATTTCCAGTTTCACATTTCAACATTTCTTTTTCTCATCACACCTTTCCAGCCAAGCAAATATTTTTCAATTAGGCCTAGTAACCAGTGCTTCCTAAGAGAACTATGATGAAGACTATTTCCAAAGTATTCAGCTTTCCATTTCTTGATTCTGACATTTCATTCACTTTACGGTAAATGTAGCTAGTCAGGAAAGGCCCCTTTTTCTTTTTTTTTTCCACAAAGTCTTCATAATCCAGGTCCTTTTCCCTGGACATAGCACATCCTACTTTACCTAATTTCTAAGGTAGCACTTGTACAAATTCAAAGCAGATTGATTCTTCCTCTCCTGTTCTCCAGCCTATTCTTAGTTATCCATACAAGTCTCAATACATTCAGAAAATCTGTCTTTTGCTTTTTGGCTTTGGGAAGTGGGAATTATTTCTGAAGAAATTTATAAATATTTGCTCTGAATGCCTGAACAAATGAGTTATTTCCTGTGACTTGCCTCTTGATACCTTAAATCTGTTAACGTTTTGGCATCAGATCCTCCTTTCCCTCAGTGTCTCAGATCACAGCATGAGTTGATGGCTTATGAAAAAAGGATAAAGTAATCTCTGGAAACACTGAGAACCAAGAAAAAGTAATTAAACAAAAATAGAAAGGAAAACAGCTTAGGCTCATCTGGAAGCAGAGGCTGCGCTGAAGAAACGTTAGCAGCTTCTGGTGGCTCTATTATACTGGTGGTTTTACTGTTGCCTTTCCCACACCTCCAAAGAGCAGATTTAGAAAGATTTCATGTCAGCAGGTCCCTCCCAGCTCTCAGGCTGCTGTTCAGGATTTACGAGAGCCTTTCTGCAGAGGGGTCAAAACACACCCAGGAGGAGAGCACAGAATTTGGTGCATTTACGGCCACTTCTCCACCCTTCAGCTGGGTTTTGCTCCAGCTTCACTCCCTTCACTCTGGCGAGATGCAGGACCAGCCTGTGCGCCTGTTAGCCTGCATGTCTCCCAGTTGGATGTGAAAAATACATCTATTGGACACTGAAAATTTGCAGTAGTTGCATTTACTGTGCTCAAGAGCCAGGCTTGGAGGATGTCTGCTATCCAGCGCTGAGGCTGGGGAGGCACATTATTGAAAGCATTATCCTCTAACACGAGGACTGAGTTCCCCTTCAAAACCAGATCCACA
Organism: Psittacula echo; assembly: GCF_963264785.1. Classification (NCBI taxonomy): domain Eukaryota; kingdom Metazoa; phylum Chordata; class Aves; order Psittaciformes; family Psittacidae; genus Psittacula; species Psittacula echo. Next base: position 63,876,251 of record NC_137736.1, on the reverse strand, counting down.
GTTTCCAGCAATTCAGGGGTAACTCTGAATTGTAGGGACTGGACATCCATCAGACAAGAGGAGTGCATGCAGTTCTAACTCCTGCATGCACTGCTCAGAAGCACTACAACTGCCCAGCACAAGATCACTAGAAAGAGAGAAAATATTATCTACATCAGCCAGTTTCAGTCTTTCCTAAAATGACTGCACTCCAGAAGTGCTAACAAAGAAGCAGATGTAAGATTGTTTTATGACATATCTCCAAGGCAATTATTTATAAATCGCCTTGATTCATTACGTGCCAAGCCCAAATTAATCCCCTGTTTTAACAAAAGAAATGTATATGTAGCCTCGCACATTGCAACCAATAGCGCCTGCTAAGCAATTTGCTTGATAGATTATTTTTGATAGCATGAAGTGATTTTGTCCTTTTTGAGTATTTTAGGCAGCTAAATAATTTTCACAAAGAAAAGACCTTGGCTAGAGACAGTTCCTGCTGCATGGTCTTTTATCTAGCTGCCTCTGAAGGCTTGTGAGGTGTCAAGGAAAGCCAGCACCAAATGTGATTGAGAAACACGCAGAAAAAGCACACTCCCAGACACACATGTGCGCACACACATGCACATTACACAGAGTAATGTAGAAAACTGCAAAGTATGGTCTTCCTCCCTCTTTCCTCCCTCCCATAATAAAAAAAAAATAGATGGCATGAGTCCCTAAAGATTAACATTCCTCAGGCTTAGCTATTTTGCTTATCCAAAAGACATCTTACTCCTAGTTGCCAGAGGCAGTGCGAACTGGGAACAACAGGGCAGCTGGCATGCTACGGTGTAGTTTTGTCTGTGCTGTAATCTCTGCTGCATCAGCTACAGATATGAAGAAGGGGCGATGCTATTTATGCTGTGTATGTCACAGCTTCTTGCTCAAAGCATCGGAAAGTTCATGTTTGGAGGCTGATACTTTTTTCTCCTCCCCTCCACCCAATCAGGAATTGTTATTACTTTTTAAATGAAAGTCAGCAAAGTACAGGATTTTAATTTAGCTGTCAGTCAAAAGCAATGGAAGAGCTAAAGAAGGCCTGACACTGCTTCTTTTCTGTGTGCTGAGTAAAGCTACGTTGGCGATATGTTTGAACACAAATGAGGAAGGAAGGACCAGGGCCAGAATAATTAGCAACCAGGCTTTACCTAGGACAAATATTATGAGGGAATAAAGCCATGAAAATGTGCAGCTCATTTACTGATGCTAGAGCAGATGTGTCTGCTTTTCACAGGAATTAAAAAATAATCAAGGTAATAGAAACTGTGTTCTGTGTTGTTAGAGTATCTGATGGAAACTCTGCTCTTGCCAAGGGCAGGAAACTTAAACTCAAAACAGGAGGTGTCAAATAAATGTCCACAATTGTACACAGCATGGTGCTGGCCATAGCCAAACAACTGAACAAAGCAATGCAAAGCTGAGAGTACTCCTAACCTGGAGGCCAGCCTTGAAAACCATCCACATGTCCAGGCAGAGGATGTCACCTGCAGCACTTGGTCCTTTGGGGCAGTAGGTTCTCCCTCTTCAGGTTCCCCAGGGCTCACACATCCAAACCCAGCCCTAGAACAGCCCACTGCAGTGGAGTAGACAAGTGAAGATAAACAAGGCAAATCCATCCTTGTCCTGCTAGGGGCACCCACTGAAGATGGGAAGAGGAAGGTTCTGGCTCAAGATGCGATGGCAGGTCTAGGGGCTCGGACTGTCCCTAGCTGCAGGGACCCTCATGTGGAGGGGCTCGTGTGTGCATGAAAGGGAGGGGAGACTGCCTCATGCCTTTTCTATTCCTCATCACACTATTCCTCATAGAATCATAGAACCAGTTAGACTGGAAAAGACCTTTAAGATCATTGAGTCCAATCATTAACCTTAACAATGCAAGCCCACCACTTAACCATGTCCCTAAGCATATCTAAACATTTTTTAAATACTTCCAGGTGTGGTGAATCCACCACTTTCCTGGGCAGCCTGTTCCAGTGCTTGTCAACACCTTGCAGTGAGAAAACTTTTCCTAATATTCAATCAAAACTTCCCCTGGCACAACTTGAGGCCATTTCCTCTTGTCCTTGTTACCTGGGAGAGCGACTGCCACTCACATTGTTGCCACCTCCACTCATGTAGCTATCGAGAGCAAGAGGGCCTCCCCTGAGCCTCCTCTTCTGCAGGTTAAACAACCCTAAATCCCTCAGCTGCTCCTCACAGGACTTGTTCTCCAGACCCTTCATTGCTCTTCTTTGGACCCGTTCCAGCACCTCAATGCCTTTCTTGCAGTGAGGGGCCCAGAACTAAACACAGTAAACACAGTACTCGAGGTGCAGCCTCACCACTGCCAAGCACAGGGGGATGGATCTTAAACTCAGGCTTAAATGAGACACAATGCAATTCCTGATTAAATTGCTACATTAGTTATGTTTGACATGTTATAACCTTGAATACTAAGAAACTAGAAATAAAAAAATAGAGAGCTATATGCAAATAGGAAGGATGTACCAAGCAGCATTAGGCTTCAATCATTTTGTCTGACATGTTCAATTTGACTCCTTCAGTTACTTTGTCAAAGGGCCACAAGTCCAACTTGATTTTACTTCCAGCGTTCTGGGACTTGTTATTTGCCATTCACACTGTTATTAATTCTGGCTGCCTGAACATTTTCATTATGAGAGGGAAGGGAGGAAACCAAAGATAACTTAGTGAGCATTATTCCCGTTTAGGTGCTCCTCTGAGATTTCCTTTTGATTAGAATGTATTTCATTAATTCGGGGGACATTCTGGCATGGATGTCTAATTAGATCTGCTTAATGGATTTCTTGTCACAGAGGCATGTAGATCTTTCTATGAAAGACAAGGCTTGTATTGAGAGATAATATCTTCTATTAGACTTCCAGATAGAAATGAAAGGAATGGACACAATTTTCAGTTTCTATAGAAAAAAAACCCAAACCCTGTAATATTCTGCAACAACCTTTTCCTTTCTTGCTTCTGCAGACATTCTGAAGTCACTTCAGGACACATCATAGCCTCTTGTATTAGCAATCCCTTGTTTTTCACTAAGAGCTTTTGCCACATCTGTATTTTTCTAATTTCTTCCAGTATTTCAGCCTTTTGACATTTACCTGCTTTTTACAAGCCATTGCTTGTTATATCCTATGAATATTTATATCCAATTTTACTTGTTCAGAGGGAGAAGGGATCCCAGATGGGGTTTCCTCCCAAGTTTCTATGCCCAGACATCACCAACTCCCAGAGATTACAAAATACTACTTAAGTCAATGTGATTTTTGTTTTATTGCCTACATGACTTGAATGCATATTCAGCAGCTGCATACATTGTCAATTTGTACACCCAATACCACATTTAGAATATCCATTCTTCATTCTTAAAATCTTTAATAGAGTCTTAAAATTTTTAGAGAGAGGAGTTGCTGGGCCTAGCTTGTTTGTTGGCTTGAATGTTCTCACGACAGCAGCTCAGAATATGAGCTCACTGGAGTTGAGCTTTATTTTTCTGATGCTGGAGGTATTTAAAGTAACTTACAAAGCAGATTCTACCTAACATATTAGACACTGCATAGGAATCTAATTCATGTAGCTGATTTATATTTTTTTATGCCACATACTAATATATTCTGCAAAGCATGCAAGATATATTACTACAATTTGAAAAACTTCAGTTCTTGTAATAACTAGTTTAGTATTATATTCCTTGAGTCTCAGGATGCCTATTTCAACAAGAATTACAGATCCTTTTTTTTGGCAGTGTCCTGGTTTTGGCTGGGGTAGAGTTAATTTTCTTTCTAACAGCTGGTGCAGTGTTGTGTTTTGGCTTCAGTCTGAGAACAGTGCTGATAAAACACCAATGTTTTAGTTGTTGCTAAGTAATGCTTACTCTGATTAAGGACTTTTCAGTCTCATGCTCTGCCAGTGAGGAGGGGCACAGGAAGCTGGGAGGAAGCAGAGACAGGACACCTGACCCAAACTAGCCAAAGGGGTATTCCATACCACAGCACGTCATGCCCAGTATATAAACCGGGGGAGTCACCCAGAAGGGACTGATCGCTGCTCGAGTTGGGCTGGGTATCGATCAGCAGGTGGTGAGCAGTTGCACTGTGCATCAATGTTCGTTTGGGGTTTTTTGTTTATCTCTCATTTCGCTTTCAGTAGTATTATTAGTAGTATTAGAAATACTTTGTACTTTATTTTAATTATGAAGCTGTTCTTACCTTGTGCCAGGGGGTTTACATTTTTTTCTGATTCTCCTCCCTATGTCGTCGGGGGGTGGGGGTGGAAGGGATCAAGCAGCTGCATGGCATTTAGTTGCCGGCTGATTTTAAACCACAACATGCAGATATCACAATAATTCTGGATTGATCTTGCAAACTTTCTCATAAACTTTCAACCCCTCTTTTAATGCTGCTAAATACACAGTTTCAACTACATCCCATGGCAAGTTTCATGGGTTTATCATCTGTGGCACCAAATCCTGTATCACAACTCACTTGCATATGACCCTACCTTCACAAGGACCTGTGTGTGTCTTTGTATGTCATAAAAAAATCATGTCTTCTATTTGCAAAAAGCACGGTATTGTGATATATTCTTAGAAAAAATGGGTTTCTGTTGTGAAAAACTTTCTTAGCTGTAGAGAGTAGAAATTAATTATCTGACATATAGTTTCTTTTCCAAAGAACAGGGGGAAGCATAAATCAACTCCTGCCCTCTCAAATGACAGCTTTATTGTTTTAAGCACATTCAGGTATGTGTCAAAGATGGTTTTAAAAAGCCTCCGTTTTAGGATAACTCAATGCTTATATTCAAAGCTTAGGTAATAAGAAATCTCTAAAAATCAGTCTGTTTGAGATGTTTGGAATTTGGCACCTGAAAACAGAAGCTGTAGAAGAATTTTTCTTATGAACAAAATAATCTGAGTTTTCATTAGTTCAAGCTTATTAAAATTCAAAATTAAGCACACCTGATACCTAATACAGTCACACCTTAAAATAATAAATAATATATAATAAAATAATAAATAATAGCCTTTCTATTTTGCAAAATTACATCTTTTCCCAAAGCCCAAACAAGGAAATAAACCTCCCTAGTGCATATCATGTAAAGTCATTTGCAATATTGATAACAGTTATCAGGATATCTTAAAAAGGATATCTTTTCTTGGTGCCCAGAAACCACTCTGGAGCAGATTTGCAAAAAGCAAGCACGTGCTGATAAAGCAAAATAGTTCAATTTGGTAAGCTGGAAACTGGTTGCCACGCTCATCTATTATCCCCAGACACAAAGCCCATAAAGGGTTCAACTTCAGCCTACATCAGTAATGACTGAAAGCCGTTAGTGTACGTAATGGCCGCTTGGTGGCCTATAACAGATGAATGGATTGTCTCAGTTCATGCAGGACAGGCAGCCACATCACAGGAACCACAAAGCATTGCACAGGGAGGGAGACTGAGTTGCCCTCTTCCCCCAGAAACCCCTTCCTCCAAACGCAAGTGGAAAGCCAGATATTTTCCACTATCAATTAGCAGCTCCTCTCAACCACGACACTCACTTTTAGGAGGGAAAAAGAAAATAGTCTGAAGCCTCATGATAAGCCCTGGGAATTAATAAAGGCAGTTTGGTTTACAGGATAAAGTGGAGCCTTTATCACCTGAAGTTCAATCTACCAACTTAAAAAAATCCCCATGAAATCACAGGACTGGTTTCAACACCACATGAAATAAAAAGCTAAAATAAAGACTGTATTGGGGAGGTATTTCTAAAAGATAAAGGAAGAAGGATACCCAAGACTGAAGGTCATGCTAGTTATTTTTCCCACCCTGTAAAGCTCACAGTACTGAATGTAGTGTTGTAGTAACAGAGAGCGTAACAGTAGCCAGAGATTTTCTTTAAGAACGTAGATAAGGGAGAGGGATGGGTCCAGGAGAGAATCTCAGCTTCGCAGAAGTGAAGGCAGTGACAATCTTTCAAATTATCTTCTTTTTCCCTGCTGCTTTGGACACTTCAATTTTTTCCTAAAACTTAGTCTCCTTTTAAGCTCCTGGTTTCTTCAGAGTACAATTTATCACAATCCCATATTATTTTCAAATGCAGTAAAGCATCAAGGCAAAAAGGGAAGATGAACTCTGTTTAATCCCTCTGTTGCACTGCAGTAAAAGCAAGCAAGCAGGGAGGTGTTAAGTTTATGAGGAAGGCAGGAGAAGAAATGGGCACAGAGTAATCTCCTTGCAACTAGGTTTGGAGAAAAGGCAATAATAAGCTTTCAGAGCACAGCTGTTTGGTCGTAGAGCAGAAAAGCACTTCCAACCTCAAACTGACATCATTCGGCACCTCCATAACTGGCAGGGAGAAGAACACGCTGTTTTTTTTACACAGCTGTGAAGTACATGCCACAGGATATTTTAGCTGCAGTGAGGGCCATGTACAGACATCAAAGGCTAGCACTGGATGCAAAGGCATGAGAAATGCAGTTTATTTCTCATAGTGAGAAACGCGACTTACACTTTATCAAACCCTAACTTCTAATAGGAATTACATAACGAAAAGCTCTGCTCCTCTCTGCTGAGTTCTAAATAGCCATAAAATATTAAACAGACAAGCAAGAGCTCTGAAAGGAGGTTGTTTGGTCACAGCAATGCAGCCTTAATGTGCACGTGTGCGTGCATGTGCCTCCTTGTATATGAGCAAGAGAGTCTTCATAGTAGGGTGGATCCTGGAGGCCAGTGAATAAACCACTCTGTGGTTCATTCCCACCATTCCCAATTGCCCCAGGAGGCAGGTGTCCCAGAGAGGCCAAGCAGGAAGGGAAGTAATTGGGTCAGATGCTGTCTGCAGCCACTCTGACAGGGAAGTTAATGAGCTGACAGGGATGGGCTGTTACCAGCCCAAGCCCTGAAGTCCCACAAGAAACATGATCTGTTAGAGATAGCAGTGGTGCCAATCCTCCCAGTTGCGGGAACTTTTTGAGATCCAGTGATGGAATACCATGAAAATCTTAGCTTTTCCCTAAAGATTCCCTAGTTGCTTGCTGAACCCTGTGATTAAAGTAAATCTTGCAGTTTTTCCTAGAGAGGAGGAAGAGAAAAAAGGCTGTCTCTTAGATTCTTGATACTTGGAGTTGGCAGTATTGGGATTGTGCCTAGAACCACCAAATCAAGAACTGGGAAGAAGATGAAACATGGGGAAAAAACTCTGTTGGGCATCTTCAAGACTAACCTTCAGTTTAAATATACCTCCTTGCAGTGCTGAGTTAGCAAAGGGAGGTAAGCCCTCCTGACAGTGAAAGAGGCTTTTCAAGTGGATCAAAGACCTGGAAGGCAAAGAGGAGTGGGATGTTTCCACTGACTTCCAGGTGGTTTTGTAATAAGATGAAGTATAATTTGATTCTTTTTGTACTCTCTGCTGACATAGCCGTTTTCACAGAGGGAATAAAAACAACTTCAGGACTTGTGGGGAGCAAGACAGAACTGCTGACTGCTTGATTTCAAGTAGTTCACCAATCATTACAGCCTAGTCAAAAGCACACTGGACAAGTATATAAAGAAATATACTACAGTCAACTATACTTTTGAATTTTTTGATCCTGGAGAAAAGGAAAAGAAATATGAGGGGAGGAGGGGAAAGTGAAGCTGAAGAGTATAAAAATGTTTCTCCAATATAAACAATGTAAGATATATTTTTTAAAGATTTATATATCTTTATAAAGATTTATATATTTTTTAAAGATTTTTAAAGATTTACTTAAAAACTTAATCAATTAAAACTAAATTCAGATCAGCACTTGAACCATATCACTGTCAGATAAGTTGAGATCTGAGTGTGACACGTGTTACTACAGGTTCTAACTATAAGGCACTCACTCCAGAATTCAGGATATCTACACCTGAGGTTATTGTACTCCAGGTGGAATTAAAGAGACCAGGAAGGATTTATTGCAAAACTTACATTTAAATAGTACCTTCTTTGACAAAATACAGGCACGTATTGAATAACCCAGGTTTTGGTACATTTTTAATAAAACTTGATAACATTATTATGGAATAACCTTATTTTGTTTATGTACTGTGTATACATGTGTGTGTGTGAAGTTTCTTAATTTATTCATCCCTGGCCGGTGTTCAAGGCCAGGTTGGACAGAGCCTTGGGTGACATAGCTTAGTGTGAGGTGTCTCTGCCCATGGCAGGGGGGTTGGAACTAGATGATCTTAAGGTCCTTTCCAACCCTAACTATTCTATAGCTGAGAAATAAAATGCAGCCGAGTTTCATAATAGCAAGATGGACTGAACCGCTCTATATTCTGCATCTCTGAGAACCCAAAATGCTGATATTAATTATAAGAAACACAAATTTTCTCTTCTGTAGTTGTGGGAGGTTTACCATTATCTAGGGCAGTGTATTATTAGTAATTTAAACCCGTAAGTCTTTATCTCAAACAAAATTCTAGAATTTCAGAATTAAAACAGTCCTAGCTAACCTGGTAGTTCACAGCTACAGGTTGGGCAGAGAAGAGATTGAGAGCAGCCCTGCAGAGAAGGACTTGGGGGTGTTGGTCCATGAGAAAATGAACATGAGCCGGCTTCAGTGTGCACTCGCAGCCCAGAAAGCCAACCGTATCCTGGGCTGCATCAAAAGGACCGTGACCAGCAGGTCGAAGGAGGTGATCCTGCCCCTCTACTCTGCTCTCGTGAGACCTCACTTGGAGTATTGTGTGCAGTTCTGGAGTCCTCAACATAAAAAGGACATGAAACTGTTGGAACAAGTCCAGAGGAGGGCCACGAGGATGATCAGGAGACTGGAGCACCTCCCGTATGGAGACAGGCTGAGAAAGTTGGGGCTGTTCAGCCTGGAGAAGAGAAGGTTGCGTGGAGACCTCATAGCAGCCTTCCAGTATCTGAAGGGGGCCTACAAGGATGCTGGGGAGAGACTCTTCATTAGGGACCATAGTGATAGGACAAAGGGTAATGGGTTAAAACTTAAACAGGGGAAGTTTAGACTGGATATAAGGAAGAAATTCTTTACTGAGAGGGTGGTGAGGCACTGGAATGGGTTGCCCAGGGAGGCTGTGAGTGCTCCATCCCTGGCGGTGTTCAAGGCCAGGTTGGACAGAATCTTGGTTGACATGGTTTAGTGTGAGGTGTCCCTGCCCATGGCAGGGGGGTTGGAACTAGATGATCTTAAGGTCCTTTCCAACCCTAACTATTCTGTGATTCTATGATTCAGAAGCCTTTTCAACAAGCAAAGTTGCTAGTGAATTCCTTACTCCACTTAGTAAAAATATCTTCAATTACAATCAGAGGAAAGATATTAACCTGTTAGTGGTTAATGTCACCAACAACATGGTGAGGAGCGCTGCATGAAATGGAAGGTAGTCTCATATTCACATTTTAAAGAAAATTAAAAATCAGATCTAAACCAGCTGTTTACATGACTCCCAAGAACCGTAACAGAAGGAAAAGAAAAAAGCCAGTGAGAAAACATATGCTACTGTATCCTCCTCTGGAAGGTAACTGATGATTAAACAAAAACCAGTCAGTTGAAGGCAGCAATGTTTCTGGTAACAGGCAAAATTACCCCATGAGTCTCCTCAACATGCCATGCATAGTTTTGGCCGTTTTGATGAAGCTTCTCATTAACTGCCCATTTTTGACATTTTACATAAAACCCAAAAGCAGACATTGAAAATTGCCCATCTTATGGTCTGCGTTTGAGGCAGCCAGCTCCCAGAATACAGTCTCCTTTCCGAAAAATTAGTTTCTTCCCAAATCTTTTTTTTCAAACTCATCCAACACAACCTACCAAGAGGCACCTCAACCCAGACTGCCTGGATGAGTGACCTGGCACCGCAGATGACAGAGAGCAGCAAGGCCCACGAGGAAGTCATGACGGATCCCACTTTCACAGCTTTCTCCTTGCAGAGATATACCTGGTTCCAGCTGATGCCCAGCAACCACTCTGGAGCAAAATAAGCAGTTCGTGGAGCAATATGTTTGTTCTTAAACTCACCTCTTCAGTGTATTAGTTCAACCTATATTAAACTAACACTCTGAAGACGTAAGTTCAAGGGTTAACACCATATTTATGTAAACAATGACAAGCCTTTTGCAGTAAATGGAAGCCCACAGCTAGGTTTAACTGAGCAGTGCCTGCCATGAATAAATGCACTTTAATGCTAACTGCTGGCATCACAGCTAAGCTCACTAATTTTTATAATTTAGCCAGCATTAGCCCTTTCATCAATCAGTTTGGTATTCTAAAGCTTTTCTCCCTCTCAGAAATCATCTGTGCCTTTGGGATTTCTTTTGATCGGTTTTCAATAGAAATAAGCCATTGCTGTGAATGAGGTATTAAAGTACAGAGTGGTGACAGAGTGAACTTTCCCTTATAGGTTTATGGTCAACAGGCACCAATAAAAAGAGTGCAAAGAAAATTGGTCTTTTTAGCTACCACTTAAAAGCACCAATTATTCCTTGAAGCTCAGGTGCTAGACTTAAATGACCCAAATAAAAAGAAAACTGAAATGATAACAGCACAGTGATTGACAGCAGGCAACTCCACATTAAATGACATACTGAGACTCTGATTTTCTCCAGAGGTCCGCATAAGACTCCCACACAGCTTTACCCTTCATGTGTTTGAGAGTACCCTGCTCAACAGCAAGAGGTGATATTGCTGTGGTTTCTCATGCCTCCCTGGAATATGATCAGAGACCCAACAAGTACTTTTTGTAGTCCCACACGGTCACAGTCTGAATACCAACTTTTCTTTCAAGCACAACTATTTGTACTTGATTATTTTCAACAGTGCTTTAAAAGCCAGCTGGGGCAGGAAGGAAGGATAATGCAGAGAACATGCATATTTTTTACTTGAGACACGTTAAACCCACAGCCCTATTATGACTAGCACTTCAGAGACATTAAGTAAACCTTTTCTGAATATCTATCTTAAAAACTGCCAGTTATGCTTCATTTGTACTGTCCCTCTTTAATTCCATGAGGTAAGGTATGGCTTTTACTGTAATAATGTTGCAAAAAATTAACGGATCCTGTAATTACTCAGCATGGCGGCAGCGTGTGGAGCACGGGTCAGGATGCGGCACCAGTGGTCACCATCCAGCTGCTTTCCTGCCATCGGTGCTCTAACTGTCTCCATTCCCTCTCTCTCTTTTTCATTTTCTTTTTCTCTAAAATATGTATTTTTTTGCCTAATTCATTGCTTCTCCTTTGCCCACACACAGATACTGTAGGAGCTTGCGCTGCTATCTGGGTTTAATTAACCATACTTGTATAATGTAGCAATACAATTTCGATACGACTGCTATGTTAGGAATAGTGGGGTAACATAATGGTCTACTGAAGCGTAGCATTGTCAAATTGAAGGTGCTGCATCTCCTAAAACACAGCAAGCAAAGCCACCCACATACTTCATGTACTATTAAAACATCCTTATTCAATTTCACTCTCAAATAGACTTCTGAAAGGAAAAATGGTATCTTGTAAAAACATAAGGTGGCCTGAAACTAAATGCATATTGGTTTATGATGAAAAAATGCCCTCCTGTCACCAGCTGGAAACATTATCCACTTAGCACAGAAAATGTATTGGGAGAATGGACTGAAGCAAGGAAATCCATGTCATGAGATTGGTGTGAGAAATGTTGCAGCTCATGCATATGGTCATCTATTGACTGATACCTCTGCATACTTTCTCATATTCTTTATTTTCATGATCTCGAATGTGCTGCATGCACACACACACATACAAAAGGGAAAAAATGCTGCAGATGTCTTAACTATTGCGTGATGATCAACACGTTTCAAGACATTTCTCTGTCCAAGTCCACAGGTAACATTTTTACTGCCATAGCCAAGAGAAAAGTCACACCACTAAAGCTATGTGTGTAGATGAAGTCAGGATGATAAAGGAGGGATTATGTTTAGGCAAATTTTGTTTACACATAGTTATGGATGTTTAAAATCGTCAGGGATCTGAGTGCTGGAGCCAACTTGGAAACAAATGTTCCTGCCTTTGTTTGCAATAAGATCAGTGCAGTGCTATTGGGAATACTCTGCCTCTGTGAAAACAGGCAGTATCCACCTTTTTCTCTACACTGTTCTAAAGTAAAACTGAGGGATTCAGTTTTTTCTACAACAGCTCAGTATTTAGGGTGTTTAGTCAGAACAGAAATAGTCAGGCACAGCTGCCTGCTCTGCTCAGTTCAACTCATGCATCTGAGTACTAGTCTCTCAGGTCTGAAAGAAGGGGCCTAGACATAATCTCCTGCCAGCAATTTTCCAAAACAGTTCTGTCCAAACCATTCAGCTTTCTATGAAGCATGACATTGGCTGTGCCAAAGAAAGTCCAGCATTGCAGTGTGGAAACAGGGCCCACACAGGAGCTTGGGAGACCAAGGCTCACAGTCCAGCCCAGGAGAATACAACACCCCTCAGAGAGATGTGGGAGAGCTGCAGCTGCGGACACTGATGGGCACCCAAAGAGGAAGAGCATGTTGATCATGGGGAGTGGGTGAGAGAGTGCCCCATCCCTGGAAGTATTCAAGGCCAGGTTGGATGCAGCTTCGAGAAACCTGGCCTAGCGGAAGGTGTCCCTGCCCATGGCAGGTGGCTTGGAACCGGATGATCTCTAAAGTCCCTTCCAATCCAAATGATGCTGTGGACACAGATGTGATCACAATAATCCTACACGGTCTTCCAATCCCCTTAACCATTTTCCCAGAATAGTCAAATATGTTGTCACTTTTAACCACACTGTTACATCAGTGCAATGATGGCCCTATCAGACAGCAATGGTCATTATGCAACATTGCGGGGCTGGGGAAAAACATTCTGCTTTCCCCTTGCTGATCTGTATGATGGCAATGACAGGATATACATAATTTAAGTCAGTTTGGTCAGATGGACCAAACTAGATTAGAAAATATCACAGTAAGCACCTGGATGGCATGAGTCCAGGCATTCTGATGTGGATCATGAAGCACTTTGTGAAGTGCTTAACAAGGAGGAGGGCTGCAGTGCAGCTGGGCTGACACTCACTTTTTTAATATTGAGCAATCCATAAATGCCCTTTTGTATCCAAAATATTTAAACTCAGGGGTGTCTGGGTTTGCTGCTGTTATGTTTTATGGCCCATTAGCAGGTGTGTCACAGAATCCTGTACAACAGAGCCTTAATGAGAGAGGCTGCACTGGCAACGTTGGCTGGCAGCACGTCCTTGCTTTGTAAAGCTGGACTTCTTCCAGTGACAGGATCATGAAGTAAGGACAAGACAGGAGCAATCACACAGTATACTCAACCAAAAAGCTCTTAATAAAGCCTAAGGTCCATCCAAATACAGCCTGCAGCAGTTTTGTCACTTTAAAGTCAACATTCAACGGCAAAACCTCTCCGATCACATGAATCTCCACATTGCCAATGAACCTCCTATTAGTTTCATTAAGGCAGCTGGCAGCCAGGATGAGACTTGCCAAGCCACCAACCTGTAGTTGGCAGTGCAGCTTTATCTGTTTAGGATATTGGCACCTTTGCTCTGGGATGTTACCAGAATATGATGGAAGAGCAAAATCTAGCATTGAAGTACCTCTGGACTTCTCCTGTCACTGGAAAACTGTGCCCGCAAACCAGTTTCCCTTTTTTGTCCAGCACAGGTGCTAGGGAAGTTTTTGAAAGACATGATCAAAGCCTTTTGTTAGCCTTGGTTTTCTGATTTGAGGTTTTGTCCACCAAGCAAAATCCCTACTATTAAGAATATGTGTTCCTCTATTCTGCTTCTCCACAAGCTATTACATAGCAGCCTTTATTACAGATAATAGGCCAGTCCACAACTAGAGTTGAAGTGGCATAATTACAGAGCGGATTAATTCCACTCCAGCAAATGTGTTTGCCTGGATTTACAGTGATGCAGAAGATGCTCTTGCCTGCTTCTGCTCTTCCACTGAGAGACTTAGAGCAACATGACTGTTAGGTGGCTTAGGAAAAAAATATATGTTAGCACCCCATTCAGAAATAGTCATCATTGCAATATGGCTCAATAAAAAAGTAATTTGGGGAACATACGACACTCCATTTTGTATTCTGTGGACAATAACACTCAGTTTTCACCTTCTGATTTATGAGTTTACTTCAAGGTATTCACTGTTAGCTCTACAACCCAGTTAAACATGATTTGTGCTGTTCTGGAAGCCCAGAAAGGATTCAAAATAGACTGAGGATTCTTTTCACACCAGGAAATTCTCATTTGGCACAGGACCAACATGGCCAGCTGTATGCAGTGTATGGGACCTGTCAGGGATACTGCTGAGCGAAAAAGGCATGATCAGACTGCAAATTACAGCAACCAAGTTGTTTTGAAGGTTCCTGCCTCATCCCAAATATCTTTTGGTCTTGCACTACCCAGTGCTGGTGATGTCTACTACAGCTGCCTTGGAAGGGAGTGTGATGAAGGAGGCAACCACAGCCCATGATTTGATGTGATAAATAAGGTACCGCAGAACATTCTCTCTGCAGCAGCAGGTGAAAAGCTGGGTGCACAAGGTGCCACTCTACCAAATTAATGAGCTTCTCCCTGGGATGTGGTCAGCACAGGATACCTTTGTGCCAGGTGAGCTTCCTCCAACAGCAGCTTTGGCAGTGCCGCTGCTGGCAAAGCCCTGCCAGCCACAAATCATATCTTGCCATGGCTCAACTCAACGAAGTTATGCTGGCAAGAAGTCCCAAGGTAGATGGAGCCAAGTCCTGTTAGCCAACTCTAACAGGCTGTGCTATTGGACTGTACATCTCGGGTGGTTAAAGTCGCTGAAACTTGTGAGCTAAATTGAACTTGTGGACTGAAAGCACTTGAAATACACCTCATGCCATTGCTGTCACCTGATAGTAAAACTTAGCCTATCTTTAAAAGAATTGTAAACCTGCACATCATGGCAGAGTTATGCCACCTTTTGGGAAATACAGACCCACCGGGAATACACCTCACCAAGGGACTGGGGACATGAAGCACTCAAACTACTGCTGCTCTGAAGCACCACGCAATGGCTTTGGAGCAACAGACTCCAATTTTCAGGTATTGCTATCTTCATTTTATTGTGCAAGCAGATGCTTTCCACATAAATGCTTTGGCCAAAATCCCAATTTTTCATAAAAATTGCCTTGAAGGCAATTTCTCTGCCTTTTTCATTAAGCGCACACATTTAACTTGCAACAAAAGACTGGAAAGCAATGCCCAACTGTCAGTCATGTGTTTCCTTAGATTAGAGATCATTTTGACCAGAGAGAAAAGTGGAAGAAATAACCTGGTTAGCTCAGAAATTTTGACCAGACACATGGATAAAAGAAACCTAAATTAATCTAACCTGTTACACATTTACTCCAGCCTTTTCACTACCTGAGCATATAGATGTCAAACATCCTTTGTCCTTGCACTCTCCCACTACTCTCTCTGCAGTGAGCGGATCTTCTGTATGATTGCTTTGCTGTCATTCAGCACCACTTGGCTATATTTTTAAATAAAAGCAAGCCAGGGAGTAAAGCGAGTACTGGCTCTTGATGGCTCACCCCCCTTTGCTGTTTGCCCACTTCCTGCTCTGTTTTGGCCTCCTCAAGATCCAGACAGTCTCTGGACGTGGTCTTTTAGCTGCATTCATTAAAGTTGGCATGGCGAAGACTGTCCCAGATTTGTCTGCGTCCTCCTTACAGCATTCCTCCTCTAATGTTATATCAGCACATCATTGTGAGTGTCCTCAAACGCTACGTGTGCTCTCCTGTCATGGTCTCATGGCACCAAACACAGGTGCTCCATTTTATGTTACCAAAACACCACTCTGGTGCTCCCAGAAACCTGAAACTGAAAAGATACACAATAATTGTGTCATTGGGCCAGCAAAGACCACATGGGACTCAGAGGAGGTTCAGGGCTATGTGCTGTGGATGCGGCCAGTCTGCTCCTAAAAGGCCTCTCATGTTCAGGGCTGGCGGTGAGAGAGCAGCAAACACTGTCTAAAATGGAGGCATTTAGCTTATACAGGTGTTGCTGCTGGTCCGTAGTGCTGAGCATCCCCAACTCACTGCTCCAGCACAGCCTCACCTGCCTGAACATTTGTGTATGGGCAGACTTGAATACCCACATATCTGGCAGTATTTATGTATTGGAGATGGCTCTCCTGTAAGAACAGAGATGTCACGGTTCGAGAACACACCTTGGCTTGTGTGTAAATCCTTCCAAAAATCTACTCTTTCATATCTGCACCTGCTTTTCCAAGCATGGGTTTTTAAACATATTAAAGACTATTATTACTAGAAATCATGTGTGAAAGGCAGCATGCAGTATCAAGAACAAATAATTATATGTTTAGAAATTTTATCAGCCCTAATTCAAAAAGCTTCTGTAGATAACTGTGTGTGTGTTCAACAAATGTAATAACTTCATATACAAGTTATGTTCTCAGAAGCAGGACACATTAAGTAACTTAAGAAGAACTGCTCTACAGGAAATATATAGTTAGAGTTTGCCATCTCCTAATTTTATTTTCAAAACAACCTTCTTTTTTAACAAACATGTTTAATTTTAATCTTTTGTTGTTGTTAGTGTTGTCTACTATTCCCATAGCAATAAAAAACAATCGCAAACACTGCATGAGTGTTAAAAATAACCAAGTACTTCAGCAAGTTATTCTTCTTTCAGTTTTTCCAAATGTCTGCATTCATGTCCATTAAGATACCAACTAGCTCAAACAGATTGATATGGTTAAGAAATGTCCTTAAAATTAAGTTTCTTATTGATCTCCAATGTAATTTGAAAAAGCTATATGTTAAAGGATGACAGATTAAAAGACTACTTAATACCCATATGTCTTAAATTTTGTGCATGACTGAGGAATGAAAAAGACAATGAAGAGTCAGTATTTTTCTCTCCAAAACTAAAAACAATGTCTGTTAGATAATCTTCACATTTTGTCAAATCAGGGGATTCGACTTTTCAAAGCCAACAGTTCAGCTAAGGGGTTGTCCAAATAAAGTATTTTGGATGCAGATATTTTTAAGTTGTTGCTTTCTTAAAGCATTTGATAGGAGGGGATTCAAAAAACCTTAAGCAGTCAAATTAATGCACTCTATTTAAAAAGCCCATCTATGGTAAATAAGCTTCAGTATGGACAGTGGGACACTGGACTTTTTGAAGACTTGCAGAAAAATTGTTGTATTTGCTTATATCCATTTATATATCCACTTATATTTATTTATATCCAGCTTTAAGCTTTACTAGTGTGACCTCAGTTTTCACAAAGTGTGAAAAGGGACTTCCAAAGTGAAATCTATTTGGCGTTTCAGCCTTTCAGCTGCAATAATACTAATGAATAAAGAATGCAAAGTGCTCCCCCATTTTCATTTTCCTAATGATCACTGTGCAGCTGAAGTACTTCTAGCTTATTATTTCATATCCATTAATACACATTCTGCATAAATACCAGAATGCATTACTGTTTTTTTCGCATATCATGCAGAGGCAGGTTGAAGTCTTCTGATGAAACCTGAATTCAAAATGCCTCCACAGAGGAGGTTACATACACAGACCATGCCTGAAGACACCAGCATGGCTGAAAAATACTCTGGGGGCTCTTGCCTTCCATTAGCACTTATACCTCTATGAAAGAAGTTAAATAAAGACGTAAGAAGAAGAAAAGTGGAGGTCAACAGCAGCTGACCCCAGTCCCAAATGCTGGGAACCAAGAGCCAAAACCTGTTTGGGGATGAGACTAGCAACCACAGAGGATTGTGCAGGAGAGGAGACAGTAAGGAGGGAAGGATATGGGCCTCTGCCACACGGCTCAAAGCCATGGGAGCTTCACTGACTTCAGAAGGCTGCAAGCCAGCTCCTTGTGAGGAAGCAGGGAGTACTGGCATGGCAGTGTTAAAAGAAAGCACAACCTGTTATTAAAAAAGCAGTTGTCACTGAGAAAGGGTCACATTCAGCAGGCGGAGATGCGCTGCAGCATCTCATGAAGCACACTGCACTGTCCTCTCCATCCTGGCAAACAAAGTGTCCACCAAAGTGTGCTTCCAGCACAGTCCTCCCAGAAAACAGTTTTAATTGTGAGCATTCAGATAAGTAATTATACTTCAGTCTATTATGCCAGTCATCCAAAACCAATATAAATAGTCATCTTGCTGACAGATAAAACACACGGTGCCAAACTTCTTATAACAACAGGTCAGGCTATTAATCCCATTCAGTTCTGATGATATAATGCCATGGAATATATTTCTGTCCACATTACTGACAATTAATGCAGGCTGCACACTGAGAAGGAAAGCTTTGTGTTCAAGGGGAGTAAAATTTCCATGTAAATGTGGGACAAGGTTCCAAATGCATGGCAAGCCTGAAAAGGAAAGATTTACTACTCAACACACATTTTGCCAAAGCGATTTTTTTAAAATAGTAATAATAGCAGAGAAATGTCCTGCCTGTTAACTAATTGGATTTGTGCAATTCAGACACCCTAATTTATACTGAAATGGTTTGCCTGCCCTCCCTCTTTTCAGCCTGGCAGATGGACTAGGCAAAAATGTGAAATTCATGCAGTCATTGCTACTCATGGCCCACTTAATTCACAGGCCTTTGTCAAAATTTCTTTAGTCAAGATTAAAAGAGAGGGTACCATATCCATCATAACCATCTGGACTGAAATTTGCCAATCTGGACTGATTGGACAGAAGCCTAAGCTGTACTAAAGAGCAAAACCCTGCTTGGGCTCAGCGGAAGAAATTCAAGCACAATGGTGACAAGGTGCTCCAGGAGCTGGTCATATCGAGCCCAGCTCTTCCCTCCTCAGCTCCTCTGCCACTTGAACAACTAGAGATGGGCAAGTGAAAAATGCTAATCAAGATGTTAGCATTTTATACCCCTTTTTATTTTTTGACAACTGGCAGCATTTATACGAAGTGTGAAAGAATTAAGAACATAGCCTGCAGGCTTTTCATTTAAAAATGAGAAATCGATTAGGTGAATCTATCAAATTGTCACACTTCCAGCTAAGAAAATTCCTTCTAATGCAAATGTACTGCTGGTTGCTGAGCACAGTTAGAGTACTGACTATGTATTTAGGACTCATCAAAGCTCTGATGTGTTCAAACTCCCTCTAGCACAGGGTAGAGGATCCACTCTGGAGAGCTGAGGGGCACGAGAAGAGCTGAGGCTGGCCGTGTGTAAGTTTACCTCTGATTTGATCTGCTGTTAAGCAGCAACATTTCAGAGAGCATTTGCTAACATCTGTATTTGCAAAAAGCAGCAAAGGCTTTTTTTCATCTTCATGATCTTCATACTTCTCGATGGCTATCCCCAACTTTCTAACCTCCAGAGTGAATTTCTATGGCAGTCTCCACACAAAGTGGTGCTCGCATGCCATCTGTGAATGGAACCCTCTGAAATGAATCTTATACAACATTGATAGCAAAGACGAAGGCAATGACCACAAAGCTGTTAGAACATTAACTTCTAGGTTTTTTTCTAGAGTTTCCCACCTGTGGCCAAGTTGTGAGGAAGGCAATAGGGCTTATCTCATTTCTTAGTGAGTGAAATTCCTTCAGGTGCAACACATCCAGGTTTGTCTCAGTGTCACCCTTCAACGCCAAACCAAATACTGAGCATAAAGGTCTTCTCCTGTGTAAGAGCCAGGCTTTGAGAAGCGAGCAGTTTGGTGGAAAAGCAGCACAGAAACTGCTTTTATACACCAGAGCTGTATTTATGAAAATCCATTCTTACAGTAAATAAATTTTAGTACAAAACATGATTTACACTATGCATATGTCTAGCATACACACTTGTGAAAAATTGGGCTGTATATCTCATCAGATATGCAGGGTCAAATCTGTAGGTAGCTCCATCGACTTAAAGTTGCTGAAGGCCTTAACTCTGATTTTGACAGATTTTACTTTAAATGCAGTTGACTTAGAGAAGACTGACTGTTAAACTAAAATGTTTTCATTCACTGAACAGAACTGGTAATTACAATTATCAGTGGTGCATTTATTTTTCACTCATCTGACTTGATTCCATTATCAAACTCTTTTTAAAGATATCACTGTATATAGTTTGGATTGCAGTAAACAACTTTTTTGCTTTTGTACCAAGTCTTTGTTTCTATCGGTTTCAAAGGGACAGAAAGAAAAAGTTGTATATTTAAGGAATACCTTTTTTTTTTCCCTATTACTTTTTAATAGTTATTTTTTTTAATATCACCAAGATAGTGATGACAAATCAGAGGACAAACTCCCTGAAGTGTAGATAAAACTGATAGCATTATAAGAAACAAAAACATCCTTGTAATATTTGCATGTAAATATTTTATTTTGGCATATTTATCTTAGCTAAAATGTTTACAAACCTTGCATACACTTTCACTTTATCTATAAATGAGATAGCAACCATTGTCTTTTTCTAGAGGGATTACAAATCTCATATAAACACAAAGCTACAAAATAACTCCGTGTGATAAGTACATATAAAAGAAAACATATTACAAAATATTTTTACGGGCATAACATCTCAAACTCCAAAGGAAGAGTTAGGTTCCTTTTAGCTACTTTCCTTTGCTTAGGGAAAGAAGTAAGATTAAAATGTGTCAAACAAAGTAGTAGGCAAATGTAGAGAGATGCGGACAACGATAAGGCGAAATGAGGTACCCGCATAGAGTTGCAGTCCCAAGAGCCAGAAGTGACCACCCGTCCAGAAGGACAGGCCAGCAACAGCGATTTGCAGGTCTCACTTCCTTGGAGGATTTACAAGGTAACAACACTCTGTCTTTCACAGTTGAGGTTTTTTTTGTTTTCCCCATGTTAAAGGGATTGCATAGATGGAAAGGTTTAATTTTAAGTATTTATGGGAAAAGCAGACAACCAGTTATTAAAAGCAGTGCAAAGATAAGGTTAGACTTGGATAACATAATGTGCAGATAAAGACAGGGGAGATGTCTCCTACCCAGAGTGTTTTAAAGCCCTTTATCACTGTTGCAATACTAACCAGTTCATTAGAGTTGGGACACATGCAGGAATTTAATAGGAAATGAAGTTTCGAGGTGCCTTAAAGGGAAATGACAAAACTCCCCAGGTTTTCACAGCACCGTTTCCAGAATGCTTTGATGTCTAGGTACATTTAATAAAAATGAAGAAACCAAAGATCTAAATTCCTGAAATATTGTGGGAAAAGGGCAGAGAATGAAATGCAATTCCTGCACAAGAGCTGGGCCTCTCAGCTGTGACACCCAATTTCACACCTCTGAGTGGGGACATGGTTGGGACCTGCCATAGCTCAGCTGAAGTCCCCATGGCCAGGCAACATGAGCCTAGGCTAGGCAGGGACCTGACTTCAGCCTTCTCCATCTGCTGAGCCTGCAGCACAAAACCACGGCATACCTGTCCCTCTCAGGAAGCTGGGTGAATGAATACACAGCCACCACCCTCACAGCATCCTTGACAGTAATAATGTGGTCATGCTTTACGGATCTTGAACTATCTCATAGGAAACAGAGAAGTCTGTGGGCACAGGAAAGTGCATTGCCTCCGGTCCCCAAAGTGGGACAGCTCAGGGTCTGGGCAATGCTGTAGCCCCCATGCGATAGTGATGGCTGCTTAGCAGCAGGCTGATGAACTGAGGACCACAAGCTCCCTGGGCACTGCTCTGCATCCGGCTCCACTACAGAACACTAGCTTTTTTTCCTCATTTAATGAATATTTAAGTAAGCTGTGCGAAGTGGGAACACCATTGGCAAAGCAAAAAAGGTATTCTGGGATCAGCCACTCCCATTCACATTTATAGGAACTGTTCCTGGAAATGGGTTCAAGTCCCCCCAGGCAGTAAAGGGAATTGAGCCTCTTACATCTTGGGTTAGTGGTATAATTATCTACAACTGAGTAAAGAGGCAATGGGCTCACCCTTCCTCTTTGGTTTTCTAACCTGGGCTTTTATCTCATTTGCTTTTATTGCAGAGCTTGAAGATGAAATGTGACACAGAGAAAGAAAAACCACTGGAACAAGATGCATGGCTTTTTTTCTTTCTTTCTGGGCAAGAAAGAATTGCTTTGAGTTGATTTAAACCATTTCTTTCTCCCCAGTTGCTTGCTCTTGGTCAGAGAACTAAAGAATGAATAAGTGCACTATTAATTGCAGTTGGGATTTTATATCCAGTTCTCCTTGCTTTTTCCTTCAAAACAAGCAATATATACACACACACAAAACCTTTACAACATTAACAAATGAATGTCACATAAAAGAATTAGGTTCTTTAAAGGCACAAGTTAAAAATCCTCAATATCTTCTTTTTAATGTCACTGTTTTTAAAGGAGAATACCTATATATCCATATATCACAGTTCAAATAGTATTTAAGGGTATTACATTCCTCTTGGGGAAAAATGAAGAGTTGTAGATGATCTTAAGTTGTTTTCAAAATTCGTTTAAGTCAGAGCACAAAGGGAAAAAGAATCCCTAAGAAAGAAATTTCCGCTTCTCCTTGGGCATGTTTCTCTCTTGCAAAGTAGTATTTGGCAAATGTCATTAAAGAGAGTTAATACAGCCTTATCTGTCTCAGTGAGACCTGGCAAGCTCCACTATCAGAAAGCTGAAAGTGCTGCTTCTAATTTGTCTTTGTATTACAGTCACGTTGCTGGTCCTGGCTAGTTACCCCAGACTATTGAAATAAAGTAGCAGATAGGAAAGAGGAGGAATTAAAAACAAGAAAGGAGAGGAAAGAAAAAGAGGAAGAGAAAGAGGAGGACAGGGACAGTTGCAGCAGCCACCTGACAGGCAGAAAAGGAAGAGAGTGGCTTGCGTGGCCCTGTAACTGCCTGCAAAAGTAAAATCACCCTTCACCCTTCAGGAAATCTTTCCCTGAGAAAAAAGGGACTAAAACAAATGGCTGTGAAAAAATTTGGCAAGTGACAACATTTTTACTATTCGGTTGTCCAAACATGGAAATGGTTTGATGATGATTAAATGTGTTACAAATGAGCAGTTCTCTGGTGTATTTGACCCAGATTAACAGGCTTTATCTTGCTAACACTGTTGAGGAGGTGAAACAGCAGTAATACTAGGATAACAGGTTCAGGGAAAAGGTTTCTACAGACAGAGCCTTGGATAGCTGGGAAGGAACAAGGTAACTTGCACATAGGGCAAGTCTGCCCACGCACATATTTGTCATTTCAAAGTCTGAAATTGCTAATTCTCACTACCTCTCCCATAATCAGTGAGGAAATGAGAGATGTTCATCAAGGTCTAAAACTGATCTCTCTCCCTAACCCTTCGCTCTAGGGACAACAGCATGCAAAAACATTGGCAGGAAAATACTTTTGCCTTGATTAGTAATAGCAGTATCTTGGCTTATGCTTACCAGTACTCCAAAACACGTAAATGCCCCAAACTTCCCATCCTGTTAATTAACTTTGTCAGAGGAAAATGAAATCATACTTCATAGGTCAGGCTATTGTCATTATTTATTTAAAAGAACTGTTCCCACACAGCTGATGGCTGGAATAACACAGGATGGACAACACGCACCAGATTACTTTGCACTGTGTGGAGTCTGACTTCCTTGTGTATTTCAGTGTTATTTCCCAAAGTACATGTCTGTAGCACCTTCAAAACCACTATGCAAGTATGGCTGAGAATTGCTTATTTCTAAAAAAAGTGCTCATTTTGCAGATAGTCCATAACCTGAGAACTTAAAAATTGTGGGACACAAATGTCACATCAGCTCCGTAAAGCAAACATTTAATGTGTTCTGCAGAGGGGTAAATTTTGGAACAGATAAGCCCATATCAGACAGTAAATCATTTGACAGAAGTTCCTGATCCTCCAGTACTAATAGTTACCCAGAAAGGCAAGATACTGATGTTGTAGTGCATTTCCACCTATTCAGACATTTCCTCCTAACTCCTCCCATACATGCCCTGCTCAACATCCTAAACAGAAGAGGAGCTCAGTCCGGAGACTCAGCAAGGTATCTTGAAAGAGACTTTTTTTTCGCTATTATACAGTGCTAGCAGTGAACCCTGTGTTGTCATGGAAATGCTCTTCTTTCCCCAAGATGCCTTTCCTCAGTTTTCATGAATGACAGCTTAACTACCACCGCCACCACTTATCCACAGATGGGTTTGGC
The DNA here is from genome assembly GCF_963264785.1 of Psittacula echo. Lineage (NCBI taxonomy): Eukaryota > Metazoa > Chordata > Aves > Psittaciformes > Psittacidae > Psittacula > Psittacula echo. The sequence goes on along the minus strand of NC_137736.1, from coordinate 63,852,077 downwards.
AGTTTAAGGAGTATTTCTTATACTTTTTAATTTAAGCCAGGAATAGAGGTCAGGGCATTCCTCTCTAATCACTGGCCTTCCTTCCCCTCAATTTCTTTTCTATGCCAGGTGCTGTAAAATAATCAGTGCTATCGATTCATTGATATCCAGATGAAAAGGTATCAGTTTGAAATCACCCACCTTTTAAAATCACATGAAAGTTTGCATTTAAAACTCCTCCTTCTGGTGAAAGAGAGGGAGGAAGAGCAGAACCATCACTATGTAAAAGGGTATTATCAGCTTCTTCCTTCATCAAGACTGGTATTAAAAACACCACTATATTTGCAGAAAACATGAAAAACACTGAAATAACTTTGAAAAACACCATGTTAGTAAGTGAGAAAAACTATCCTTAACACTAAAATGATCTTCTCTTCAGAGTATCCACTAAGACAGACAGCAATGCAGATGACACTGCATTTCTCTTTTGTGAATACCTCCATCAGTATTGTCCAAGATGAAATACCTTGAAATTCTGCCTGGAATCATGGAGTAGTTACACTATTATAAGAGGAATCATTATTTTTCTGTGCTCTTAATGTTTAAAAATGAGATCTGTTCAGGAAGATTTTCTATTGACACAAATCTACCTCATGTTCTCCTTATTTTTGAATGAGAGGAAGTACCTTACCCAGAAACTGGTGTCACCATACTCGCTGTTTCCCTCTTTTGCAGAAGCAAAGGAGACACAGGACAAGCAAACTAGTCAGCTCACACAAAATCCTTCCTACTTTTCTATGCTATCTGTGCATACCACCTACTAAAACCCAAGGGTGTCCCTAAGGTACCACAAAATGCTTCCAGCAAGCATCACCAGGGAGAACACTTCCTCAGGGAGACAGGCTTTGCAAGAGGGCATGCAGCCATGTGTGAAGCAAAACAAAACCGTAGAGCTCAGCAAAGGAAGACGTAGAGCTGGCAGAAATACTTCTGTACAGCTGAAATGAGTGCTGCTCCCACTCATACCAGAGCTATATTTCTCACATCACAGGTCTCTTCCCTCTCTTTCTGGGTCATGTTAAGAAACGAGGGAGAAACTCTGCACAGAGACTGAGTCTCAGCAGCACTGGCTGTAAGAAAATGCTGGTGCCTCGCTGTCACTTAACTTTATTAGTCCTGGCATGAGACATGCTGCCCAAACACATCCTCCTCAATTCTCCATCTTAAGCCAGAAGCTTTGATGGAAACTCACTGTGAGCATACAGCACTCAAAAAAATTAGCTTTCAGGTTGTTTTGAATGGCCGAGTGACCTTCCCAAATGTCAGGCTTCATCCCAGGCACAAAGCACCACACTGCCATCAGTTTCATTTCACTGCTCTGAGAGAGCTAAATCACAGCGTTCAAGTCCCAGGCTGGTGGAGCACTTTGCTACCTTAAGTTCAATGAAAATGTGCAACTATGTAATTTCTTCATTATTCAGGTTCTTTGCTGTCACCAGAATTTGAGCTGTTAGTCTTCTCTGCTAAATGTCACTGACTGCCCCTGATATGCTTGTTCCTGTCCAGTCTGTTTACCAAAACAGTCCACTCAAACTCAGCAGTAGAAGGGTGGCCATCACCTTAATGCACCCATAGCTTGCACCCATAGCTTGCTCTGTCAAATCCTCTGTTCTTCAAACTCTGTGCATATAAACTTGGAACACTTCAAATAAAGACTTGTTCTTTTCACTGTGTTCTACTGTCAAGTCACAAAACCATCAATTCAGCTTGCTGCAATATCCTTGATTCATTTTGTCCCAAGGAGTTACTCCTTCAGGTTGAAATACATGGCAGTGCAGTTAAAGCTACAGAAATGTCAACTGTCTAAATATTTTCTGTGCCAGAAAAAAATAAGCAAATAAATTAGCCGACATGAGAGTGATGTAAGTTGTCTCATGACACAGAAGAGGTCCATTCTCGCCAGGTCCTCACCCATTCTCTAATCTTCAGCAGATGCCAATAACAATGTCTGCAGGCCGCTTGATGTGGAAATCCCAAATTGCTGGGCATGAATGAGGAGAGGTCTCAAGTCTGATCTAACAGCTGGATTGTGCGACCTCTTGGCTCACAAGAGTCTCAGTGAGTTCAGTGGACCACGTACTACAACTTTCAGATGAGACTGAAGCCTTTAGAAGCCCTGGATCTGGTAACTGGCAATGATTTTGTTTCTTCAGCTTTTCTCCTCTGCACATGAATAAAAGACTTTCTGTAGTGCTCTAGGTCACAGAACTTGGATAGTGAGGTAAAAGTAAGGGTAATGAACCACTTCCCTCTGCTGCTGAGTCCCATATCCATCCTATCTGTGGCTAATTTTTGCCTTTGCTAGGATCAGAATAACAATGCCTCCTTTACCTGTAGGGAATGTCAGGAAAGTCCTTCCAAATCAATGGATGAAAAGTGCCACAGAAATGTACTTTATTAGTCTGTTAAACAGAATATGCTATTGGTAACCATGTAATTAGACAAAGAAATGGAAATAATAAATGTCTCAATAAAATAAAATGGTCTGGGGCAGTATCAAACCCAGAGCTTCCTATCATCACCATGTAAATTTTGTTTTCATTCATACAGCGTAAAGAAGGTAACAAAAATGAAAACGGTAAAGAATGGAATGGCATCCTCAATTGTTTATGAATTATAACACTAACAAAAAAAAAGTACAAACAAGTGTGTTGTAAAACAACTGTTGAGTACATTATACATCAAAACCAATTTTACTTCTTGTTTCTCTGAATGGAGTGTTTCAATTTTCACACTCTAAAACAAACCATACGAGAGCTTCAGATGCTCCAGATGGGACGTCTTTTGTTAAAGCTTTTGAAATCAGCGCTATACTTGGGTTTCATGGATGAATTTTGCTTGGTGTGTTATTGCAATCAGTAATGCTAAAACAGTCTGTCAAGCTCTCTAGTAGAGAGAAGACAGAAGAGAGAACTAAGGAGAAAGAACACACACAAACACCCTTTTAAAACCCATAACATCTCATGTCATTTATCTTTTTCTGAGGAATGAATTAAGAAATAAAGCAAAGGAAGACACTCAGGAATGTCTTGTCTGGTAAATCACAGTTCATCATTCCACATACTTCTGAATTTACAGATGAAAGCTTGTGGGAAACAAATAAATAGCATTTCCTATATATTATAAACTGCAAGCTGGACTCAGGATCCTAAGTATTATGTAAAACAAATTAAGCAGGTTCCCCTTAATTTCTAAACACAGTGGTCTATGCTAGACTCTTTATGGAAAGATGATAGCATAATTAACTCCAATCAACATGGTTTTACAAGAAACAGGTCTGATCAAGCGAACTTGCTGCTGTTTTCTGACAGAACCATGTATCTGACTGGTAGAAACCATCTACAGTGCCAGGACAGATCTCTGTATGGCACCCAGACACATGCAGCTAGCAACCCTGACTTTTTAAACAGCATTTACACAAAATGAACGCAGCCAATGCTGCATCTATTCAAATGGAGCTGACAGTGAGTTCCCACACTAATGAAACCCTTCTAATCACAAACGGGATTCATCATCTGACAATAGCTTTTTTTATGGAGCCTATAAGGATCTGGTTTCTGACACAAAACTGCTCTGAAACTTCATCAGTGATCTGAAAGAAAACACTATCAATCAATTTTTGATAACAATCAATTGATTGATAATTGATCAATTTTTGATAACAGTTGGAGAAGGACAAAAATTAGAGGGAGGGGGATAAACACAACTGTGGATGTGTCAATTACGTAAGCCATCTTGAGTCATCTGATAAGGAGGGTTCTTATGAACTACATTAAACCCACCCAGACAGCTGAAAAAACTCAGGTGTACCTGCAAAGACTAAGTGAAAAAGGGTGAGGATCTTCAGCAGAGGTAAAGCTGTTGGGGAAGCACCGTGCCCCTTCCCAGCAACAGCCTGTCCATCAGTGGGAAATACTGGTAGAGTGGAGCAGGACTGGATTCAAGAAAATGCTACAAAATTTACCTGAGATCAAGGAAATGAAACAATACCAAAAGACTTTCTTATTTACCCAAGAGAGCACCGAGGTGGCTCATTAGCAACATTCAGGTTGCTACAGAAAAAAGTGGCTTCATAAAATGTGCTTTAACCTAACGGGAAAAGACATAGAAGTATCTAACGGTAAGTCTAAATTGAGACTAAAAAGCAGAATCCAACATTAAAAAGCTGTATTTAACATATCAAGACCTTTTCCTCTGTAAAAGAGTTTCTCGCTTGCTTTGCTGTTTTCAACAAAAATGAGGGGTTGCACCAATGCACAGGCTCATATCTGTTAGATGTGAAAACAACTGACCTTAAAATTAAAAAAACCCACAACCTCTTCTATTTTACAGGCATAAAAAACTTCTTCAGGGCTTTACTGAAGAGGCAATGATGACTGAGCTATCACGCTAAAAGATCGACTTCCTAAGGAAAAGCATGCACCCTATGATAAGACCTTGAGGGGTTCAGCAGAGATAAACAAAGCATAGGGGAGGGCTCCCCGGCTGCTCCCTCAGTTCCCCACCACCTCGAGCCTTCTGTCGCTGCTGGGAAATCTCATCAAGATTAAGTACTTATTATTTTTTTGAGCAGTGGCACCTCTGTTGCAGCCATGGCTGTCTAAGGATATGAGACAGGCAGGATTTGTGGGGAGGTGCATTAATGTTTACTAGTGCCTCTGGATAAAAAGCATGCACACTTTTGGGTGCACAGCTCCCTTTTGCAGGTGCAAGGTAAGGTGTGGAGCAGAGTGGGGCAGTAGCCAGAGGAATGATGATGAAGAAGCAGGTGGTGGTGATGAGGAAACAGTGATGGATATTGGGAAACAGTCCTTGCTGACCTCTCCATGCCCCACACCCTGTAGTGCCAGCACCAGCTCCCCTTGGCTTCCCACACACTGAGGCCAGCACCATGGCTGCAAGGCTGTCTGCAGCATTAGCGCTTAGTAGCTGCTTTAATAAGTAACTGCAGTTAATTCATTAACTCTCCAAGATTAGCAGAAGACGTGCACTGCAGCCAAGACCAACAGAGCCAAATAAATTTGGAGTTTTCAGGCCAAGTCACACAGGTATGACAAGTCTTTTTTTTTTTCTTTTTTTAATGAGGAAAACATCCACTGAGTACTTCTCATTCTTCAGACCTTTACAAAACCCTTCATAGGATCTCCTTCCAACAAGGCTGCTCCTGGAGGAAGTGGCGACTCAAAACTTCAGGAAGACTTCTCATTTTGATGATGTTATTTTTAAGTACATTAAAAAAGTGGATTCACAGCAGAAGGTCCGGTTCAAACACACCTATGAAAAAGGGCAGGATATATCTCAAGCAGATCACTGCAAAAGGCCACCAGGCCTAGGGAAAAACTATCAGGGTGGGTATGGGTGGAAAAGAGATTCTCCGGGAAAACAGCTCAGTGAGAGCAAGGCCATTTCTGCTGCCTTTGATACTAACTCACTGCCCTGGTCTGAGGGACAGGGCCTGCATGCACGTGGCACTGTACACATCCAAAAATGTCATGCCAGTGAGCACTTGCAAGACAACAACCTCTTTACATCCATTAACATTATACTCACAGCAACAGTGTTCCGTTACACTGTGAGTCCGAACAAATACAGCCCTGTGGTAATGAGTTCATGCTCACTTAACTTGACTGCCAGGCATCAAGCGGGTCTGGAGCCTTCCAAGTTTCCACGTATGCACTTCACATTAACGTGCCACTGCCTGAGGGAATAATAAGTTAGAGTTTCTGTGATGCTAGTCTGGCCTTAAGATATGCACGTACATAAAGCCTTGAGGAGATGGCACACACACAGATTGTAGGACTTGCAAAAAGATACTATCTATTTCAAGCAAGAGGAGGGGGCCAACAGGGTCCTTTCCCTCAGGGTCCCCCTTCCCCTCCATCTGCATTCACCAAGTAAGTCCGCAAGCTCATCCCAGCTCCTTGCCCCATCAGCCACCAGGTAAACCTGTCCTCATTTCAGTGGACAGTGGGGTCCCAGTGAGCCCTTCACTGTCCCCATGCACCCCCAGGAGATCATCTACCAGGGACAGGGCCAGCACTCAGTCAAAACTGATGAGTGCTTTGGGAGGGGACCCCACATCTCAGAGTTTTAGGTCCAGGCACACACTTCAGGCACACCACCTATGTGCATAACATCTCTGATGCTAAAACAGAAATCCTGTACCTTTTGACAGGAATAGAATAACAAACAAATCCCAATAACTCCGTAACTGTTCATTAAGAAACTCCCCTAAAGTCTGTGCTTTGGAAGCAGCACCATTTACATATTATTTAACCAGAGAAATATTATTAGTTACATACCAAATATATGCTAACATAGGGTTTGTATAAAATTTGTATGAATGCGTTCCTATACCTGAGCTCAGGCATTAGGATGCCAAAACTTTGTTCAAATAAAAAGGAAGAGGTATGGAAGCTGACAGCAATCTCATCTTTTAAATACCCAAAAGTCCTCAGGGAATTTTAAAGCTCAAGAACTACTGTGCATTATTTCACAAAAATGTAAGAAAAAGTAGGTTCTCTTATAAAAGGTGACACATATTAAAGTGCAATTCACGCAGTATAAGAACATAAAAGCATGAATAATAACCTAATATTAAGTATATATAGAATTTTTTGTTAGCGGAAATTGCAGATTTTCTTTTCATTATGAATTTGAAAAATTCTAATAAGAATTTGAAAAGTGACAGGACTTTATTCAGAAAAATCTCTCCCCAGCAGAGCTTCTTTTAAAAATCCTCGATAATTAAAGTTTATTCACATTTCCTATTGCTCCAATAAGTTTTGGAAGACAGGTCATGTCTAGCAATGCTTGGCAAGGCAGGCTAGGATGGTGCCAGCCTTCTGTGGGTGGCTGCAACTCCTGTGCCTTGGCTACCCTGGTTCTCAGTGCAATGTCTTAATAACAAACCTACCTCCTGAGACAGTTTTACCTAACATGCTGGGATGGAGGTGCATAAAGCCAGTGTAAACCAGTGCTCCTGCTGAAGAGGATGCTCTGGGCCGCCCCATCACCTGCAGCTGTACTTTCCTCTCATGTCTCCTCTTACCAGCATGAATATTTGGATGTTGTGAACTGGATGAGGGAACTAAACAAGCTGAAAAACAACCCAACATGAAATACACTTCATTTCCCTTTGGTTTTGCACCCTTGTGCGGCTGGGTGAAGCCCAGTGGTGGCAGGAAAAGGAAAGGAAAGGGAAAAAAAGCAGTGAGGGCAACACACAGTGGGGTGATCCAGACCCCATGCCTAGCAGCTGTCTGGCAGGTCGAGAACAAACAAGTTTAAGCCTCTGAGGCAGAACAAAGTTCAGGTCCTATGCCTCTAAATCCTTAAATGGAAAAAATTCAGGTGGGAAATTCATATTTACACCACTGCCCCAAACCCAGTGAAAACAAACTTCTGAGAGGTGGCAGAAGGGGAGGAGAAAGACTGGTGGTGAGTGGTACCAGACCATCCATCCCTGTGGGTCTGACTAACGCCCGCTGGCACAGAGGGCACAGCAGCACACCACCACAGCACAGGGGAGAGCCAGCAGCACGTGAGAACACACAGAGGGACCCCAGAGGTTCAGCTGTGGTTCTTCATCCCAAATGCTCAGCCCACACGTGCTCCACCTCGCTTGGGTTATGCTGAATTCATTTCAAGACAACCCATCCTGTAACAAGGACTGCCAAACCTGAATGCCACCACTGGGTATAAGTACTCCAGCACACTGCATGTCAAGCTTTTTTCTTCTCTCTCCTTTGCTTTCCAGCGACTTTCCACAACGCACCTTTTCCAACCATGTCCCTTGTGACAACACGATGTTTTCATCTGTTAGCTTTTAGGTGTCAAGGTACATTGACGCTTTGGCAAACCAGACACTACTGCAAGCTGACAAGCATGACTTCCCCTCAGAAATTACGACTCTGCACCCTCTGCCACCTATGGCTAACATATGACTCTGAAACCGAACTTTACAGCAAGCCTTGAAAACCAAATCCTTCAATTTATGCTACTTCTTAAAACAATTTCAGACCATTCGCTAGACTTTAGGAATACATACATTAAAATCACCATCTATCCCTTTGTTTCTTTGGTTGCTCATAACTATTATTCCTTGCTTCTTAAAACCTCTCCATAAAAACTCTCTAATGTTTGTAAATCCATAAAGAACGGGTAATGACAAAGCACAGATACATTTGGGATAGAATTACAGGGATTTTAGAATTGGATTTTTAGAACCGACTGACTTTGTGTTTGCCACTGAGATACACAAGCTGCTGCAGGTGTGTAGACTGATGAGGATTACAGCATTGGAGTGGAGGCTCATTATAAACATGCTAATTAGTACCATGAAGGTGGTAAATGCAGTATTTCAGACAATGTGGCTACTAGGTCACACAAGTCAGAGAGTTGCTACTTTAGAGCCTATAATTAATAACATTGCTTATGATGGCCAAACCAGTGAAGTATAAAAAAGACTGAATTTTTTCACTGGATCACTGAACGCTTGCCAGAAAGATTGCACTGAAATCCAGGCAGTTAAGTTTTCTAATTCACAGCCATGAAGTTTGACCCTAGCTCATAAACCAATATGATATTAAAACAGCAGCATTGTATCAAACAGGCTATTTCATATTCAAAAAGCCCTTTCACTAACAGAAGCGTTTTCCTAAAACTCGCTAACTCCTTTTCCCCCTTTCCACAGTAATTTAGAGTCACTCTAATGAGAGCAAGTTGTGATTCAAACCCAGAAAAATCTGCACCTCAAGAACTGGCTACAAAGCAGTGAATATCTACATTAGTCCAGAAACATTTTCTAATGTCTCTAGCATTCAAGTAAGCCTTTCCTGTATTGTTTTCTCCTACGGGAGACAGCAGAAATGATTCTATAAGAAAAAAAGTTTGACTCTGAGGGGTCAAATTTCGTGTGAGATAATAAACAGTCTTTCAGTTTGGAGACTGTAAATTTGTGCAAAATCAGTTTTCATGATATCTTTTAAATTGCTGTGTTTACATAAAATAATTGAAAAATGCTGCACATCAACATCAAGCCACAAAATAAGATTATGTCTTCAGTTTGATATTGGATCTAAAAAGCAAGAAAATCATTCTTCTTTAACCTACTTTCAGTCTAGTCTACAATGTAATACAGGTAAAGAATGGTAAGACTGTACGCAGAGGCTCCCGTGCAAATAGAGAGCCAAAATCTAATCTGAAGCCAAGGTGAAATTCAGAGAATTGAGAATATCTTCTGCTTTCAGCTACAATTATCTCTTCCATCTTTACAATGACAACTGTGGAGAATTTGGCCTCCGTTTTCCAAGAGAAATTTGTGCTGTCAATAAAATGCATTTTTAGATTTCATTCAATCTCTTTGAGGAGCCCACTAGTTTTGAGATAAAAATACTACAGATGAACCCCCTCCTGCTCGTATCAGTGAAAATCCCTCAGGGAACTACAGCGCGTTAACCTGCCTGATAACTGCATTAACCTTTCCCTAAAGGACTTTTTCTCTGAAATTGTGAAAACCTGCCACTGTATCAGAATATTAGGATGCATCTTTCACCGTATCTCCCCATGCTCTTCTGTTGTAAAATGGCAGTAATTACCATAAAACAACAGTTTAAGGCAGAGACAATAGTACTGATGATTTAATCAGGCAACTTCCTCATAGGCTCTCCGAGTGAAAAGGCCTTATAAGCATTGCTATCCAGAGTCTTTTCAAAGTCAGGAATAACAAATATTAATTATCTTCATGGACTACCTTCATGGCTGCCTCTGTAAACTGACATTCAGGAACCTTGAGGATTAATTACAAGTAATGAAGCTCACTTCTGCATTGCACAGTTAAACACGACTCCCTGCAAATGAGTTTGACCTTTCCTGCACCGCGTGGTCTGGAATTTCTTACCCAGAAGTGGATTACCTGCAGCCAGCATCTTCACATGAGAGCCAGTGTCATGAACGAGCCATGATAAGAGTCTGGCTTAATATTCAGACTTTAAAAATGAAATAGATATTTAACAGAAAGCCGTGTTTTAGTGGATGACACTGTGTGAGCCGCTGACAATTAAACGTGCTTCCTGTGGAAAATACTTGGTGACTCTTGTGGAGAACACATGTGGAGGGTATATCTGCACTAACACACAGCTCAGTACGGAGAGGCCTGGGCTGTGAAGCTTGAAGCTACCCCAAAATCAGAGCGCTAGAAGGTCATGATTATTCTGAGACTGTATTAAAGAGCTGATACATTATTGACAAACTATTCAGTCTTAGCAGCACACTCACAACCATTCCCATATTCTCAAGTGATGCCATTAAATAGGTAATAGGATTAAATTTTATCATGCACACTGAGATTTTTTGGAAAAGAAGCAAGATAGTAGGATTACAATAGCAACGTTTTGCAAAATGAACATGAAAATCAGTATCTAATGTAATTACTGGTTTGAAGAGGCAGGACTTCTGCTAACTGGTCATGTCAACATACACTCTCTGCCCTTTTGCTTGCATCTCAGATGCTAGAGCCAGGAGTTCAGGAGTTACGGACACACAGAAGACAAAAGAAAGCGTTCATCAAAAGGTCTCATTAGCTTCAAACGTGTTATTTTGTGTCATCATTTGGAAAAAAAAAAATAGTAGCGGTATGAAAGAAAACTAGAAAAAAACTCATTCTTCAGAGATGCTCCACAGACATGCAGATTCAGTAAGGCAAGTTTTAAAAGTCTCATTTCACATCAGAATTTAACAATCCTGATGGACTCGATCCTCACAAGTAGGGAGAGCCACATCCTTGTCCTGAGGAAAGTGGACTACCTCCCTTAATGTGCTCACTTGTAAGGCTGGGAACTGCTTGGTTGCTGACAAGTATTTGCAGGTCAGGTTGTATTTTTGTAGACTTTAGTTGCTGCCTTTAGTCATTGCTCCCGGTAGAGAAGAAACAGTTTTGAAATGCCACAAAATTGACAATCTCCACTCCTGCAGAGGAAAGCCACTAAATCTAACATCACTTCTCATCACCTACCCTTTATAGGTCAGACATGTCCAACTGCAAGTTAAGATTAAAAATGGCTTGCTACTAATCTTAGCAACAAACATTAGTGCCGCTCTAATACACCGTGCTGTGTGGTGGGGTGGGAGATGAAATAATCAGCTATCTGGCGGCCTCTAACCTTGGCTTTGAAGTACCTGGGGGTGGGAGCAACATTAAAAATGTGTTTAATGATATCTGCCCATCTGGGTCAAGTTTAGTAATAATTATAAAAAATAAATACCAGTAGCCTTGCCTCAAGATCCTTCGGAAGATGCTGACAACAACTTTGACTTACGTTATTCTCAGTCAAATAAACGCCATTTACACAGTATCTCTCAAAACTGCAGTGTCTCCTGCTTTATCTTGCAGCTGCTAGCATGAGTTGGGACTCAATGCTCACAGCAGCTTTAACAATTTTTAATGAATAGTTACACCAGTCAATTTTCCATATGACTTCAACTTCATCAGTTTGGTATTATATCTTTGGAGATACTTATGTAGAGAACTCACTGGAGTATTCCAAGCAGGGCCAAGGATAACATGTTTGGATCTATAAATTCAACATGCATCTGTTTCTGGTGATTTCCCTAAGGATCTGTTCCCTGGGTGATTTTTTTTTTTTCTTTTTTTAACAAAAACATAGCTCCATCACAAATAAGAAGCAAGATGAAAGCAGCTTTTTCCTTCTGTGCATCTAAATGAGTCTAGATGTCTGCAAATTATTAAGATTTCTTGGAAAATCAGTGACCGTGACAAGAACGTTCTGTGCCCCTCAATGAACAAAAAAGCATCGTTGAGTTGCGAACCAAATTTACAGAGCAGAAATACTTGTCAACTTCATCTGGGGAAAAAGGTCTGAGGTGTAAGAAAAGCCTGGAGATAATGATTTACATCATCTGGAGCCTTTCAACCCTGTTCTCTTTTAATTATCTTCATCACTACAGAGACAACGGGGGTTTTGTTTTGTTCTTTCAGCTTCTTGGAGTACTGTTGCCCTATTAACCACAGTACTGCAAACAACAGCGGAGGGACAACTAGCCTTACAGCTCACCTCACTTACAATTTCTCTACTCAAAGCACTGAAACCTAACCCTCCTGCTAAACTGCCCATTGATAACAAGCACAGCGAGCCATATTAGTGTGAAAAGAAAAAGGTCTGACGTGCTACCACCATCCCAAACAACCACAGCAGAGCTACTGGCCACTCCTTGCTGCTGATGCTGCAAGGGAAAATGCTGCTGGGAGTCAGCTGAAGGTCGGCGGCTGCTGCTGCTTCTTCTTCCTCTTAAAATGCACAGCTAGTTTAAGGACAGATGTGATTAGAAAAACCTGCACAGATGGTTTTTGGCAGAGACTCTTCAATAAGTTACATTTATATTCACTTAAGCTTGGAGTAAAACAGCAACATTATCGTTAAAATTAATGAATTCTTGCTTTCGTTTGCTGTAGTTGTAGATTGACTTCTGTGCAGTCTAGCAGACAACAGAAGGCAACCTTTCACCATCCAAATAGTTCTCTGTTATGTAAAATTCTTCACCAAATCAGAATGTTTATTGCCATGAAGGAGCTATGGTTAAAATAAAACAAACACAGTTTTCTGGGAGAAATATGGCCAAAGTTTGAAGAGTGAGCAGAGCTTTAACCCTATTGTGTTTGGTTCAAATCAGCGACTCTAACTTTCACATGAACAAACCAGCCTAATGCCATGCTTGTTGCCAAGGCAGGACTGGTAATTTAAATTATTTTGATATTCTGCTTCAGGTAACCTAGAGCTCAGTTTGGCATGGAAAACATGACCAGCTCCTGCCTGAACTACTTCAGCTAAAAAAACCAAAAGGTTAATTTTCTAGAGAGAAGCACACTGAAGGTATCAGGCTCAGCCATGTGCCATTTCTCTTCTGCTACTCAGAGGTGGTAGGTGACAAAGATAGCAGGTAAGACACTTTTCCTGGTCCTCAGGCCTGGCTGCCTGGGGACGCCACCCTGCACCAGTCAGCACCGCTGTAAACTGGGGGGATTGCAGCCTGGAAAGCCTCATGGACCACTTTCCCTTCCTCTGTTAAATCATGCTGTCAGTTTATGAGAGGGGCCAGGAGAGTGTTAATCACTTCCAGTAACGCCAGCCACAATGCTGTACACTCATGTGGCTGCCCCTCGCCCCTCAACCCCCTGGCCTTATGTTTGGACAGTATTAATCTCTGAACATGTAACCTTTATGTAGCTAAGTTATCTGGGGATTTTTCCTTGAATATTTCTTGAATGTTTTATATTCCTTGAGCACTGTTAACAGTAAGTGAATAATCCAATAATTCTCAGCAGCAACATACAGCTTAGTCTCTTTCTAATGTGAGCATGATGATGCCTCATAAACAAATTGGGGCAAGCCAAAAAGTAAAGGCGTTTCAGGTGGTAATGAAATCTAAAATGCTTGCCTGCATCAATTTATTAATGTCACCACAGAGCAAAAAGCAATACAGCATCAAAATGAAACATGCTCCATCCGCGGCTCGCCTATCTCCTATCACTCACCCGCACCCGCACATAACACTAATTAAAGACTGCAAGGTTGTATTACAGGTTTCTCTTTATTGAGCCTTTCTGCCTTATTTCATGTATAACTCAGACTAAGATGCTCTGATAAAGCTCAGTAGAAAAATGTCCGAGCAGCCTGCCAAGAACCACACAGACTTGGCCTGTGGACAAAACACAAATCCACAACTGTGGAAAGGAAAACAAAAAACGAGGACAGAAAATCAACTTCTCTTTCATTTTGGGATACAGAAAATAGAAGCATGTTTTTCAGCAGCTGACTGCTTACATGAAATATTTAAAACCTGCTCTCTGCAGCACAGCCAGTTGTTGTTTAGAACCAGAACCACACAGGTCACGAGGCTCCTGTCTGCCAGCTTCGCTTGGGCAGAGAAAGGGCTATGAGAACCTCCAAAGTTGCCCCAGTGTAACTATTAACTGCTGGGGAGCAAAACCTTTCTTAAGGAAAAGCCTCTGAGAGGTTGTCGCAGACTTGTGCTACACCTGTTTGATCTCCTATTACAAAAGAACAGGAAGCTATTTTGACACCGAGACAGATTTTTGAGAAAAATGCGTATAAAGTACCTCTCTGCACAGCCAAATACCAGATCTCTGTGTCTGAGGGTCAGATATTTGGGAACAATTCTTTTCTGATAACATACTGTGCAGACAGCTCTGTCCCTACTAGCATAATGTCCCTGTCTAACACAATGTCCCTACTCCAGTTTGCACAGTCCTGAAGAACTTCCATAGCCCTCTACAGCACTCCATTGTTACAGTACAGTGTTTTCCAGGGATTCCTATACATTTCCCTAAAGCTAGATTTATACAAGAGCATTTCATGTTGTTCAGCTGACAGTACTATGCATGCGTGAGCAACAGAATGTCCCAATTTTGACATTAGTATTATTTGAGAAGTGCTATTTCAAATGAGAGAGAAAAGTTGGAAGACAGGCGGAGTGAGATCATTAGCCCTTCCCTTAAAAATACTGAACTGCAAGAATAGAATTAGGCTGACATATTTCAATACAGAATATTTGTATACATCTGTGTGTCCAGGTAGACATACTACCCAGCCTTCTCCTGAAAGACTGGAAAACATCGGGAAAACAATTCAAAGTGAGCTAAACATAGCTTTAGCGACTAGCTGCCCTCTCTCCTGGGGTTCATCTCTCCTGTTTCCTGAAATATCCTTTTTCACCAGCCCTCTTCTCTGTAGTAGATTGTTGCTGTGACTTCCCATAGAACACATCAGCCACAAGATCTCTAATCCCAGCTGTTCACAAAGGTAATACAGCTTCTTCTGTATCCCAATTGAAGGTACAAAATCCATCTCATAACAGGACTGAAAAATAATTATACCATACCTTACTGCACACAGAGTTCATGCACCTTGTATCACGATGATCCAACAGGCATTTATCCTATCACTGAGGTTCATTAAAATACTAAACAGGCAGTGAATAGCTAAAAAGCTGACGCACTGAAATTTAGTAGTTTTCCTGCTCCTCATCATCGTAATGCCCGATACTGTCAATTGCAAACCAAGAGCCAGAAACCTCATGCAAGGAGCCACAAGAAGAAGTGACTTTTTGTTGTTGACTGTCAAAAAATCATAAAACCAAACCATGGAAAAGTAGGTCTGTCGTATGAGGACAGCCAGGATGAATCATAAAGCTATTTGAATAATTAGTATGTACTTTACTAGCAGATTCTCTTTTGTTCTTAAATGGAATTACAAAGGTGGCAGGCTACCTGCTCAGTCTCCAAAACCCCCAGAAAAGGGTCAATTAAGAGGGTAGAAACCACTCAAGCAAGATACATAAAGCAGAATAATAACAACACTCTTAAACTTAGAAAATCACCACCAGCCCAAAAGGTATCATTTGGCCCACAGTAAACATAATAGCAAGCACAAGTCATGTCCTGAAATTCAATTATCTGGAGTGAAAAGTTCAGAAGAAGGTCAGAGCAAAGCACAGGCTTTGTTCATAACCATACAGCACAGTGGCTGCAAGGACTGACGCACTGAGTGTTTCAACTTTAACAAAAGGTCCCAACTAGAAGCTCAAAATTAATGGCCTCATTTAATGTCAAAAATGTACACAAACTCTGCCAGTGCCATTCCGGTTTAAAAGAGATGTTGTTCAAAAGACAGGGTCCACTCCTCCCTTCTTTTTGTAACCAGCAGAATTTAAAGAGCAAATGCAGAAAACACCTTACAGCCAGAACAGACTACCAGTTTCTTCACCGATGCTTGATGCAAGTGTTGTGCCTCTCATGCTAAATGCCCCTTTCAACCCTGTGTGACGACGAGAAGTCTGGTGCCGTATACATACACCCTCCAGAGAGAAGATTTTGCAACTTGTAAGTGCAAAATCACTAGGTTATCTATTTCTCCCAGCTCTCACTCTCTTTTCTCCTGTCTTCCCTCACTTCTCCTTTTCCTTCATATTATTTCTCTTATATGAATTGCCCCTATGTTTTCCAGGCCCTACCCCACTTTTCTGTATTCTGGCAAAAAAATTTAGCATTACTGGTGTATTTGTGATCACCTCATTCAGTACCTTCTGTTAGAGTAGGGATGGGTGGTCTACTTTCAGATTGCCTCTGTGTCTTTCACCAAAATGTGCCTAACATCAAAAGTTGTAATCCCAGTCACCTCTCTTACTGCCCATATGCTGCCATTTCTATTCACTATTTATGGTGTTTCAGTAAATTTCCTACCCCTGCAATAATAGTCATGCCCATCCTACACGAATATCTTTTCATGTGAGATTTCAGGAAACATTATGTCAAATGTCCAGCCACTTAACCAGGTGAAGATCTGTTATTTGTAAAGGGCTGTTCAGTAATGAAATGAAAAAGAGCCTCCAGCAATATAAATATACATGCAAAATGACCAGTCATCTTTACTGCAACAGCTGCTGAGGAAACACAGGACTTCCTTGACTTAAAATAACTGAAGTGTTTCCATCAGGTGGAAAACAGTTGCTGAAAAAGCTCTCTATTTTGTTCTGTTTCACTGCATTAACCCCAACGGGGTGAACAGAACCAGGAACAGTTCTGGGTTTTGTTTTTAATTTCTGTTCATGCTGCAAATGAAAAACCGACCAATTGCTCCTGGCCACACAGCCACTTCATCCACCACAATCCTCTGTTCCCATCAAAACAGCATCAGGGCTGTGGCATGTCTTAAGAAAACAGAGCTTCAGCAGCACGCTGCTATCACTCTCATGAGTTTTGCCAGGCTCAGAAAAACCTGCGGAGCTGCTGAGGCCAGGCATCCAAACCCTGCTGCTTGCAAATCACCTCCAAGCTCTGCCAGCACCTCTGCTTTCTGTGACAGCAAAAATCAGCGCAGCTAAAAGCATCATAAATACAGCACACCAGGTGGTTCACCAAAATGCAGTCCATAGGCTGTTGGCTGCTTGTGAAGTGTGAGTTTTCCTTGCTGTTTCCAGATATTAAGATGAAAATACAAAAGCAAAAAAAAAGGAAGTCAACACTTTTTAATTCCAAGACTACTTTCCTGGGTAAGTGGGGCATCCCTCAGGGCAGCTCCAACTATTAATATGAAATCGGAAGAAGTAACACCTGAAATTGTCACTTCACGCTCTCAGTGATGTCCTGTGATCACACATGGAGTCACAGCAAAAGTATTCCATGCTCTGCTCCTTCCCTGGCCGATCAACAAGCCACCAAGAGCACACCCAGTCTGTAAACAGCAAACCTCAAAGCTTTGCTGGAATCAAATGCTGTGGTCTGGTGCAGCTGAGGTTCACCTTGCAAAGACTTCTTCCAGGTATGTTCTGAAGAAGGGAAAATAAATTTGCATTGTTTCATCCTACTGTATTTTATTCCTGGGCTGGTCTGACTGCCCACCTGATCCAGCACCAGGAGGTTGGGTAGGCCAGTGTATGAGGCCGTTTCCATCCTCAGACCACCCTCACTGCTCGTTCAGGGCTCAAGGCTTGTGGGTGTTTCAGGGAATCCCATAACCGTGGTACAACTTTTGCCTGCCTAGAACAATCATTGTGCAGAATTACATTTTATTTTCTTTCTGATTATTATTACAAAAGGGAAAAAAACCCACCAAACCTGAACTATATAGGGATCCCCTCCTAGCTGTCTGTGTGGTCACAGCTCAGCTTTCATGTTATTGTTTACTAATGGTGTAATACTTTCACAGAGAGGTGATACAGTAACACCAACAACTCAAAGACACATGGTGAGGACATCTTAAATGAAGCAAACAATGCACTCCAGGTGGAGAAACATTCATCATATACTAAGTCAACCATCATCTTTTTATATCCATTGGCTTGCTACAATTGTCACATTATTGTAGTGTACTGGCCACACAAAGAAAATTCAGGAAATATTTCAGCAACTATTTTTAGAGTACCATTTATTATCCTTCTGTTAACTCCTAACTCACTGTTTCAAACTGCATTTACATGGATAAACCTGCTTCCTCTGACTTGACTTGAATGCAATCTAAGGGTTGCATGATTGAAAATAATTGCATAGTTCCATTAATTTCTATGTAGCAACTCAGACTTTATTGAGCTGCCAAGTAATGACAGGGCATGGTGGAACAAGAAAAGGGCTGAGAAGGAGAAGGACAGGCTGGGACTTGGAGAGCCTTCCATGTGAGAAGACAACTAACAGACTCAGCCTGGGCAGCATAAAGAAAGAGGACTAAGGAGGTAGCTAAAATCATGCACTGCAAGAAGTTGATTATCTACTGAGAATTCAGAGTTTCTTCTTTCTATGGTCCAAACTATGGTCCCTTCAGTGAAAAATTAGCAATCGACAGCCCTGAAATAAATCAGAGGATTATAATTTCACAGAAAACACAATTATAGTTGTGAATCTGACTGCTATAGAATGTGGTAGAGGCCAAAAATGTATGTGGGCTCAAAAAGAGAAGTCAAAAAGTTTCTCAGAGAGAAATCCATTATTGAACATCAAACTACACATGACACCCAGCTCGGGAAACTCCAAGAATATACCACTGGGAAAGACTGCTTTAAAAACATCCTCCGTTTTAGACTTTTTCCCAGAGCATCCTACACAGGTCACCGTTAGAAACAAGCCACTCAGTGAAATGTATTTATGTAGGGAAACCCCTGTAGTTTCACATTACACTCAAAAACTGAACTACTCTCAAGGCAATGCTGCCAGAAGAAAAGCAACACAGAGCCTGGTGTATGCATCTATAGCACATTTGCATTTTAAAAGCAGTATGCTTGCCACATCTGAAATACTCTTATTTCCCTCAAGTAATTCAGGATTGCCTTTGAGAAAAGCGGCAGGCAAAGAGGTGGAGGAAGAAAAAACACAAACAGGCTTAACACGTGGGCATCTTGGCAAGGTCTGGGTGGCAGAGCCTACCTCCGTCCCTGCTCCTGATGATGCAGAATCAGTTCTTTTCCATCATGTTCAGGACATTGACTGGACTTTGTACTCCACCCCTTCCCAGCTCCTGAAGGATGTACCAAAAGTCTTCTGGACTGCATGGAGGACACAGCCTCCACCCCACACCTCCCCCAGAAACACAGGCTCTCCCACCCATCCGTCCGTCCGTCCCTCCACCCCTGCAGCTGATCAGGTACCCTTCAGGAAGCATAACATTTCCAATGAGGAAAACGTGCTTAGTTTTGCATTCTTATCTGTAAAATACAATGCATGGAGAAGAGCTACACCTGATTCCCTTCTGGCCTGGGGAGAGCCAAGCCACAGCATGCTGCTCAGGAGCAGGTCTGCAGGTGCTACCAGCACCTTTACTTATTATAATGTGCCAGTCCCAAGCAGGGAAACACCAACTTCGTTCCTGAGAGGGAGTGCGTAGGTGTCAGTGCCAAATCCACAAGTTAATTAAAAACTGTATTTTCCATGGGAAAGCAACACGGCCAGCATAATAGAGCTATAATTATAGCCAGGTTTCCACTGGCAACTTGTTAATTGATTCTTACTCTGTTTCTGAAAGGAGAGCTGGGCTGCTGTCACGCCCTCTTTCCTTCCCACTGCTGCAATTTCTCCAGCAATATTCCTACCAAAATGTCAATATGCTCATGTCCCTGCTCTAAAAGGGGCTCAGCATAATGTTGTGTGACATGCAGCAACCTGAAAAGAAGCTGCTCTGTCGCATGGCAAATCACTACATGTGTAATTACTTACATCATTTTATAGAGAGCATCAAACATGAAAATATGACAAGTCTGGTCTCTCCTCAGCCTTGCTCTGTCACCATGGCAACCGGACACTTTTTCTCTCTCCCCCCACTCCTTTTTTCCCAAGGGACAATGAAAACCGCTGGAGACTTCACAAATCGGCATAGATTAAGCACAAGTAGTTTGCCAAACGCATTCGTTCACTGACATCTCTTACTTCAGTAATTGCATGCATTGTGCTTGCTAGAAGTGAGTGGCTGTGAACAGGGAAGCCTGCTTTCTGCCCAACATCATCCCTGCAAAACGTCACCTCCTTCCCTCCACCTCCACCCCTCTTGACATGCCCAGGCAAACTCCTCAAGCCAAGTTGTTAGTCTTTCTGTTCTGTTTGGCCACTATTTTCCTGTTTATACGCATGTGGATGAACAGAGGTGAGCTCAGTTTGACTCCACTCGTACTGCAGGGTCCTAAACTACTCTGGTGAGCAACAGGTTTAAGCAAACACCTATATCCTGTAGACAGCCCTGTCAAATGTGGCACATGCTAAAGGGAAGAGAGATGAGGTCTGGGTTTTGTGTCCCAGGCAAGCAGAAACTTTCACAGCAGTGCCACATGTCTTGCAAGCACCGCCTCGGCTGCAGGAGCTGGCACAAAAGAGGTGCCGGGTGCTGCCTCCCACCCACTTTCAGTTGCTTACAGCTTTGCCGAACTTTAACTGGTTGGCCTTCAGTGCCTCATGCTGGGCGTTTGACTTACACCATCAGAGTGTTTTGCTTTGTTTTTGTTAGAAGTGCTTGTTAAAGTGATTCTTCGACTCCTGAAAGCAAGGCTGGGGAAAATGCACTTTTTCTGGGTGCTAAACCCAAGATCTTCCTAATTTTTGTATGTTCCAGGGTTGGAAGCAGGAGAGGGGCATATACGCTTGCATAAAGATGTACCTCCTTCTGCTCCTGTGAACTTTCCACTGAGTTCCGCTACTCGAATCCCCCCAAACCCCACCATCCACATGTGATGAAGAGCAATACCCATACTGGTGGAAGTTCCCACCTCCATCATGTCTGTGACACCGGGAGGAAGCCCCAGGAAAAGGGGTCTCGACCACCTGCTGCACTCACCCCTTCCAAAGCTAGGTGTTATGTGGCCATGTGCGTGTGCCCCTGCTACAGACAGCCATGGAGCCCCTGGCCATGAGCACAGAAACAAGACCCTTGTCCCACAGGCAGCATGTGGGTGACACAACCATCCACCCGTGAAAATGCCCTCCTCCAAATGAATGAGGCTTCTCACTGCTTTCAGCGCAGATGAAGACAAAGTGCTACAAAGGCAATGCTGACCTCTCGTGCCAGCTGTCAGGAGGCAACGTGGGACATGACATCAAGGATAAAGACTTACTGGCACCCTGCACAAGCAATGTCCACTTGCCCCAGCAGTCAGTAGGCATTGTTCTCACAGATGT
Organism: Psittacula echo; assembly: GCF_963264785.1. NCBI lineage: Eukaryota > Metazoa > Chordata > Aves > Psittaciformes > Psittacidae > Psittacula > Psittacula echo. The sequence continues at coordinate 63,830,851 of NC_137736.1, read as the reverse complement.
ACCAGGCGCTTTCCCATTTCAGGTCACAATGAGCTGCAGATGTGACAGGCGTTTCAGATTCTGAGTCTTCAGCAATGAAACACTACATAGATGCTTCTGCCTCATTTTCAGTTGCTAATTTTTAATAATGACAATTTAACTTCATTGTGTGCTTCATATACTGTAACGGCCAATTCAGGAATCACCCTGAAGGGCTCTAATTGCTTAACAAATCTTGCAAATAGCTTTCCAACATTTTTTTATAAAGTCTGTATTCTGAAATTTCAGTGTCACTTTGATAGTTCTCTAGAGAGAAGTACTAAATAATTAGGAAGCACCGTACTTTGGAGATACAGAACCCAGTGCTTCAATTAGAAGCATCCCCATTCCACTTTTAAAGGACTTCAAAATCAGCATGAAAAAAAAAAGCTGTTGTTATGCGGAATATATTTACACACATCAAAGAACAAGTCACAGGCAAAAGCTTAATTAAACTGAAATTTGGGTTGATCAATTAATTCAGACATTTCAGAAGGGAAAAATACCTTATATAATTCCAAGAAATTATGACAAATGCTGGAAAGCCTAAGCTTTCCGAAATGAGGCTGAAATCAAATCCCCTCAAAGTTGCAGGTTTTACTCTATCAGAGACTTTCATGCTTTTCCTGTAACCCCTTCTTGTGGTGATGTAATTAACTCCAAGTTTTTGGTTGCTTTTGACACAGAGCAAACCTATGTACATGATCCTGTGATACCAGCTCCTGCTGCCGTTGAGTACAGTGAATGCAGTACTAAAAACAACCTGAAGTTGCCAACAGAGCTACAGCCCCTCCCTACCAGTCTCCAGAGATGGCTCTAAAAGCTGCTTTCCAGCACAGTTTATTTAACATCAACCATGAATATATATACAGTCTTAAATGCTCCTCATTTCAGAGGGGGCTGCAATAATACAAGCTCTGCAGTTGCCTGCAACACACAGAGCAAGATTCTTGCAAGTTATGTCTGGATATCATTGCCTCTCAGCATTCATGTAGGCAGATATATTTTCCAATGCATGTGTTGAAATGCTGTAGAGGAACATTTTTTGGTTTACAGAACCAAGAAGTTATATTAAATGACACCAAATTCTACCTTAATCTGCTCTAAGTAACCTGCAACCCAATTTTACATTGTTTTACCTGTTTACCAGTTAAAGTAATGACCCTGAGGACAGCTTTGCAGTAACATACTCCACTTAATGAAGGTAAGCTTTTTAACAGATGTGCACATTGTATTCAGAAAGGGAACATGTACACATTTATTTTGGATGCATTCTGATATTTTACATATTCATGCCTTAAACACTTACATATCAATTACATGCATGTTCTGCAAGTGTATGTAAATGGCTTCTGCCAACTAGAAGTATCTGGAGACAAGATATTTGGATTTTTCAGTGAATCTATACTTAATATCCATATATATATATATATATAAAATGCATGCGAACATTTCCAAAAAACAAAATATTTTTAACTTCCTTAAGTACTTCTTCCCATTCCATACAATTTGGTACAGAAAAATATAGTTCTGTATTATGAAAAATAACAGTGTGCGAAGTCTCATGTTAATTAGTTCATTTTGGTGCCTTTAAGCAGAGAGAAGGGTAGAGACACGTTCAATGCAGAAAATGAGTTTCGGCTTCAGATTTGGAAGGACAAGCATTCCTCCATAACGCAGATCATCACAGCACATTTCCAGGAAAAACTAAAACAAATCAAAACCAAAGGGGGAGGGGGTGGTAGAGCCTACAATCTAGGTCAGAGGAAGAAACCAGAAACATTTGAAGCATCCTTTCTTGTGAGCCTCACAGCTGATTGCGTGAAGGTCTCATCTCCTGCCGCACTTGTGCATATGTGACATTAACAGCCTCCACAACTGAGGGAGTGACAGGTATGTTAAACACAGGGGGCTCAAGTTGCACCTTTGGTGAAGTATGAGAGATCACATCAGGGTAATTACATAGCTGGCTATACTAAAGACAGCTCATTTCAGGGAGAATTTACTCACGGCACAGCCTGCAAAGAAGTCTTTTTTTCTCAATAAAAAGACTGGCCAAAGACCAGAGGGGTATCTCCAGCTATACTGTGCTCAAGGTAAAGCCTACAAATATAGAAACCATTTACTGCATCTTTTCATAAATAGACCAGATGTACAAGTGGTTCTCACACCCCAAATTTTTATGATCTTCTATTTGCAATCTTCATTCTGCTGCTCAGCCACCTGGTTTTGCATTTACAGATGGCTTTGAGATCACAGTTTGTTATCTTATTCAAACGTAATTAACAAACACATTTCATCCTCTTGCATAAACAGAGATTTGACTCCCCATGACAGAACAACAAAAATGGAAAACTTCAGCAGATGTAGCTGGCCATTGCTTTTTGTCACCTCTTAGAGATGTCTTCAGTACCTCTTCTTGCTGCCTCCAGAGTAAGTCCTTTCCTATTGTACCAGGGACCCAACTCCTACTTAAAGTCACTATCATTTTTCTTGTCTTTGAATAGAAAAGCAAATTAACTGATGAATGCATCTGTTATTTCCTGTTGTGTTCAATTAACCACTATCATTCTGAGTGACAAAAACTCTCTTACCATCTGCCCACTAGATATCTGCTTTAAGAACATTTATCACAATTTATTAATCCCTATAAATCAACATTATTTTTCTTTAAAGGCAGTGGATTTGGTTTTCTTCTGGCTTTTTTTTTGCTTTTCTATTGGCTCTACCATGAAGTTCACAGGACTCTATGTGAATAACAAGAAAGGAAATTATTGGATATTGTACGTCCGCATTGCATTGTACCCAGACAAACCAGCAAGGGTAAATTTGAGAGCTTCATAAAAACGCGCAAATAACTGGCATTCCATCAGGAATGTTATTTCTAACATCTTGCAACTTCTTTATCCTTGAAGACTAGCTTAGGTGCTGTGAGAAGCAGGAGGGCAGCAAGGCAAGATGCCTGTGTGCAGGCCTCAGCGCTTGCTCACCTAAGGGCATTTTTCATGCTGCCTGGAAGCAGCCCACCGGGATAATTCCTGTCAGGCACATGACAGCTTTCTAGCCATTCCTTTCCCAAAGTACAAATAAGTGCAGGCAGAGGGTGAGGCAGAGGTACGCGCTGGTGGTATGGGCTGACCTGTGCCTCCCATCCGCACCTCCAGGGTCCCCTCTTGCACCTGCTTGCTGCCTGTCCAAGGTACACGTGCCCTCATGTGTTTTCATAAGTTTCAAGATGGGAGCTGTAATAAGCCCTCGGCTGATGGCAACCCCACTCTTCCCCTACAAAACTAGGTGGGGCTCCGCTCTGAGGCTCAAGGCAGGGGCTGGCAAGGTGCTGGGGTGGGAGCATATCACTCCTTGTTCGCACCAGACTCTTCCAGCCCAACAATGAGTGACCTCAAACTCCTCTGATGAGGAACATTTCTTTGCCTCTTCTGTGAATACAGAAGCAAATTGACTGCTGAAGACATCTGTTCTTTCCTTCTTGCATATGTTCAGTTACTATCTATTCCCCCCTTTTCTGGTTACACCTATAGTGTGGTCAATCAGGAGAGCCTTGATCATCCCCATCTCTTAATTTTTGCTCCATCTGGCTCTGGCTTGGTTTGCTCCAGCCAGTGCCTCAGCATCCTGCTGGGGATAACTCACTCCCCAGAGCACTCCCTAAAGTATGGATAAGACAACAGGTATGGCTGCCTCCATCCCACGCAACTTTATAACATTTTCCGAATGGGTTTTGTATGCTCAATTTGGGTGTTACAGCTTCATGCCATGCCCTAGGTTGTGTAACATTTTCAGCTTCATGAAATAAAACCACCCCATCAACAGATGGTGAAAAAATCTGAATAGAAAAACAGATAAAACCCCTCAGGGCTACTGGAGCACCATATGGGGCCCCAAGGAGATTCAGGGTTAAGTACATCGTGGGGTGGATGCACCTAATTTGTTCTGGACAGAGCTCACCATAAGCAGCGTGAGTACAAACTAATCCATACCACTTGGCCTCAGGGCTAAGGCTTAGTTTCTGGGTTTTTTTTATGTGAGTCCAGTGGGTCCAGGAGATAAAAGACTCCTTCATATAATCTGCCAAAGAGATGGACATTGAGTATTTCAAGGTGCATTTTCCAGCTAATAACTCCTAGCATGCTTTTTCATACTTCTAGGTAAGCGTTGCTCTTTGCTGCTTATCAGGAGTCCCACAGCGAATCTGGACTTGTAAAAAAGTCCTTCTCCAGGTTTCTTGTGGGCCCCCTTTAGGTATTGAAAAGCTGCTACAAGGTTTCCCTGGGAGATCTCGATCCCAGGATTGCCTTGACACATGTGCAGGACCTTGCACTCGGCCTCATGGAACTTCATGAGGTTTGTAGTGTCCCATCTCTCAAGCCTGCCAAGGTTCCTCTGGATGGCATCCCGTTCCTCCAGCATATTGACCGCACCACACAGCTTGGTGTCATTGGCGAAACAACCCCAAATAACTATTCTGTTATTTATACTTCCTTACTTGCAAAGATTTTGATGATGAAAACATCTGCACCTCTTCCATTTTTATACATTACGATCAGAGCCCCTTTGGCACTTGTATCAAAATACAACACAATTTTGTGAGCCTGACTTCATACACTCCCAGAGCTGTCACCACGTAATTCAATGTCAACACGTCTCCACTCTTCAGTCTGTCCAGCTGCAAAGTGGATAATCCTATGTCCACAACTGTGAGGGAAGAATTAAGGCTGGTAAAATAGCTCAGTAGTCCTGAATAAGAATAGGAAGTTTGTGCCAGGACAGTGAGGAACCATTAATAACCTCAGCTTTATTACTTTCTCAAATGTTTCCACTAGCCTCTGCATGATTTTTATTCAAATTACGTAAGAAAAGAGTTCTGCATTATTTCTACAGAGAATAAGGCTCCTTTCACTTTTTTATTGGTTACTTTTTTCAATTGGTACCAGAAGAATTAAACACGTACAATGGCCAGGATTTGTCTAGGTTTCTCGTTTTCAGATAAGCTTTTCTTATCTTTGAAGAGACTCTGTCATCTATTTTCTCAAACTGCAAGAGATTTACAATAGCGAGGGATTACAGCAAGGTTGGACTGTTCTTAATTTCTTTGCATCAACCTCTGGTGTCTTTTCCAGAATCCTCAAATCTTGTCCTTCTGTAGCTGGGAAATTATCGACTGTTTTATTATTCCTTTTCCAGTTTTATCGACTGCTATATTTATTATTCTTTTTCCTGTTTGTGCCACTTATGCCATTTTTTTCATTTCTTTTATAAAAATCTATAAAAGGACACAATATGTGGAGGAGAGATAACTATGTAATGTATCCCAGAGAAGACTTATCTATAATTTAGTAAGTTTATTTCAACATCACAGAATTTGGATCAGTTTTGTTTCCATCTTGCATAGCAGTTATCATCAAATATTACTTTTTTCTTGCGAGGGAAAGCTGTTACCATGGGAATACCATGGTATTCCCATTATTCCTAACAGAGAGACTGGGGGAAAATTTTTAAGCTCCCTAGAAAATTCCCTTACTTCCAATGCAAAGGACTGCAGGGGTAGTTGCAACAGGACTTAGACCTGCTTTGCAGCTTGAGAGCAAAGGGAGACTGCCCAGTGGCTAGCAGCAGTTTCTTCAGCTGGAGAAACTCTGCACACGGTACGGTTTCCATCTGTTTCCCTGAATTACTATAGCGTTTGGGCAAACACCACAAGAATTGTGCTGTGGTGTGGCATGAGGAAAGCTTGCCCATCTCATGTCTGCTTGCATCTCAAGTTTTTGAGTGACAAAACCTACATTTTCTGAGTCTTTGCTGAGCTGCGGACTGGCTGAAACCCACTGTGGAAAAGCATGGAGAAACATCTGCAGAAAGAACAACATTAGCAAAAGACGATGGGCTTCTAAAAATGTGATTAATAGACAAGATCACATCCAGAGATATCCCACTCCCTGGAAAAGACAGTAGTGCTCAAGGACTTGGGTGGCTGACAGCTGGGCTGGTGTGTTTCTTACCTCAAATGCTACAGCAGCAGCAGCAGGGTTACAATACCATAAGGAAGAAAAGCCATGGGAAGCTGGATGACATTACCAGTTACAGCTCCCAGCTGCCAAACTTGGCTCTGGGAAGTGAAGGGCACTTCTAAGTCCGGGCGTTTCTTGTGGGCACCTTTTGTGTTGGAACCCCTTCAAATCATCTCCTCTTGAGCATCTGGGTCATATCCTCACTTACAGAGGTCTGTCCTGGTTTTCTGGGCATTCTTAACACTTAATGTTTCCTGGAGAAAGTAGAAGCTCCCTCTGCTTAAATGTGCTAGGTGAAAACATGGGCTTTGGTCCAGTCAGTGGCTTAGGTTTTCTTTGATCCTTCCCAACAGCCCACAGGCAATACCTGCCCCACATGTTCACTCCAGTAAGGAGCAGTTGTTGTAGCAGCAGCACAACCTTACCACTGACACACTGCCATCAGATGCCCCACAGTGACCATAGCCACACGCCCTTCAAGAGGCTAACCCAACCAGGGAGCAAGGATGGGTGCCTTCCAGCTACAGTAATTTATTTGGAGGTTTAATTAAAAGCTTTGCTTCAGTTTACAACATCTTCTGTTCCTTCTCATATTCAATGAAATCTGGAATGACATTTTCAAAATAAGAAGTTAACTTGGTTTTGTTTTCAAAATGCCAAAAGGAAACATTTCAAACGGCGCAAAATTATTACTTCTGTTTTATATTTAGCCAAAATGATTGAGCAAGCAGATTCACATGCCGTGAAACTGTATTTCTGGAGAATAACAAGCCAGTGGGACAGGAAAATTTTTGCACAGCTCTAACCTGGATTTGGCTTTGTGCTGCTGTGTCTTTGCCGCAGACTTAACTTGAATTATCTGCAGTTACGCTCCCCTCTCAAACTGAGCTGCCACACTGTGAAATGGCAACAGGCAAGTGACAGGATTAGTGAATGGGATGATTTTGTTAGCACTGCAAACAGACTACAGTGCTAACAGTATGGTCAAGTGAAGCTTTTGGATGAAGTGTTTATTTGTCAAACATACGCTTTCAGGATAATTAGAAGGATTCACAACTTCCACTTGAATTTAGAAAATAATCTGATAAATATTTGATATGTGTTACATTGCAAAATAATTCAGAGAACTCCAAGCGCTCTGGTTTACCACATTTTTTATTTATTTATTTATTTTAACCAAAAGGGTTCTCATCTTTCATTTTGATACACTCTTCTGGAATGGCACTTAGCTCTTGCCAAATGTCTCAAAAAATCATTTTGCATCAATTATTCATTATTGTATTACCATTCGTCGCTAGTTCCATTGTGCAACCTGGACAAATCTCACAGCCAGAGACTGTTATCTGGTGTTGGCTGTGGGATACAGGCATGACCTCCTGCCTGGTGTCACAAGGTGGTGACAAGGGACTTGTGGCTGCTTCCTTGAAGCCAGTTTTTCCCTTCCTTCTTGAGGAGCATAACTGATCAGCCCCAGCACCTCTGGGGGCAGAAAAAACTAGATGCATCTGGCAGAGCTCCACCATGAGATGCTCACTCACTGGCTGGTGAAGCAGAAGAGAAATACTATTGCTTTCTGGCTCTCCCCAGGCTAACCTGCCTCTGAAACCCATACCAGCAACAGCTGCTGCAAATACTCCTTCTTCCTTCTCCACAGGCTGCCTCATCCGCCCAGAAACCAAGCGCGTTCCTAGAGCATAGCGTAGAAAGGAGACAAGAGCGCTAGGGCAAACTGTTAGTGTTCATTTTGAAGCAAAGCCTGGAAATATTTCTGTGGCAGGGAGAGCTGGCTGAGCTGCTGGCCTCTGGGGAGGCAGCAAGGAGGGGAAACCAACCCCAAGGAATGGCTGATCTGCTCCTGCTGGTCCCCGTCAGCCTCCCTGGGCTGTCACAGGCTGCAGCAGTCACCACTGCAAAGCCACGGGCAACGAGCAATTTACAGCAAATTCCTCTACAATGTCTATTGTAAGTCATACTTCAGTGAATCACCATTGCAATCTTCTTCTGTATTGCATATTCAACATCTACTCCAAAACACTACTAAAAATAACTGATTTACTTCCAGGAGGCAGATGGCTATTAAATAGTTCTCCATTTTTCTGTATTCCATAAAACTTAGGGTTCTATCTTCAATATATATACTCTGTTATATTAAGATATTAGAAGCATTGAAAATACAGCAGTTAAAAAGTTGATGTAATGAAATACACCCTCTGAAGAAAAGCTCAAAGTTGCTGCTGAAACTATGCCAGAACTGTTACTCAGACATCAATGGACCAGCATGGCCCAGAAATTAAACAGACAAGCAAAACTAATTCTTCTTTGGGGCCCCTTCTACAGTTAGCAGTAAAATGGATAAGCCTTTGGGAGACACTCCTGCCTGGATGCTGTACTCCATCTTCCCAGATCCAAGTCCTGTACAGGAGGCTCCAAAATCACAGTAATGTCTATTTTTCTCCCACTGCACTCTACCAGAAAAAAGAGGGAGGCTCAGCCTGGAGCCAGGCACAGGGCAGGCTCAGGCAGCCACAGGGAAGAGAAGTAATGGCACAGCGCAGGTAGGATGGAGCCAGACCCTGTGAGTACAGCTGCCAGTAGCCAACAGCCTTGGGGGTTCATGGTCCTCAGATCATGCTTATCTCTTTTCTCAGAGGGGCCAAATGGGTCACTCAGAAAGGCAGTTTGTAAGAACAATACATACGCAGTTGCCACTGTCTGAGGACAGGACTCAGAGCAACAAGTGAAAGAAGCTATGAAACAGTGCAGGTTCACCCATTTTCTCTATAGAACAAATAAACCTGTGGGGTTTTTTTCTTGTGGAAGAACCCCTCAGCTTATTAAGGCATGGCTCTGTGTATACAAGAAGAGATGTTCAACCATCTTCAGGCATTCACCAGTATCATAAAATCCTCAAGAACAACCTACCTTGGACAGACTTGGCTGGATATTTGCTTTCTGAATTTCTAAACACTTGCTAAGGAAAAAAGCCAGTAAATCCCCAGCCTTCAGCAGAATCCTGGATTAACGGCTGGCAGCCCATTGCCTGTCTAAACTGTTGCTTGCTCAAGCAGCTCCATGCACAGGACTTTCCCTATCAGGATAAAAGCATGAAGGTCTTTGAAATCAGTGAAAAACTCTGCTTATAAAGCTGATGGCTTGACACTGCCCTCCAGCTTTGCTTCAGCATCAAGGACATGATGGTCTTGAAGCCATTTACAAGGCAAGCATGCCTGCCTGAGCCCCTTACAGGCTGAGAAACTAATGGCAAGCTCAGATATATCATCCTAAGTGACAATTAATTGACCTCAAAGTTGCAGCAGCTCCAGAGGTTCTGTTGCTAGCTCTATTGTTTTTTAATGTGTCATTCAGAGAAGGTCTGTAGGCTCCTGTAAGAGCCATATGAAGGACGAGCTGAAGCAGATTGCCAGCTTGAGAAACGATTAAATTATGATTCCTCAGACTCCAGTTTTATCTTATGGAGGGTGATTTGTGTGAGGGGCACAAGATAAAGGAACAGCCATCTCAACGTCTCTCAAAAGCTTTACTTTTTCAAGGGACCTACAACAGATCATAAACTGTTTGTAATACGAGAGTAGCAGGTAAAAAGATAGTGTCTCGTCCTTGCCAGATAGCTTTCTTAGGCCCTGTTGATGTATTAATGTCACTGAAAAAACAGCTGTAAATCAGAAATGTAGCTCTCGTGGGGTAGCCAAACTGTTAAAGAGCTTCTGAGTTTGGAAATGAAAAGTCCAACATTAATGAAATATTAAAGAACTTTGCTCTGAAAATTGAGGTAAAAAAGCAAGGAGATAGCCTCCCCCAGTATCCAAATCTTCAAACCCACTTCCAGAGTGCCTGAAGAAAACATGACACTAAAAGCTGCAACCACCCCATGTTGGGTTCAGCTGGGACAGTTCATTTTCTTCATAGTAGCTAGTATGGGGCTGTATTTTGGATTTGTGCTGGAAACAGTGTCAGTAACACAGGGATGTTTCAGTTACTGCTGAGCAGTGCTTGCACAGAGTCAAGGCCTCTCACCCCACCAGTGAACAGGCTGGAGGTGCACGAGAGGTTGGGAGCGAACACAGCTGGCACAGCTGACCCCAACTGACCAGAGGGATATTCCAGACCATGTGGTGTCACGCTCAGCCTCTATAGCTGGGGAAATAAGAAGAAGGAAAGTGGAATGTTCAGAGTGATGGCGTTTGTCTTCCCAAGTCACTGTTACACGTGATGGAGCCCTGCTGTCCTGGAGATGGCTGCACACCTGTCTGCTGATGGGAAGTGGTGAATGAATTCCTTGTTTTGCTTTGCTCACATTTTTGCTTTACCTATTAAACTGTCTCTATCTCAACCCATGAATTTTCTCAGTTTTGCTCTTCCGATTCTTTCTTTCCATTAGGTGAGAGACAGCAAGTGTCTGTGCTGGGCTTGGCTGTCAGCTGGGTTTAAACCACAACGTACCCAAATATCAAAGGCCCAGATTTCCTCTCCCTGTCAGCAACTATTACAGTTACATTATATTGTTTAAAAACAATAAGAAAATGTCTGCATTGCACTGAAACCTGAAAACAAAGGCATTTGTGTACAACATGTAAAAACCAAAGCCTGCCTCAGTGAGGCTCTTTAAACATCTACTGCACTGTCTTGCAATCAGATGGTCTTTAAGCAGGCTATGAAGAATAACAGGGGCTCACCTATGGTGCATGAACCTTATGCACTAATGTGGTTTGGTTATGCTGATGGTGACCACATCCTCCAAAGAGCACACCTTCAAACAAAAACCAGCAATAATCAGTGCTGGCACTCCAGCATCCTGAGGTACTAAACAAAAGAGCATGAGAGTAATGTAGGCAGCACTCAAGGTGGACATCTTGAGGATATGAGAGGTAGGGTAAATTTGTTTTTCAAGAGGAATGAAACCGCCTCAACAAAGGAAAAAATACTTTTCCCTTTAGGAAACTCTCCATCTAAAACGAAGAGCAACTAATCTGAAATGTTTTTTTAAAGCATACAAGTAGGCTAAACATTCAGCAAGAGTTTGTGTCAAATTTGGCAAATAGTTTTAGGTTGTTGGGTTTTGGTTTTTTTTAGCCAAAACTAAACTTTTTAATGAAAACAGTAAGTTTTGCTATCCTGATTCCACATTTGGTTTCATTTTGGGGGTGTTTTTACTCTTTAAAACAGAAGCTGTGCATAGCTGGTAAATGTTACTAAGGACCTTCTTTCTGCAGTGATTTGAAAAAAGTGAAATCTTCAACAATATAATAATAATAATAGATAATAATATATTTATTAATAATATTTCTATTACTAATATAATATAATTATTATTAATAATAATAATATAATAATATCCTTACAAAATACTTAAAAGGAATTTCCAGTGACAGAAATGCATTTGCACTCTTGCTACAGGCATACATCTACTGGATAACTTATGCTTTTTGTTTTTTTCATTTCTCCTAGGCATTTTAGCAGCCTACAGTTTAAACCTGCAACCCCTCAGCTACCTGGGATAACAGTGTGGTGGAGGGGATCTCGGTAGGGGGTTATGTCAGCCTGCAGTATTATCAGCCTCCTTCATTGTTAGTGCCCCTGACAGTACCACCGTCCATTTGAGACAGCTGCTGGTAGGAACTGGAAGGGCCACCAGCTACAGACACCATTGACTGCTCTGGTTACTTTCTTTGGACATTCTGCCATCTGCTTTCATGACTTTGAGCACTACCTTTTTAATCCATTTATGAGAGTGGTGGAAAATTCAGGATTCCATTCCCCTTCCAGTGTCTTCCCTGAGATCTCTTCTTTCAGGCTGTAACAGCTTCTCTTAGGTTTAACAATGTAAGTAAGTTCCTATCTCCCTCCCTCCACACACGTGGTACACCTGTAAATGTGAGGCTGAGAGCTACACAACGTCAGAAAAGGTATTCCAAGAAGTGCAATTTCAGAAGAAGAAAACAGCAATTTCAGTTAATGGTGGATGCTATATAGTTTGACGCAGAAGAAATAATATATGAAATTTCAGTCTTTTATTTCTGTGTATGTTTGTTTGTGGCTGTGGGCATAAACCCCATTTTTCACCATTCACGTACCATACAAGACACCAGCCTAGGCTGATGAAAGTACAACACTGGTGACTATGCAGTCAAGACAAATGGGATTTTTGAATCATACTTAACAAAATAGAAATCCCAAGTAATTCCCATAAAGGTTTAAAATAGCTTTATTCAACTGCTATTTTGTTATGGTGGAAATTGTGAGACATTTTTTTCTTTGGTTATGTAGGCTTCCTTAAAAAGCTATTATCAGCTTTTTTAATGGGAACGTAAAGAGGCTATTTCAGAAAAAAGAAGCGCCGCTTAATGTTATCATTAAAGTGCTCACACATAACCAGGTGGATGTGATTTTCACACTCACACCTGTTCCTGAAAGATGACAGACCTTTTTAGGACATTTTGAGTAACATAAAGAACCATGAGAAAATTTCTGATGCTTTCAGAGAGCAAGGCGATAACTACAGAGCATTTGTAAAGCTGAATAGTGGAGCTGGAAATTAAAGAACAAGCATTGAAATGACAGAAATGAAATCCATTGACCGAATGTGGTCCTTTATTAGGGCTTAGCTACTACGTACATTCTATATGTAAGGTTCAAATGTGTGTAAGAAACATGATTAAACAAGGTGATACTGAAACCCCCCGGGGCAAGAAGAGCTATGGGGACTTCCAGGGTCTTCATCACTCCTTTAAATAGTCCTGCTCCTTTTTATTTCCAGCTGGGGAGAAATCCTTACCTCCAATTCAGCACTGAGGGTGGGACCTGCCAAGCTTATGGGCAAAGGGGTCCCTCACTTGCCCAGCACAGTCTGCTCTAAGCACAGCCACCTCGCTACTTCTTATTCAAATATATCTTAGGAAAGTGATGTTATTTTCTATAGTTGGGCATAAAAAGCAAAATAAAACATGCAGCATAGGAGCTGATCCTTAAACTGGCTGGTTTGATTAAATATACCAAAGGGGAAGGCTATTTCGGAAATACAAAACAAAACCTTATTATAGAACAATGATGAAATCATATTTACTACATCTGATTAAACAAAAGATAGGCAATACCTTGGATAGTACACAAGATCCGGGTTTATTTTGGTTTGTTAATAAATCATGATAATTGTGTTCCATTGTTTTGCGAGTAAAAAGTTAGCATCAATATTGTATTTGGTTCTATTAAAATAGTGATTTATAGAGTACTCCTTACATAAAAACCATTACAGAAAGATCAATTTATCAGTAAACTATAATGGACAAATAAACTGGAGACAACATGTTCTGTTCAAATAAGATTTAGCCTACTACTTGGTTTCAGACTAAGGACACAGAAAATTGAACTTTTGCGTATTTGTATATTAAACAAAATTGTAAGCAAGTGAAGTTTACCGCTTTGTTAGCTAGATTTCCATAAGCAGCCATAGCCCTCTGCATTGTAACCCTTTATTTTATGTTGAATTTGAAGCAGGAATACAGAAATATGATGCAACACAGCTATTTTGTATCATTTCCATCTCACCTGCAAGAAAAGGAATCCAGCAGCACCCTGTGTTATGTTTACAAAAAAGGTTTCTTGAAGTTTGACCACACCAGGAGAGCTGCCCAGGCATCCCAGAGGCTGCAGGCAGGACAGCAGGCAGGGCAGCCCATGCTCACCACCCAGCTCCAGGGTGACTATTGCCACTTTGTAGATGTAAGTTGAAGCAAGTGCTGGCCTTCCTGGGACAGACTCATTGTGGTGATGCTGGGAAGGATGTGGGGATGACAGGAGGTCCAGCCCCAGGCTAAGAGTCATCCTGATCCCCCATATGGAAGAGGAGAGCAAAGCAAGCCAGGTTACTGCCACCACAGAAAGGCTAACAGACACCCAGCTTGTTTCAGTAGGAAGGAACAGGAATTTCTCTCAAATCCTTTGTGAGCTGGCAAGTGGTGCCCAGTGTGTCAGAAACCACCAGGGCAGAGCTGGTCTGAGTGAAGGGGCTTGGCCACTGGAAGCAAGATGCAACCATGCAGTTCCTCTGCACTCTGCTCCTTACACTCACAGCAAGAATCAATGTTAACTGCAGGAAATATCTGTATATACTTAATGTAATTTTTATCAGCCTTTAAATACATCTATTCTCCTTTTTTTTTTTCTAAATGTAAGGGCAAATAGCAGTTCCTGTCGACTTCTTGGCTTATCTTTGCATTACTTTTAAAGGCATCACAGAAGTGTTTGCAGTGAACTAATTTACAACTTGGTCTGAGGGATTTTTACATGCCTGTTACAGAGTAACTACTGAAAAACTGCACCATAAATACATGGATACAGTATCTCACTAGGCAAGAAGATGGGAAGCTTTTGTTCTCACTGAAAATACGCTGTATTTTCCCATACGCTAACATATTAATAGCATGCTAATAACAACGACACATCACTGGGGAAACTCACAAAGTATAAAGGAAGCACATGCCTTGTTATTTAATAAAGCCAGGTTTGCAAATAGCAATTAAGTCAAGGTCTTCACCATACCATAGTTCTCAGCAAATGTAAAGTAAGTTGGGCAGTCTTAAACCACAGCAGCATAATGAGCCAAGGGACATGTGATTTGCCCACCTGACCTGAAAAACACTTAATCAGCTATAGCCACACAGTGTCTATTTCTGCATCAAAATTACTATTAAACAATGCATTACTAACACCAATGTTTGTAAAAAATTCACTTACCCTCATTGTGATGAAGTTTCAAGCAGTTTACTCTTTTACTGCTTGTTTCTAACCAGTCTAAATAGGGCATTGGCAATAATGAACTAATTTCAGTCCAAGGGTTTGAAAAGCAATTGAGACATCTGCCTTGGCCCTGGGGCTAGGCACTTGCATCCTGCCCAGGATGTGCTCCACAACTGACAAAGCTGTACATCCAAATGAATGCTCCCTCAAGCCAAGCATAACACGGCTCACCACAGCAGACTACTGAGAGACAAGATGGCTAAACAAAATCTGGACACCTTCAGTAATTATTTTTTAAACTAAAATAGCCAAAAAAAGAGAAAAACATAGTGAGTAAATAGTAGCTCTGCAGGAAAAGGGTGGTTAAGAAACATTTAAGTGCAGCATAGGCTTCTGTAGCTATTTTAGGTATGAATGTCTACCAGAAATATCTATCCTAGAAAGAAGATTTAAGTGATAGGTGGTCTGTGTTCTAACATAAACTCAAAACCATAGCCATGTATTTGGGATTCTGCATACCTGATCCACATGCGTGCAGCAGTTCTGCCATGCACTGCATGTCAGATTTACCTCGCAGGTCAGGAGCCATTCACCCTGAAGATACAGTGAACATGATGTGACCGGAGCCCACCAGACCAGCAGCCAGCACCCAGCAGCTGTTTGCTCCAGGCTGCTGGAGTTTGAGCTGTCCAGTCCTTGGTACTGCTCACCCTATTAGCTGGGCAGCCAGAAATGTGGAAGATAACGAACCACAGTAATAATCAATGGATAAAGCAACAGTCTACCAAGACTACAACAAGCAGTAAAGCTGGCAGGCATGTGCCTGCTTTGTCTACATCTTCCTACTAGATAGGTGCAATTGAAATAAAAACCGTGAAATGAAAGATGTCAAAAAGCAAGAAAGAAGAAACCAGTCGAATTCCATTAACATGAGTGAAAATTAGATGCCTAGCTGCTGTATTTGCCTTTGAAAATCTCTGACCTAAATTGAGAGATAAATGTCCTTTGCAGAACACAGAGAATGCCAAATACATATTTTGGATTCATCTATGAAAATAAACCAGATTATGTTACTGTCAGGGAGAGTACAGTGAAGCATCAACCCTCCCATAAACCAAGTTACATACATACATACACAAATGAATCTCTGACCTACCAAATTTCCTTAGCTGATGTAAACTGTTTTTTAAGGTACTTCTATTACATGAGTAAACATCACTTCCCATATTTTTTGTCAACTGAGTGTAAGGATTTAAAGAAGACAAATCAAGTTTATTTTCAATTCCCTGAGGAAAACCAAACACATCTGTCCTTACTCCTTCCCCACTGTTTTACCAGTGTTCGCTATTAGTTATTTCCACAAACACCTACATTAATCCTTATCCGCAGGAACATTTATCTCACAAATCTTCCTGTCAAATGGCTCTAAAATGCCAGAGATGGAAAAAAAAAAAAAAAAAGTGATCCCCATAGAAATGAAATTTTTAACATAGCAAAGGAGTCAAGATGAGCTCTAATGTGGTGAGCCTAATGGTGATCTCTTGACACTGCTCACACAGCGTGACACAGCCTGCCCAGGAACAGATAGTAGGAGTTGAGAAATGTGTAAGGGGCAAAACAGAAGTGTGATCCCTGTTTTGCTACGTAATGTCAAGGTTGTTATCACAACAGCACTTCTGTAATAGCTCTCCAGTTGAAGACAAGACAGCTGCTTGCTCTTCTCTTTTCCCCCCTCATGGTTGACATATGTAAAACCTGAAGACCAGTACCACCAGTAACAGAGGTGTGGTCCCTGTGTGGCAAGTCCCCAGCACTGAAAGACTTCTCTTGATTGTCACCAGCACAGAAGTAACTCTTGGAGACTCAGCCTTACAGCCCCATAGCCCTGAGGAAGGCCTCAGCCAAACTCCTTTGGAAGTTGTTTTTATAGGCACCCT
This sequence comes from Psittacula echo, assembly GCF_963264785.1. Lineage (NCBI taxonomy): Eukaryota > Metazoa > Chordata > Aves > Psittaciformes > Psittacidae > Psittacula > Psittacula echo. The sequence continues at coordinate 63,814,116 of NC_137736.1, read as the reverse complement.
CTCCCAGGGTCTTTGTTAATTACAACAAGGTAAACCTGCCAAGACATCAGCAGCATTAAAGGTGGAGGCGGGGATCTCAGTGTGGACAGTACCTTAAGTGGCCACCACAGGATCACCACTTGTGTTCCTTTTTGGAAGAAATGCTCCACTAAATCTGAGGAAATCTTACAAAACCTGCAATATCAAATCACCACAGCTTAAGCCAGCAGATCTGATGGGAAGCCCTGGTTACTGAGCCTCAAAATGCACCTCTAGAGGATGCTTCTCTTGAGAGTTCTGTGGCAGTGTGATTTTAGCTCTCTGCAACTGTCATACAGAGCAGTACAAGTGGATATACATAGGGGAAGTGCTTCTAAGCCCTTGCTGTAGGAGCAGGGACTTGACCCAACATCTACAAATGATCATATATTGTGAACTTCCACTGACAAAATAATATAATGCACTGTCATAACGGTGCCTTTATATAGTTATTTCCAGGACAGCAGTAGTTTATGATACGATTTTTGTGCTGCTTTTGCCTTACATCATGGCACCTCAGTTTTCCTCCTGTTCATTCCCACTGACAGTGCCGCTGGTCACACCGGACGCCAAGGTGTGACCACAGCAAATTACCATCCCAATAAGAAAGTTAGGACAGCAGCCGTAAAGCTGGCAATCTTTTTTTCTCATAAGTTGCTGACTGTGTGCCTCTCCTCTGCAGCATGCAAGCCTCCGAGGCACGTCTCTTTTAACACGTGCTTCCACACCAGTGGATTTGGTGAATATCTCAAGACAGTTTTGTTTAATGTAGCACTGAGCTGTGCGGTTTGATTAGTCTCAATGACAACATCTCAGCTTACCTGAGCTGCAGGTTTACGTTTCTGTGCATTGACAGTTTGAACACAATTTAGCTATGTTCAGGATAATCACAAATCCTATCTGTCTTTGCCTCAAGAAAGATGAGAGCTCTTCTGGGGAGAATCCCGTGATGTTTAGTCTGCTAAAACTCAGTCTTGTGGCACCAGTTCAAGGTAGACAAGACACAAGAAGGCAGATGGGCCAGGCATGAAGCCCCACACTATTCTTATACCACCCACCATGCTCCCACTTGTGCCCTCCCATGGAGTGGCAACAGGCATGAGAGACAAGGCTGGCATCAAGCCCCCTTCCACAAGGGCTCACACCCAGCAGTGTAGACACAACTGCAGACCTCATGCTGTTCCCCATGTCTTTCCAGTAAATAAACTGTCTGGTCGAGGCAGCTTTGGCACAGCATAGCTGGGAGGCTGTCAATGGAAATCTCAACTAAACAATGTGAATGTGCTGGCACGGTGTGTGCTGGAGAAAGAAACCCCAGGCACACAAGTCAAGGGTGGTGAAGAGAAGAAATGCACACCAAAGTAAGGGATATCAAGAAATAAAGACTACGTAGGAAAAACTAAGGCTTTTTCAATAGTCTAAAGAAGATCAAGCTGTTTGTAAGAACTGTTCTCATTACTTCTAACATCCCACCTACAGGAGCTGTTGGACAGTGGAGGTGCATTTAGACTCTGCTCCCGCAATTCATTTAATTCTATCTGAAGAAAAAGCTTTCAATGAGCCGTGAATGTATCATAAATTTCATAGGTACTCCTGTTATAATGTCTACTCTAGCTGGAAAAGAAAAATAAGTTTAACTACAGTTGCTTGTACTTTTGCTTCCTATTTGGCTTTATTCAAAAATCACAGTAGCCTTCGCAATACCATATCTGAAAACAAAGATATATAAATTGTTTACTTAATTCTTCCTTTTATTTGCTTTGATTTATTTGAAAACAAAAACATGCAACATCCTTACCATTCTCACCATAAGCAAACACAGACAAACAGCCTGCCTCAAACTTGAATTAAGTCCTATTTAAAGCACACTATGAGTGTAATTTCTAGTACTGGCAGCACAGTGATACTGATAACCGCATTATGACACTAAGCCCAACTGGGGCTTACAGAGAAAAGAAAACAGATGAACAAAAAAGCATCTACTTCTGAACCGAAGTATTTACATTATTCCTTTCTCTTATTTAATGAGCATCACGGTATACACGTGTGTGCAGATGTATATGTTGTTGACATTAGCATTATCCTCTCTATAGGAATGCATCACCATAATCTTTTCCTCTGAAAAGATGAATGCTACAACACTACCTTGCACCAGAAATGCCTTCTACATTAAACATACAAAATTTTAACAAATTTCATTTGCTTTACTTTATTGTTCCATACTTCTTACATCCTGCAAGACCACAGCACAATTCCGTCTAACCTACTCAAAGGATTTTCAGCCATCATGTAACATTGCAAGCTAATGAGTAACTTTTCAGTAAACTTCTACAGTCTGCAGTGCACAAAAGCCTGGCCAATCTGCTCTGTGAGTCACCAGTGCAAGTTTCCAGGACCAAGATAACACCTTGTCCTTGTTTGCTCCTGCTAACATGGCCATCCCTCACCCACTCCATTCCCAGTCTGTAATTGCTGAAGCGGTTTGAATGTACATTTCATTAAGAGTCTAATATCTTATTCCTCCAAGTTTCAAAAATACATTGGAAACGGAAGGCACCTCAATGCACACTAAATTAAACCTTTTCAAAGGTCGTGGTCCACAGCAGCAGCAGACCAGATGGCCAACAAAATAAAATGCAACCTGCCAACAGCAGAGAGTTACTTTCACACATGTGGCACAGTTGCTACAAATCTCCACTGACAACATGAAAAAACCCTTCTGCACCTTTGACCTGGAATTAAAATCATGGCTTCATTAACCTTGATCAGTAAAAAGAATGGTCACACACATCTCTTTGCTGATACACCTCCTTCATGCTTAAAATGTCTGTTGAAATTAATGACATCTTATATATGCTTTTTTGTTGAACCTGAACCTCAGGATTAACTAAGGCCATGACACAGGACAAAACCGTACTGTGGTGCTTCCAGATCTGGCAGGACAGCAAACAGAAACCAAGGTGTTTAACGCTGCAAAGTAATTGAAAGTAGTGGTTTCTAGTACAAGGCTCAAGTCACTGTCACTGCTTGGGCAGGAGGGAACAGACATCAATGCCAAGGAACCAGAAGCCAGGTCCCAGGGACCTGAAGCCTCTTTCCTGAGTGTCTCTCATTGTAGCATGGCCAATCCCACTGAGGGAGGTCATGGGAATGACAGAGCTGAGCAGAGATGGACTGTGGTAAGATCGTACCCCCAAACACTGCTGCACACCAGCACCCAACAACACAGCTGTTTGTGGTGGCATACACAGAAGCCTGTTGTTTCTGACCACAGCCTGCGTGCTCATGCTGAGCACTGAGCTCTCCTGTACAGCTAATTTAAGCACACCAGGTTCCTTGGGTGTTAGCAGCACTGTGTGTTTTCCGTAGGTGACAAGAGGATTTAGCTCCGGTAAGATAAATTCAGCATATCCCCAAAAGCACTGTTCCCATCACTAAATTGGGAAAATCAGGTACTAAAACCCACAAACAGGGTGGATGTGTTTGTGTAACTCATGGGAAATGCCGAAGGTAATGCCCCAAGAGTTGGCCCCTGTCACAGTGCCAATTATTTCAGTAAATTTAACAACAGAAAACTGCCCTGACTTCTGCTTTTCAGTAGCAATAAATACTGATATGATAAGGGTTTAATAATTTCTCATCTCCATCTTTGTCATTTATATGTCACAGTGAACACACAACTGCAGTGGTGAGCATTTACAGTAGATAGCAAAAAAACACTGTTCACCTTTCAAGCTCTGATTCAAGCTCCGCCAATTCCCAGATCCAAAGTTACCAGAAACTGAGAGCTGTGTTAAAGTATCAGAGAAACAAAAGCGGGCTAGAGAACAAGGTGCAAAAACAAGCGTTAAGACTTGCAGTATTCAGTGCAGTTCCACTTCTCGCATCCTCTTTAAGGCTGTAGGAACTAAACAATATGCCATGGCTGGAAGAATAAAATCTTACCTTACAAACTTAAGAAATAACATTTGAAAAATCATGTTTTCTATCTACTGATGTAACGTTGTTGATATATGCATGTAAAACACCTTATCCCTTTAACCTCAGGCACACCTGCAGCCATGTGTTACGTTCGTATGATGACAATTCCATTAGCCTTACGCAAAGTGTTATCAGTTTGCTGCAAAACTCCGGCTGCTGAAGTGCACTGTGCCCTGCAAACAGAGCAAGCAGGCCTTCTCCCTTGAGACCATACGTACACTCATCTGTGTATTTTCAGCGACACGTCTAACTTCACACCAGAATCCGTAACTACACCCAGGGAATCCAGCACAGCCTGTGGACAACACACATGGCAACAGAGGTGAAGATCTGAAGTCGTCACTGCATCCTATGACAGATTTCTGGAAGGTGGTAGTTGCATAAATAAAAAGAAAAACCATCCTGTACCTGTCTGCCATTTCCCTGCTCTTTGAGCCTATTTCTGAAAGGCAAATTTGCCTAAAGTCAGAGGGAGAGACTACTGCAGGGAAGCTCACTTTGAACCGTATACCCATCTATTTTTTACAGTTTTCCCTGTACCTCACTTCTCAGTAGACCAATCCACACACAGCAAGACCATAGAAAAGTGCTATGCTGAAGGCTGCACACATGAAGGAAACTTCAGAGAATCTCCTCTTGAGGAGAAAGTGAAGTAACATTAACTTCACAGCCAGAGAACCTGAGACAATGGGAGCGACCTGGCACAGCTAGAAAATGGCATAGCTTCAGACTGCATTACACCTCATCATTGTTGCTGGTAATGCTTTTCTACAGAATAGCCTGTTAACAGGGACTTTGCAGATAAAATCAGGATCCTGGCTTTCATGAGTTTATGGTCTAAATTACATGCAAAAATGGCAGTGATAATGCACATATGTATGCTGTAAACACTGTGAAGCAGGTGAGCAGAGCTAGCAGTACAGCCGGCAGAAGACACACTGTTACAGCTCTGGAGAACCATCATTAGGTATATTTCTTAATCATTCAAATGGGCCACTTTTAACCTTTTCTCAGAAATACACTTCACATAACTGAAATATTCCTTATTTGTTTTTTCTCCAGAGAGTCCAAATAGGGCCACAAATGCCAACTTTCAGAAACAGCACAGAAGACAACACAATTTTGAGTGAGGATGCATATCTCTTACTTCTGACCAAAGATCTTCCAGAGAAAACACAACGTACTATATGAAACCATAAAACATTCAAGTAGGTTTCTCAAAGCTGAAGCAAGGTTGTTGATATTTTCTTTTTCCCAGCCTAAGCAGAAGCTGGAGAAGGGAAATAACAGAAGGCAGCTGCACCAGGTGACTTTGGAGTCCTTGCTCCCCCAGGTCTCTTCTCACTCCTTCCTTGCCTTTGGACAGCCTGCTCCCTTCCTCTCTCTGAAGCTGAAGGCCTCCACTTATGTTTTAAAAACTGCCATTGTCAAGGTATGAATATTGAGAAATAAAACCATTCAGTCAGTGCTTCTTTTGGACCCTCAGGCTACTACGACCTGGTCAAGTATTAGTTGAACATACATATAAAAGAATCTGTTAAGACACTTCGACCTTCACTTAATTCTACAGATTTGGGGTCTCCTACAAACCTAATGGAAACTCCCTTCCACAAAAATATTGCTTTTTTTCTGCAGCATTTTGAAAATGCGTCTCAAGTGTGATTACCGTGTTAAGCCAGAGAAATGTGTACAGAATGGTTCATACAGTATCATTTACAATGAGTTCCACATTTTATAGCCATCCTGTTAATGTGAACAGTATGACAAATAAGAACACGTTTATTTTCTAAAAAAATAATGGCCATCAGATTTCCACTATTCACCATATTTACCATTCTTTCTCTATTACTGAATTAAGAGCACATTCTGAACTGAATTAAACCCAGAGCTTTTATACAAATTAATCTGAAACCCAAGAATGGAATTGGCTTTTGCTATCCATTAGCATGCTTCTGTTCCATGTGAAAAATACTTTCCACATTTCCATTAAGGAACTTGAGAATTTATTCTCTGTGCAGGGGCTGAAATGTAGCACACCTATAACTGCAGACAAGTGGAAGCCCATTAGCGGTTACTTTCATCATCCATGAGATCAGCTGTGGGGAGATCACAAAAGAGCAGGGAGGAAAGCCACACAAAGGAGAAAAATATAATCGGTTGTAAAATATTCCCTTTTATGTCATACTATGCCCACTAAATAATTAATTACAAATACATCAGCCACTGTTAAAAGGAAAAAAAAAAAGAACTGGAGGGGGTGTGGGAGAATCAATGAAAAGCTCACAAATGTAGCTAATAAAAAAGTACAAGAAGAACTGCTGTTCAAAACCACCCAGGTTAAATGCTGAAGAAAGTACTGCCAGCAGCAATCGCCTGCAGGCATCCCGTGTGTGATTAGTGACTGGTGCCACAGAAACCGCTGTGTTGAAGAAACCCTCTGACCCGAAGATCTTGACACCAGGAGCTAATTGCAAACCGTGTAATTGCCTGTTCCAGATGGCTCTGTAGCGCAAAGCCACACTGCCTGCGCCCAGTTTTCCACTGCAATAGCACCACACAGGTCAGAAGCAGTCTGCACTAATTATTCCCCGTTGTCAGCTTCACCTAAAATTCCTAATTGTTTTTGGATTCTGTCTGTAAATAAAAATTTCCATTAAAATGCCTCAGAGGAAACACCTTTCCCCTAGTTAAAGATGTGAATTACAGATAAATACCCTGCCTGTTAGCATGATTTTATGTGAATACAAAATGAGGTTTTCAAAAACTACTGCACATAAAATATGGATGTCTTTATTCTGGGAGAAAAAATATCATTGCTGTGGAAGAGTCAGTCTCCCTTACCCCCTCCCCAGCTGCAGCAGAGACAGGCAATACATGTTTTTGAGATTTCACATTGCCACAGATTGATCTCTTTCACATTTCGTGCGAGACAGCTGATAACTTGCTACCTGAAAGGCGACTGTACGGGTAGAAAACCACCCGAAAAGGGGAAATGGCTCAGACAAGAGAGTTCACAGTGGTTAACCTCCTGGAACACATTAGCTACACCAACTCCCAGTTGTCCAGACTAAACAACCCTGAAAACCTCTTGATTTTATTCACTAACAGGAAATGATTCAGATACAGTTCTGCAAAGGCAGTCAACAAGAGGTAAGTTACACACACTCACTGTACTACATTCTACTATGGAACAATCGGGCATAAAAAGTATTCAGCTCTGCTGTAATTTTTGTTTCCTTCCTTCTTTTTAGTGCTTTGCCCTTGGTTGACACATCTAAAATGTAAAACGTGATTTTTTTTATCTTACAGCTCAATACACATCGTTTAATTTTTTAAAATACACATATCCTACAGGCTCCTGACAGAGCAATGCATTGCCAGGTGTGAGGGAGACAGAGACTGGGATCTCTTAGAGAATGGTTCCTGCATATAAATAATAATAAAAACCAACGTGCTGTTAGGTCTGGGGCTATGAACAGAGACTTTCTTTTCCTTTTAAAGCTTGCTTTTCATAAGAGAGATTTACTTACCAACATAAATGATACACACACCACTGAAACAGCACATAAAAGGATCAGAATCTTTTCTGGTGCCACAACTCATCCCAACTGCTCTACAAAGTACAGTTATTGTCACAAACCCAAGCCCCCTCTGCCCCTTGCCAAACTGCATAGTACCATCAGCAGTAGAGCAGTCCCATTACCTGAAAATAAAGTCAGCCTCCCTCCTGCATCTGCATGTATCCATACTAACAAAACAGCCAGACTTCCGGTTGAACTTTCACAATAAGGCAGAGAGTTCCTACATTTTCCAAAATTTTAACTATATGAGCCCTATATGTTCATATATATATTTACAGCCACACAGAGCAGGCAGAGGAATGATATTTGGGATAAGCCAGAAGCATTCTTTCACATTTTGCTGGTCTATAAACACCGGCAAGGCCCTTCCTTCTCTTCTATTTTTGAGTTTCGGTCTTTCTTACATATCTAAAAACAAAATGATTTGTAGTTTCTACTGAATCAGACCATGGGAGGCAGCTGGTTCATGGATCTTTCCAGAATGACCTTTTTTTGCAGTTGTCTCCCATAAAAGGAGGCTAAAGGCAATGACCGCATGGTTCCATCTATGTATATAGCGCTGGGAAACATAGGCCAAGAGAGCTCTACTGCCTTACCTGACTTAAGAGTGAGAGTCATGTGAGTTAGCAGGAGGTACAGAAGTGACCAGAGCCCAGAGGAAGGAGCAGGGGTGAGACCATCCAATGTACCACATGCACCAAGGCACTTGCTGGCAAGAGAGCAGCAGCCTCTAGATAGGATTACTACACACTGGGCATCCTGCAAGGAAATTTCTGAATAAGTCATCTGGTTCTAGCAAGGCTTAAGTTTTGCTAGGACCTTTTCCTAAAAATGACCATGACTTGGCTCAAAATACCATACAAGGAAGCCAAGGGGCATGCATGCTTAATGTGTGCTAAATGTGCCTGCGAATAAGGGCAGCCACAGTGAACACCGTAATTGGGCAGAGAGAAAGAAGCACCACAAGGTCGCGTACAGTTTAGCCAGTCTGAGGGAGAGACACATTAGCAAACTGCAAACAGGGCAGCAGTGGTTCAGGCAAGAGTTGGCATGTCTGAACGTCTGGTGCGGGCTTGTGCCGTGAAGAGGTTGTTTTGGGCTTGCACAGGAGAAATTAAATTCAATGAAAGGCACTCCCCAGAAATGGTGGGACTAGGATGATGCTGCACATGGTTGGTTCACCAAGATAACATCACCTTCCTTCCCTTTCACCGCCCCTGCGTGATAGCAAGTGGCTGGGACCAGGACACATACCAAGGTGGCAACAGGCTCAAGTGTGCAGAAATGAAGTGTGCCTGCCCATGGTGGGGATACTACCAGACTGCATCTTAGTTATATTATTAAAACAGCAGACCCTTTAAGTCCTATCAGCTGCATCTTGCCTTTCTCCTGAGCATCCAGAACAATCCTACGGTTCATCATCCTCCACCTGTGGCCAGCTGTAAAAGTTTAGTGTTCCCGTTTCTAACACAATCTTAACATAAGCGCAGACAGTAAAAAACACAGTGCTAAACCCAGATCCTCTATTTTTACAATTGTTTCAGACTGGAATTCACACGATTTGCTAACCATATGCTTTACAAGACTCACCAGTCCTTCAAGGCTCACAGGACTCACCAAACCTCAAACTGAAGAGTATACTTGCTTCTGAATTCTGCAACACTTATGTTGCCCTATAAATCACTGTGTCCACTCCCTGGCTGCTCATCAGGAGCCAGGATTTTTTCACACCTGAAGCACTTAGGACTTCAAGACACATCTACAGCAATCACTATTACAGGATGGTTTAGCAAGGCAAAGAAGATGCACGGGTGAAAGAACAGCTTTGACTTTTTTTTTCTGAAGACTCAGCAATCCAGTCATTTTGCTAGATGGAGAACCTGGTAGGGGAAATCACTTTGTTGATGTTTAAGGATAACCTTTATACCTTCCAATCAGAAGTTTCACTTCATATCTCCATTTCTTATGACTATTTCAGGCAGTAGGCCATATATACTTAAAGACACCTGTGACACTTGTAATGCTCACCTTCCCTACAACAGAAGGCTGAGAGAGTTGGGCTTCTTCAGCCTAGATAAAAGAAGGCTCAAGGGAGACATTTTAACAGTCTTCCAGTACCTGAAGGGGGCCAACAAGAAATCTGGAGGAGGCTTTTTACAAGAGCATTTAGCGACAGGACAAGGGGGAATGGCTTTAAACTGAAAGAGGGGAGATTTAGGTTAGACATTAGGAAGAAATTCTTCACTATGAGGGTGGTGAAGCACTGGCACAGGTTGCCCAGAGAAGCTGTGGCTGCCCCATCCCTATAAGTATTCAAGGCCAGGTTGGACAGGGCTTTGAGCAACCTGGTCTAGTCGAAGATGTCCCTGTTCGTGGCAGGACATAGAATGGTTCCAACCTGAACCATTCTATGATTCTATGATGCAATAGATGACAAAAAGCATTTTCCCAACTCCTACAGCTCCTCCCTTGTGGATCAGTCAAGTGGAAGACTTCAGCCATGTTCTTCAACAATTTCTGATAGCAGGACACAAGCCACTGCAGCCCTCATTGCCTCATGCTAAATAGATACAGACAGGTACTACCCGAACAGAGTTCAGTAGCTACTCAGAGAAAATTATCCCTAACCTCAAGTCAGCCCTTTATTCCTGCAGAGGACACACCAGACACATGTTTAATTGAGAACACACTGCTATAGCTAACCACAGGCAAAACTGCTGTAATGGAGATTAACACAAGCATGCATTTAAAGCCTCTGCTGAATTGGGGCCTTAAGTGAGTACCTCACTTGGGAACAGGAAATTATCATCAGAATACCTGCATCTGTAATAGACCGCTGGGAAGTGCTTTCAAAATTGCATCTGAAATACTCTGTTTTCAACATCCTATTACCAAGTCTACATGGGAAGCAATGGATTTAATTTAGCAGAACAGTTCAGCAAAACAGATGGGCTGTGTGTCACTTCTGGGCTCCTTCAAGACCTGTTTCCTTCCCACATTTTGAGAAAACTCTCCAATACCGAAGGCAACAATAGTTATGAACCCCATATGCTTTGAATACATAAAACACCTATATTTGAGTCCTAAAGCTGTTTGGCAAGCCCTTCTTACTTCTGCTTCTGAGGGAAACTAGGCTGTAAGGCTTTGTGACCTCTTTGTTTACCATATTCATCCATTCAACACTACTGACAAAGTAACTGCTTTCTTTGATGGCCTGTGATAAGCCTTGCCAAGTTAAACAAAGGGCTCCCTGCTATTAATCTGCTCTGCTGATGTCTCTTATTTGGCTGAACCTGTTTGTCAAACAACTATAATAGCTATAAATACTTCAGATTAACTCACAGTAGCCCCAAAGCAAAGACAAGCCATAAATTTTCAGGACAGGTAACAATTTCCAAATTCTGAAAGAAAAGAAAGACTCTCATAGCCAAGTGGCTAAAGCAATGGTTGCACTTTCCAGCTCTGCTTCCAGTTGCTGATAGCACAGATAAGAACATTAAAAAGCACACCCTATCAAGAACTAGCCAAAAACATCCTTTAAAGCTTAACAAAGAGGGGTGCAACTCCTAACAATGCAAGAGCAATGGGTTTACAGTTTTAAGGACTGCTTACTTCTGAAGCCACTGTCTTCACTGCCATGACCTGGCATGGCCTCTCTCACATGTTGTTCAGTATCTCTGTTCATGTTCCTGGGCAACCAGCAGCCCTGCTGGAGCAGGGGATTGGACCAGATGACCTCCAGAGGTCCCTGCCAATCTCAACCAGTCAGTGACTCTGTGACCTACCAGCAATGTACAGGGTCACACCCTTTGTATTCTGACCCAGATCCTCCTATGCAGCCAAGAAGGCAGTTCAGCTGCTTTTCCAGAGCTTTCTCAGTACTTCTTTCCATGTCCCTGTTAAAGCCCCTTTTGGCTTTTTCCATCCTACCGAGCGTCTATGTTCCTCAATGCTCCCAGGAGTTCTGGTTCCCTGGCACACAACCTGGCTGGGCTGAAAACCCAGGGCATGTCACCTCCCTCTACTCATCCTTCATACAAGTGCACCTGGTAAGAAGTATTGAATGTAGGCAACCCTATCATTTATTCTTAACTCATTTATAAGGCTTTACTGCATTAAACAATTTCATAGTAGAAGATAATTTTAGAAATTTTAATAATACACATTGCAGCTTCGCAAAGGTATGTACAGAAGTTAGTCTGTGTATGCCCAGCTTGGCTTTAATCACTTCAGTAGGAAACGAAACAATCCAAGTATGATTCAGAAGAAAGAAATGAGACAGGGGCTTTCCACTGGCAAATACTAAAAAAACCCAGATTGATCACAGACAGCCAAGAGAGAGATCTGCATGCCTTGTGCAGAAGGAGCAATAGACCGTTCATATTAGCTACAGATGAATTTGTTTGTCTTAGCAGACAAACAATTTCCTATCAGTACCACTGGTTATTTTTAAAGTTAAAACAGCAATGTTTTATAATGAAATAAAATAACAAAACAAAGGTTTCATTCTGAGGCAGTGAGCTGAAGTGAGAGCAATGTTTCCTTCTTAATAGGAAGGCCAATTGCTATCAATCTTCAAAGGAAAATACAACTCTTGAAGCAAAGCATTTATATTCTTCTTCATTTGCTTTCCTTCTTGTTATGGGAGCTGCTTTGCCAGATGGTGGTTAGCAGATGAGCAGTTTCCAATTATGTGGCTCCTTTGGACCTGTACTGCTGAGGTGCATGACATTTAAGCGCTAGTGAACTTCTGGGTGGCAAATCCTAACCCTTTCAGAGGGACAGGTGACAACCCCACCAAAGGAAACCTGAGAGAGCTGCAGCAGCATAGGGATTTATTCCCTCCTGACTTTTCTGGGTGGGTTTCAACAGGAGAGGGCAGTGCAGGCATAAGTGAACATCCTCATCACAGGTTTCAAGATAGCACCGTGGTGTCCCTTCTTCTGGGTTCTATGAAGGATTGCACACTCCATGGGTGGAGTACTGATTAACAAGTTTACAGTCTGGACAAGTACTGATTTACACCAAAGTTATATTTTTAGAGGAAAAAAACTGACTTTCTTCTTATTTCTTTTTAGAGTTTCTCTTCTGTCCATTCAAATTCATGGAAACAAGTTTTCAGGGAAACTTGTAGGACCCTACAGGAAACAGATGAAGCTTTGACACAAACTTTTATCTTGCCTTCTTCCCCCTACCCCCTGTTTATTCTTCAATTCTCTAACAATGACAATGATCTCCTATACCATGGATAAATTAAATGGTTAACATTTTGTGAACTAAACATGTCCTATTTTACCACAGCAGATGTATCTAAGAGCATCAGATTCCCATATTGGGCAACTAAGATGATTAAGGGAGTGGAGCATCTCCCTTATGAGGAAAGGCTGAGGGAGCTGGGTCTCTATAGTTTGGAGAAGAGGAGACTGCGGGTGGACCTTATTAGTGTATATAAATATATAAAGGGGGAGTGTCATGAGGATGGAGCCAGGCTCTTCTCAATGGCAAACAATGATAGGACAAGGGGTAATGGGTATAAACTGGAACACAAGAGGTTCCACTTAACTTGAGAAGAAACTTCTTCTCAGTGAGGGTGACAGAACACTGGAACAGGCTGCCCAGGGAGGTTGTGGAGTCTCCTCTGGAGACATTCAAAACCCGCCTGGACACATTCCTATGTAACCTTATCTAGGTATTCCTGCTCTGGCAGGGGGATTGGACTAGATGATCTTTTGAGGTCCCTTCCAATCTCTAACATACTGTGATACTGTGATACATACGTAGAGAGAACTCCCATGTATCTCATCTGCTGCAGTAGGTAGTAGGTACTAGAAAGGGGGATCCCACTTCAAGTCCTCAGACCTTCCTAAGGAAAACAACATGATTTCTCTTTCAAGCCTCCTATGAGAGCCAGGTGAGAATGGTTAAAAACTAAAAAATTATATTAAGGCAGCAGTGGCAGTATCATGATTTCCGTGTTTTCCATCTTCTCCAGATCTGGAATGATTTCTTCTAACAATACAGAACAAAGTGCTATTTAGCAAGAGAAGTAAATTGAGGCTGTGCTTCATCTTTCTCCTTTGCCAACACAATGGAGCTGTCAGTAATATAACCTTGAATGTGTTCATTTTCACATATTAACCCTTTGAGTCCTGTAAATTTAAGCAGCCTTTTTGTCTTGCAGGGGAGAAAGTGCATTTTAAACTCCTCAAACAATGGAGAAAAGAAATTTTAATTAAAGTTTTCCTTGTACACATGCACAGATAACCCTCCCTTTAGCAAAGAAAAGCCCCTTTTAAAATTAAAGTTATACTGAAATTATTAACATAACTCCTGGGAAAATGCATAATCTTTACATATCAAATGCCAAAATGACTAAGTGAACTATGTTTAATAAATATTACATTTCTGTTTGAGTTAATCATGCGCTGATAGGTAAAAAATATTTGTAAAGCTCAAAGTATTGCAACTTAAGCATTTTAAATTTGACTGGCGTCTTGGTCTTTGTGGGTCCCTCAAGGTCTCAAATCTTCCCTCCTCAGGACATGAGCCAGCAGGAATAACTCGGAAAAGACCTGGACCCTCCGATCAACAGTGCCTTTCCGCAGCTGCTAAGTTGCATGCTTTTCTGCTGCTCTTGGGTGAATTGCTGAGCACCTCCATCTTTACCACCAAGGCGCAGGCACAACTGCTCTGCTGCCTGCGTTGCTGTCTGCAGGTCACTTAATACTGACTTTTGTTCTGTTTTGGGACAGGGATGGTATTTTTAGTGGGTGCCTGGGCAGGCTGTGTGTTCCCACTGCATAATTCCCACTGAACCAACACTCACCATTTGACCCCAGAGCCTGGCACAGGGCTGATTTCCTCATTTCAGGGTATTAACATTTTGGCATCCAGGGGACAGAACTCACTATCTCTGTATTTTTGAGGCACATATTTTCAGCTTATCGGGCTCACTTAAAATCACATCTCAGTCTCAATACTTCAAAAGGTGCAGCAAAACCTGTTAACATCATTATTAGTTTTGCATACTTAGCAAGAAGATTTAAATGTCGTTCAAAAAAACACCCCTAACCACAGTTACTGTGGGTGCACAGGTGAAGGGAAGACCCAAAAGTAAGGGCAACAGGATTTCATTCAGTCTCCTATATTTATCACTATTCCTTCACCCCGGAATCAGCTACATCCAGCCCTTGGTTTACAATACACAGTCAAAGGATGCAAAGTCCTTCAGCCAAATTAGGGGTATGTTGATCAATGACATCCACCTGTCCCTAACATCTCCTTCCAAAATTCAAGGTGCACTCACATCCCAGCTGCAATGGTCCTCTGCCATAACTACAGTTCCTCTATGGGGTCTTTTACCTTTGAAGACTGGTCCTGGTCTAGCCAGTCAACTTAATAGACATATTTAATCTTTAAATAACAATAATAATAAAAAAAGCAAGTTATAAACACAGTTGTACCATTTAGCAGCTAAGTATATAGCAGCTGTATTTAAAAGTAGCCACCACCATCCAGTGAAAGCAAATTAATTATTTAGATATATTTATAGGATTTATAGGGCAACTGAAGTCAAAGCTAGTTAATTGAAACCCTGATAACAGGCTGAAGTCCATGCTAGATCCTATACTGTGAAATGCAAAGTCTTTATTAAATCAAGCCATTAAGGAGGATGATAATCCCTGTGGCCTTAAATATGAATAAGGTGCAATGTAAATAATAAAAGGCAAAAATCCAATTTTCATGCAGTGAACTTTCAAATACTCCGCGGTTTCCATTAAATTACCTTTTATTCAACACATTGTAATGGCACTAAGGGCACATCAGGCTTCCTTGTAATACAATTATTGTTCAACATAAAAACTGGTTTTTAACTTGAAAAAGAAATGTAAAATATTTTATCTGGCTTCTCTCTTATGTCAAATGACAAGAAAATCGAGAATAAAAGCTTCATAGATGCAATAAAAGAGAAAATAAACAAAAGAAAAATAAACACATGCAAAGAAAAAAGACCCAGAATGTGAAGACAAAACAAAGAAACAGGGTACATAATAGTAGCTTTCCAGTTAATTTTGCAGCAATTTAATACTAGGAAATAGAACAGGAAAACAATTTCAGTAACAGAAGTAACTAGACTTGGATATAGGCCAAATGGAGCTGTACCACAGAGTGAAGGAGGTGAAACTCATCAAAGCTCTTAAACCAGAAGAAAATGTGGTGTGAAATGTCTGTTGTGCTCCTTCCAAACATGAGGAAGATGACAGGAGCCTGAGTGCATCGAGTGCCACAGTGCTCAAGTCTGGAGGCATGCGATTGCTCCTTGGCTCCGCCATGCTGGTAAACGGTCGTTTTGGATGTGCTTTAACTTTTCATCTACAAAGGGAGCACTGATATTTATCATTTTCTATAAAGCAATCTGTGGAGTTAAGAAACATTAACTAAAGATACCTTTGTTTATTAAAGAACTGGAAACTGTAACATAAGGTCAGAAATTTCCTGTTGTTCAGAAACAAGACTATCCCTATTGCCAAATGTAATCAATCCCTTAAAAACAAGACTATACTTGCTGTGGATGTCAAACAATTTATCCACTATAAGCCTTTCTGCAAATCAAAATAATTCCTCCAGCAAAGTTGTGATGGAATAAAGAGAAGGGAATGACTCTGTATTTGTTCCATTCTGTATTCAATTTGGAAGCATTATACCCAAAGAAACCCTTCAGGACAAAAATGCAATTTTTCCTATAGTGTCTTCACTGTGTCAAGATGATTAAGGAATCAACAGTAGAGATCTGCATTACTGTAACCTCCCAAAATATATAACTAAATTTAACAATATTTATTTGTCGCTGTCTGTAGCTATGTCTGACGTCCTATTTTCAGTGCCCATTCTCTGGTCATAGAGACAGAATCACAGAACGGTTTGGGTTGGAAGGCACCTTAAAGATCATCTCATTCCAACCCGCCTGCCATGGGCAGGGACACCTTCCACTAGATCACGTTGCTCAAAGCCCCATCCAACCTGGCCTTGAACACCACCAGGGAGGGGACAGCCACAGCTACTCTGGGCAACCTGTGCCAGTGTCTCACCACCCTCACAGTGAAGATTTTCTTCCTTACATCTAATCTAAATCTACCCTCTTTCAGTTTAAAACAGTTACTCATTGTTCTATCACTATAAGCCCTGGTAAAAAAATACAATAAAAAAATCTGTATATATCTTTCATATAAGCCCCCTTTAAGTACTAAAAGGCTGTCATGAGGTCTCCTCAGAGACCTTCTTTTCTCCAGGCTGAACAACCAAAACTCTCTCAGCATGTTTCTATAGGAGAGGTGCTCCAGCCCTTGGAGTATCTTTGTGGCCATCCTCTGGTCCTGGCCTAACAGGTCAACATCTGTCTTGTACAGGGGACCCCAGGGCTGGACACGGTACTCCAGGTGGGGTCTCACAGAGCACAGAATCACCTCCCTCAATGTGCTTGGGCTTTTGATGCAGTCCAAGATACAGTTGGCTTTCTGGGCTGCAAGCACACATTGCTGATTCATGTCCAATTTTTCATCCACCAGTACCCCCCAAGTTCTTCTCCACAAGGCTGCTCTCAGCCCATTTTTAACCCAGTTTGCACTGATAGTGGTGGTTCCCCCACATGTAGGACCTTGCACTTGGCCTAGCTGAACTTCATGAGGTTTGCATGAGCCCACTCCTCAAAGTGGTCTGTCATGGTCCCTCTGGATGGCATTCCTTCCCTCCAGCATATCAATGACACCACACAGTTTGAGGTGTCATCTGCAAACTTGCTGAGGGTGCACTCAGTTCCACTCTATATGCCATTAATAAAAATATTGAACAGTACCAGCCCTAATACAGACCCCTGAGGAACACCACATATAACTGATCTCCATTTGGACATTGACCATTTATTTGGTCCACCTCTGCTCCAATAGTTAAAAATGGGTAGGCAGCACCTGGGGATTGCTCAGAAATAGCTCTGTATCACAGGCACTCAGCTTCCACGCAGGCACTCACTTCCCATATGGAAGTGCCTCTGGAGCCAAAGAGTGATGGTGATGGGGCAGAGACAATGTCAAGTAGTCATCGGGGCTATGACAATGGGCTGGCTGAACTACTGCTGCCCAGGTGGCTGTGAACAGCAAGGGGCACAGGCAGCATGGGACCAGAGTGAGCCATGAGGGTTTCTGAGCTGTCACCTCACATCAAGCCTAAGTAAAAACACAGTGCATCCCCCACACTCCAAGGGAGAATCAGCAAAAACCCTCCATGGCCCAAGCCCATCGGGAAGCACAGTGGCCAGAACACAGTTTCTGTGCAAGACCTTTTGTTGCTGGCAAAATTGTTTCTCTTTGCTTCTTGTGTGTGAAAAGAAAGTAAATACATGAAGAAAGAGGGGAAAGGTAAATCTATTCATGGCATGCAGAGAAGAAAATAGTCATACCTGACAGACCTAAAGTGAAGTAATACAGCAACTCCATCAGTGCAAACCATTATCCTGAATAATATTTGCACCAGATCAATGAAGCAAAGCTATTTGAATGATGTTTCTCGAGTTCTGCTTCCTAGGAAGGAGACAATTCCCTTCTAGCAACACTCTCAAAAACAGCTCTGCTGAGGTGCTACGATACTGCTACTTACTACAGTAGTGATTTCTCACACCTCCCACCGAAACTGAGTCACAGTCCTAAAGAGCAGATCTGCCAAGTAGCATATTACTCACTTTCTTTCCTTCATTAATTACCAGGGGAAAAATAAAAGCTACAAAAAACAAAACTGTGTTTGAAGTTCATTCAGACAAAGCTACTAAACAGCTAGGATACTGAACAATATGATGGTCAGGATCTCCCCCTACAATTACTTTCTTGGGGCTACATGACTTCAAAAAGTGAAATCCTGCTATCAAGGCACCTTTTAAAGCACTTCATCTGCCAAAGAAACCTTCTCGGGGTGGGGTGAGACACAACAAAAAAACAAAAGTAACCTTTACCATTATGCCTGAGATTCACTCAGGTCTTTATCTGCTTGCTGCCCGTCACTCTGGGTTTACACACTAATGAGAAAACTTGAGGTTCACCACTTTCTTTGCTCTGTGTTTGGCTCCAATTTATTTCATAGAATCATGGAATAGTTAGGGTTGGAAAGGACCTTAAGATCATCTAGTTCCAACCCCCCTGCCATGGGCAGGGACACCTCACACTAAATCATGTCACCCAAGGACTCATCCAACCTGGCCCTGAACACCGCCAAGGATGGAGCATTCACAGCCTCCCTGGGCAACCCATTCCAGTGCCTCAGCACCCTAACAGTAAAGAATTTCTTCCTTATATCCAATCTAAACTTCCCCTGTTCAAGTTTGAACCCGTTACCCCTTGTCCTGTCACTACAGTCCCTGATGAATAGCCCCTCTCCAGCATCCTTGTAGGCCCCCTTCAGATACTGGAAGGCTGCTATGAGGTCTCCACGCAGCCTTCTCTTCTCCAGGCTGAACAGCCCCAACTTTCTCAGCCTGTCTTCATACGGGAGGTGCTCCAGTTCCCTGATCATCCTCGTGGCCCTCCTCTGGACTTGTTCCAACAGTTCCATGTCCTTTTTCTGTTGAGGACACCAGAACTGCACACAATACTCCAAGTGAGGTCTCACAAGAGCAGAGTAGAGGGGCAGGATCACCTCCTTTGACCTGCTGGTCACGCTCCTTTTGATGCAGCCCAGGATACGGTTGGCTTTCTGGGCTGTGAGCGCACGCTGAAGCCGGCTCATGTTCATTTTCTCATGGACCAACACCCCCAAGTCCTTCTCTGCAGGGCTGCTCTGAATCTCTTCTCTGCCCAACCTGTAGCTGTGCCTGGGATTGCTCCGACCCAGGTGTAGGACCTTGCACTTGGCATGGTTAAACTTCATAAGGTTGGCATCAGCCCACCTCACAAGCGTGTCAAGGTCCCTCTGGATGGCATCCCTTCCCTCCAGCGTATCAACCGAACCACACAGCTTGGTGTCATCGGCAAACTTGCTGAGGGCGCACTCAATCCCTCTGTCCATGTCACTGACAAAGATGTTGAACAAGACCGGTCCCAACACCGATCCCTGAGAGACACCACTCGTTACCGGTCTCCAGTCAGACATTGAGCCATTGACCACAACTCTTTGCGTGCGGCCATCCAGCCAGTTCTTTATCCACCGAGTGGTCCACCCATCAAATTGATGTCTCTCCAATTTAGAGACAAAGATGTTGTGTGAGACAGTGTCACCAGCACTGGAAAGGAATCTCTGAGTCAGGGAGTCAGCATCACTATCCAAAACCTGTAAGTTATGAGTTGACTCATCAAACAAGCACATGTTCATCAAAAGCATCAGAGCAGCTGAGGAACCACAACTCCATCCAGTTTCCCATGATCTCTCATTTTAAATGCGAGCTGATTCTTTTCACCCCTATCCTGAACCAATAAAAAGTTTCTCTCTGATAGCTATGGGGAGGATTAAATGAAAATGCCTCTCGTATATCCAAGATCCTAAAAAAGCCCCACTTTCATCACAATTTTCATAACCAGAGGAATTCATTCTCAAGTGATCAAACAGGAAAGGGCCCCTCTGACAGGGCAGCATCCTAGTATAGAAACTATAAGCACTACATGATTCATATTGCTGAGGGAATTCAAACTTCTATTTTGTATAAAGTCTAACTAGAACAACAAAAATCCAAAACACATTAAAGAGGCTGGAGTAATTGGAATAGCTCCCAGAATTTTTAAGTCTCATTTGATGAAAAATTAAGAACTAGAAAGAGTTGAAAAACATCACCCACTGGGAACATACCCTCTGCTTCCACAGACTGTGCCCCTGCTGTCACTTTGGTGCACTCTGAATCCTCCTCCTGTGTTCATGGGCAGGACACAGCTGCCACAGGACACTACTGCAGTTTTCTAAACAGGAGGTGGCCTACATTAAGAGTGGTCAAAGCAGGGTTAGTCTGAAGTGTTTTAATTTGACAACAAATATGGCACAGCACAAGCCCCATTTCAGCTGTAGCATCACAGAGATGCTCATCAGCAACAGTTGGCCACGTCCCTGGCGCAGCAGAAGTTCCCAAGCTGTGAGAAGGCGGAACAGAGACCCAAAAAAGGGAGTTCAGTGTGCTCTCCATATCTTATTAGTCTTATTACCAACTGCACTCCCAATCTACAACACTGTCAGGGCAAATTCTCCCTAAACACTCCTCTCATATTTTTAAGATTAAGCTATAGCGCAAGCCCTACTCCCACAGGAAACTAAACATCCAAAATAATCCTCTCCCATCTTCTGCACAGCCCCGTACTGCCTTTCAGTATGATTAAACATGGTACAGTCATCCCATTCTTAGCTACCTCTGAGCACATTCCTCTCCCAGTGTCCCTGACCACTAGCATCACCAGTGACTTGGGAAGCATTTTATCATCCATGTGGAAGTAGGTCATCTCCCTCACC
The DNA here is from genome assembly GCF_963264785.1 of Psittacula echo. Taxonomy (NCBI): domain Eukaryota; kingdom Metazoa; phylum Chordata; class Aves; order Psittaciformes; family Psittacidae; genus Psittacula; species Psittacula echo. The sequence goes on along the minus strand of NC_137736.1, from coordinate 63,793,066 downwards.
CCTCTCTGCACCCACCACACAGAAGAGTGATGATGCCTGAAAGTCAGGTTCTGCAACATAGGTTAGAAAGGATGTGTTAACACGGGAGGTTAATGACTCAATAGCCACAGGTGCCTGTGCCTCCACTCCTGACACTGACAGATGCCCTGGCCCACTGAAGAGCAAAGAAAGATGCATATGGAGAAAGAAGAAGGACAGGAGAGCCATAGCCTACCCCCTGTGGTTCTGTTGATGGGCTGTTCCTGCCTGCTCCTGTCTGCTGGATGTCTTCATCCAGCAACAAAGCACTGCAGAAATGACACAGATCCTTTCCTGGACCTTGTGTTATCACCAATAACAAAACAGTTTGCCTCAGGGGTTCTCACTTTTAGTAACTTTTTAAAGGTGGGCAAAACATTTGGGAGAGGGGATGCATTAAAGGACATGACAAACTCCCCTGAGTCTTCCAGAGAAGCGCAGTGAATTGATGCGTCAAACCCATTTCCCGCTCTCGTTTGAGAGCAGGCAGGGCTCACCTCAGCTCTACACACTGCAGAAGGCAGCAAGTTTGATGATTTTATTTTATTAAGGGTAGAATAGGCAAAACAAATTCTTAGCAACAGAGATTTTGACAGCATAAAATTCATATGAAACAAACATTAAAAGCAGAGAAACTGGAAAACAAAAGCCCCATGGCTCTCTACACCTCTGCACCTCTTTCAGTGTGTTGCTGGAAAGACAAAGGGAGGAAGACACCAACCTTCCCCTAAGCTATTTGCTTTCTTGTTTTTGAGGCCTGGGATGAGTGGGAGATGGCCATTCAACTTTGGCTGTTGAGTTTTCATTTGCTAATAAGCACAAAATGACCTCTGCCTGGCTGAACAGTATTATTACAGATGCTGAAGCCTACACAGCCCCTTCTTTAAAGTGTGTGAAATTATTTTTAACAGCTATGTGATAAATACAAACTCAGATAAAAGCAAGACTGACTGCAAATAAAAGGAAGTCCTGTGTTTATCAGAAGAACAGATAAAACTCAAGCTAGGAAAAAATAAAGTTTCCTTTCTGCAATATAGATCAAAACTACCATCCTTTCCTTTCAGAATATAATTTACCGATTTTTCATTATTTAAAAAGTATGATTGGTTCAGATTTTACATTGCTGCATGACTGCGAAACATAAATACTCATATGCTTTCCACTATGACCTAATACCACAACTACCTACACAGCAGAAGGGAATAAGCAAAAAAAAAAAATTCACCTCATGGCTGTCAACTATTACTTTACTGTATTTTATGACGTGTATGTATGACCGTATTCTCTAAGGGCTCTTTTATGGTTTGTTTCAGAAAGGAAGTATGCAAAAGAAAGAGGCTCTTCACAAAAAAACTCTTGGCTGAAACGCAAGATGCTCTGGACTGAACACGAAGCTGTCCACGCCTGCCTCTTCCACGGCACTGCGCCCTCCCCCTGTAGAGCTGGCGAGCAGCAGCAGCCCCAGTGCTGATGAATCCTTCCCACTCAACGTGCTGCAGCTCACGCTTCTGCCAGGAAAGCCTGTACTATTTCTGTCTCTTATCTCTTGACATTTTAGCACAGAATTACAAGGAGGCTCGGCCACAAGGAACAGAAGAGTCTGTTATGATGGGCTTCAGCATCCTCAAGGGACAGGCGCCTTGCAGCAGGCTGGTACCTATTCCTACAAGTACCCTCCAGCCAACCCCCTGCTGGACATCCCTCCTCCCTCATCTGACAAGTGCAGATCTGTATTTTTGGGGTGCAAGAGAAGGTTGCATACGTGCATACCTATCATACCTTGAACAGGCATGCTCTGTCCCAGGGGGTCACCATGAGCAGAGATGTAGCAGGACCAGCCACTGCACCATGATACAATATACACCCATGCCTAGCCCACTGTGACAATACTGCAAAATTTACTGAATTGGATATGGGCTCAAAAACAACGCATGGAGCAGGCTTTTCTGACAAAAAATATACAGTATGGGAGATCACAGAATCATGGAACAGCTTGGGATGGAAGGGACCTTAAAGATCACGTAGTTCCAACCCCCTGCCATGGGCAAGCACACCTTCCACTAGACCAGGTTGTTCAAAACCCCATCCAACCTAGCCTTGAAGATACATATATATTTTACAGAAACATACATTTGTGTGTGCATGCCTTATTTACAGATAAATAAATGTTAATGGAAGTCAATCTAAACACAATCAAAATCCTTCTACTTTACTGATTTAAAATAATTAAAAAATCATAAGATTATTACTCTTATTGGAAAGGAAAACATATTGATTTGCTTATAGAGATGACAATACAACAAACCTGATACAAGCTGCAATAAATGCCTTTCAAAACATGTAAGAAGGCAGCCAAGAAAAAGGCAGCCTGCTAAAAGCTGTTTCAAAATTAAATTAGAAATCAAAAACTGAATTCATAAAGTCATGTCTTTTTACAGTAACTCACAGAGGAGCTTTTGATTGAAATTAACCTGAAATTAATCCGCAAATAAACATGTTCAATAATATTTACTGAAAGGATCGTTTAGTAAAGTAAATATGATAGTGCCTGCATTTGGCTGACACTCAGAAGGCAATCAGGAAGCTGCACAGCAAACATAGCAGGATCCCCTTCGTTTGGTAAAGATACCGTAGTATCTTTACCCAAAGTCCACCCAGACCTGCACAATCAACATTTTAGATCTCTCTTTCCCTCTACCCATTTTGCACCTAAACCCCTGTAATGATACACCAACTGCAGCAATTAATGAACCTTTGTCCAGAAGGGGAAAGACTTTAACAGCTTAATTAGACAGTAATACATATTAAAATCAAATATTATTCAGATGATGTGTCTATTCTAGTCCTCCCTCTGAAAATAACCGTGACTGTAGGAGAACTGATCATTAGCATTTTGATAACAATCTTGCCAGCCTTCTGTTGAAATATTTTCTCTTTAAACTAAAACTGGGATTTGTTATCTCATGCCAGCAGACTGTTCTAAAATTAGCAATGGCCAGTTCATATTGGTTTGGATCAGATTTTTAAAAAACCTGGAAAAAAAGTTAATGCTAACTTGCCTGAATAATCAGACTCATGCCTGTTGCTGTAGCAGCAGAAAGACACTCTAAGCACTGACTAAGAAGCGGCCTTTTCCCATAAACACCATTTTTGTGCGTGAAAGGCACTCCTTAACCATATGCAGCATTAGTTTCACTTGTCTGATAAATCATATTCCAGCTGACAGCCAACACAAGGGACAAATTCCTCACTGTCGCAAATCCTTGAGGTACCTTCAAAACAAAACATGCCTCAATGCTGCAGATCAGGAAAGGGCTTTATACCTTTGTCCCATTGCCTTTGAGAGCAGACAAAAATTCCTCAGCATCCCTGGTTATGTTATCCAGCTACATTACCTTACATCCAGCTATGTTCTGTGATCACCATGGCGAAAGAAAACAGTCTGATCTCTCTCTTTTATTAATTAGTGAATCCCACAGCCTTCCCCCTTCTGGCACCCCCGTGCGAATCGGACAGCAAAGCCTTCTAGTTTCCAAAATGGGACAAGACACAGACCTGCTGCAGAAACAGCTTTACAGTGTTCGTGAGGATGTGCGTCCCTCAGAAACCGCTGCCCTCAGTTCAACCACGCGCAAACAGACCGCTCACACCAAAAATCCCAACTGCTTCCAACAGGACAAGAAGCCAAACTTCAGCAGGGGCCAACCCGTGCTTTGAAAGTGCCAGAAACCAGTTATGAGACAAACCCGACCGTAGGTTTTGCTATTTAACCCCTTGATAACCGGCCTGCGGATGTGATGGACCAAACCTGATGCCAGGCACCAGGCCCTCCTGATGACCATCAGAAGAGGGGCAGAGGAGGCCCCATCAGCTCCTTTGGGCAGGTATCATTGCCTGGGCCCACAGGTGATCCCAGCTAACAGTGGCCAGGGCACAGCAAGCTCTGTGCAGCCAACGGAAGAAGTTACGCTTAAAAGGCTGGGCAGAAAGCGCTCTTATTTCCAGATGTTTTACATTTTTGTCTCTACTTTTGAAAACAAAATGTCTTTTTGATACCAAAAGTAATATTCCCTCCATCTGTCCTTCCCTTCTTCTGAACTGAGAGACATCACGTGTACATGCATCATTAAATTAATGTTTGTTCTTGCTAACCAAATAAAAAAGCTCAAATTACATGCAAAGACAATTAGATTAAATTGTTGGGCACACGCTGTGGGTTTGGGGTTTTTTTTAAGCTATTCAAACAATTTTAAAGGTTTTCAGCAATACTCCAGCAGCAGAAGCAAAACTTCCCACAAAGCGGAGGTAACGAGTTTAACATTACTGCTGAGGAAGACGGTAACAGAGCCAAGCAAGTAAAACTAGCACATCAGCAACACCACCACCACCCCGAACTGTCAGGAAAAGGCATGGCTCAAGCTGTCCGAGGAATCTGAACTGGCAGGAGAAAGAGGATCTGGGGCTGGTAAATGCGGAGAACCTGTTCCCAGGCCCATCTGCATGAGGCACTAGAAAGAAATTTTTCTCACTTTTTTCACCCTCATTTTTTGGTTTGGGGTTGGGGCTTTTACTTTCTGGGTTTTTTGCATAATGGTCAGGGCAGCAACTTTCCAGCTGTAAGTACTGGTCTGTTCCAAGCAAGAGGCTTCTGTAATCAGGAGCAGCTTGGGCTGGTGCAAGGCTAGGGATAAATAGGTAGCTTTCAGCTGGCACTGCGTCTCCCTGTTGCTCCCTCCCCAGCTGCAGAAGCACAGCAGCTGTGAGTGCTGGGGCAAGGCCAAGGTCATGGAGCTTTCTTAAAATCCCGTAGTTTATCTTTGTCCAGGCTCTCGTGTCCTATTAGGACTAATGTTGGGTTCTTCCCATGACAGCTTACCCCAGACTGGGAAAACCTGTTGTAAAATACCAGATTTTAACAAGACTGCATTGAAAAAGATTCAGCTTGATATGTGATGAGTGAGTGCCGGAAAGCTGAAACCACATGCATCCTGAACAGTTTTGAAACGTAGTCGCTGAAATCTGAATGAATCCAGTGCAGTGGAGGTCAGCAATTACAATGTTGCAATTCTTAAAGACATTAATCAAAGTGAAATACTAGTTACAAGTGGCCTTCTGAAGCTTAAGGAAAGGTTTTTAAAGAGGAGTGACTTACGATTTCAGAAGAAAGTGGCATCCCATAGTTACGGATATTACAGGCGGGTTACTGAAGTGCAAGAGAGAATTATGGTTTTTATCTGAACTCTAAGCAGTGCTTCTTAAAAGAAACAGCATGAAATGTTGAACAGAATAGTGAAATCAGAGGGGACATTCTAAATATGACAGTGGAATACCCAGACAGACTTTGCAAGTTGGAAGTGTAACAGGATTATTAACATAAAATTATGAGACAGCAAACAAAAATAACTCTAGACTATAAGAAAAAACCTTCCCAGAGCATAAAATCCTCCATGGCATAAGTAAAATATTGATGTAGCATTTTATGTGGCAGCTTATTGACCGCATGGACAAAGCTTTGTCTAGAAAAAGCACATGTAGCCTCTCCCTGACCTGCAAGCACAGGCACCCAGCATTAACAACAGTCTGACCTGTTGGGCACCCAGCCAACCTCAGGAGTCTGCCTGAACATGAACTGATAAGATTAGAAACAAGGAATACAGTGTACTGTTACAGCTCATACACAGCACTCACTGCTCCATCCCTGCATCGATGCTCCCTGCAAACCAAGTGCAGCATCTCTGCCAAACCCCATTCAACAGCAGAAAATAACTGTCCCAACTTCAGTGTACACCATTGGTGCTTTTTATCTCCCCAAATCCCAGCCTTCCGAATAATAACACTGTGTTTGTAAGGCAGCTTCCCTCTGAAGATCATGAAGCACATGAGGATGGGTGAGTGCTACTGAGGCAGGTTTTCAGCTGGGAGACATACAGCTCAAAAAGTTCATGCAGCTCACCAGAGGTCAATGGCCACATTCTGCATAGAACCATGCTCTCTCTTCCTTCTGTGCCTTAAAACCACAGCAACGCTGTCTTCCCAAGCAGCAAACAGCAGAGGTTTAGGGGAAGTGGGTAAAAATCCCGAGAATTCAAACGTGCACAGGTTCTTAGGCTGAGCCGAGCAAGTCTATCCATCTCTCTGAGTAACCAGCTACTGAACACTGTCGTATGCTAAGCGTTACCAGCGTTTGTCATGAATCATTCAGAGGGATGACGTGCAGGGATTAAACTTAGCATTCACATTTGTCAGCAAGAGAAGTCCCAACAGAGGCATGTAACACTGACACAAACTAACAGGAAAGGTCTAGGGCTAGCAGCACAAAGTCCTTACCATCACCCCACAACCCTTTCCAGGTGTGACTGAGCTGGCCATCCCAATCTAGAAGGAAAAGTCCACTGTCAACACTGGCACCTTTTGGTCACATCAGGCCCATCACGGTTTTTTTCTCTCTTGCAAGTAAAAGTTAACAGCATCATCCAAATATGGGCAAAAATACTCCACTTATGGAAAATGTAATGAACATGAAATGTGCAAATGGCAGGTTTTCTGAAAAGCATCGAATGATGAATTTCCCTGACTCAGCCCCTCAGCAATCGCCTCTCCTATGCTCACTCAATTCTGTGAGGACAGCTGTAATTGCTGTGATTTTAGATACTCCTGGCTACATTTTTCACAGTCCCCTTTGGTGTGATTGTTAATCTCCTGCACCGAAACACATTTTTTAGCTATCTGCCAGACAAAAAAAAGTTGTCAAGATCAGAGACTTTAACATGTGGAGCACCAGTCCTATTTGGATGGCCTTACACCAAAGTTCAGGCACTGGCCAGCCAAACTGCAGTATCAGAAGCAACTAAGAGAGAAAAAACAAAAGTTAGGTAAGTCCATGGGCCTAAGCATACCATGTGCTGCTGACAAGAAAGGCACTCCTATCTGTGCAAACCTGATCATTAAAAAGCCAAGATGAAGAGATGCTCAAGACAGAGTATGCCCCCATACAACCCACTGCTTCTTGTAAGGGATATAAATGCTCATAAATGCCAGACTTCATCTGCTTCCTCTTGCAGAACCCAGGGTGGCATCTTCACCTGATAAGCAATGCATTCAAAAAGGAAATGCAGCAGCGGAAAATCACTGCAAGGTCTGCTTCATGTTCAACCTACTGTAACCAGTGTAGGATGAGGCAAGACTCACAAAAAATAATGACTCAATGTCTCCTTTGGAGAATTTCTACAAACAGAGCAACTGAAAAGCCTAGATAACAAATTAGCACTGCTCCCTCTGCTTTGCAAACCCGTGTGAAGCCAAGGGTAGTAACCTGTTCCCTGGGCTAGCAAATGGCAGCCTTTCACCCGAAACAGCGAAATAGCCCTGCAAAACTGATGCATGGGAGAAGCATCTAGTGCAATACAGGGGAGCACAGCCCATCCATCACTTCACTCAAGCAAGCTGACTTATCATTTTCCTTGTGTGCACATCTTACTGTCTACCATTACCTATACTCCAGCCTGGTAACGTGCCACATGCCAGTCTGTCACTTTGGCCATGTTCGTTGTTCTGGGAAAAACCAGAGACATGTTTTGTTTTTCTAGGTTGTTTCTTTTTCATGCAAATGTTGTTCTCAGTTTGTATTGCAAGCAAGCAAGCAATAAGCCCCACACCTGGAGTGGGAGATGCCTAGTTTGGGAGGAAATTACTAAAGACTTGAATGCATTTAACTGGCTATTACATCTTGAGAACTCCTGAAAAAAAAATAATTCTGAGTGAGAAACTGCAATAATTCCTAAAAAAAAAAAAAAAACAAAACCAAAACCCAAACCCCCACACTCAGTAAAGAAGGCAGATTTACCATAATGCCTCAACAATCTAAGGGAACCATTTACTTTGACAGAACCTAAATTCCCCAAGCGGTTTGACAGTGGTAATGGAAACAGAGGAGCCAATAAATTATAACCTTGTGGGTAATGTGCCTACCATTATAAACCACTCTTAGCCTCCTGCTTTATCCCCTGGGAGTGGGGCACTCCAGCAGTTGCTGTATTTACTCTCCCCCCTTCTTCCAGTGCGCTCTTTCAGCAGTCAGACCCTTTTATAATGTCTAATACAATACTCTGCATATACATAGCATCTTTAATGTGAACATCACAAAATACATTATACTATTTAGAAACAAGACTATTGGGGTTTTTTTACAGGGTGAAATAGAGGCATTGCGAGACTAACTGCCTTACTAAAAGTCACCTACCACTATGTACCCATAGAATCCCAAATACTTTCCAAGCAGGTATTAGTAGATAAACACCACTTTGAAATCTTTCGTACTGAAGGTGTATACCAAATATCTTAAAACACCAAAGTATTTTGGAAGCATTTCTGCAGACAACTTTAGGACCACCTGCAGTGTCAGCTCATCCCCAGCCCCTCTCACATTGGGCTTCAGAACCCTGGATAGACCAAACCTGCCATAAGCTATGGGAAAAGAAGGATCAAAGACCAGATAAAGAAATACAAAACCCCCAGAGTGTAGACAAAGTCATAAATAGCATTTGTTGATTTTGGAAAATACTGTCTATACAAAGAAGACTTCCCTAAAGTATAAGGTGTAGAAGCAAAACACAGGTGTAATAGCAACACAAAAGCTGTGTTCGAAGGTTAATTAAAATTCTCATAGAAACAGATCCCTGGTGTGATTCTAACATATCGGTCTGAGAATCTGGGCAAGTCTGAAGTCTGATGGAAGTGACCTTGGCTCTCTGCCATTACATTTCATAATTAGCAGTTTCCTTCCCAACCAAAAAGCCCATGATGGTATGCCCCATTTTATATACCACACTACCTAAAATGAAAGGTATTAATTAGTAAAATAATGTAATTTGCACTTAAGCCCCAGGCAGCAAATCTACAGCAATTTCTGAAATTAAAATATATATCTCATAAAGAATCACTTTCAAGGGAGCTAAGCTGTCAAAGACCAACATAAGACTAAAAGGGATGCAATTCTGCTCCTCAGTATCAGTCTCAAAAAGCCTAATTCTAGGCTGGCTTGTACCATCTATTGTTTAATACAGAGATAGGTTCTGTACTTGTCTCCAGGATAGCTCAGCAATCAGCTGTATCAGCAGCCCCAAGGAGGATTATTCTCCCCTGATGCTTTTTTTAAAAGCAGATTAGTTCAGACTTTCTTTCACTGTAATGAACCTTGTAAGGATCAAGAACATTGCATTGATTTCCAGGATAAAATTGTGTCGTCGGTCAAAAGGCTAAACAAACAGTTTTACAGACTCACTCTGCCCTAGCAAACCCACTGCCCCAGAATCACCCATGAGCCCCAGCAAGGGTTAAAACCTGCAGCTGTTAACCATAGAAGACAAAATGTGATTCTCAGGTCATGTGCAACTTTGCTTTCTATAAAATTCAGATGAGCAACACCACACACAGAAACAGACAAAAAAGCTGAAGATGCTCACCGAAGCGCTATTCAATCAAAGCCAGATAATGATAGAACGCAATGTGGTTCTATTTACCATATGATAATCTGCAATAATGGCTAGGGAAGTGACTTCTTAAAAGCCTGCCAATTTATGGCGAAATCATGAACATTCAACTTCTCTAAAAATTTGCATAAACGCCTAAAATTACTCTCAAGTAACTTTCTCCATCAAGCATTTCCTTACATGCACACCTCCCTGCAACATCCTAGCTTGACTACGATTTAAAGATATGCAAACCAGAGATTGTCTTCTGCTGGATGGTCACAAAAGCTTGGTCAGGGGGCAAGACCCTGCCTCTACAACACAAATCCTGCAGGTGTAGTAAGACTTCCATGCAGACTCTACCTCCCGTGAGAGAAGACTACCTGGACACTAAACCAGACTGTGAGGATATTGTATTTTAAACTACCTAATGAATGCAAACTTCTATTTTTGTAATGCTGAAACTCAAGATGACAGGAGTTGTCTGCTACAACAAAGCCGCAACACTAAGTTTAGTTGAAAGATAAACAAGTAAAGAAGCAGAGGGCAGAATATCAACGCCTGTTTTCTTCTTTAAATTACAACAAATTGTTATTAAATACCTGAAGATCCTTGAGGACTACACCTCAGTAATAAAGGATCTACTCCTCCAGAAATACTGCCGAGCATATTTCACTTCAGATTCCACGACTGAATGTTACGGAACAATGTATGGCATTTGCCATCATTTCCTGTAGGCAAAACTTCAAAATGCCAGTCCAGGTCTGTTTGTTTTTCTCAGAAAAAAAAAAAAAAAGGAAATTAATTAATTGAAACATTTATATAGCAATACAACTTCACAAGGAATCCCTGCACTGACCTTTCAACATCAAAAGCCTGTACACGAAACTACAGCTCAAGCAGATTTCATGACAGATCAAAGATAAATTAAATATATCCATCATATATATGACATTACAAGTACGAAGTTCACAATCTTCAGTTCCAGTCTCCTAAAGGGGTCCTATAGTAAATTGTATCATATCAAATTAGACAATAATTCCAAACACTGTAAGGAATTGATCTCGTCCCCTTTGAGTCAATGAAAACCTTGCCATGGATTTTAAAGGGAGCAAGATCGGGCACTCGATTGCAGTTTTAAAATAAATAAATGCAGATGCTGCAATACTCGCATTCAATAAATCACACACCTTATACATAAAAATGAAATTATGCTCCCTTGGGAGGGGAAACTTCACCTTCCAGCCCCACTCAGTTCTGGCTGGCAGAAGGACTCTCTGCGGCTGTAACCACACACGCAGCGCCCAAGAGAGGAGAACTCGGGGCGATTATAAGAAGGGAGATGAAAGCGCCGGTGCCGGACGACCGAGTGTCCCCGCAGGCTGCACAGAGGCGAGAGCCAGCTCCTGCCTGCACCTGACAGGCACCTGGCAGAGGCCGACACGCCGAATGAAAGCGCTTTCGCGGCACTTTGCAGTTCTTAACTCGGGGAGCCAGCTCCGCTACACCGGGGGCTGCTCCGGCGCCCGTCGGTGCGGTAGTTACCAGATAGCCAGCGCGAGTCCCCGCGGAGGGTCCCGGGGCGCCCCCCGCCCCTCCCGCCGTCTCGAGTACTTTGAGGACAGCCCTGGCCGAGCCTCCCCGAGCCTCCCACCTTTACATCACGGGGGCACACAACCGCAGCTACCGACCGTAGCTGCAGGGAGCGGCCCACACCGCACTGCCCCGCCGGGACACTGCCCGCTGGACGTCCCGCCGGCGAACCGGGGCCGCACACACGCCCGACCGCTCCCCCCGGTCCCGGCACCCACCTTTCCCAGCAGGGCACTGCGGCTGGCGGCCGCCAGCTCCCGAAGGCTGGCGGCGGCCGAGGCGGCGGCGGCGGCGACGGCGCTGGGGGCGGCGGCGGCGGCGGGCTGGGGGTACGAGGGGGCCGCGGAGCTGGGGCTGCCGCTGGCGCCCCCGGCGGCGCGGGGCCGCTGTCGGATGCCGTCCAGGAGGCGGACGAGGAGGATGTTGGCGGGCAGCTCGTCCACGCCGCAGCCCACCAGGATGCGGCACTCGGGGCAGCGCAGCTCGTGGCGGGAGCTGACGATGCTCTCCAGGCAGCGGCGGCAGAAGGTGTGCTGGCACGGCAGCACCTTGGCAGTGGTGTCCAGCCGCTCCAGGCACACGGAGCACTCCAGCAGGTCCAGCAGCGACGACTCGTCCATCGCCGCCGCCGGCTCCCGCTCCGCCGCCGCTCCGCCGCCGCTCCGCCGCCCCCTCGCCTCCGCCTCCGCCCCCGCCCCGCCGCCGCCGCCTCCGCCTCCCCTCCGCGGGGCAGCGCACGGCCCCGACGCCCCTAGGGCCGCCACGGCTGCCGGCGGCGGGCGAGGGCCGGCAGCGGCGTGGCGGGGGCCATCGGGGCGGCGGGGGTGCGCGAGGAGGCGGCGGCGGGGCTGCCCCCGGCGGCGGACCGCGGCGACCTCGGGGGCTGCCTGGGCGGTGCTGCCCACCGCCGTGCGGCGCAGCGGCGATGCCAGCGGCGCGGAGCGGTGCGGGAGGAGGGCACCTGCCCGCCCGCGCTTCTTCCCGCCGCCCGGCGCGGCGAGCCTCAGCGGCTGCGGAGGGGCCCGGCTCGGCCCGGCGAGCTGCCCGCCGCGCCTCCGCGCGGGGCGGGGAGCCCCGGCGGGGGGCGCCCGCGGCACGGCGGCCGCCCTGCAGGCGGTCCCCGCCCGCCCCACCGCCTCTCCATGGCTCCCTGTAACCCGACTCAGCAGGGATCATCGCCCGCCTGCCTCCGCCGCGGCTGCCACCTCCTCCTGCCTGCTTCAGGCAGAGGCTACCGGGGCAAGCGGAGGAGACCCCCTCTGGGAAGCTGAGGACACACGGGAGGGCACTGGGGGGAGCCCCCGCAGCCTTGACCGGGTAGGGCGCCCCGATGGTCGCGGGGTGGCGGTGGCGGCCAGCCGGGAAGGTGTCCGTGGGCACAACCTTCCCCTCAGGGGAACAGCGCCGGTGTCCCGGGCCGGGAGCTGGGCCGGGGCCGAGCCGCCGTCCGGCCCTGCCATCCCTGGCGGCGCGGCTCCCCCTGGCGGGCTCGGTGAAGCGCAGCACGGAGCTCCCGGTGCATCCTCTGCCACGGGTGCGTCAGCGCGTTACCCACTAATCGTGCTTTAATCGTTACTGTATCGTGCCCAACCCATGCGGTGCTGGGAAGGTGAAAATCAGAAGGAAGGCCGAGCTGCTCCTTCCTACTGGCTGTCCTGTGCTCAGCCCGCTTCTGCCCTTGTCCGTTCGGTCTCCACCCGATACCCGCGTCCCGGGTGAACTCGTATTCAGGCCCTGCAGGAAGGGGCGAGACTCTGGCATTTTGGACTTACACATCCATGGTGCATAATAAGCACAGGAGATGCAAAAGGATAAAGTGCAGCCACTGGTACATGTGGAAGATGAATGCAACTTCTCCTCAGAGAAGCTGCAGACAAAGCCCCATGCTTCAGATAAATGTTTCTTTTGAAAACCCCTTTTTTTTTTTTTTTTTTTTTTTTAGCTCTGTTGACTATTCACATGATTGAGGGGTCTGCTTCAGCCAGAAACTACAATTGAAATATGTCACCACATTCCCAAAGAGAATTTTCATTTATGGTCCAAGCTTTCTTCCATACCTGTGCCTGAGATGTAACAGAGCACTTTTAGATTTCAGGAATGCAATCCAAGGGCTTGCAGAAGCTCTCCTATTCCTCTCTCAAGTGACACTTGCAAAATTGACTTTTTGTGAGAGCTGTGTCAGAGAGGCTGTACAAAATCTTCCTGTCAGCTTTAGGCCTCTATAGTGAACTTCTGATGCTAAAGGGCAAGATGACCCTGTTGTGCTAAAGGTAATCTAGACATTGTATATTTAAATTAACTAAATTTCAGCCTGCAAAAAGCCATGAATCTTGCTGCTGTTGTGTTACTGTAGAAGAGAAGGGGTAAGTGCAAAGCTAAAGAAAAGCTCCTGATGCAGAGCTCAGATCATTATTTGTTGCTGAGTAATGTCCAGTAATCTAACCTATGTCCTTGCAGAAAGAAATACCAAACTCAGCAGTTTTAAACTATAAATAATACTGATGCCTGGAGAAATGTGAAATACAGTATCAAGGACTTAGGCTTTCTCTGGACTATAACTGTTAATTTAAGAAAAAAGAGTAATGGAGAGCTTTAAGGATAAAAGGCATCGCTTCAGCAAGGAGAGGGGAATACTGGAAAATCTGTAATGAAATACATAATCGGTCCAGCACCTCAGATTGCTTCCTTCAGAGGTGAAAACTTAAATATTGCTGTCAAAACATAAAAGCCCAAAGTGTTCGCTTACACACCAGTGTACCTCTAGTGATTAGAAGGGTGCTTTTCCTCCATCCTTCCTTCTGGTTTCTCCAGGGCTTGCAGCCAAACCAACCTGCCACTGGGTCACCTGGAGTTGCTGGTTTACGTATTCCCAAAGCAGCAATAACACTCTGGAGAACCAGTATCCAAAGATGATGAGAGCGTCTCTTGATATCAGGTCAGCTTTAAAACGGTACAGATGTGCAAAAGATTTATTTATCAATAGAAGAAATGGCTGACACACTTATAATGAGAGTCTGGTGTAGTCTATTTGTAAACACCTTCTTGAACATGAGCTGGTTGTCATCACAAAGAAAGCAGAAGCTAAACCAGAGGGCGAGGAGGTGAGGGAGCTCTCAAACCACCCTGGAGGACTGCGTGCAAGGAGGGGATGTTGCTGAGAGACACCGAGGAGGATGGCGGAAATGAGAAACCAGAGGAGGACAGGGAAAAGGGCACATGAGAAGAAAAAGAGGTGAGGGAAAAGGAAGGGTTGCAAGGATTAAAAGAGGGAAGGATTTTTACACAAATTACACAAGGGACTAGAGACAAGTAAAAGCACACTTCTGTGAAAAGAAGGGAGAGACTTGCCAATTGGGCTCCAACTAGTAAAAACACCTCCTGAGTGTTTGAAAAGCCTTTGATGCCAGAAGAAGCATTTTTACACTTAAAAGTTCCGTGTGTGTTTGTGTGCTTCCCGGTGCCTGGGCTTAAATGAGACTTAGGCCAGGCCTGAAGGAAATTGAAGGAAAAAAAAAAAAATAATCATACATACTTTCTCTTCTTGCTAGAGAGACCATGGGAAATATTACATTAAACATTCAGAAATTAAATACGCAGATTATTAATTTTAGAAACAGAAAAAAAGATTTAAACACTCAGAAGCCTGAGATAAAACACATAGAAAGGAATGGAAAGAGATGTAAAAGTAAACCAGAACAGGTTTAGGTTTACTTTAAAGAAATGTGGATTTTATATTTCCCTGTCTCAGCTGCCAAAACATCTAGATGCATATTATAAGCGTGAAGTGATTATTTGGGAATTAATTAAGGAATGTGATTAACACGGTTCTTAAGCAGAGGTGCTGTTTTACACACAGGGATAGAGCTGCACATTTTGCCGAGCATCCCTTGGTGTATGTGTTTGAGGAGCTGGCTAATAAGCAGCTCCTGTTTCAGGCTGTGGAAGTGGCTTAGGTCTCACGGTGGCTGAAACAAATCCTTCTTGATGCATTAACTTTGACGAGTACCTGGAGACAAGAAGAGACTCCAAAAAGCAGAATGCTGCTGCCAAAGAGTAAAGTGATATTGAAGCATTCCAAGACTTCATGTGTAGTTGTCCTTAAATTATAATAACTTACTAGGTGTTGCTTAGTGTCTCAGTGAAAAACAAATCAAAAAAAAGCCTGCTCTTCTTTCCTGATTCTTTTCTCTGCATGATCCTTCTTGCCATTCAATTCAGAACAGGAGAGACTGACAGTTTTTGCTCTCTGTAGCTATATCTGTGTTGGTTTCAAAGGCATTTTTCTGGGGAAAACACGTGGACGTTGCACCTTCAGCTCTGTTTTCATATATTTGCATGCTGCTCTTGAAAACGGCTGTTTTGCAGTCTTCTACCAAATGAGGTATGATTATATAGAAATTATTCTCAATCTTTGCTTGTATGCTTGCTCTGCTTGTAAAGGTCTACAGTGCAATAACTGTTCAGTTTGCACAGCTAGGGAACACTTGCCTACTAAATAACAATGAGTAGTTCTTATTTGTATGATCCTTCCCAAACCTAGAAAGCATTATGAGAATGGGAGGCATTATTATTTTAGAATGTCAATGTAATTAAACTTGCAGTGGAATGCACAGCAGTCCATTTTTGCTATTGCATTTTCTCTATATGTTTAAATGATCACACAGTTATGCTTACATTACTTGATTTATTTACATTTAGATTCAAAGAATTCAGGCATTCTTGGACTTCTGAAGTGAATGATATTAATACTAAGCAGAGGGAAGGAGGGGAACTTGTCAGCTCTGTCTTTTTTTTCCTTTTGTTGGACATGAACTATCTGGTATAGCTAGCAAAAAATACCAAAGTGATTTCAGACCACGGACAAGTTTGAGGATGGGATCTTCTGTCTACTCCTTTGGCTGGAGATGAGATTTTTGATTGAGATCTATCTATCTATCTGTCTGTCTGTCTATCTCCCCCTCCGTTGTAAAGCCTAGCAATAGCTCTGCAGAAAGGCTTTTCTTACACATGGGGAGGATAACCTCTCCTGTCAAAAGACAGATTTTACATAATCAGTGGCTGAATACCCTTATGGAAGCTACAGCAGAACTGCTGCCTCCAAAGTACATTGGCTGTTATGTGTCCTGGGAACGTATATGTGACAGCTTACCCTTGTATCAAGGTCTGGAGAAAGCATCTGAGATCCCCCACATAAGAAAGTCACAGGAAATCCATTCAATTGGACTCTGAAATTTTTAAATGTTCTAAATTTTTTTTAAAAAATTTAATGTTAAAGCTCTATCCATTAGGCAAACGCACCATCTTGTGGTTTTATTTCAATAAACTTATGAATTAAAATTATACTTCCCCCAAGAACACATGGTGTCCATTGCCAGTCTCAGTGCGGCAGCCTACCAAAGCACTGCAGTTTTTTGACAAGTTCTATCACATTCCTTGTACTGGGTTTTTTTTTTTAAAGATGTGGATAGATGCAGGTCAGGTGTTGTCTGTTGTGCAGCTCTCACAACACATCTACGCTCCTGCCAAGGCACCTCCCTTCCAGCGTGATTATACCACATGCCTTCTGCATGGCTTTCAAGATGTATCTTGGGCTTTCACAGAATTAAAACTTCGGCTTTTATTATAACTTATTGTCATGGTTTAAGCCCAGTCAGCAACGCAGCTCACTCGCTCCCCCCTACCTTTGCTCCCCCCACTCCAGGAGAGATGGGGAGGAGAATTGAAAGAATGTAACTCCCACCGGTTGGATAAGAACAGTCCAGTAACTAAGGTATGACACAAACCACTGCTGCTACCACCAATGCTAATAGTGATAAGGGAAATAACAACGGAAGGGAATACAACCGCTCACCACCCGCCAACTGATACCCAGCCCGACCCGAGCAGTGATCTAGCCCTTCCGGGTAACTTACCCAGTTTATACAGTGGGCATGACGTGCTGTGGTATGGAATACCTCTTTGGCTAGTTTGAGTCAGGTGTCCTGTCTCTGCTTCCTCCCAGCTTCCCCTCCTCCCTGGCAGAGCATGAGACTCACAAAGTCCTTGGTCAGACTAAACATTACTGAGCAGTAACTAAAAACATCAGTGTTATCAGCGCTGTTCCCAGGCTGAAAGTCAAAACCACAGCACTGCACCAGCTACTAAGAAAGAGAAAAAAATGACTGCTACTGCTGAACCCAGGACACTTATTTTTTTAAGGGGCTGAAAAGTAGCTTCAGACACTTACGAGACTATCTCCTTTGCAGTAAATTGGGCATAAATGATGTAAGGAGCTTTTAATCTTTGGGGAAATGGGCTTGATGGTATCAAAGACTGAAGAGGAGCATTATTCTAGTCTTGAGGAATTTTTCAGGTCACAACTATAGTGAACTGCAGGTCCTTGCCCTCACTAGGAGTCAGTTACAGTTCCATAAGATGAGAAAAAAATACATCCAATTTCTTTTCTCTCCACAGATCATAAATTTGATTACATTGTCTTCACTTGGCCACACAGATTTTTTATTAAATATTGAAAGAAAGATACTTGTTTTAGTGATGAATTGATTTATCAAAATACTTTTCCCAGTTTGCTGATTCCGACCCACCAATTCACACATAAAACATAATCTTTGAGGATATCTGACAAAGTCTCTGTACTCAGGTTGTGTGGCCAGGTTTTGGTACTGGTGAGGCTACAGGGGTAGCTTCTGTGAGAAGCTTCCCGTATGTCCAGTGGAGCTAATGCCAGCTGGCTCCAAGCTGGGCTTTCCACTGGCCAAGGCTGAGCTCATCAGGAACAGTGGTAGCACCTCTGGGAACAACATGTTTAAGAAGGCAAAAAAGTTCCAGTGGAGGAGCAACTGCAGCCAGAGAGAGAAGTGAGAATGTGAGAGCAACAGCCCTGCAGACACCAAGGTAAGTGCAGAAGGAGGGCAGGAGGTGCTCCAGGTGCTGGAGCAGAGATTCCCCTGCAGACCATGGTGATGCAGGCTGTGCCCCTGCAAGCACGTGGAGGTCCACAGTGGGATAGATACCCACCTGCAGCCCATGGAGGTCCATGGTGGAGCAAGTCTGCTGGCAGGAGCTGTGACCTTGCAGGGGACCCACACTGGAGCACTCTGTTGCTGAAGGACTGCACCCATGGAAGGGACCCACGCTGGAGCAGTTCATGGAGAACTGCAGCCTGAGGGAAGGACTCATGTTGGAGCAGTTCATGGAGGACTGTCTCCCATGGAAGGGACCCCACACTGGAGCAGGGGAGGAGCATGAGGAGTCCTACCCCTGAGGAGGAAGGAGCAGCAGAGACAACATGTGATGAACTGACCATAAACCCCATTACCCTTGTGCTGCTGGGGGGAGAAGGTAGAGAATTTGGGAGTGCAGTTGTGCCTGGGAAGGAGGGAGGGGTGGGAGAGGTGTTTGAAGATTTGATTTTAATTTCTCATTATCTTACTCAGATTTGATTGGTCATAAATTAACTAATTTTCCCAAGTGGAGTCTATTTTGCCTGTGATGGTAACTGGCGGATGATTCCTCCCTGTCATTATCTCGACCTATGAGCCCTTTGTTATATTTTCTCTCCCCTGCCAAGCTAAGAAGGGGAACGATAGAGTGTCTTTGCAGCATCAAGTGGCATCATAGTTACTCGTCTGTTGTGATTTACTTGTCACTACTATGAGAAGACAAACTATTTAATCACTGTCCTACCACCAACACCCATCCAGTTGTTCTCGAGAAATCCATTTCAGGGAACAAGAAGAGATTGCTGTGGCTAATCTATACATTTCTAATTGTGACGTTTTAAGAGTTCAAAATTAGCCGTTGAACCTTCTTGCGTTGCAGTTGTTCTTGAAGGCCCAGTCACCAGTAAACTTAAACTTGACATCTGAATTTCTTGATTTGTGTGCCCACATAGAGACTCGACTGTGTTCAGCTGGAGATGGTTAATATTCCCAGTTTTGGTCAGGTTTACTCAATTACAGCAGCCAGCCAAGGAAACTGATTTGCCTGGAGCCCTGTTTTTTTCTGGAGGTCCATCTTGACCATATCTGCCCAGTGCTGTATAGGCCCAGCAGTTGTGTTTGTGTCCCTGGGGTAGTGGTGGTGCCTGGGTGGCTGGTTCCCACCTCTGCAAGGGAAAACTCCAGGTCTCTGCTCCCCAGCAGGGCCTGAACCATCATGTTATCAGTGTTTTCCTCAAACTTCAACAGCAGAAACTGCTGCTGCACTATGAGCTAGTCAATGCATGATCAAGCTAACAAGCCATCTGCAGCTAAAACATGAAAAAAATACTGTGCACTCTAAAATTCTTCATTTCTGTATCATGCTTTTGACTTCATAAATGTTTTTTTAAAAAAGGAGAATTAGCTTTTCTTTTCTTGCATGTGGTTCAGGAATAACTTTGACTCTTATTTGCAAAAGTTTGGAAGAATAAGGATTAATTACCATATGTAAGAGAGAACACGTGTTCTTTCAATCAGCATTTATTTCTTTAGATCGAAGAGGGAAAACAGCAACCAACAATGCTGCCAAAATAAATGTTTAATGGAGCATAAGGTTGTAATTTTCTCTATAATGAGGCGTACCATCTCTAGGAACAAAATGGGTACTATCTCCACAGACAGGCATGTACTTAGAAACATAAAGATGCAATACTCAGAGAAGTCTTCACAGTTTCAAGCTACAGACAATACAGGCAGGGAATAACTCAACAGACTTTATTAATATTCAAACAAGCAGCTGTCAACACTTCATTCCAGAAGAAGCTGGAACTCCTTACATAGCTTTTACTACCAGAATAGTTGGGTTCATTTGCAGTAGATTGGAAAACATGCAATACTAATGAACCCTCCCTGCTTCTCCTGGCCTGCCATTAAATCCTTCCTAAAGTGAAAAACATTTACTACATATGCAATACCACGCTCCCAAGAGGCTTCAGGTTCAAAAGAGACATTTCAATTTTGTTTCTTAGCAACATACATCCAATAAAAGTGAAACACTATACAAAGTGTAATATGTTTGTGTTGTTTTAATCTATAATGCAGTACTTTGCCAGAGCTAAGGAAGCACGTTGCTACAGAATCTTTACAATGCCTCTTGTAATTAGACATACACATTTTTTGGTTTTCCCATACTAGATCACCTGCTGCAGAATATATTTCTGAAGACATTACAACGTATTCATGAATAATAAATAAAGAGGTTAGTTCTGCTCTAATAAAGGCACACTTCCCAAGATTATAGTATGGTCTGTTACATAAGAAGAGATCTTTTGATGTTTCATTCATAGACAGCATTTGGGCATCTTGCGAGGACTTGATTTCTAGAATGAGCATCAACTAGCCTCCAATCTGGGGCTAAAGGACTTGTACAGCACTTATTTCCTGGAAATATAGTAGGCATGGCTTAATATTTTGTTCTCCCACCCTGCATTGGGTGACTTGATCTGACCAAAACCAGTTTTGTGGTTTCTTTAATCTCACGTCAAGGAAGAGAAGGAGCCATCCGGGTCTCCAAAGGCACATAGAGAAATATGACCTACAGAGGAGCCTTCAAAATTTCACTCACTACAGCTATAGCTCTTCCTCTCCATCATTTGGAATAATTGCTTTCCCCAGTGCCTGCAAAGAGGAATAAGTAACACATGGTATTTAGCTTCTTCTTATGCTTTTTATCCTTCTCCTGTATATATTTATCTTTAAAATTCAGAGATTACTCATCTCTAGAAAAATTGTAGTACTTATACTCTGTAAGTAAGTGCCTGGCACATGAACACTGTGCTTTCAATAGGCAAATATTAGAGAGGTGGAAATGACGAAATTCATTACATAAAGAAGTTCTATCTTGTTGTTTAATGAAGTACGTGAAATGAAAGAAGAATAGCATAAATTCCGTCTTGTCTTCCATCAGGTTGGACATACCCAATTCAAGAAATGCTGCAGAGTTTCTAGTTCATGCCATGGTTTACCTTCCTGGGGAACCTTGTGCCTCCATCCTTTTCGTGCAGATCTTCTACATCATGTTCCCTGCATGAGGCACTTCTACAGACTGACTCGTATTTTCTAGCAGTGTGAGCTGAAAAAATGAGTCTGCAATATTCAGAGAAAACTGGCTTAAGAGGGGGCCCCTAAGTATCTAGCACCGTATATATAACTCAAGAATTCTTTAGCATTAAAGGTAGCTGGGGAAAACAATACCACATAGGAACACCAGGTGGAACTAGGAGGAGAGGAAAGAAGGAAAGAAAGAAACTAAAAATTCCTCTTGATAGTTTGCCAAGTTTCCTGAAGAAATACTTTTTCTAAATGCAGTCCTGGTAGAAAATTACTCATTTACTTATATTTCACTATCAGCTTCTCTGGATGCATATAAAATTTAACAGGCTGATTGGCTCCTTAAAGCAAAGAAGCAAATAACCTACTCGGAAATAATGAATATGATAATTCAACCTAATATGATAAACCAGCTTGACACCTCTCTTTGCTTGCAAAATTTGGTGGCAAGAACATAAACCGTCCTCATACTGTGCTCTAATTGTCTGATGTTCTTTTTAGACTAGCTGAACACTTAGTAGCTCTTGCTGAGGTTAACTGAAAGCTGTGGTCGCTGCCTGCTTTTGTAAATGAGGTTATGGAAGTCAACAAGCTTTGTCAAAATAGCAGAGGAAATGAATCGCATGGTGAAAGGACAGTTTCTCTTGTGGAAATAGTTAATTCAGCTGACTTGAACAATCTCAGTCACATGAAAGAAGGCAGATTTTTTTCCCTAGTAGAGACCAGTGCAATGCAAGTCCCTGTGGATCAATAGCTAACCCCCTAATTTGCACTTAAGCCCTGAATAGGAAATCACCCTCAGCTGTAGTGAAATGCTGCCCAAACATTTTGCAGAGGGCAAGGAGCCAAAGATAATCCTGAAGTGAAGTCTTGGAGCAGCCTCCGCTTCTTGCCTCATGGAGAGCTGTCAGAAGAGAAAGTGCTTTGTGGTGGCAGCTCCAAATCATCTCTGTCTGCAGTAAATAAGAAAGGTGCACATCCCTCTCTATA
Organism: Psittacula echo; assembly: GCF_963264785.1. Classification (NCBI taxonomy): domain Eukaryota; kingdom Metazoa; phylum Chordata; class Aves; order Psittaciformes; family Psittacidae; genus Psittacula; species Psittacula echo. Next base: position 63,770,967 of record NC_137736.1, on the reverse strand, counting down.
CAGAGAAATTATATTAGGAAGTACTTCACATTTTGTATTTTTAGCTTTTGCTTCTATAGGAAACACAAGTGCAAGATCCTGAGATTCAGCAACATAGGTGATTAAAACTTCCACTGCTGTTTATATGCTCTGTGCTTATTTTTACAACTTTACATTATTTTTTATATCTATTTAGATATTACTGTTAAGCTGCAAGTGCCCCCCCTCCCCCGAGTTGAAATATTAAAATATTTTACTATTAAACAATCCAAGATACATTGGAAAGGCTGGGGTTTATTATATGTCAGTGCTTTACGCTCACAAAGGCACTCATAGCAAAACCTTAAAAATTCAGTTTCTGCTTAACACAAATATTTCCTGGAGAAATTATGTAAAAATGCATTGCTTGTAATACAGTATTTAATCGAGTACTCAGTGCCAGCACTCAAGGTGACTTTCTTTCTTGTGATGTTTACATGGAGGCATCCCTGGAAATGTTCAAGGCGAGGTTGGACAGGGCTTTGAGCAACCTGGTCTAGTGGAAGATGTCTCTGACCATGGCAGAGGATTGGAACTAGGTTATCTTTAACGTCCCTTCCAACCCAAACCATTCTGTGATTCTGAGATTCATGCTGTCAGGATAGAAGAGAGTGATCGTTCGTACTGGGTTTTCTGTATTAGTAAGCCTTCACAAATCAGCATTCACTCTTCATATGCTTCTCTGGGATCTCCGTTCCTCATAAGTATTACAATCAGAGCACTTATTTGCTAGATCATGTACAGAAAAAACCACAAAAAGGTCTTGAATATAATTAAAACACGTTTTCTTTCACTTGCAGAAATGCTCACTATGTACCCAGCTTTCCATCTACAGAAACAACAAAAAAAAGTGTTTCTTTCAACTATGTTAATTTTCTCTTTTTTATTTCCCGTCTGAGAAGCCAAATTATAACAGCTTATAACTGGAAGGCCAGTTCATACTGTCTTACTTCTTCTGTAATAATTCACCCTAGTGCAAAAACTGTTAATGTGGCCCAGCAGAGCAGCATTTATACCTCATTTGCAGAGCATAAATTATATAGTCCAGGGTATTGCACATTAGGTTTTCCACCCCATAATTTAAAACTGAACATAATCAATAAAATTACAGACTCTACAATGTTGCCTTTCCAGACCACATCTGCATTTTGCCAGTGCTACTGTGTGTTGTAAAAATCTGCACGCTGAGGAAATGCTGGTGCAAGAAGACCATAAATTTGAGAGATGATCTTCTTTCCTGCAGCAAAACCGTATCATAAACTGTTTTCTCAAAAAATTTGGCTGGGAACTCACCTCTGCTGAGCTAATGCAGAACATAATAGAGCTATTTATTACCAAACTCTAATTTACAATAGGTATGTAAGTAATAGCATTTAATAAATACTACTAGAAAATTATACACTTTGGTCAAAAGTCAGGTTGATAATCAGGAGCAACACCATCACATGCTTTTTTTTTAGGAAGCCACACAACAAAAAAATGGAAAGGCAATGTAATGTGGCCTCTGTGACAGTGAGGCTGAGACTGATTTAATCACTTCATGCTGCCTGTTTATGCAAATGGATCAGCTAAGCCCTGTAATATTAACACTCTGGGCCAAACTACTATAAATATTTCTGACAATACGAGCTGGGAAAAGAGATAAGGCTTTACTGCTTCCTGCTTTTACTTTGACTTCAATATGCTAACAAATGTTAATAATATGCTAAAATGCAAAGCTTGGAATATAAAGGTGTCCCCTCAGTTCTCTAACAGAGAAGAGAAAGACAGTTTCCCATCAAAGGCTGTGACTCTTTAAGTTGCACTGCCCAAGTGTGTATATATATGTATATATATATATATATATCTATCTCAAGATGCTGATGTTCTCCAGGCATATGTGGGAAGATGCAAAGGGGCAATCATGTTCTTCACCACTGCAGAGTCTGGATGGTGTAGGCATTGGCTAAGCAAGATCTCAGGAGCTCTGGCACAAAAAGGAGACAATTCAAGCATGCGGCTCTTCCAGTCTTGTTTATGCTCACACAGAGATCAGTATACATCTCTGAAGGGTTGACTGGGCACAAGAGAAAGGCATTTTTCCCAAAGAAGACACCTGAACATGAAGTCTCAGCTGCAGAGAAATGTTGAATAACAGCATGGGCTGCTGCTCCCATCAATACCTAGGAAGTGTCTGAAATACACTGTGCTGTCAGTCCTTTTTGATGGACTCTGGCAAAGCAACTTCCACCTGTCTTAGGAGAAGAGGTCTAAACAGCTGGACTTCCTGGCAAAGGAAGAACGAGGTCTAGCACCTCCAGTTAGGGCTATGATGAGTGGGGTTCAGTCTGGGTCTTTCTATTAGCTAGCTTAATTTCAGATGGCTGGCAGCTTTAAATCTGAAGGAATCATTGATCTCTGCTTCCACTGATGGGGGGGGGGGGGGGGGGGAAGGAAAGGCAGCAGGAGGAGATTTAGCTATTCTGTGTGGCAAAAGTGTAACAAAGAAAAGGTATTAGGAGCACTCATATGCCAAGAAAAATCAAAGAGAACTAAGGAATTAAGGCCAGCAGCAGTTCAATCTGCTTTGGCTAAATCAACACTTGGGCAACACTATCTAATACTCCTTTGGAGGTATACCCCTGCCAAAGATGATATGGATACCTATGCAACTAGTTCCCACAGCAGTGAAAAAGGGGCATATTTCACAATATGCTCTCAGCAACTTGAATAAATGCCCAGCTATGGAGGAGGTGGTCCATCATTCAGCATGCTTGCGTATCCCTGTGAGCAGCTGGTACTCTGCCTGGTACTGGCAGAAGCAGCTGTCTGGCTCTGGGACAGACTTCTCCCACAACACACACACAAACACATACACATTTGCACCCACTGCCAGGTATTTCTCCATTTCCCTCCTAATACACCCTTAACCCTTCAGGCTACCTGCATGGCCTCACCTACTTCACGTACCACAGCCGTCATCTACCATAAGCAGGTGCTCCACAAATAACTCACCATAGCTGTCCCATGATAGCATCTGCTCCATAAGCACCAACCCATGGGCTGATCTGTAGAAACCATTTTCAAGGAGGTTTGGTGCACATCAGCCCCTTCACCTCGTTAATGCTGCAGACCTATGCAAAGGCGTTGGTGTATCAGTGGCTGAGAGAAAAACACATTTTCAGTGCTTATTTGTGGCTTTTCATAATACCAAATAAAGTAGCACGTAAAGATTATGCAATAGAATGTCTGAAAAAATCATCATATATTCACCCTGGTGTTTTTCACATCAGAATGAGCTGCATTGTGCCTCAGAAAACAAGTAGGAGGCTTTTGCTGTCTTGTTGTTTGCTGAAAGAAAGATCAGTAAGGTTTTAGGATAAACCACCCTGTTCAAAAAGAGAAGTGAGTTTTTTTTAAAACCTTGCATAAGAAGAAACTTCCATCACAAGGAGAGGCTGAAGCAGCTCTGTTATTTGACTGCTTAAAGCAAAATTTGACAAGAATTTAAAATGGCAGACAAAAGGAGAGGAGCATCTGCCAGGGAGGAGAAGAGCACAGCACAGCCCAGGTGGGATCTCTTTCCATAGCCAAAATAAAACGGTTAGAGACATGGTTAGTGTTATGACTTTGTCAAAAGCAATTATTCATTAGTAAGCCTCATTGAAAAGATGGGGATGGACAGGCTGAGATGCACCGTATCCCAGGAAAACGCAGGATGCAACAACCATCAGTGAAAAAAACAGCAGGCAACAGAGCTATGACGTCTTAGGTGTCTTATGTACACCTGGGTTTCAGGGTCTGGTCACTCCTATGAAGGGGAAATTGCATTTGTCAGCACAACATGGGGCTGTACGCACGCAGGGTTATATCCCTGTTAGCAAACTCCCACATGGTGAGGGCCAAGTTCCCCGGAAAGCTGAAAGTTTCCCTGAAGGACAGGTTAGACAAACATCTGCCAGGAATGACATAAGTACAGGTCATCCTGCCTGGCAGAGCGATGAAGTAGGTCACCTGACAAGGCCTAGTCTGCTCTTATTTTCTGTGGTTTCTGTGTTAATACCCAGCTAAATAATGAAGTGGTGAAATTTGGAAAATTTGTAATAACCACAGTTCTGAGGAGAACACAAGCGAAATAGATGGAGGTTTTACAAAGGAATGTTTCCTAGAGAAACACTGTGGAAACAAGGGTAGTTTTACACTATTAGGAAAATATAACCCAAACGGAAAGAAAACAATGTTCTGACATTGTGCTACATTTGAATGTAGTACATTTAACAGAGACTTGTTTATCACACAAGTTAGTAGAGGGGATGGTCTGCTCTAGACGAGAAGAGCTGGTTCATAGTTAGACTGTGTTGTGCGTGCCCAGCCGGCAACTTGGTACCACACAGACACTTGCTCATTCCCCATCCCCCAGTGGGATGGGGAGGAGAATCGGGGAAAAAAGTTAAAACCCGTGGATTGAGATAAGAGCAGCTTAATAGTTGAAACAAAGTAAAAAGGGGAAAAAAAGAGAGAAAGGAAATTAATAACGCAAACCCCCCCCAAAAAAACACCCCAAGTGATGAACAATACTATTGCTCACCACTCATCAATCAATACCCAGCCTGACCCAAGCAGTGATTTGGACCTTGCAGGTGACTCCCCCCAGTTTCTATACTGGGCATGACGTGCTGTGGTATGGAATACCCCTTTGGCTAGTTTGGGTCAGGTGTCCTGTCTCTGCTTCCTCCCGGCTTCCTGTGCTCCTCCTCACTGGCAGAGCATGAGAGACTGAAAAGTCCTTGATCAGGGTAAGCATTACTTAGCAACAATTAAAAACACTGGTGTGTTATCAGCACTGTTCTCAGCCAGCAGGCTCTGAGCAGGGCTGCACATAGGGCAAGCTGGGTGGCTGCTGAGCCAGCCAGGCACTTCTGGGGATGCTCAGAGCATGGCTGGGTACTGCCATGGCTCATGAGGACATCTCATAACCGTTTGGGTCCTTCATAGCTGGAAATGGTTTGAGAAACATCTGTAATGCACTGTAATTTTTATCCTTCAAAGGGATAGGAAAAATACATTTTTTGTGAATTAGTGCATTTACTGCAAAGTCAGGTAACTACAGAAGATCTAAGAAAGTTTCTAGCTGCATTATGTTGTCACTTAAGGTTCATCAATGTGTTTTGTTCTATTGTATAAAGATACAACTGTGCTTTGATGGGGAAATAAGGCTTTTGTGAAAGGAAGAGAGAAATGAAGTAATTACAGTTGATGGAGCCAGGACTTTCTTACCAACATTTGAAAAGTGTGGGGGAAAAGCCATTTCAAAATACCAGCAAATGCTACTTGCTTTGGGCATCATTTTGAGTCAGGGCAGTTAAATTCTAGAAGTATCTTTTCTGGTGAAAAATAAAGTCTCCTTCTGATCATATGGCGGTGGTGAAAATAGTGAGGCTGAAGACAAGCATTTTCCCTTGGGTAGCAACCCAGCAGCACTGAGTTAGACTGACTTTCTTTATAGACTCTAGGACAAAATCCACAGAAATTACTCTGGAAATTGCAAAGCTCTGAGCTTGTCAATGTCCAGAGCATGTGAAAGATGGACACAGCCTGTGCCTAAAGACCAGATTCCTTACAATGCCAGCAAAGCAGTGTTTAGGCCAGCAGCATCTGCTTTCTGAGGTAACTGAAGACCATACAAACAAGCTTGTGAAAAACGGGACTGAATTAAGTAGGAGCCCAACCCCCTGCATTGACATCAGTTCTTGATCTATGTCCCTGACACCAAAGGTGTTTCCTTCCACTCCTCTCTGACATTTGCACAGGGCTGGAGGAGATCTGCTGGATCACTCAATCCAGTCGACACTGACTACAGCAGAGGCTTCCATCAAAGGGCCATTTCCCATGACTTGCACACACAAATGTCCTGCCATGAGCTTTAGACCTGTAGGAAAAGACCAATTATGATACCTTTAAAGCAGCAGAGTTAAAATTATGAGAAATTGAGAGCATTTCTAGTTCCTGCAGTCACAGGATATCTGGTGTATGCTTAAAGGTAGATCATGGCCTGTATTGTAAGGAGTATGCTCCATGCCTCCCTGCCAAAACATCCAGCAGGGTAACACTTTTCTGACCCCGGAACACAAACTTCCTTAACTGGAAGTGTCCTAAACTGGACACACTATATCTGCCTTAGCAAGTAACTAACTTAATAAACATGGATTTGTAGGGCAAAACCATTGGTGCTGAGGACCTTTCATTGACATGACACAGTTTTGGGGGTATAACTGCTATCCTGATGCCCAGGACCACATGGGGGCATGTTAGCTGTGCAGCTGAGATACACCTGGTTTAATCTCCTTTGAGGAACCCAAACCTCATTCACACACCTTGCAGCTTTGCCATGATGCAGCCCACACTGCAGTGAGTGGGGGCACCAGGACCACTGCTTAAGAATGACATTCCTGGAATGCGTTAAAAGGCTAATGTAGGTGGACCTGCTAATGACTCACCTGAGAGCATTACACCACCAAGAGTACCTGCCTGTACCCTCTCTCCCATTCCCTCAGAGAAACGTGTATGTAGGAAACAGCTGGTCACAAATGATGCATTTAGAAGATAGAAAGGAATTCCTCTTAGTGCCTTACAGGTGATCAGTGGACACCCAGAAAGGAATAATATTAGGTGAAAGGGTGGTGCAATCTGCAGCAGAATAGCATCAGCTCCTCTTGCAGGAATTGGCGTATCACAGACATCTTCTGCCTTCAGTAATTCCCCCTTTCTTTTTCGCAGCTCCTGCTGTGAGAAGTGGCTAGGAGGGACGTGGAGCTCTTTGATAAAAAACAAACCTGAGAGCTCAGAGTAGTTCAAGAAAGCTCTCACCGCTCGTAAGGGCTGAGCCTTGACAACCCCCTCTCCCTTCAGACTCAGAGGACGGCTTCAGATGCCAAACTTCAGGGAAACTAACTTGTGCAGGTCTCCTTAATTTTATTTTTAGAGAAGAGAAAGAGGCCACACATCTTTCAGAGATGTGCTTAGTGTCTGTCACTGACTGAGACCACAGCCTCACAAAGGGAACATGCTTTAGACTGAGGTAACCCACACCCACCCATTGTGGAATGGAGCCTGGAAACTGCGGTGCCCTCTCCACCCTGGCTTTTAGGAAAAAAAAAGGAATAAATTCCTGTCACACTTACTGTGATACAAACAATAGAAAATAATTAACTCTTCCATCTCCTTTTAGGTAGGAATTGGTGCTCAGATTATTCCTCATGTACAAAAATGCATCCTGCAGTGGGATTGCAGAGTGTCTGGAAGTACATACACAGAGTATGCAGCTGATGAAAAGCATCACAGAGTTTGCATGAGACCTGTGTTTGTCAGGAGACTTCAGACTGACGGGTGTTCAAGGAACTAACATCTAAGATAAAGGACACCATTTGGTCCCCAAACTAGAAAGTAATACCTATGTACAGGTTTTAGTGCTGTTCTTACATCCAGTACTAGAAACCTTACTTTATCCACTCATTAAAACAGCACGCATTTATCACCACAACTGATTGAAGTAATCCTAATGATAAACTGCACAAAAAGCAATTGAGGAAGAATTAGTGACATTAAGAATATTTCACAATTTAAATTATAGTAAGTCTTCTTTCCTGTAAAGTTATTTCTTTCAGTAATCCATTCTGACTTTCTTACCTCCTGAATTAGAATTAGCAACATTAATACATTTTTTTACAATTCAAATTATGGCCCACCTTTTTTCCGTAGCTGGATATTTCATTTCATAAGGGAGACTAAATTAACATCCATACAAGGAACTTATTTAATCGAACAAGACATCTTTCTATGGTTGGACGAGATAATAAAAAAGCTTAATTATTGAAAGTTATGGATAAAGTTAAAAAAAAAAATCTTAATGAAAGTTACGCCTTCTACGAGAATCTGGAAATTTCTGTACTTTTCTGTTCAAAAGCTTGCCGCTTTCCTTTTCTTACTTGTTTGATAGTCTAAAAATCTTAAAGTTCATCAAGAAGAGAAGAATCACATCATCATCTGAAGAATGTAGAATTTGTACATCTAGCTTTTTATTTTACCATTCACAAGTGAATGAGCAAATTAATAAACACATTAGCCTCTTTTTAAAAAACCAATGGCTTCAGAAGACTTGGATCTACTAGACTTAGGGGAGACAATGAAGATTTATTGAAGGGAACTAATTGCACCTTATTATCCGTAATGAATGTCTTTCCAGTTAATATTGTAAGAGCAGAAATTGCAAGGTTAAAAAAAAATCTAATCACAGAAGGAACTGGCTTCTGAGTGGCAGCCCTAGTGTATGGCTACTGCCTTGCAGGCAGGGAAGTTCTCTGGAGAGAGGTCCAGGTCCAGCAAATCCTCACTAAGGCTGCTCTTAGGAAATAATATCACTATCTCTCCTTATCTGATATATAATGCTAGCATTACAGGAAATGTAATGAGACTTGTAATGGATTTCATCTGCCTTTTAATAACACCATGCTCAGGAGAAAATCATTACGAAAGGCAAAATCATTATTATGACTGGTTTACACAGGCAGGAGCTGAAAGGCAGTAATCTAGGTAATACAGCTATTTATTAAAGCAAAAAAATTTAACCTGGAGAAAATGTACTTTTAGGGCCTAATCCTTGAGATTTTTTTTTCATCCTGTGCAGAATCTACTAGAGTCAAGCTATCAACGATTTACAGAAATAGGTCATTAGGGAGTATTTTATCCAAGCATCACAAAACCAACTTAAATGCTGTTAAAGAATATGATCCGTGTGTTTCCACAGCTCTACTAAAATTAAAACAAACAAACAAACAAACAAACACCCAAAACCCCAATTAACCCATTTCCTATTTCCTACTTGAAAGAGATAATGAGAAGGGATCACAAGCAAGTACCAAGCCTATGGTATTTATGAGCCCAAATCCTGCACTTCAGCATGGCCCAGAAACATGGTGCATCATGTGTGCTGCTGGTAACTTTGCAATAGAAGATATTTCCTCTTTGGGACCATAGAAAATGTTCTGATGGGCCATCAAGCTGGTTTACATCTAGTTATTGCAAGGTGTAACCGCTGCTTTCTTCCAGCATATCTCTTATCTTTATTTCATTTTGTTAATAAGAGTGATGGCCTCAATTATGAGTTTGAGACCTGGACTAAGATTAAGTTTTCCCATCAGTCAGGACACTGGATTTGAGAGTGGTTTCACTGTTCTCCCCTGGAGTAGTTCCTAACTCTAAAAGCATCTAGATCAGGATTTTGGACAGCTGATTCAACCAGAAAGCCTGCCCTCACTCCTGTCCCACATCTCTGCCCATTCTGCAGTGCTGCGCATAATGTGTATGGGCAGAGAGCTACTAGAGGTGATCCAGCGCATGTACCACAGAATTTGTTACTGGTTAACGTAACACAATGCATGACACACCCCCAACATTGAGTCCTATTTCTTTGTATTAATACAAGCCTTACGCCACATGAACACATTATTCTCTCACTTTTAATTTCTAAACCCACTACATTTTCAGATCTACATCTTAACAAAATGCATATTTGAAGTGGAAAAAAATGCATATTTTATACTTCCAGCATCCTTAGCCTCTGTAAAGTATGAAAAGACCAGTTAAAACCAAACCAACCAAAACCAAAAGCTAGACTACTGAAGCCCTGTATCTAACTTCATTTGTCTTGGTTAAAAGGTTGAGAAAATCAAAATAGATTATAGAGCTATAATTACTGCTTTACTTGTGATATGACAGTAAAATGAACTGGTTTACAAATAGTTATTTAATTTGATTTCTAGTTTGAAGATTGATTATGCAACCTTCATCAGTGATTTATTTGTCTCATGTTCTTTATCAGTCATTTTAGCACCAGAGGCAAAACCACTTCTTCTGTGGGCAAATTTCAGTGTAAGACTTGCTGAAGTATTTATAGAATGAAGAATTTACATCATTTCTGGAACATGCAAAAATGTGCTTTCCACAGTGTGAAAAACCAGTAGAAACTCCAAGTGACTCATTCAATCAAATGGAGTGAACATTTACTTAAGCCATACAGGTTGGCATAGTATATACAGTTGGAGTTACAACAGCTACATCTGCAGCATACTTACAGATATCACATACTCTTCAGGATGAGAACGAAGTGAAAACAAAGTTTTCACAAAATTGTTTATAATTTTGTTTCACGAAGTTTGTTTATAATTATAATGACATATCATGTGCATTTTTGGCCTGTGTTTTTTTTTTACATTTGCTATAAACTTGCCATGCCCTTTCTGGTTTTCTTTGCTAGCTGCTGCTTCCCACTCTGGCCTAGACATAACTTTGCTTTGCTTAACTACAAAAATAGCTTGTGTTCTCAGAAGGTTATAGGATCTTTTCCCTCAAACACAGAGGTGACAAATGCATCTATGTTTTGCATTTTAATAGCAGAAAGAGAAGAGGAGGGCTGCTGAATAGTAACCTAGAGAAGATCAGAAGTGCCCAAAACAGTGCAAAGACAGTATTTCTTTTTTAACTGAGAAATCCTTTTTTACTCTAACATTGTCATTGTGTTTTTGTATCGTGTAGAAAATTTACATAAAGTGACAGATTTTAGTATTATTATTTGTCTTGACAGAAGTTTGAGAAGAAAGGAAAAGCTCTGGGAGGCAGCAAGAGGAGGACTCTCTACTTCACCTAAGCATAGTTGTTACGCAGTTCTGTCACTGTTCATGAGAGGGGAGAGATAAGGGAGCAGACTTGCTTTCAGCCAGATGGCTCCTGAACATGTAGGGAAATTCATGGGGCCTTCGAACATTGATTTGACATGGGCAGGTACAAAATAGACTCTGTGGGATTATTGCACAAGGACACAGCAGTGCAAGTCAAAGCCCATCCTACCACATTAAGAAAACTTGCTCCTTGTGCTTCACTCTGTATTGGGTCTGTTATTTGGTTTGGTATTTGATAGCAGAAGAAAATTGATTTTACTTGAAAGCACATAGCATGTGCTCTACTGGGAAATGCCACATACCTGGTGGTGGCACTGTTCCTTGAGGAAGATTTCACACGGGGAAGGAGGAAGAGCTTGTGCCTACAAAAGGTTTCACTGCATAGGAAGCTGGTAATCAGTAACACACATTTGCTCCATATCCTACTGAGAAAACTTCCTATAAGGAAAATGCATTTTATAAACACCCTTAAACTTTTTGTCTGAAATACAGTTGTAAGGAGAAATCCAGCATAGCTGGAGACACAATGAAAGATGGGATTTCCCAGCACTGTCCAGAGAAAGCTATTTAACTTCATGTCCCAGCAGGGGAAACACCATGTACTTAATGTGAACTCTCTCACTCACTGCTACTGAAAGCCGTTATTAGCTTGGAGAAAGAAGGTGGTTTGGCTGCATCTTTTGCGGTACAGCAACTCTGGTCAATTGGATTATTGAAGCAAGCTTTCTCAAAAGTGTATCATTACTTCCTCTTGATTTTTTTGGTGTCTGTACTCATTAACAAAATAAGTTATCAATAAGTACCCTGGGATGAAGAGAGAGGGAGTTGCAACAACCACCATTTACAGAATGCCACTATGTTCCAACATCACTACTACCTTTTTCAAAGTCAATAGAGACATGTCTTTGGATAGAAGCCAAAACTAAAGGTGTATTACAGGCTGGCCCAACACTTCTGGTATGTTCCAATTGCGGTAGATATGTCTAAAGTTAATACATAGAGATGTACTTGGTCTAAGCAATACCAGGAGCCAGTTGCCATCACTGTGGAAAACTGGATCAACTTTCTTGTAAGCCCACCCCACTTATTCTCTGGGAGGATGACCATCAATGTCTCCTCACTGGAATGAGGTACATAAGGCACAGTGGAGTCCAACTGGTGACAGGTAACTGGATATTATAGAGCAGTGCTAGGGCTTGAATGCTGAAATGAAGGCTGTGGTGGTGCCAGTCTCTTGCCTGCCATACGTAGAAAACTTCCTGAGCCCATCCTGCACAAAACAGATTTAGTCTTTGGCGGGAAAATGTTAGCATAAGCAAAGGCTCTAGGCCAAAGAAGACTGATAACACTTCTCCCTGATCTCCCCACCTTCATAATTGAAAGGGGAAATGAAAAAAGGATTTAGATTATATTGAAAGAAAAGGCACCAGGGAGCAGGTTCAATTTTTGAGTCATCACAGAAATTCTCTAAAATTCAATTACAGTGATGTAGATCTGACATAGGATGTATTATTATAGTACCCAGGAGAAGGTCAATAAAGTGTATTGTAAGGTCTCCATAAGATTTCATCAGGACAATAACATAGATGTCTCATTATTTTGCATGTTTTGCAGCTGCTCTAACCTAATTTTCAGGGGGGCCATTACATAATTATCAAAGATGATTAAATTTTATGGCCCCAGATCTTGCAGGTTATGTCTACAGGGAAAGAGTTCAAACACATTATATAATAGAAAAGCTATAATTAGACTCTGGAGAGTGAATAAATAAATAACACCAAGCAAAAAAGGGCAACATATCTACCCACAGAACAGCACATTTACAACGGAAGTTAATGTCGTATAATGAGAAAACCAATTTAAAGTACTGCAGATTTGCAGGTATTTCACAGAACCTTGACTTTTAACCACTTACCGGTGAAATATCTCTAATTCTCTAGATGCAAAACCTGTCCACACTGACTGATGTTTTCATCTTTTCTACAAATACAGATGGGCCACAGTGACTTAATATTGCATGTGTGGGTCAGATTTTGCCTGCAGCACTCACCATGGAATTGCAAACGTACAAGATTTATGTATATTTAAATTCACATTAAGTTCACAAGTTAAAAAAGAGAGAGAGAGATTAGTGGTGGATTTACTTCGTCTAACCATGGGTGCATACTGCCATCTGACATGCCCTGGATATCTGGAGCATCCAAATGGCCCTGGCAGTTAAGACACAAGACTTGTGATAGAGGTTTGCTCCCTTATGAAATGGCAGTTAAAGGCAGAGGGTCATGGTGGGATCTAAAATTGCTCTAGATGTCATTATGTTTTAATGAGTGATTTTATTTCCTGAGGGGTTATTTAGCTGAAGAGTCTGATCCAGTGCCTGCTGAAGGAACCAGGTGGTTTAGTTACTGGGATAGGTCCCAAGACAATTTTAATTATCGGACTGTCTGGGTCAGAGATTTAACCCAGGACTGTCAATTTATCAGTCTATACTTTTTGTGTGGTAAGGGAATAAATTAAGAATTGCTGACTGTGGTAACCTCACACTGAAAAAAAAACATGGTGGGAATAGTGGCCAAGAGATGATGAGAATGACAAGGAACATGCACTGTCTGCAAAGACAGACCCATCGGTGAGCATGTTTCCATTGATTATGCTAGCTGTCCTTTCTGCCTATTTGAAGGTCAGCTGATGTCAGACATAAGCATGCACTGAAAACTGAGGAAAATACCTTGCATTTGGAAATTTCATGCCATAATAATTCTTTAGACCATGTCTGAAGCATCAGGTGTCAGCCACTTCCTAGGCAGGAGAAGTCTTCTCCCTGCGCAAGGTGGCTGTGCCTGCATGTCAGAATCTTACCATGCAGAAGCTGATATACTGTTAGACTGTAGGGTTCTGCCATCCCCCTTTTGACTGCCTGGCACAGCCCTGGGGAGTAGGAGTACCTTCACAGGTACGCAGCCTGATCCCAGGTCCTTGGTAGCTCTGATTGCCGGTCAATATCAGCCTTGCTTTCACCAAATGCATTTTCTTGGGCAATCCTCTGTTGATTCATGAACTTCCTCAGAGCAGCTGAGCCTGCTGCATTGGTGGTGTGAGGTGAGGGGAGGATATTTAGAGCTTCTGCGGGGTACTGAGGGAGCCTTATGGAAAAAAACAAGCTTTTGTAATGAAGTGTGGGTTTCTTTGTGGATTTAACAGGGGTACAGCTGGTGCTGCTTGAATGAGGCGTTTCTGAGAAAATGACTAATTAATCCTTGCTAGTTATACCCAGATTGTTTACATTTCAGCTTTTTGTACTACAGTATAACTCTGATAAAGTAGAGATGTTAAGGGCAGTTCAAACTGCTCTATAAGCTAGGATTTCTGGGGGTGTTTTATGTCTCTAAACACCACTTTTGCCTCTATAATATGTGGATAAAATCTACACAGCAAAACCCATTCTCCTGTGAACTTTTCAGCGATGCTGGGCCACCATTTTGGTTCCCAGTGCCACCTCAGTTCTCCCTCTTTTGGCACTGCCTGTGGTCATGACTAATTTCACCTCACTACTCTGCAGAGCCCTCTGTACTGCTTCCCAAACTCACACACCTCTTCAGTCCCCCACCACCTCTCACTACAGTGAGTACCTGCATCTGATGTCTTCCCCCAACATCCCCTCCACCAATAGCTCATCCGGTCCCCATCTTTCTTCCCACCTTCCATTCCCAGTCTTGCTACCCAGCTCCCAGTTCCAGCTTCCTTCTCCCTCTTCAGTCTCCAATGTTTCTTCACCAGGTTTTTCCCCTAATCTGCTTTGCATGCCCATCCTTTGCCCACTCTGAATTTGAATCATCCTTTTCTAGGCTTCCCAAGCAGTGACAAGGTTGTTGAAATTGAGCACACTCCACAGACTGGAGCGTGGTCTTCCAGTCTTATTACCTACCTAGAGAGCAGGATTTGAAGTGTGGTGCCCTGGACGGGGTGGAAATGCCTACTTTAGTCTAATGCCAGAGGGTAGAAAAATGTGCAGGAAGACACAAAAGCCCAAGAGCAAAGACTATTTCTAAGATTTTTAGAAGATGAACAGGCTGGGGCTGATTTGTAACTGTATTTAAAAGAGGAGTAATATTCCTAGTATTCCTAGAATGGCTTTCCATTAAGAATCTCAAAATATGCTATTCATTAACTAAGCCTAACAGCACTGCTACAGGGAAAGCCTAGGCTCCATCAAACCAGCAGATCACAAGCTTCAGAGGTAGAATCCAGAGTTCTTATTTCACAGGGTATTCTGAAGGACTGTCCCAGAAAAATGAGGGTACAATATTTAGTATTTTTATTCATGCAAAAAAAGCATAGAAATTTGCCTGCAGTGTTTATCTGGGTATCATTTTGCATGCTCTCTTAGTTTGAAAATAATGTATGGATATGTTTAAATTAAATTATGTATTTGTGCATGCAAATAAGGTTTCTTACACGTAAGCAGAAGGCTCCTCAGATGTTGTATATGCAATTTAAGAAACAGCTTTGAACATTTGGCCCTGTATTTGCCCGTAGGAAAGAAATCCAGTACATTAAGATTACATTCTTCTGTGCCCAACCTTAGCAGTTCATGGAGCATGTTGGGTCACTGACTCTCCTAAGCATTTAAATTAACTTTTCTTAACAATTACAGTCATTAAGTCTCTCCTAAATTACAAATTAAGATCATCTGGATGCATTATAGAAGCAAAGGTGGTATTAGCAAGAGGGAGGAAACAGAAAGTTTACCAAGTCTACAATTATTCATAATTTTACAGGCGAGTTTGTGTTTTTGCAGACCAGGGTGTGCTGTTGCTGTGGGTGTGTAAGGTGAGGCGTCTCTGCAGTACATCTCTTGTATCCGTACAATTTGTTGATGTCCCCTACCTCCTTGTCTCTCTGAGCACTTGGCTGACTGGTGAGCAGCAGTCTTGCTTCAGATGTAAGTCATGACGTGGACCAGTATACAAAGCACTAAAATAACAGGGGCAATTGGGGCTTAAGTACAAGCTTAAGCCTCAAGTGAATATGTAAGTATAGGTAGAGTCATTAAGAAGGCACCTTAATTTTTCTTTGTCCATCACATACCACAAATAACGTCCAGACACCCCGTGAACTTCTGGAGTAGACCTGCA
Organism: Psittacula echo; assembly: GCF_963264785.1. Taxonomy (NCBI): domain Eukaryota; kingdom Metazoa; phylum Chordata; class Aves; order Psittaciformes; family Psittacidae; genus Psittacula; species Psittacula echo. The sequence continues at coordinate 63,755,102 of NC_137736.1, read as the reverse complement.
TTATATATTTGGCCAGCAAACAATTAATTTCGCCTGTTGGTCTTTGTGGCTAACAGAGTAAAACATCTGGCTAGTATTGCTGCAGGAAGGTGAAGATCACAGGAACATCGTAAAAGGAGTGGGTGGAAAGTGAGAAAGGACTGCATTGCAGTTGAAGAATTTCAGATCATTAAAAGCAGACAACTGCTTTCTACCTTTGAAGAACATAAAAACAAGAGAGGCATTTCACACCCTGCATAAGCTGTAGAAAGAAAATGTCCCAAGATGACCCTTGGAAGAAGTTAGCCAGTATTTATATATTTATATAGCCAGAAGTCACTATGAAGGTAAATCAGCCAGCGTGGATGCTGAAGTGAGTTGCAGAAGGGAAATCTACCAGTCCAGACTATGTTACCATGCACCAGGTATGACCTCATGACCCTTATTCTGTCTTGCCAAGTTTAACATTTTGTGAATGTGTTTTCAAAGTCAAGACAGAGAAGGTCAGATGGGCTCCCATATCTTTCTCTTCAGGCACAAGATCTTAAGACATCTGTGCAGGCTGCCAGCAGAGATGTTTTCCGCTGTCATTGAATAATAGTTGCTTGAACTCATCGCTCATTGCTCATTGACTTCATAGATGCTATTTACACACACTCACTAATGTTACTGAGGAGTCTTGCCTAGAGCAATTAAGACCATGGGCCAGAGAAAGCATAGAAAGATGCATTGGTTTAAAACAAAATCTTTAGCTGCTGCCAATACCTCAATCTAGTTTTCTTTGTCTCTACCCCTTAGCTTAAAAGAAAAAATAAGGAAGATGAAAGCCTTCAGCCAGCAAGCAGTGAAAATGCTTGGAAGAGGTCTTGCTGTAATCCCTATTTAATTCAGGCCCTGTGTACCAAGGGAGTACTTTGAATACTGCATTAGCTTTGCTGGAAAGAGAAATAAGCACACATGCCTCTCACGCACATACATACACCTTGTATCCTGAGGATATTTTTCCAGGAATTAGAATTTTTAAATAATCTTGGAAAAAGCTTTGGATTCCTTTTGGAAGCTCAGTTGAGACACTGTAGGAACTAAATGCAAGGTAGGGAAGGTAGATTCTGCTCTGAGAGAGGTAATGATCTGCTTCAGGACAAACAGAACTGGGATCCTACCTCTGAGCAAGCACATGACCTTGCAGCTCACCTTTAAAATTGAAACAATAAAGGTATTTGGAGAATAGCCTTGCAACATAGAATGTTGCAAATGGGTGTCACCCATGTCTCCTGACTACCTGCTAACCTTAAATCATCTGCACTTATAGGGAAGTATTATAGCAAGGCTGGATTTGGTCTTTTTAACCAGATGACAGTTTGAATTTATTATGTATTTTGAAGGTTAGTAATATATCACAGTCACACATTGCAGGTGAGACAATACTGTGTTAAAATATTAATCAAATCTGCAAACCATCTACATTCATGAAGGCAAGTAATCTGCCAAGGAAGAAGTTATAAACAAAATAGAAATTCATTGCAATATCTTTGAAAAATGTGCTATAAGCGTGTATTTGGAAAAGCAACTTGAACACTTCCTCTAAATACAAACTTTCTAGATTAAAGATGTGTTGCATATATTAAGAGTAATAAAAGAGCAATTGAGTATAAGGGATATGAATTTAAACCCTGGTGAAAGACCATGGGCACCAGTTAGGCAACGAATGGAATGTTGTACTAGACCTAGAAATTTGTTTTGGCCAGACTTATGACCTAGGCCTCTTTGATATTTTTCACCCTTTGGGTGACAAATCGTGACATCACTGTGGTTAGTTTTACCCATAATTTTATGATCCAAACATCAATTAGATTTTTGGGTTTAAACCAATGAGCTTCTGAGCTCATTCTTTGAACTCCTGAGGGATGCAGCCTGATCCATTAACAGTGGAGATGCCAGGGAGGATGGTGCATCATTCAGGCATTTCCAATGCCTGCTACTTCTTGGCTTTTTCTTTGTTCAGATTCTGTAAATTCTAGTGATATAAGAAATGCATTATTTGTGCTACTTAAAAACACCGGATAAGTGCTCCTCTAGTCATCAAGTGTGAAGTGTCTGGATTCCTGGGTGTCTTGCAGGTTTCCAGTTACCTGTTTGGAAAGGAAAGCTTTTGACTCTTGTTGAAGTAATCAAGGAGTAAAGTGGTTTTGAATAATTTGGGTCTTCTACTGGTTTATTTTCACATGCAAATCAAGTCACCAGAAGAGTATGAGAGGGCTGGAAACTAACTTTGCAAGATAAGATACAAGATAAGGCAGAATTAGGCATCTGGAATTGAATTTAAAGAGTTACTCAAATTACTTTGCAAATGTGAACTGCAGTGGTCTGTTCAATTACATGTTAATGTACTGTGCTTTTCACTAGACTTTGCCTCCTCTGCCTGTAATATCTAAATAAGTGAAACTTCTCATCATAGGAGTTGTCAAAGGTAGAAGTAAAGGGATGAAGGAGGAGAAGCAGAATTTTCGCACTCCAGGCAGCCAAATGCTGCCCTGGAAACTCTGCCACTGACACAACCTTGTCTCAGGGGTTCCCTGCCTTATTATCCTACTTCCCAAGAGATGCACAATACATGCTTGACAGAGCAATAAGCTCTTGTGCTGGCTGCCTCTGAAGTCACTGCAAGCTCCTCTGGAGTATATCAGCTGTGATATAGCCTGAAAAATCAGTCCTGTGGCATTTGAAATCAAACATCTGAAATTATTGGGCATATTTGATCATAATTTCTCCTCTGTCTCCATCCCTTTTTATTAAATCAAGTTAACACCACCCATTTTAGAAAGAAGTTAAAGATACAATCAATATTATTTGCAAAGCTCTGGAATACCAAGTGTTTTACAAGAGACATCCATAGTATCTTGGCAACATCCATAAGAAAGTTAATACATGTGTAGCAGGGCTTTCTATTATGTCATTAATAATGTTCATGCTTGCACATTGCATTATGAAGAAAAAAAGGACTCCTATAAGAGCTGCCTGTTCAATATGCATTGACTGATGCAGGTACACGTTCAGTGTCTGAGAATGGAAGTTGTAGAAGCAACCTTCTTTGTAGGCATACCATGAGTTCTGGCTTTGACATGTTAATTCTGGTCTTGTACTGTGTCCCCTCTTCCCATCACAGGCATGCATGTGGTGTCCAGTCATGGATATACATATGGACCCAAGAAGCTTGCAGACTTTGATTTAGATCTTGAAAGAAAAAAAATACCAATCATCCTTTGAAATTATATTGACCTATGGTCATTCTCAGTTTCCTCTGTCCCTCTCTCCCTCTGCAATTTTTCCCTCATCTTGTTGTTCTTGGTAGTCTTCATCACTTTCCTCTCCTTTCATTCTAATACTCCCATCCATCAGCCTGTCATTGTCCCCGTCTCTTCTTTGTTCCTTCCAACATAACTATTGCCCCCTGTCTTCCCCTCTTCCTTCCCTTCCTTTCTCTCCTCCCTCCACTCATATTCATGTTTATTCATAGATCTTGTATTCTTCCTGTGCACCAGAGATGGGCTATCAAAAGCATAGGAGGAAGATTTCTCTTCCTTTCACATTGGCACTACAATGCCAATAACACTAACAAGAAATAATTGCATGGGAAAAGTTTGTCCAGTTCCCAAAGTGTTGGAGCATATTCACTGCAGAAAGAAAGCTTGGGGAACTGAATACCTCACTTTTCCTTGTAATGCAATTAGCAATATTCAGAGACTCATACTTCTCTCAGATTGGTGTGGGTAGTAGCAAAAAGAAAACAACAAGTTTTCCTTTCTCCAAAATTAAATCTTTAAGTAAAAATCTGGGTTATGCTAAGGTTTCCTAATGAAAAACTTTACTAGCTATTAGCATAGGCAAAATTGTTCCCTTTCTTCTGTGACTAAGGAACCTGTAGTGTGACTTTTCAGTTATTGCCTCTGACAGTTTGATACCAAAGACAGATACACTGATAAAGTTGGACTGTTATGAAAAGATAGATAGAGAAAATACAAGGTCAGCTCATATTGTGTTCTTGATTTTGGACAGAACATCAGCATGTGTGTAAGTATGCATAACTTTTATTTAATACCTACATATCCTAAGGCCTCTCCTAAAGGTAAGGATAATAAACTGTCTAACATTGGTGATTGCTGGGTGATTTCAGCAGAGAAATTCTGAAACTTAATGAGATAGGCAAGAACATTGAAGCATAGTACTGCAAAAGTTTAGAACGACAAATAACAAATCTAGAAGCATTAGAAATTCATGTTCTTTAATACCCATAGTTCTCTCTCCTCTCCAAATAATAAAATCTTACAAAATGTGATAAAGTTTTAGAAATATGAATACGGTAATAAAAAGAAACCAACCATTTGACGTATGTATTGTTTAGAGAATATGCGTCAAGGAATAAAACTAAATGAAACTCTATGGAAAGACTTTGATACAATAAGTAATTTTACATCAGTAAGTACAGAAATGTCAATGTATAGGACAACATATATGCAAAAGTGAAAAATTTCAATGCAAAACAATACATGCAAACAAAGATGCCGCAGAGAATGGAGCTACAAATCCAGCTTAAAATATCATGTAAAACAGTATATATCCACTGATCCCTGGTTTAAAATTTTATATCCAAAGTCTAGCTCAAAGGAACTTGAGTTGCTGACTATCCTAGCATCCAATCCTTTTATTAAATCAACAGCAAAACTCCAGTGGACATTCGTAATGCAGGAAGAGGCCTCTTAAGAGAACTTTTAATACAAGCTCCTACAACAGTGTATCTCAAGTACCCTGTACTCCATTTGTTCCTGGCTCTTCAGTTTAACTCTTTCCTATCTCCCTCCCTTTTCTTGGTTTTCTGGACTTTGGAGAAAGGGTTGTACTTGGATCCATCCTCTTGTGTGCTCCCAAACCTGCCTGAGTTTTTGAAAGGCTGTGAAGAAAATATTATACAACATGTAAAGTGTTCTCTTTCAGCAACAAGGGAAAGAGTGGTTCCATTTGGTTTTGGTTTAACTGCTTTTACAGTAGTTGACATGAGGTCTTCCTTCTATGAAAGGAGTTATGATTAATATATTTGTTAATTACATACACTCTAGAAGGCACAGAAATATGTTGTTGATTAATTCAAATACTTATTAAAAGCACAAGAGCATGGTTACTGTTGGTATTTGAGCTAAGCTAATTGCTTTGTAATTTTCAGATGCCTTCCTTGTAGAAAGACATGATTCTGAAAATTAGAAAAATGTTTAAATGAGCTGGCCTTGAACAGTCTGCCTAATGATCTGGAGAAAGTTATCCAAATGCTACAGAGGCAGATCTAACCAAGTGAAACTCCTCATCATTGGAGTTGCCAAAGGTAGAAGAAAAAGGATGAAAGAGGAGAAGGAGAATTTCCACACTCCAGGCAGCCAAATGCTGCTCTGGAAACTCTGCCACTGGCACAACCTTGACTCAGTGGTTCCCTGCCCTATTATCCTACTTCCCACGAGATCTTCCCCCTGGTTCCTTCTACTCTGGGAGCTTCCCAGAAGTGTCCCCCTGCTCTGAACCTCAGCGGCCGGCTCCCCATCTCCGAGCCAAACCTGATAAAAATCTTCTTTTCCTCCTGTTCACCAGCAAAATACAACGCGGGCAGGAGCGGGTCAGGGCTGCGGGGCTTCTCCTCATCCTGCGGTGCTCCTCTAGGTGGGGTAGGCGAGTTTTCCAGCGAGCGGAGCCGGCTCCGGCGCCCGCGGCTTTGCGAAACTTCCTAGCAGAGAGCAAGCGGGGAAGAAGTTGTTGTGAAGCCCCTCCGAGCCTGCAGAGCTGAGGGCTTTGGTGCGTTTGGGCTCCCTGGGTTGGAGCTGGGGACATTCATGACAAGTTCTGTGAGAAGAGGAGACGCGCGCTGGCGGTGCCCGAGCCTCGGCACCTGTGAGAGCCTGACCAAGAGGTTATCCAGTGCTCTGTACCTGCCAGAGGACCACTTCTCTGGGTTTCGGTGGTGGTGAACCCATCTGCACAAGGTAGGCTTACATTGAGCATGTCTGCTGCCTCTTCTGTGGTATGGGAGCCGCTCTGTCATGGGGATGTCAGTGCAGGCTGTGGCTGGGAATCATGTTGTTCTTGGGTTTCGTTTGAGCGAGATCTACTGTTCAGTGAGTTTCTCTGCTCCCAGCATCGGGCCAAAAAACCGCTTTTTTTTCTATGAATGCTCAAAAGTAGCTACAGTTCCTGGTAACATCTTTGCTTAAAATCGAAAGTTTCCTCACATTTAATGTGTTTTAGACTTTCTTATCATTAAAAGTACTGATGTTCGATTAGTTTACACAGAGCATCCAGCGAGTTTTTTGTTTGAGAGGAAATACATTTTTCTCCACGGGATAGTGGAACTGCTGTTTTGGGTTTTGTGTTAACATTGCAAACTACTTTGCCTGTACATTTTAAACTGTTACTATACTTTTGAAATCACGACCAACGCTGTAAAATATCACAGCATCGATAGTGCTGCAGCTGACTGAATGTACATGTGAATACATGTTTGTAGCATGCCGATTTCAAGATTCCCTGCTTCCACAGTCTTGCTGTTAAAGGGTGCTCTGGCACTGAGATCCAGAGAGGAAAGTGGGCTGTTCCCCACAGCGAGGAGTGCCTGGGCAGCAGTGGCATCTCATATCTGCTCTGAGCATGGTATGCTGTAGCTGTACATGGTGCCAGAGCGGTTTTGAAATGCCCAGCTTAGCTACCTCTGAGGAAGCGGATATCTCAGCTAGGGCTACAACAGTAAAGTGGCCTGCGTGAGCTTTGCATGACTATAAAAGACTGTTGTTGGTACTGAGCTGGCTGGTTTTAGCTGCTTCTGCTGCCATGACTACAGCACTGATACCACATATTGGAAAAAAGTAAAACTAGACATTTATATGCCTAAGAAAAAATGTGTTTTCATTTTTACAGCTATTGGAGCTTTAGGTATTACATGAAAGAGCACTGGATAGCACTTTGGATCTGCCCCCCATGGGGTAACAGGTGAGATCCTCATCCAGTGTACTGATCCAAGGAGCTTAGTAATCACCGCCTCCTTGGGGTGCCACCCAAAACCTCTTTATATGCCTTAAGCTACAAGGGAAGCTTTCACACCCACAGCTGCTCTTTTTTGGAAGAGACGAGGCCTATGGCTACTGCTGCCACTCATCTGCAGCAGAGGCAGGAAATGATGTTGTACACTGGAGTTTCAAGTGATAGGTCTTGAAATATTTTGGATAGCTGGTGGAAAACTCTGGCAGCTCTATGAGAAAAATCATGGGAGATGATAAATTTTGAAAGAAAATGAATGTGACTGTGCAAAGTGGAGTCAAACCCCGTGAGGAGGATCAGGATTACTCAGTTCTCTGTTCTTCTTCATAAGAAATGCCTAGGATATAGAAAGTGAAAAGAAAATTTAGGTATTCCCTATGGAAGAGTTATACTGGTAAGAAATTAATTCTGAAATTAAATGAAGCAAGAGCAATCAAATGCACGAAATACCATCAGCAGCCAGTTTGGCTTCACACCACTCAGTGGGAACAATTTCATGTCCAGGTAAGCTCCTATGAGCTCAGTTTTGCTGCAGTTGTCTGACAAGGGTGAAACTGTGATCAAAGCTTGGCCCAGTTCCTTTGGTTGATAGGATACAATATAGTTGTGTTGCCGTTTGCAGTAACATAGTCTGACAAAGATATCAGATGAGAATGTGCCCAGAAAAAACGGACAGAATGTTTTTGTTTGGGTTTTTTGTTGTTTGGTTGGGTTTTTTTTTTAGTAGATAGCTTTTACAGAAAACTGCTGCCATAAACAGGCATTTTTATTCTCTATTACAACTAGATGGAAAACACGTGAGGTTTAAGTTTTCACATCAAATTGTGAGATGGTAATTTTGAAGGGATCGTACTGACTTGTATGTTGTGGAAATCATCTCACTGTAAATGCTGTACTGAATGGAACTGTACCATAGAGGCATTTAGAATTCCTCTGAAAGTGGTTTCACATGAAACATTTCAATTTTACATATTAAGAGTGACATTTCTTAGAGGACTGTAATATTTTGTCAGAGTCTATAGTTTCTAATTGAACCCGTATAGCCATGCTAGATAAATTGTTGAAGTCTCAGTTTTCAAAAAATAGCAGCATAAGCTTTTGAAGATAAGATTAGTATTAAGATAATATTTTTCTCATGTTGTCATCAGTGGAGGAATTCCCCTCTAATATCCTCAGCAGAGTTGTTTCCTTTAACCATGCTAGGATGGAACTGGGTTTCAGATCATTATCTATGCTGGTTCTCTTCTCAGCTAAAAGGTAGATAAATTACAATGTGAGCTACTGCCTATAGCAGAATAAGCGTAGAGGTTCCAGCATGACCACACCCTACATGAGTCATCTGTGATGAGCTGGGGGTAGATCAGCCTTTCCATTCGCTCCTGTTAAAAGTATCTCATTCCTCCCTCTGGTTATTCTCTAATCCAGGCCTTTGCTGCCTTCTGGTGCCCTTCTGATCCTCATGACCCACTATAATAAATATTATGCATTCGGAAGATAGCAGGTGCCCTTTTCACCCAGCAGCAGCAATTCTTCTTGGGGAAATCCCTTCCTTCCTAATACGTATAAATGGTCCAGCCAGTCTGTTGTTAGGGCAGGGAGTTATTTGCAAAACTAGATACACTTTCTTGCCATGTATATTCCAAGAAGGTGAGACCCTGTAAAGGATTAGATACTACTGAACAAAGATGGTATCATGACATTTATGGCAAGATAATATATCATTTATGACATGTATATGTATAATATGTATATTATGCATATTATAATATGTATGACATGATATATTATACTATTGTAATATTATTACATATTGTGATATGTATGACACGATATATTATACATATACATACCTACATATACATGTTGGGCAATATAATTGACCTGTGCCAAGGGTCACTGTGTGGATAAAGCGCTTGGCATACTTTTCCCATAAAACTAAGAACCCAGCTTCATACAGCAGAAAACTAGCACTTCTAAATCTTATTTGGGGGGCAATTAACTTGTTGTTCTTTTGTTTGATTTATCACTCATACAATTCTATAACAAACAAATGGAGACCACAAGTCCATGAAGCCAATGACAGAGCTACCACAAGGGTGGTGTGCCCAGCTCTTCCTGGCTCTGTGGCAACTTTTAGTGACCAAGCACAGCTTCCTGAACCATGTTAGCTTGCATACCTTTCTTCTGACTTGACGCATCTCAGATCTTTCAGTTTCTTCCCACCGGGGAAATCAAAACAAAAAAGAGGATGTTACTTTCAAATTCAGAAGAAGTCCATTAGAAACAAAAGAATAAAAGATAAACAAAGACTATTTTAAAACATTATCTACTATTGTCTTTTGAAGAAGTTAAAGCTTTGCCAGTGGATTTTCAAATTTCTGCGGAGACGGGGGAGTCAGGGCCACATCCTCCTGATCTGATGCGAGGGAGTGCTGATTTTGAACTGTCATAAATGGCATTTTGTGAAGTTAACCCACAATGCTTGAGCTGAATCACCCGCCATGAATCTAGCAACAGGTTTTACATTACCACATTGCCATAAACATCTGACCATCTGCAGTGCAAAATCAATAGCAAAGTCCCTGGTGGATTTCATAGAGTTTCTGGCATTTATTCTTTTTCAGACTCAGTTCTGCAGAGCTGAGCTTTTTTTGGATTTGGCGCCATAAGTTCTGCTCATTTCCTTTTTGGAAGGGGGGCTGGTAGGATTTTATGTGGCAGAAGGGACTGCCAGAGCTGTGTCAGTTTTATAGCAGAAAGACTTTTTCAGGAGGTTGATGTTCCCCTTTTCTCTGTCCCACAAGATACATCTCCAGCAGTTGGTGGTATCTTGGCTGATCATTGCTTGACTTGCTGTGTACATGAGGCTACGAGGGCCTTGATGTCCAGCTATCCAGGGGCCTGCTTTGATTATAAACATGTGCAGGGTAAACTGTGTTTTGGCAATGTTATTTAGGTATAGCAAATGGCTGCTGAGGAAGTGGGGAGTTAAAAAGAAAGCTAAGGCTTAGCTTGACAATACTTGTAGCATCCTGAAATGCTGGTAGATCTGAGATCCTTTCGATCTTAAAGGCCAAGATCAACCTAGTTGCAAACCTGCAGCATCCAAACCTTCCCAACCAATCTTCAGTGCTTCCCTACTGGAGCCTGGCATAGAAAGATGTACAAGCTTCAGTTTCTCGCTGGTTTTGCCTCTGCTGTGCAAGTCCTGATGGATGTACATCCCCTGCAGACCATGTTAATGAGCCTCTAGTTCACTAGGCTTTATGCCCAAGACATGGTGCTGTAAAACTTGGCTGAATCCAAGTCCAAGCCAGCTCTTTGATAAGAAGGAACCCTGGAAAAACTAACTTTTTTCCCCACCTCCCCTGGAGGTTGTGTTGTATATGAAGCTCTGTTAGACCAGCCTTTATGCTCTGTTCAGCAGTGTAACAAGCTGGGGACAAAAGCAGAAACATATGGCCAAGTACTGAGAAAGCTTTTACTTCTGACAGTGTATACATCTCTTCCTTCGGATATATCACAAAGGAAAACTGCTAAAGTGCCAGTTAAGCTGAATACAATTATTTGCAGGTTGAGTGTCAGGATTCTTTTCTTTTTAAGCAAGAACCATTTAATAGTTCAGGATTAGATATTTACAACTATCCAAGCTGGAAGGATGCATTCCTGTGACACGTTCCATTTTTCTCTCACAACTCTATTCTCTCCACTGCTTGGGAGAAGGACCAGAAAGGGAAAAAAAAGGGAAAAAAGCTTCAGAGAATCATAGAATGGTTTGGGTCAGAAGGGACCTTAAAGCTCATCCAGTTCCAATCCCCCTGCCATGGGCAGGGACACTTTCAACTAGACCAAGTTGATCCAAGCCCCATTCAACCTGGCCTTGAACACTGCCAGAGATGGGGAAGCCACAACTTCTTTGGGCTACCTGTTCCAGTGCCTCACTGCTCTCACAGTAAAGAATTTCTTCCTAATATCTAATATAAATCTATCATCTTTCAGCTTAAAGCCATTCCCCCTTGTCCTGTCACTACATGCTCTTATAAAAGGTCCTTCTCTAGCTTTCTTGTAGACCCCCTTTTTAGATACTGGAAGGCTGCTATAAGGCCTGTATACTAATAGGTTATAAATAGATGCTTTGTAGAAATTGGCTTCTTTCACTGAAAAGGAGAGAAAAAGGTCCTGTGCATCCAGATCACACATCTTGGAAGACAATAACTGGGACTGCAAAAATATGAGGAACAGATGATATCAAGGGCTAAAAATGTCAGAATTTGTTAAAATACCTGTTGCTGTTTTATAGCCTGCTATAGTTAGGAACTATGAAACAGACATCCTCAAACATGGGACTTAGATCTGCCACTTATAACAGAAAGAAGTTTGAAATTACCTAAAATTTCTCTTTCCTGAAGTTTTTCTTTTAGGAAACTTTCTTAAAGTTTCTCTTCCTATCAGACTCAATAAAATATTTGCAAATCAACAGAGTTTATTTGGTGCTGGGCACAGTTCAATACTCTCCCTGAAGGGCAGTTGCAAAAGAAAATAACCGAGTCAACCAAAAAATAAAAGCCAACCCCCAAATCCCAAGAAAAGGCTGGGAATGTGTCCTCTTTTTGTCATTTGAGGTGTCACCTTTTCTTGTCTTGGTAGGTAGCTGGTGACAGTGGGTCTTCCCAGTCAGATGCATCCGTACGTCTAAAAATAGCAGAGAATGATCCGTGAGCTGCCACTTGTGCCCCGTGACAGTGGAGGAAAGCAACGCAGCACCACCTTCAGCTGGCCACTCTCTTTCTTTCTGAGTCTTTTCCACCTGCACAGCACACATGGCTCAATTGCTTGCGGACTTGCCTTCAAGCCACGGGAGTTTATGGGCTGGCATACCCGCGTGAGCCGAGGCTGGCATGAAGTCTGGCAGTGTGAAACTGGATTCACGAAATGTTCAGTTGTGCCAGCTGCAGGAGGGCAGCAATTGCCAAGAGAAGGGCAGAGAACACAGCTCAGGGCAGTAACTATCTCAGCAGTCACCATTTAATTCATCACCAAGTCTGAGTGTCAGCACTCTCCAAGGGACAAAAGCAGAACCCTGTATCCAAGCATTGGAGGGTGCAGATTTATTTCATTACATTCAAATACTTCCCCATGATGAGCCTTGTCTCTTTAAATTTTCCCTACAGAAAAAGCATGTGCTAACATACTGCTAATTGGAGGGGTATAGTTTTGTGTGCATGTGTAGATCTAGTTGGTTTCTTTGGGATGTAAGATTAAAAGGAAGAAGCCATTGTTCTTTCCTTGCTCTCAATTTTCAAAAGTTACCAGTTCTCATATGCAGACCAAAACAGATAACAGATGGCACTGGCTAGCGACAAGGAAACCTAGATGCAAATACAGTACGGTATATGAAGAACGTCTCTGATGTGGCAGGGTTATGTTTTCTATCATGGTTTCTAACTAGTTGTGAGAAAAATCCAGCACTAGCAGTTTGTGGTATTTAATTGGATGTGAAAAGTGCAAATGATTCAGCTGGCGACCAAATGACAAATTTACTAATAAATAAATACATAAATGACCATACAGGGGATCCATCTACTTTCCACTGAAGTCAACAGGACACCCCCCAATAATGTCAGCAGCTAGTTGAATGGGACCTGCATGCCTATTCCTGATTTTTATCCAAGGTCCAGATGCACACAGGCTACACTAACAAAAGGGAAACAGAAGATGCTTGTCCATGAATGCTTTGCTGACCCAAGCAAGGAGCCACTGTTTTTTCACAAACATCAAAACTGGGCACCATGCAGGTTCCCTCAGAGAAGGCAGCAAGTCCAGCACGTCAGCCACATGGCTCCCAAACAGCCCCTGTGCCCTTGCTTCCCACAATCTGGAGGTCTTCACAGTGAACCAGGAGCCACAGATGAGCTGAACTACAGGTTTTTGTCTGTAGGTGTGCAGTGCAGGTCTCCCAGAGCTTGTATAAGGTTGTTTTTAATTTAGCTGAGGTGAAAGTCAGACTAAACAAACAAACATAATCTCTGCTGTGAGTATCTCTGTACGGGGAAACACCAGGAGCACTTTGAGGAGGCAGTGAATGGTGCCCTTGGGGGTAAAGCACATGGGTGAGGCACGTCCACATGTAAATGAGACATCTGGCTGCAGTTTGATGAGTGTACACATTTTCCACTCTCTCCTGCCCACAATGTCACCTCTGCCTCAGCTTTTAAATTCCAGCCTCCTGAGCAGGAAAAGACACTAGAAACTAAAATCCCACCAGGCTCTCTTTCCACCGAGAGTGAATCTCTCCTTGTAGTGAATGGATATCGGATCCATCACCAGGAATGAACAATAGAGGTCTGAACAGCTGGAAAGTTGAGGTCTGATGTCTTGGTTGAGTGAGACTACAATTGCACGCTTTCTTCCTGCAGAAATAGGTGCTTGCCAAAGCACCAGTGTAACACAGAGCGCTTGCTTCTTGTGCTGCAGAGCCCTAAGATATCAGGCCTTCTATGTAAAGCAACAGACAGACAAATGCACTCAAAATGACAATGCGATTTTGAATATTTACTCTTTGCTTCTACCTTCAGTGCTTGTACAGGCAGATCTATGGCAGTGAGCACAGTCTTACCTTGTTAGGTAGAAGGATGTGGGTAAATGCTTGCTGTTTTTTCTAGAAAATGAGTGTGTTGATGTGGTGCCAGTCAAATGCTGGCAGAAATTTGAGAGAGCCTGTAGAGCTCACTCATTCGTTGATGCGCCACTCATACGTCGTGTGCCCATCCCTTGCCTTTGCTGGTAAAATACCTCTTCTCTAGCCCTTCTCCCATACAACACTGAGTTTATGCCTATAGAGAACATCAGAACATCAACAGTTTTCCTCATCAGATGAGAAATCTATAAATTCAATTTTTCTTTGAAGTACTTAACACTCCTTTTGCATTCAAGTAAAGCTGTCACTGAGTTCACAGAAGTTTGCCCATGCAAGAAGCAAAGGCTCTGTTCCCTTGGGAGTATGCAAGCCATTTTCTAGTAATTTGTCTGCTAAAGTGACAGATTTCCTTATTATAGCACTGAAAACAGGAACTTCACTGTCTTCTGACAGAAATGACTTTACATATTTTATGAAGCTGAGCCAAAGGCACTGCTCTTGTTAGCTGGAGTTGGTGGCTGTTTGGTTGGTCAGGACATCAGAATTATCTACTTCCCCTTCCTCTTTTTTGTTTTTGTTAATTAAGGCTTTATACCTGACTAAAATACACAGCAATATTTTTTCCTTCAGGTCATGTTATCGGAAGCTTTGAGTTGGGGGTGGGGGTAAAAAAGTTCATTTACTAAGTAAGATTAAAGCAATTAAAGGCTACGGCTCATATTTAATTTTCCCTCGTAGATGCAATTTTTCATGCAGTGACAGCATCAAAACCTTTTCAAGTTTTATAGCTATTTCACATTTGGCAGAAACAACAGGAAACCATCTGTAGCAAAGCAGGATTATTGTAAGCATAATATTCAGTAATGAAAAAAAGACTAAAAGAAAACACTGTTATCTTTATATTGTAGCTTTGAAGGTGCAAGGAGCAGGATGCTTGCATTCGCCCATGTATCTACTAGCATCAGGAAAATCTTCTAGATGAGGCAACCACATAGAAAGTTGATTATTTCAGCAGAAGGGAGCAGTCCAATAGGAAATTTGGCTTTTGGTTTCTTGTTGTGATAGATAACTGTAAAGATGCTTGTGCAGAGGAGGCTCTATATGACTGTTTTCTGTACATCATGACTTACATGGCAGAGCTTGTAAGTACCCACAAAATTTCAAGTTGGAAAGTTGTCCCACAGAAGGGGAATAAGCTACTTATATTTTTAAGTTTTAATTTCATGCTTGGAAGCCTTTTTGGGGCCAGGGAAATAAAAATAAGCTGTGGGAATTCAGATGGCTCATACTGTTTTCTGTTCCCTAATGGCAAAGTGTGTTTGTTCTTGCTTTGTTGTGTTTTATGTGCTTGAAAGGAGACATCCGAACTGAAAGAGAGCATACTCATTGGTTGAGAGTGAAAAATACTTTTCGCTGAAACTTAGTTTGTTAACTGGGGTGTCACATCCCAAGGCTGCAGTTTTAGGGGTGCTTATGGTAGCCACTGGATACCTCTGAAGACCATGGTCAGTCCTGTAAAGTTGTTACAGTACTATAAGTATGCTTAAATTTCTGGTCATGCCAAAATACTCATTGGTATGTGTGACAAAAGGAAAGAACCATTTTTTCAGGTGTACTCTAAAATTTAGCCTGGTCTCTTTTCTCAGAATATGTTGAAATTTTGACCAGTGAATGAGAAGCAAATCAACCCATCTGTAATTTCTTTGTCACTGACAGTGTTTCACATGTTAATAATCAGGCCTAGTTTTAAGATAGCATTTCACTGTGCAAAAGTCAAAATATGTCAGGGAACTGCAATATATGCTTGTTATTAATGTCTTAAATTATAGCTAGACACCCTGTTTTTCCAGTTTTCAAGACTAGTTACAAAGACATTTTTTTTTCCAGTGCTGAGCTGATGAGACATTAAAGGTTTCTTTTTCAAATAGTTTGGCTGTTGGGTTGCTCCTTTCACTCACACCTGCCCCTTGACTTAGAAATCGTCTCCGCCTCTTCAGCATCAAACACTGAATTTACATAGGCACAAAGACAGTGTGGAAGGCCAACAGCTCGCACCGTCATTAAGATGGGAATGCAAGAAGAACAAAGCAGCACAATGGTAAGAGAAATATCACAATACCCTACCTTTCTGCAAGGCTGACTAACCAGGGCTTTCCCACAGGAGGGAATGGTGCTGAGGATACCGCAGGATTAGCAGATGCATATAAGGCTGCTGGCAATGACTAAGCCAGTAACAGCAAGCAAATCGAAGCTCTAGACATGAGTCAGGTTTTGAACTTGTTGTGGTTTGTAGCAGCTCAAAAGGCTTTGTACAGCATCACTGTATGAGTCTGTGACTGCAAAGTGATGAGCTTATGGCTGGTAGAGCCACTATCTGCTTTGGAAGGGAATGCTTGCTTCCAGCAAAATGTAGTTGAGCTCAACTCCATGCGTTGCTTGCCCACAGCACAGCCTTAGTTGTGCTTCTCACATTATTTTAATGCCTTTCCAAAGTACTCTGGCTTGTTTATTCGGTAAGTTCTTCCTAATTATACAAGCATTCCTGAAGCATTTCAGAGATGCACATTAAGAAGCGTGGCAAAGCTATTTCTTAAAAAATAAGTGACAAAACCAAGAAAAAAGTGGTGGAATGATATATATGTTTACCACCTGAAACAAGTAATATTCTGTATGTATGCATGGCTTTTTCTTCTGGGATTCTAAAACACAGAAGCAAAGAAAATGAGAGGGAAGCACGATGTCTGGGTTTGTTTTGTTCCTTCAGAATTTTCTGTTCATCCCTTTTAAAACAAGCTTAGTGGAAAGACTTGAGCTGAAAGACTTGAGATGTTCCCTCAGTCCTGGTGTCATGGGTGGTTTTGATGTTTCTTTTAATAAGCTGCTGATGATGTGCTTTTATTTGCTGTTGCTTGTGTCTGTGATGGAACTGGAAAAAACTTAACAGAAAAGGTACAATTGCCACAGGAGCTGCCAAAACTGTATTAATTTAATCAAAATGAACGAAAGAGGCATCTGCTTTTCCCTTGCAAAGCCAAGTGCAAGAGCTGAACAGCTCAGGTTCCACAGAAACACATACGGAAGCAAAGCTGCTATCGTCTGTGGTATTTTCCCTATAATTACTGATGCTAGCTGGATTAATTTACCACGCATCATACGCAGCCCATTGCTTAGCTTCATAGACATGTTCATTTTTGCAGAACAGATGAAAATTCGTAATCAGTTCTGTTTCATTTCATCTGGAGTTTTCACCCTTTTTTGTATATATAGATGAAACACTTCTGTAATCACAGGAGAGCAATTAGTGATGGGTGTGTGAAAAGCACGTAGAATAGCAGGCACTCTCTGAATCTTTGATTTGGGAGCACTCTGCGGTGAGAAGCAGATATACTTTCTGTTAGATCATCTTTATGGACTTAATCCCACGGAGGAACTCGGATGCTTATCAGACCTGTCACTTCACACGCTCAATCTGAAATTTAGATCTTAAGAAACCTTGCTCGCCTGCCCCTTCACCCCGAGGTATCTACATACCTTAACACCCACGTTTGCATCCACTGAGTTCCTTGCATGCCTGAACGTGTGCTTCTGGACATGCTTTACCTGGCCTGGCCTATGCTGGGTGAACAGACTAACAGGCCACGCGTAAGTCCTGCCAATGAGAATGGTTGCACTGTCATGTTTAGCCCATGCTTCGGGAACTCAGGCTGGAGATGTGGATTTGATGTGCTCCTGAGCCTGGGGAGATTTTAGCTGTTTCTCTCATGGCAGTGCCCTCAGTCCCAGCTCTTGTGCATTCTGGAAGAGGTGTCCATCTGTCTGTCCATACCTCCTTTTTTTAACTGCTACATTTTCCTAGGCATAAGTCACTATTTGGAGAGCAAAAGAAAAATCATGCCGCTGCATGGTGGCTAGGTCACTTGCCAGGGTGTATGGAGATACAGGGTCTGGGGAATACTCAATATAAGAAATATGATCTTTTGTCAAAGTAAGAACTAGAGCCCGGTTTCTAAACCCTGTCCAGGTGGTGCCCAATCGCTAGTTTTGGAGTCATGTGTCTGAGTGAAAAACAGAAAAAAACTCTCATGCAAAGCAGAAAAGCGTCAACAGGAGGGAGCCAGACAGCCTGCAAGGGACCCCCAGTAGCTGTGCTGCCTGGCAAGGGACCCGGGGCTATTCCTTCTCCATGGAGCCCGCTCAGCCTGCCCCCAGCCACTAGCAGGAGAAAGATTTCCAAAATGATGTTCAGACAAAGGAGGATGCTTTCTGCAGACAGGCAGAGGTGTTTAGCTTTGCATTGCCCCATGGGTAATGGGGTTATAAGTGCAAAGGTATGGAGAAGTGGTAGGAGGTGTTCCATAGGCTGGGTTGTGGGGGGGAGCCTGGAGGACTGGTCGTCAAAGCCTTGCCAGGTTCCTAACTAAACCTTGGTCATGGCCTAGGCATATCTTCTGGTTTCTGAGGATCTCTGTTTCGAGGCGTCTCATTCACCCCAGGCTCTGGATGTAGCAAGGATGCTTCCACCTCCTGTGCCTTCCACAGAGCACTGAGTCCATCATGGCACTGCTCCTGTTGTGAATCTGGCCTAATCCCTGCTGAAGCAGGGAGCTTTCTTAGGAAGAGTGTGCTAGAGATTAGCCCAAATTGGTTTAAATAAGGAATGGCTATGAGGCAAGTAGCTCCAGGAGAACCAGCATGGTTGAAGGTTGATTTCTGATGGTTCAGTGTCTTGTGGCTGATTCCCAGCTTCAGCTGAAGCTCTCCCCACTAGGACATTTGCAAAGACCTTACTGCCTTGTGCATTTGTCAGTGGCTCACCAGCAGCCTCCTCCCATGGTAATGTGCACCAGGGAAGTCTGCTGCTTCCCAGGGGCCAGGGTAAGGGACATCGCCAGAAAACTCACTCCTCTGGTACAGTTCTACTATCCTTTATTAGTCTTCCAGATAAGCAATGAGGAAATCTCTTCAAGAAGCCCGAGAGGACTCAAGAAGGATTTCAAGGCCTTGGGGTGACTGGTTCAGGGTTCAGGAGCCCAAGTAGTGTTCTTGTTCCTCCTATCAGTCACAATTAATGACAACAGCTACATCAGAAAAATCTTATTAATTTATGGCTCCATGGCTCCTTGAGGAAGGCCAAGGAGAATCTCCATCCTCTCCTGGATACAAAGCTGGTGAAGGGTCTGGAGCACAAGTGTGATGAGGAACGGCTGAAGGAACTGGGGGTGTTTAGTCTGGAGAAGGCTCAAGGAAGACCTTATTGCAGCCTTTCAGTACTTAAAAGGGGCCTATAAGAAAGATGGGCAGAGACTTTCTAGCAAGGCCTGTTGCAATAGGATGAGGGGCAATACTTTTAAACTAAAAGAGGGGGAAGTCATGATGGACATGAGGAAAAAATTCTTTACAATGAGGGTGGTAAAACACTGGCACAGATTGCCCAGAGGGGTGGTGGATGCACCATCCCTGGAGACATTCAAGGCCAGGCTTGGTATGGTTCTGAGCAACCTGGTCTAGTTGAAGACGTTCCTGCTTATTGCAGGGGGTTGGACTAGATGACCTTTGAAGGTCCCTTCCAATCATAACTATTCTGTGACTATGTGATTTCTCTCTGCGATGTCCCTGTGGGAAGAGGGGCTAGGGGGTGTACGGGTAAACTGGGGGGTGTGTGGGAAATTGCATCATGGCCATACAAGCACCATTTGCTTTGGAATCCACTCAAAAAACCAGCCCCCCTTGCAAATAACCAATAACCTGGTGGTTTCGGTACTCTCTTGAGAGACAGGAGTTGGAAGTTCAGCTCCCTGTTCCAAATTAAACAGAGGGAGTATTTGGTGTTCCATTTACTTAAAGTGTGTCATACGGCTCCACTAATAAACTGATCTGTGGAAACCTCTGAAACTCCTCTGAAATGTGCTAGCCATACCCTGTATTCACCCTTTAGTGCTTACTAAGCAGAGTAGCAATGCTTTTTAATCTGTTCAAGAACAGCTATTCAGAGTGCAAGTAGAGAGTGCAGCAGAGATTTAGGAGTAAGATGTTGCAGGGGTCAACTTCAGTGAAGGGGACACTCTACAGGAACTATAATATTTTCTGAACAGCAGAGGCAGACTTCAAAAGCACACTTTTATTGTAGACTATTTGGGTTTTATGTAGGAGACTGCTAACTGTGGTAATACTAATACTAATAGTAGGCCTGATTTCAACTCAGATGCTGCTCCATGAATGGGGGCAGCATGAACTGATCTTTATGTTTTGAAGACCAAAGTTATTCCCTTTTGAACGAGTTTGTTTTATTAGGCACATAAATTAGGGAGAAACATTTGGTAGCTCTGTATAGAGCTTTGGCTTCTTCCTACAAGAAGAATATAGTGTGAGAGATAAACAGGACCTCAGGAATTCAGGTGAGGAGCTTTATATATAAAACAGTCTGAGCGAGGAAAATACAAAGAACTGGCTCCACGCAAATAGGGAAACTCAGTCATTGTTTCCTTAAGGGTTTAAAATTACATCACCTTGAGGTGCCAAGAGACAGGATAGTCTTATAGCTAATTTTTTAATGGATTTTTATATCCAGTGTGTCATACATGACAACAAAAAAGAAATGGGTTTAATTCACATATAATGTACGGGGGTTTGGGTCACTTTTCACTACAAGCAACAAACACAGGTTTCTAGTAACAAACAAAAATACTACCCTTTCTGTCTCAAAGCTGGTGGGTCAAGCTGTGGCGTAATTAAGCATAACGTGAAAAAACCTCCTCTGTCAATACCATCATCTATCATGAAAGGACGAGCTCTCTGTAATGCATGGTTTGAATTAACCGTCACTTGCTGTTGAAGTTGAGATGCTGTATACACATCTGGCACCTAGGCACATACAGGTGTTTTTGGAGATGTTTTAGAAAGCAGAGTAAAGTCAGCCAAAAACTGACTCTGAAAGCAACCTGAACCCACATGTGAACACAAGCACTTGTTATCCATTGAAAGCTTTTTCCTCTAAACAAGTTTCCTGCTTGCATCCTTTTTTGGAGAAGAATTAGCTTTCACTGTTCACCATTTAAAGCACATCACTAAAACATGCCCCCAGGTCTTTGCACAGTGTGACATTTTAGACAAGCTGTAAAAGAAATGTAGCTTCTCAGTTGCTGTTGTGCACTTGATAGAAATGCTGTTTCTATGACCCTTTACTTACTTCAAGCAAAAAGGCATGGAAATAAATCATTTTCTATTGTAGAGTTTTGCTATAGAATACATTGCTACAGTTATAAGCGTGATTTTTCCACAGCTTACATAGAGCACTGCATTTAGTCAGGCTATCTTCTAAAAGCTACTCCAGACCTGGGAGAGGAGTGGGTACACCAGGAGGCTCTTGTCAAAGCCCTCACCAAGTCACAAACAAGACTGTGTTGTTCCATTTCTTTTTGTAAGATGATCTTGACACTGCCTACCCGTTTGCAGACAGACTGATGGCACATGATGCCACCAATGGGCCCCAGGCAGGTGAGGGTGAGTTATCTGGGGTTTCCCTCCAGATGGGGTTTTTCCGATGCAGAGGCAGCACTTGCCCAGTGTGTATTTGCCACCTTCAGGGAGCTGAACTGCTGCAGAGAAAGGCTGCATAAGGGGAGCAGGTAGAGCAGAGGGTCGGGACTGCAGTGCAAGTGAGGGTTGAAGGAAAGGATGCTCAAATCCTCTTTGGGCTCCAAGGTGTGTGAAAAGCAGGGGGCACAAGAGCAGTGGCTATGGCAACATGGGGTGCAGGCAGGGGGAAGGGGTACCTGCTGCTTTCCACTGTTGTGCTGCTGCAGCTGGAGCAGAGTGAGGAAAGGTGGTGAAAGGGGTAATGCAGAGTTAAAGAGGAGCTATTGGCACCACAAAGCATTTGTGTTGAGGAAGAAATACAAGGCAAAGGACTGAATGGAGACAGAAATAACAAATGTTTGGAGAACAAGGAGAAAGACAATGTCTTTCTGGGGGCTCAAGAAGGAATTGCTGTGGAATACAGGGCATTTGCTGCCTAATTCATTGCTGGTGGTCTCATTAAGCCAGAAGGGCCTGATAGTGCCTGAAACTGCTTTTTGAAAATTGCAACTTATTTTTAACACCCAGGCAGCAATGGAGCAGCTGCCTAGAGCCACGTTTCTGCCTAGAGCACATTTCTGTTTCCCTCTCCTGCGGCTGCCTGTGCAATAGGGCAAGCTAAACTGGCCTTGCTTATGCTTCTTTTCTTCCCTTTTTTGTTTTCCAAAGCTGTGTTTTGTTTATTGCATTTGACTTTGGGTTCAAGCAGCATTCTGTAGTGCTGTCAAGAGCTGAAATGTCAGAATGAAATACTGAATGTATTTCCTCAAATGCTTGGCATTGGAAATTATGGAGGCTCCAGGCTAAGCGTCCGCAATGGATTCCTGGGATTGCTGTCATGGTGCCATGCTCCATTTTTCAATACATTGGCCATGGGTTGATGTAACTGATTTCTCTGAGAACCTCCTGCTGACACCAGATAGGAGGTATCATCCCCCAAGGAAAAAAACCCAAACAAACAACAAACACCCCACAGGAAGGAAAAAGGTATAAATGGTAAAACTTTCAAATGTGAAAATAGAACAGGATACCTGTGGCCAAGCTGAGATTGATGTTGCAGCTTCACAGGCAGTTGTGTCAGTTCAGCTTGAGTGTAGATATGTCTTCTTCCATCCTAGGTGGGTAGATGTTGAACACGTTGTACAGGTTCTCTTCCCACCCTCCCTTTTGCCCTATTTTAAATCTGCTGCAAACTTACACTGCTTTATCCACATTTGTAACAGCATGAGGTTTATGTGCTAGCTGGGACATGCAAGTACCTGGAGTCCTAGAAATGCTCATAATTTGCATTCTTAATAAAACATAATTTAAAATCCTAAATATAGAAAGTGCTGTATAACTGAAATGGATTAAACCAGCTCCTTTTTCCCAGAGCTCAACATCCCAAACATCCCTCTGAGGCCAGAAATTTTGGAAGAAGCGCCATAAAGGCCTGGCTCTGAACTGCTTGAAACAGAGAATCAGAAAACCAAATCTAGAGCCTTCTGTTGGGTTTAATCCACAACATGCCGATGGGTCCTCCCCAGTGGGAGACCAATCTGTGATGCTTGAACAGCCGTTAAGGATCCTCAGTTTTGTTTCTAATCTGATATGCTTACTGGTCCCAGGATCAAAGATAGGTGTTATGGATGTTCAAGAAGGGCAAGTTTTTCTGATTTTAAGCTTTATACTAACCACCTGTACTGTAATTTTTTCTGCCTTCTTTTCTCTTTCAGTGTAATTTCAGAATAGTTCCTCACAAATGTTTTTGAGTGCCACAGATTAATGCAGCATTATTCCAAATGCTATGGTAATTCTTCATCCTGGAAAATCTTCCTTAACTGGTTCTGCACCATGAAGGGCATCCCCATTACACCCTAAATTTTATTGGGCCTTTGAGCAATATGATGATACAGATAATAAATATCTTTGCAAATTGCCGTGTGTTATTCTTTCTGTATGACACACATTTTCTGATTGTGTCGTTTCAAAGCCTTTGGTAATTAGCACAACACCTGCTAATGGTAGAGCTTCAGCAGCCTGAGCTCTGGGATACTCAGTTGTGTTTCTCTACATCCTGACACTCTCCTAGCACTTTCCTTCCTATCATTGGTTTCCTATATCTCAGTGCTGTATGTCTTTGCCTCCCATCAGACAGGTTTGGTGTAAAATTAAGTGCTCACTTCCAAGGGCTTTCTTCCAGAGGGATTTAAGAGGCTGAATGAAAGTGTCTAACCACAGCTTGCTTAGAGAGGGGAAGGGTATGACTAAAATGAGGAAACCAGGCTTGTTTCAGAAAACAAGAGGATGACATGAGCTGATGCTGCAGTCCTTCTCATCGTCTCCGACCAAGTCAAAAATCTCTTTTTGGTGTTTCATAGGCAGCCGACATGCTCCCACTTCCCTGGCAGTGGTGATGGCTTAGGCATCGCGCCTGGCGCCTTGTCCGGCAGCCAGGCTGCCGAAGGATAGGGGAAGCTGTGCTGGAACATGTGCCTGCACAGGTGGTCAACCCCATTTCACACACGACTTCACGTCGCAGACTGTCGTCTGTCACCGGCTCCTTCCCTGGGCACGCCCCCATGCGCTCCTTTGAGCCTGTCTGGTTTTCCCTCCACCCACTACCTGCATCAGGGGGTTGATTTTTATTTTTCTCCTTTTTTTTCCACCTCAAAGTGATAGCAATTCCTGGTGCATTTATCTTAGATGATGTGGTCGTTGTAAGATGAAGTACCTGCAGCAGCCAGTCTGCGGTTGATTTGAACACAGGCGAGTCTCAACAATGAGCTTAAAGGAGGGTGTCAGGTATAAATCTTGTCTTCAAACAGCCAGGGTGCATTCCAGACTTCAGAGACACCTCTTTGTGTGGAAGGGTTTCTTTTTTTCATGCCTCCTTTTTCTTTTTCTTGGACCTGGAAGAGGATGAAAGTGGCGGGGTGTGTGCGTTCATTTAGGCTGATAATGAGAGTGGGGCTCACGGGCATGGTAATTTGGCAGCCTCTTCACTTCCTGTAACAGTTTAAGAAAAAAATCATCCAAGGGCTGCTTAAAGACAAACATTTTTTGTTTAACTGCTGGTGGTTCATTTTCTGAACAACCCTGCAATTAATCTTATTTGTGTTAAAGAGGCAGGCTGCTTTTTATAAGCTTTGCTGAGCTATAATTAATGAAGATCAAAAATGTTACAAAGACATAATATTTAACTTTTCATAGGTGCGACTACACAACATCTGCAGCAATTAGAGGAGCAAAAGAAAAAGACATTGTGTTTGTTTTTTCCCTTCAAAGTGTCTTTGTTAAGCCACTTTTTTGCACACAACTCCTCAGTGTTTTAGAGGAGAGCATTATTTTTGGTGAGGCAGCTAATCGAAACTAAATCCACAACAATATTTTAATAGCACCAAGAGATAAACGTATGGTTCCAAAATGTCACCAGCTAGGTCAGACTTGTGAAGACTGAGCTCCTGAAGTTAAATGCAGCACTACCTGCGTTGTATCGTTGAGGACCAGTACCAAACAAGGGTGTTCATTGCTTGCAGACTACTTTTTAAGCAAATGCATGTGTGTTAGTGTTAAAACTTCAAAAGCATCTCAGCAGTTTCATGATTTTACATGTAAAAAATCCTGGATGTTTTGCCACTAGGAACTAGGTAGCACAGATCGTCTTTTAACTGTGCTGCTTAAAACATAATTGGCTTGTAATAAGTGGTAGCTTATTTATCTTTGGATAATTAAATGAAGAGCCACTCTGGAATGCATCACTTGAAGACACATGACAAGAAGCCTGCATAGTTTTGCCTTGGCACTAGCTGCCTCCCCCTCCACCAACCTTTCAGCTACTCTAGCAAAAGGAAAAATCTGGTTTTCACTGGCCTGAAATCAAACCAGGGATGGCTCCAAGTGTGTCACTCAGATTCACAAAACAATGGCAAGCTTTGCGTTTATGTACAATGGGTGCATGACTTCATTATGCTGGGGATCACTCAATTTCACATGCATGTGGCATTTTGCGAATGGTTTGCGAAGAGAAGCTGCAGCCGCATCGTTCCTACTGGTATCAGAACTCTTCCAGCATTTCTGAGGCAAAGTCAGCTCTGTCTTCTGTGTGATCTGGGATAGGTCTGATCTCAAACACTGTTTGAGGAACAAGGTACACTGGTAGGATCGCAAAACCAACAGAGGCACTGTCTGATGCGTACTAAACCGCATTCAAAATGAAAGAGAAACAAGCTATGACCCAGGGATATCCACCGCACCATCGCTGTACCCTGTTAAAGTTTGTGCTACCTGATGGTGAGTCCCTCTGTCTCCAGTAACAATAAACTGTGCTTCTAGAAACTTAAAGGCAAACATGAGCAGAGGGTGCAGGGCATCACTGAGCACCCTGCTGTTGTGCCGCAGCACCCTGTGCCCCAGCTACTCCTTCCCAGAGAGGGAGCAGTCCAGTGCCTTTGTGACTGGGGGTCCTTGCGTTTAACTTGTGCTTGATGTCTGAAGATAGATAGGTTTGTTTCGAGCAAATGTTTGCAAAACTGAATCATGGAAAGTTGCACATTCTGATTACATCATATTTATTTCTGTTCACTTTGTGACTCATAACTTTCCTAAGTGTATGCAAGCAAAAAAAGTCTAACAATTTCTTGTATTTATCTGAAAAGTCATCTGCCATATGCAATGGACATCTGGTCTCTAAAGCTTTCCCTCTAACACCTATCAAGGTGAAAATCCAGCAAGGTCATGGGATGCCAGGGTGCTGTTATGTGAGGATTTCCCTCAGAGCAGGACCAGGGGTTTGATCGAGAGTGTTTGCCTTTGTACAGACAGGCGTGTGGGTGTCAGGAGAGGTAGCAGCAATGTGCTACCTAAGTCCTAACAAAACCAGGCACAAGCAAATGTCAACAACTTCACCTTTTTTTCCTAACTGCAAAACTTTCATACGTAAAAAAATATACCAAATCCTGTATGTTCTTTGAATCATTTCCAGGTTTTTACGTTTTAACTGAGGTGAACCCCTCCCACCACAGTCCCCTCAGTTACTCATCTTCCCTTCTTTCATCTTCTTATCTTTCAGACTGTAATATCTTTGAGGAAGAGACAGTCTTTATTTGTGTACTGTACAACACCCTGCATATGTAACACTAAACTCAAATGTTTGCCTACACTGTAAAATACTTGCCAAACAGTTTTAGGTGCGGTGTCGGTCAGTACACAGTTGAGGTTGCCTGTGCAATGACAGTTTGGCTTCATTGCTTCTTTCTTCCCTGTGCAACTTGCACCTTAACCACTGCCATCATCATGAAAAGGTTTTGGTAAGGACATTTTCAGGAAGAGCTGGAGAGGTGTTATGGTCACTGTGCTCACACTTAACAGGCTCTGTTTGCTCAGGGAAATGAGGCATTTCCACATTTGTCTTTGCCTCTGCACCCTGTCCTCTTTTACCCTTCAGATCTACTGTGTGAGGCCTCAGATTTTTTATCCTGTGCTCAAAATGCAGGTCTGCTTTAAAGTTAGAGGAACGGTGTCTTTGATGACTTTTATTTATTATAACATATAATCCCTACATATATGTTCAGTTTATAGGTAAATCACAGCTAATTTGACTCTGTATGGCACTTTTTCACATGATGAGATACTTTTCTCTGATGACCTACAAGAGCATGAAGTCAGAAAAATAGTACTTTCACCCTCAGTTCATGTAGGAATAAGTAATTGTGTGGGCACCAGCTACCGGAAGTTTATACCTGCTTTCTTTCCCTGACTACCATCACAACCTGAAATCAGAAAATTGCTCTGCATCTTGGTTTTATGTGGTCTTAAGGATAAGATCTTTCAGTGTTGCTTTTTTTTCTGCCTGTGATTTTAAATGAGTGAAAGATCCTTCTGAAGAGCTGTATTCATTTGCCTGCCTATGTATGGCTACTGCCATTTAAGATATGCTATGTAAGATGGTCATGTGAGACTGGCAGGTTTGACACAGGACCCAGAGGGGACCTGCAGTCTTTTGGAGAGGCAACCTGGGGCCAGGAAGGGTGCCATAGGACATCTCAGGTGGCACCAGGCACCTGTGTGTGGGCAGCTGTGTTGAGCCCTTGTAGAGTACAGCAACTAGAAGAATTGCTTAGGTAACAACTCCGGAAAGCTCCTGATCATCTCTCTTGTCATCAGATGACTCCTTTTTCCCCAAATGCATTTCTTCTTTCTTGCTCCCATGGTGGTTCCCAGCTCTCCAAGTAATCGCTACTTCTATGCTTGTTTCTGCATATGGTGGATTCTTAGCTTGAATATAAATATGTTTACTTTATAACACCTTAATAGGGTTTCAAAGTTATGAAGATACTTTTAATATCACAAATATGAACCCATCATGGACTCTTTACAAACTTTTGAGAAAATCAGACTGAGAACAGAACACCAAAGAATTGGCTGAGGGGCAAGATCAAAGCAGGGGGTTTTGAGCTCCAGCTCCAAACACTGAACATAGGAACAATGAGCTCATTCTAATTTTTTTTTTAAATATAAATTTCCTGTGCCTTGTGCAGCGCACCCCCGTGTTTCCAAAGAAGCCTGGAACAAGATCAGGCCTGTGACATTACTGAACAAGTAATATGAACAAGTAATATGAGATTTACTTCAACATGCCCTACAACTGTTAGATCGAGAAAATGTGCCTAAGTGGTAATGCAAAGTGGTTTTTTTTCAAGCTTGACCTATTGCAGTGTCTTGAGATTTAATCTAAAACTTTGTCCAAACCTCCAACCCAGTGTTATCATGGAGAGGAAGACCATCGGGAATTTCAGAGAAACTTGACCTCTTCTTTTAGTAAAACCTTGCTTCTCTCGGTACCAATTTCTTCATTAAAAATACATGACAAAGTGAAGTTAAAGTGTATCTGCATCTGAGGCAGCTCATGGCTTTGTGTCTTAGAGTGTCTCTTAGTAGGCTGGTGAGGATCAACATACAATATTGCTTGTCAGGAATAACCACATTTAAAAGTCTAGCAGAGAATTACACCTCCTACATGCCTTCATTCCCTTGACCTCAGATTTCCAGTACTTTATAGTAACCCTGTTTGTTCGTATTACTTTAAATCTGGGAAAAGCAAATTTGAGTGTGTGGTGGTATTGATCTGTAGTAATGAAGTGTTTGTGAAAAACATTATTTCCTTTACCTTGCACTCAAAGCTAGAGACACAAGACCTGTCTTGAAACAATATTCCTGATGTTGCTGAGCCTTGGAGACCCTATGTTCTTGATAATTAACATCACAAGGATTTAATGTCTTTTCTAAATATAAGTTCAGGCCAGCTGGTAGTTCAGAGGAATTTATAAAAGGGATGTAGCTGGGCACATCTAAGGACTGTCTGTACCTTGATCTCAGCACCTTAACTGTGTCTTTTCAGCTCCATGTTCACCACCACAGAGTTCTCCAAGCCCCTTTTACAGAGAAGTTTGCACCACTGTTAATAAAGGTTACACACAGAAAGGGGCAGTCTTTTCAGCCAGTAATTTGTTCACAAACACGCACACAAACTCTGCCAACACTGTTTCTAAGCAACTGAAAACATCATTGACAAATTTAATTCTAATTCGGAAGAGAGTTTTAAACAATAAAACTGGGAAAAGGCTTTGAAAAATACAAACCGATTCAAATGTAGGATTTGCTAAGTGAAACAGTTTATATATTTATTGTACTTTATCTGAGAAAATTGCTTATTTCTTTTAAGGGAAGCTAAAATCTTTCCCAAAAACATGGAGAAATGTCTTTAGTCAGGTCTTCTTCATATTCATTTCACCCATTCTGAACTCAGTCTTCAGTTCGACCCATAAAGCTCCCTGGAAGTATCCCCTCTGGTTGTGCTGGGAAAATGTCACTTGTCGTGGAGGCACAGGCTGCTAGACCTGGAGGAGCACCAGTGAGCTATCCCCATCCCCAAAGCAGTCATGCTTGGTCCAAAGGCTGAGGAAATTTTCCCGTCCCAGAGGAAAGGAATGCTTGGCTTAACGGCTTCCCATCCTTCCTAAATGGGAAGCTACTTTCTTTTCTCACTGCAGAGTAAAAATATAGGTGGAAAGCAGCCCGAATCATGCCACCAGAGCTTTCAGACTTAGGGTGTAGCAATCCCGTGTTTGTAGTGTGAGACGCAGTACAAGACACCTGAGAGCAATGAGGTGTCCCACAAGGTGTCCCTATCGCAGAACCCTGTGGGATGCCCCTGTGGAGGTTCCTCAACCCCCTGAACTGCCTGTGTTGAGCAGGAGGGTGAACTGCAGAGTAGTATCCCAGCCTGCTCACTGGCATGTTTGGGATACAGTGCTTGAGGGGAAATATGGGCTTCCTCAGGATTACTGTTCAATGCCATAATGAGTGGCTAATTATAGGTCTTGCAGGGAAAGAAGCAGCCCCACAGAGATCTTAAGCTACTAGAATTTAAGTAGAGCTTTATTTCTGGGATATTATTCCCACAGGCCAAACTACAATTAGAGTGGCGTTTTATATTTCCTCACACAAAAAGAAAAAAGTTAAATGAGCAAAGTGTACAGTTTTAAATTAACCTTCTTATCGAGGAGTCACTCACACACTTAGTCACTTAGTGTTTCACCTTCTGCTTCCTCCTTGTAAGGAAGAGTATGGTAAAGCCTCTGGTTTGAATCTTTGCAGAGCACAAGGTAAAGGGCCTGAGCAGGTACAGCTTGGAAAGTTTGGGCAAGTTTGGGTACCTTCCCTGAAATCAGCAGAAAGCATGATAGTGTATACCAAACAAACAAGCAAGCCCTGTGCTACCAAGTACTTCTCCAAAACAGTCAAAGGAAAATAATGGTTTTCCCTCTATATATAGGAGAACAAGTTCTTGAAACAATTCAGAGGTCTCTTTTGTTCTTAATGGGAGCCTAGAAATATGGTTAGCTACACCTAGCCACTTAAAGGTGAGATATTACTGCACAACTCTTTGCATGCATCCTAATAATGGCCAAGAAAAAGGATTCCACAAGTTGTCTATAGTTGATCTCTCCCCAAAAGATAAACTGTTTGAAGAAAAGACTGGGAAAAATGAGCTGTCAGATTTCCAAGTAGGTAAGAAGCCATTTTGCCCTCTCTGAAGTATCACTTCCTTGGGCTAAGTGACAGAAAGATGGATGCAGTTTGAAAGCTTGGAGTTTGCATGGAAATGGTTTTATGGTCTTTGCTGGGGAGTGTGCACTTTTCCAACTTAAAAATAAAAATAAGCAGAGTATGACAGGGTTAGAAGCATTTGCAAGCTATGCCTTGGGAATAGGCAATGGAAGAAAGGAGGAATTAACCCATCGGAACTGAGGACAGTGCCCCTAATTGTTTACTGATGTATCTGCTCTGGGATGTTTTCAAAGTCAGGGTGCTGTTTAAAGGGTCCTTTGAGTTTAATCAGGGTGTCATTGAAGTGCAGAAGGCCAGAGTTTGTACGTGTCTGACACATTGTGCTGTACTACTGAGAAACAGCATGCAGTCAGATGTTGAGAGGTAATTAAAAAGAGGGAAGACAGTAGATAGGACTGTATTTTCAGTCTTATTCATAAAACAGCTTCAATCCCAAACACATGGAAAAATTTTGAAAAGTACATACAAATTGTACAGAAGACCAGGCTTGTTCATACCAGCATGCCACCGGCTTCGT
This sequence comes from Psittacula echo, assembly GCF_963264785.1. Classification (NCBI taxonomy): domain Eukaryota; kingdom Metazoa; phylum Chordata; class Aves; order Psittaciformes; family Psittacidae; genus Psittacula; species Psittacula echo. The sequence goes on along the minus strand of NC_137736.1, from coordinate 63,724,212 downwards.
GACACGGGGTAGAAAACGTAGCACTGTGCTCAGCAATACTTTCCATTTCCATCTGGAAGGTGTGAGTTTGGAGCATGTGAATGGAAGGGTAATGTTTTAGGTGTTACGGGAAGATATCAGCTGGTGAAATGTAGTACGTAATGGGCTCTGGACTGCGCAACATAGAGGTGGCTCAGGTATTTAATCCAGAAAGAGGAGTGGGCTTTGGCTGCATGGCCACTTTGCAGGGAGCAAGGCAGTGCTTTGGGGTCCTGTGCTCCTCAGACTCTAGCCTGACAACACTCCCTTTCCCAAGCGCTAAGGATCCTTCCCTAACCACAGTTTAAATAGGATGCCTGTTTACCAATCTTAAATAGCACTGTCAGCAGCTTGATACTTCAAAGATCTTGCTAGGTTACTGGCTGGGTTCCAGCACCCTGAAGGAGGGGTGCCCAAATTGCTTGGCACAGCAGCTTGTCTCACCTCCAGTCACGAGTGGCAAACCTGCCCCTTTGGTGAAGCCCAGGATCTCTCCTAACACCATGCCTGCTGGCTACACACCACACATACAATAGCCTTTGCAAACACAGTTAATTGTCTCTGAGATGCACAGCAGCCTGGGGAGTAGCTCCATCTTTAGCAGAGAAACCGTGTTCCCTGAGATACAGGTACATGGGAACAGAGAAGAATGGATGTGGACACTTTAATTACCAAACCAGGTAGACTGTTGCAGAACTATCCCAACTCCCATTCTCTGAACACATTTAAAGGATGAAAGTGAGTGATTCGTGAGCAAAAGAGGGATCTAGTCACAACCAAACACCCCAGTCCTAGAGCAAGCTGAGTATTGTTCTTAAAGCCTGTTGGCCTTCCAAAGATTTCAATTTGTGTGACAGGATGCTAGATGTACTGCCCAAATGGTCTGTGAAATCTATCACAGTGACAAGGAAATATTGTGCTCTCCTCCTTCTCTCTGAAATTCCTTGAATACCTGGTGCCAGCAGTTCAGATGATAATGCAAAGAGGGATGAAAGCAGCCAGCCTTGTCTAGAACTGACTTTTCAAATGGGCTGTGACAGGCTCCCTTCATCTTTCTGTAACATGTCATTTTGATGCAAGCAGCAGACTTCAAATAAGCCCTTTGCTGCAGTGAATGCTAGAGCAGTTTTCGTATTTTCACTAATTGTGAACCATTACTTAACTGTTAATGTGCTAGTGACTGTCTTGTTACCTGGCATATCAAGAGTGTTGCATTTCAGGCTCTGGGCTAGGATTTGGCTGTTTTCAAGAGAATCTTAAGGTTTCTGATCAGCCTTTAAGTACAGGTTTATGTTAGTGTAAGTCTGTGGTCCTTGTAGTGGTATTGTTTTGATAGGGAAATTATACAACTACTTCCTTTGAGTTCAATGAACACACACTGTTTTCATCTACATGATTCCCTTTTATTAGTTCTGTCAACTACCATATCAAGTGCGCTCTTTGTGTGTCATGGCTCAAATCCAGATGCCGCCAGGAACACTGGGAATTTCAGTGCAGACTTCAGTGGGATTTCACCTGCACAGCTGTGCCTGGTGCTCCACCTCAGGGAGGAAGTAGTCTTGCCCTCCCCTGAATGCCAGGTTCTTCCTTTGAGCCAGGGCTGTTCAGACAACCTGCATCCTCTCAAGTGTCTCAGCCCCTCCTAGTCTGGAGACAGTGATCTTTATCCCCCACAGGTCTGGAGGCAGGGACCTCAGTAACTCCTACCCCATCAGTCACACAGGGAGTGGGGGACTGTATACAGAGACACAACCATGTCCCTCAGTGCCTCCCAACAAATACTGACAGAAATTACAGGGTTTAGACCTCTAAGACAACAGGACAAGGAAAGAAACCTACCTTGAAAACAAGATGGGGCTGACTGAGTCCTTTTTAATTAGGGCAGGCAAGCACCATGTGAGGTGTGACCAGATGCTATTGCATCACCCCATAGAGTTAGCACAGAGGAAGAAATACATCCATGTCGCAACACTGACTTTAGTACACAGACTGATGTATGCCTTAGGCTTTGGCTCTGCTGGCTTAGCCCCAACATATTATATTAAAGTAGCCTGAGGGCTGCTTCAACTTGTATCCAACTAAAAAGGCTCCAGTGGACCACTGAGGTACATGAGCAGGGTATAGGAATGGTTGCAGGTTTTCTAAGTAATTTGAAGCATCCATGGCAGCTTGTCAGGCTGATCCACAGGAAGATAATGAAAGTCTACTCAGCTGCACATGAGCTCACCCTTCTGAGACAGGTCCAAGGCTTTACAATAGTAAGCATGTTTACATAAGACAGCAAATGTTTCCCATATTTACTTCTTCCAAACCGATCTACAGCAGTCAGTCTATCATAGGAATTATTCTTCTGTGTTTCAGGCCTTTCTCTTAAAGCATGCTCCTACTGTGCAACACGACAAACAAATTCTGCTAGGCTACTTACCTGTGCAGGCCATGCCCCAGCCTCCATTAATGCATTCTGCTTTCAGGATAACCTCCCTTCCCTGCAAGGTGATTTAATGGATAACCTTCACTAGTGTGAGGCCAAGAAGAGGAACAGAAGCGGCACTGCACAATGGGTTTGGCATACTGTGTTGAGCTAACTAAGAAAGTGCATCTGAGGTCTGCCTATGTCTCCTGTAGGTTAGAAAAATAGTATTAGTTCTTTCTGACACTGTAGAGCAGTTTCTAATTATACCTATGGACAAATGTTGTCTTTCCCAATAAGAGGAGATCTCTGTTTTTCAGCTGCAGCAGTCGGTGAGTTTCATATTCATACATTCAGATAGAGTTGAAGATACAAGCGCTGCCAATATGCAGGACTTAAACATAGGATGTCAGTGGCAAGTATGTGAAGCATGAGAGAACAATTACATTTGCGGCCCTCAGACTTCTTTCTTAGCTGCACAGTGGTGTAACTCTTAGGCAGTTCCAGGTTTTTTCATGCTGAATGTTAGGTCAGTCAAGTTAGCAGACTGAGAACGCACTAGCAGCCACGTTCAGAAGGCGGCTTACAGGTTTAATATGCTTTAACTTCATGGGTTTAGTTCATTCCCCTACTCCAGTTCCTTTCCCAGACTCCCCCCATGTTTACAAGCCTTTTGTGTTATTTTAGCTTCTCACTCTTGCATTCATCATAATCTGTGAAAATTAGAGTTGACATGATGACAAAAGTTGTCACATTGAATACATGGTTTACTTGGCTTGAGCAGTTATTTTTATAGTCTCTCCAGAGAAAGTTTCTTATTCAAATTTGCCAGAGATACTCAACAAGTTTAACTAGAAACTTGGCATTTCCTCTTCCAAAAATTCTTCGAATTATATTTTCCAGCAATGAACTAATTGACACCATCTTGCTTCACAGGGGCACACATCCTGCTGCATTAGATTTTCTCAACAGATTCGCACCTGGAATTTGGGGATTGGCAGGTCGGCACAGCATCACACAGCCAGTAAATGGCTCACCCAGGAGGCACACTGACCAATCTCCAAAATTCAATTTTCTGTAAACAAGGGATACAAATCCTGCCAACTCATGGCAAGAGTGATTCTTCATGCCCAGTCTGAGATTTCTCTAGTGTTCTGTATATTTTACATACTGAATCCCTCACCAATTCAATTTTCCCCAAGGCTTTCATATTGTTCTAAGGGAAACAACAGCTAAGATCTTTTCCAAACCAGTGGAACAAGACATCATGTTTGACAAGAAAGGCCTAAAATTTATGTTTTGCGTGCTTCATGCTTAGACTTGAATTTACCAAAACAGCTTCTCCAAGAGGGGATAGTCCTTTCTTATTTATATCCATCAAGAACCACAGTCACCTGTGAGATCTAGGACCATCTGTGTCTGGGTCATTTCCGTATTGATGTCTGCAGACATTTTAATCTGGAGGATGGGAAGAGTACTTTGAATTTCATTTGTGACCAGTAAGGATTACCCATCACCCTGAATTTTTTAGCTTAGAAATAACACCTCCCACAAACTTGGGCTAGGTAGATTCACTAGCCCCATAAAATATGATATGCACCTTTGGCCTGCAGAAACCATGCACCAGTTTGCAAGATCTCCGCAGCAATCGCTATTAGATGCCTACAGAGCTGCAAAACAATACTTCTAGGTACAGCCAGCTGGTAAAAATCAGTGTGATTTGCTATCTACAGTGCAGTTAAGGTAGAGGGAAGTGAGGAAACATGGTAATCCAGTGGCAGCAGCTGGGATTTCAGGGTGGTCAAGAGATCTTGCCACAAAAAAAAAGGTGCTGAGTTCTGCAGCCTAAACATATGTTTATTTACATTAAGAAAAATTTAAGGTGAGATCACCACTAACATATGACCCAGCTCTACAGCAGGCAAAAGAAATGGATAGAGAAGGTTAGCGGCTGGCTACCCCATCAGCCACCAGGAATAAAACAAAGCTGTTTATAAAAGAAAAGCTAAAAAACCCCCCAAACCTCATCATTCTACTGAGTCACCTATTCTATTTCCAATTCTGGAAAACATTTTAGGCTTTAAGGAGTAAACAATGTGTTTCTGCTTCTGCCTCTTCAAGCAGCTATTCAACTTACCTTTCTAGCTCAAAGATGATGGATTTATTGTGTGTCTTGCCTTGATTTCTTCTTCCTCCTCGTGCCTGGACACTGAGATGTGTGCAGGCAGCAGCACCAGCTTCTCCAGTGTCCCTGCGGTGCCCGGGAGCACTGGAGCACCCAGCGTTACTGTTGTGTCCTATTTGGGCTGTTTATCTTGCTAACCCACCCATGCCCCATCTGTAACACCCTTCTCCCCACTGCTATGAATGTCTGTCCCTTCATGGATCATACATTAGATGTGGAGGCACTACTTTGCTGGATGCAAGGGTTTTTTCCAACTTGCCTTGCAGGAGCAACATGTTTTTAACATAAAATGTAACTAATTAAAATATATCCAGCTGACCTGGGAAATAGATCTCACAATCTGTGCTGCTCAGAATAGAGGTTACCCCATTAACTAACTCTAAGTAGCATCTCAAGGTTCTCCAGAAAGTATTGAAGGAGGTATTACCAGCGTAAGCTAGCTTACGTATGAGCCAATCTAGTTAAAGAGCAGGCTTCCTCTGTTTCAGATGAACCCAGCAGACTAGAGCAGGCTTTGATGTACATACTAGCTTTCTGTTCAGAATAAACTCAAAACAATGTGGTCACATCCCGACAGCTAGGATTAAGAATAGCTGACAGATGAGACACACAGTCTTTCCCTCCCCTTAGTTAGCACTGGCTTGCTCATGTGATAGTATAAGTAGAGCATTGACATGTTTGTTTGACTCCTTTCAAAGCAGATACCTGACTCCAGCAAGTGCTTTCTCTGGGTGCAAACTCAAGCAAGCAATAATACACCTGCAAGGCACTCCAGTCTATTTTTAATGCACTGTCTTTTGAGGAGACTAAAAAAAAAGCTAAAAAGCTAAACCCATATATTTTCATCATCCAACACTTTTCTCCTTCGGACTTGATGTTACTGCAACCTGTAGGATAGGGTCCTTCAAAACTCCACCACCCACAGCAACACGGAAATTTCACTCTCTGAATGACCCAACTTTCTCTTTAGTAAGGGTCACATAGTGTTACAGGTAGGAAAATTTTAGGGATTGTATTAAATTGAAGTTTCCTATGTTTCTTCTAAGTTGTTGATCTTCCAAGTACAAAGGTGCTGGCTCTGTGGGAGCAGTCACTGCTTTATACAAAACAAAGCTGCTGAGAGGTTCACTGTCTCCATGTGAAAGCCACCCTTCAGTCTTCCACGCGTTAAAAAATCACAGGCACCACTAAGCGCATTGCATGTATACTCCAAAGAGACAAGACGTAGACTTCACTGTAGCATCTTCTAGGCTCCACACATTACATATCACTCTGTTTTGTTTTTATGCTTAGTAATACAGGCTACTAAAGAAATTAACAACCTTATTTTAACATGGCTGATCAAAAAGCAGTTGAATATCTGCAATGTGTATTTGCTGAGGACTATACTTCTGTGTTATTTTATTAAAATAGATGTTATCTGTTAGGGCATCCTCCAGTAGTTTGAGCCCAGGGGTGGCCATCAAGTGATATACAGGATACTCAGAGAAGTTAATGGACGAAGGGGAGCAATTTCGTTGATTAAAGCAGAAGTGTTCTTGCCAGCCCTCACAACTGGATTCTCTCCTGACCACGCAAGTGTGTTTGCTTGTAATAAGTTCAGTCCTCAGAAACAAACGTTAGAATTTGAGGATGAAAGCAGATTTTTGTAGCTGAAATATTGCAAAGATGTTCTGCCAGAAAGATCTTTTTCAGAAACTGGAGCATCCAACTTAAAATAGCAGCTCATGATGCACGAGTCATTGCTTTCATCCAGTACCACAGTGAAAAGATTTGAGCTGGCATGGCTCAGCAGTCTGCAGGAGATATGATGACAGCTTTCTGAGGGTGCAGATTGCTTTTGTTCTCCAGATGAAAACACTCTTACCATGGCAGTCTCAACATCCCCTTCACCAGCCTGGCAAAGCGAGGAGCATGGAGAATGGGAATATGCTGCTATGGCATCACTGGCAAAACAACATATTTGGTAGAGTTTGCTCCAGCAAGATGGAAAACCCAGGGCAGTCGTTAGGCACAAAAGGAATGTATTTGCTGGGGCAGAAATTGCAACATTGCAAAATTGATACATGTCTTATAAATGCAAGATATTTTTCACATCTTGGTAGAAATGCCAACATAGATGACAGGGAAGGAGGGAGAAGAGCAGGTCGAAAAGCTTACCAGCTTCAAACATGTAATAGCTTAATAGACGGCATTTTACAGTCCCTAGTAGATTACTAGGTGACTGAGAGACCTTTATTCTCTCCACAACCTCATCTAGGGATGTGTGAAAAAGAGCTTAGAAACTCTTTGATTAAATACTCTATCCAGGATGACCAAGCCTTCATAAACCTATTCTATTTAGTTTCACCTCAAGAAAGATAAAGGCAAACTGGAGAAAATCGAGGTAGAAATACAAACAGCCAGTGCTCTAGAAATTGAGGCTTAATGGTGCAAGACTGAATGAATCAGGACTGTTTTTCATAGAACATGACCAAGCTGAGGTATGAGGTCAGACTCAAATGCCTAGAAGACCACTGCAGAGCAGAAGGAAATAATCTGTTCTTCAAATCCTGGTGGGTAAAACAAACAACAGCAGCTTCAAGTGGGCGAAAAGAGATGTAGAAAAGACATTAAGAGAAGCTGCCTGAGACCAAGAACAGCAAAGCACTGTAATAAACAGACAAGAGAAAATTGTGTAATCTCTGTCACTGGAGGTTCCTAAGGCCCAGTTGAAGGAATAAATAAATGCTTGTTGGGGTGGTGGAGAATGATTTTGTCTTAGTGAGAAATAAAAGGATAGGTTAGATAACTTCTTGAGGTCCCATCCAGTCCTTTCTGGGTTTTTTTTATAACTGAATTATTTGGTAACTGTGAAGTATATAACAAGCAGAGATCTCAGAATCACTCTTTTTCTTCTGACAGGTTGCCTTTTACTGTACTGATAGACTGAATTGGCAAAGGTCTGTATAATTCTGTGTAAAATTTAATGGCTTTAGAGTCTGGTTTTGGTGGTAGGTGTGCCTTGGAGCTACACAGACTTTTAAAGAAAGTACAGCCCAGAAGATGCAAGAATTTTGGTTTAATTAGGTTAATTTAATGTAGCTCTGAGATTTGCTTCAGTATAAGTTTTACTATATTAATGTTACCTCGGCATCAAAATCACTCCTTCAAAATCAGGCAGATGAAGTGCAGGAAAACCATCCATGCTGGCCTTGGAAAAGGAATTTTTATGTTAGAATACTTGGCTACAAATGTTGCTCACATAGACACAAACTAGAAAGCTGTCAGATGTGATAAAAATGAAATATAGGGAGAATTAATTTTTTTCCATGTTTAGTAATAAACTGCATGAGGGCCATAAGATGGAGATGCAATATCCAAACCAGTAAACATCTATGATCCAAGTTTTCCAATAAGGGTCCATGTAAGCATAAGAAGTGTTTATAGTATCATCTGAATTGCAGGCAAGTTTAATCCAAGGAGAGCCTTCAGCCTCTCATTGCTGCAATTACAGTGAGTTCTTAAGCGCTAAGAAACTAAAAAAACCCCTTGCATTTACAGCTGTAAGCTATTCTTCTTATTTCTTATAATCCTGATAATACGAATTATCCATTAATTACCTAAAATTATTTTTAATCTTCTTAGAATTATCCCAGTTTTAGCCAGCTCTGCTTTCTGCTTTGCACTTCTCTTCTGCCCACAAGCTGAGTGACATACCTCCAACCAGACATGTAGCATTTCTTCTCTGTCAGGGATCTAATGCACTGCTTCTCAACAGCCCATCATCCCTATCCAGAGCCCAGTGTACCCAGCTTCCTACCTCACCCTTCCATGGCCAGCTTATCTGGCATCTTTAGCTGCGTGGGACTTAGTTAAGGCCATTTCTTTGGGAGCCTCCTCAGCCTCCTCCTTCTGCTTCAGAAGTCTCTTCCTTATAAAGCTCAGATGTTCTCCACCAACCTGTTGCAAAGTAAATCTGCATTCTTGGCCGTAAGGCTATCGGACAAAATCATTCATGACATGTCCAGCCATGAAAACAAAACAAAGCAAAATGAAACAAAACCATAAAGCACAGTGAGAACCTCCTCCTCCACAAGCTCCAAAACCAGGGACTGATGAGTCAGCATGAACTTCCAGTAAGTTCTGCCTCTTCTAGCCTAGAGGGATCCTAAATAGGTCTAACACTTACAACCAGTCCTGCTCCGAAACCTGAGGTGTTTGAATGCACCCCAGCAGGGACAAGAGTAGTTCAAGTCATCAGATAGGACTACAGTCCTGGTACAGGTATCAAATACGTACTTTACATTTCTCTACAGCCTGGAACAAGATACAGAAAAGCACTCAACTCCTCTCAGAGGATGTTGGTATCTCAGCCATGTAACTGCAAAAACACTATGAGGGCCCCAGAGAGGGCAAATGAGGGCCCCGGTGAGAAAGGATTTACTCCTGCATGGAGAATGGGTTGCAGATAGTGCTCTCCCCAAGCAGGTGTCCCAGGCAGCCGCAGTCCATCTGCCAGCACATGGTCCTCTCAGCTAAGCAGATCCTCCATGTGCACTGCTCAGAGTGAGGGCTTCACGTGGAAAGGCACAGTCTGCCCAAGTGCCTTCTCTGCTGTGGTGCAACTCCTGCATTTCACCTACAGTAGCTTCTCTGTGTGTATCTATCTCTTAGCTACCCAGCTCCTGGGTTCAGGCCAGAATACCTATATGTCTCCCTTTAGGGTGATGTGCAACCAAGGTTTTGTCCTACCAGCTGGTTCTTCACTCTGATTCTTGTCACTATCCCAAGGCTCTTGGCATGGTGCTGTAGAGCTTTGCCAGGGGACATGCAAACAACTCTCTCTGTGCTGCCATGGGGCAGACATCCTTGATGTCTATTCCCATGCCTTCAAGTAGGAGCTTGAACTTCATCACAAGGATGGTTTAAGGCTCGTCTTCTTCTCCTTCCCAACATTCAGCACAGGATGGCTGCAGTTCTGCTTCCCAGAGCCCTGGCAACTCATACCATTCCCCCATGTTGCAATTGCCTCCAACCCTGGAGGCCCCATGCATTGTGATTGCCTCCAGCGCTGGAGGCCCCATGCTGTTTTTGGCAGCCATGTAACCCAGACTGCACCAGGCAGCTGTCTCTACAATTTGCTGTGGAGGTACCAGAGCCCACCAAAGAAAAACTACAGCCCATGCTTGGCTCTGCTACCTTCCAGCTACACCATGTTCCCCACTCCTGTCCTCACTCTCCGTGCCCTTTCTCCAGGCTAGAGCTCCTGATCTGGAATGCCAGCTGTCCACGCCTCCTCTAGCTCCATGCCTAGACTTTTGCCCTGATTCCTGCTTCTACCCAGCTTCATCCCTCCTCCCCAGCTGCCCTCCGGTCTTCATTTCTCTTCTAACCAGAGAACAGGGAGCCCCGTCCCACCCAAACCTGGTATATAGGTGTGGCAGCACCTTGTGGGGTTTAATGCTTAGGCAGTGCTCAGGTTAATTAAGGGGCCAAATTGATTCCTCACACAGCTTGGCAGATCCAAGAGAGCGGGGATGTGCATACATTACCCCTGCAATCCTGCACACGACATTCTGACACCGCACAGCTCCTGTTTTCATGTCCTTCCAAGCAGCCTTTGACGGATACAGGTTTGCAGCATGCAGACAGGACTTTTGCCATGTCGAAATGCCTTCAAGCAGCAACCACCCATGTTGGCAGGCTATTAAGTTTCTACAGAATTTTGACAAGCCTCCAGATGAACATCAAACCATCCCAAATCTCCTAAGGGGCTGAGTATTAAAAAAAAAAATAAAAAAAAAGAAAAAGAAAAAAAAAAGTGATTTCTCATGTCATTATTCCCTGCAGCTTTATAGCTAATTTAGAATCTGTTGATCCTGGTGCCAATAAATAGTTTATCTTTAAACTCTCTGTACTCAGACTTGGTTTCGTTCTCAGGTTAGTGTTGGTTGTTTAGCCAGCAAATCAGCAATCTAACAGCATATACAGGAGAGATATTTGCTGTATATATCTGCCTGTGCATATTTGTTCCATTAAGCAGAGCCTCACATGGTAGCTAAGTATTTCTCTGGGAAGATTTGCTTTCTCAGGAGAAGGTGAGTGCAGTATTAATATATGTGCTAATGCACTGCCCCCCAGTGGAGTCGGGGTCTGGTTGATAAGGCTTTGCAAACCTTCACATGTTCACGAGACATAATTTACATCAAAACATTAAATTAAACATTGGTGGGGCAGTGTTAAATCTGTTCGAAGGTGGTTTACGGAGAGGATAATTCACATCCGATTCTAGAACTGCAGCACAAAAAAGTGCTGTCGCAAAATACCTCCTTTCTTCAGCAAGTAATGCAGTCAGAGGGAGCAGAAGGTCTTCAGCTGCTTGTGGATGGCGCTTCACTTCTCAGAGCTTCTAAAGGGAGCTATAGGAAGTTGTCATTTTTAAAAATAGCCTAATCCAAAATGTCTCAGGGCTGACAAGTTGTTACACATAGCTATTAAAGCAACCGGAAGGAGCTGCATTTGCTCACTACATCTCTCATCATCTGGTAAGAAAACGTGTCACCTTCTGGTTTGTAACAGAAAAGATTATGTTTAATTGATCATCGTAAATGTTTCCGGAGATAACTTTAAACCCTCTCACTGGCTACTTGTCTTCAGGCTTCTCAGGGCTGTCACTGCTTCCCAGAGGTCCTTTTCCCATCATCATTTAGTTTTCCCTACAGTAACATGGAATATTTGAAAACTGGGGTTCGGTTCACAGTCACAGTCAGACTCTTGGCATGTCCAAAGACTCTTTTATCAAAAAACAGCTTTAGATGAATATAAATATTAAAAATGAATGCAACTAAGTATCTAGATTGTAGAAATCAAGACCACAAGACCATGATGCTCACTATGTTTTTAATTCTCTTGTAGTGCTATCCCCATCATTTTTCTTGTAGTTTTCTGACACATTTCTGTCACATCACCTCTGTGTCAGGACAGGGTAATGCTTCTGAAACCACATCTCCACTTTTTCTTGTGCTTGTATCACTGGAATGGGATGAGGCAATAGATGTTCATACACATGATAAAAATATCTTTCTCTGCTCACAGCATACTTGGGTTGTAGCACCATAAAAGGCATCTGAATCAGCTAAACGACCAGTTAATGGAGGAGGGGTTGTGTGGAGAAGAAATATAAAGCCAATGTGAAATACAATATGTTTGGAAAGAACATGTAGGCTAGGCTTGGCAGTACGCAAGTCAGAAGTAGGCAACGGCCTGCTCAGGTAACTGGGGGAGGCAGTCATGAACACCCTCATAGTACGCATGGGAAAAGCAGTGTCTGGCCTACCACAAGCAGAAGGAGTATAGCTTCATTTCTGTATATATATTTTCCAAACACCCTGTAGGTTTGCATTCCAGATCATTAATTTGCCAGCCTGAAATTCTCCCTTTGCCTGTGCCTTCAGTGGTGCTTGCTGTTACGTCAGCAGGTGGCAAAGTCTGACCCTCAGACACTGTGGGGTGTCCAGAAGTGTGTGAAATGCTTTCCAGTTACCCCAGTTCCCAGGATGCAGACATTCAAGCTGAGACACCAGCATGAGGCAGCTCTGTGCCTCTCCTGGCAGGAGACTTGCTGAGCTACCTGCAGCAAGCAGCCCCTGGACACAACTGGCCCCTTCTCTCAGAATGGGTGCTAGCAACCTGCTCCCTCTCCCACTCAGCTTCCACAAGCTCCTCTCCTTCATCAGGCTCCTCTCGCAGGTGGAGAAGACTTGGGCCAGTTGGACCCATGGTCATTCATCCTTCCTGGTCCTGCCTTGCTGCTTGCCTCTCATGGTTTCAGCACTCAACTGTAGAGCTTGTAGGGTGGGAAGTTTGGTTTTGAAACACTTTGGGCTGGTGGCACCCTAAGTCTGAAAATATTCTCCCCTCCCCATCTACTCTTGGGGTTAATAGCTGCAGTTGTTTAGTTCAGTGGGTTTTGCACAAGAAATATGACTATGTCTTCTGTAAAATCATAGAAGAAATAAAGACATTGCACGAATTAGATGTGCAATACAATATGAGGTGGGTAGGTCATAACCCTAAGTTATCCTTGACAGGAAGCTTTCATTCCTAAAAGAGCATGGGCTGTCTGGACTTCAATAAAGCATTTCACACTGATATGCATAAGGAACATGGGATAGGTAAACCAGGTAAAAACATAAGCAAGCAGAAAGCTATGGACAGGTCATGTCAGAAGAGCAATTGCTGAACTGAAAGCTCCTGCCTGTTCTCTCAAAACCAGTGTTATTTGAGTATCATGGGCTGCAAGTTGCAGTCAGAATTGGCTGAGCGTGCTAAGACGGAAGGCTGAAATGGACAGTGTGCTTCATGGGAAGGTCAAGTGGTTACTCACACAGGCTTACATCTTGCATAGCACTGCTGGTAGTGGTGTCTCGAAGTTCTCATGGTGTGTGTGGTGGTGATGGAAGAATAGGCGTGGAAAGAGAAGTGATGTCTTTGATTAGACCTAGGAAAAATGAACTTCTCAGGCCTGCTTCCTTCAGCAAGCCCAGAAAGCAACAGTAAAAGCCATGCTAACTGCAAGGTAGAAGCAATCACTCTTGAATCAGTCTTGCTATGCTAATCAATCCCACCACATGAGAGAAAAAGGTGGCTAACACCTGTGGAGCATGGGGGGTGTTACCTGGGAGCAAAGTGATAGGCTGTAGGTTCCTGGAGAGGGGGGAAAAAGAGAGAGGGAGAAGGAAAAGAACAAGATCATTAGCACCTGTGTTATATTTTTAAATACATTATTACATTTCTGGTATTTTGTAATTAACCCAAGTTAATTGCTAGCGCTTGGCTTGCACATTTCCAGCCCAGAGGATAACCAGTTTTTAAAACTAGCTTGCTCCCTTGAAAGGCTCAGCTTGACATAACCTACTAGGGGGTTTATCAGATAAGGTACAACTAGGCTTAATGTGCTGCTTAATTAGGAATGTAAACACATTCATTAAAAAAAAAAAGAAATGAGAGCCTCGAAGAAATTATGAAGAGATTTTATGATTATCGACTCGAAAGAGAAAGTATTCCAACCGAGAAAGCCATTTCTTCCTCCTTCCCTAGGAGTGGAGGCAACTCAGTTTCTAATTGCAACCCTACGCGGCACATTTAGCACAGAGATTTCCCTCCACTGGGATGTTATCTGAGATTTGGGATAACCAGGCTGAACAGAGATGTGAGGGACTGTCAGCCTCTCCGAGGGTGTGTGGGTATAAATAGATGTGTTTGTGTACACATGCTTGCCTGTAAACATGCAATTTCTACAGGCATGTCCACGTAGTGGGCTGTGACTTCAGCAGCTATTAACCAAGGTGGTGGTTGTTCCTCCTCTTGCCTGTACGCGTGGTGGTTGGCAAAAATAGCAGCCCCAGCAGGTCATAGCTTGCAGCTACCCACAGATATGAAGGATTTGGTTGCTGGGGCATGTTCCTCTGTCTGGCATTGAACTGGGAGCTGCCTTTTGGCCTCTACATCCTTGGTGTACCCCCAAGGGGACCCATGCCTGTGAGATGGGTGGTGGATGGAGAGCATGGGAGGGCTGCTCCCATGTACCACCCTGTATCCCCGTGCTTGGGGCGCAGCGGTCCAAAACCCTGGCTGGTGCTTTGGCCACCCCATGCTGTGCCCCTCCGCTGCCTCTCCCCTCGGGCACCCTCCAGCATGGCGCCTGCTCACTGTGTGGCCTCTATTCCCAGCAGAGAACTTCCCCTCCCTGTGCTCCCTCTCCCTGCTCTTCCCAACAATGATGGCCCAGGCAGCTTGGGATGTAGTTTTGAATTTAAATGCGGCCAGCCTTCGGTCTACAAAAATAATAAATCCCCTTCAAACAGAGTTATGTAAAAAGTAGAATAATTAAAAACCTAATGTTTGTTGGCAGCTTATGTGTCCCTTTGTCTGCAAAACAGAGGCCTGTTGACAAACAAGAGGCTTTTCTGGGACTCTAAAATCAAGTATCAAAGTATAAATGGCCACCACCTAATACTGACTTCATTACATTTGCCAAACACAGTGAAACTGTGCACTGTTGCTTAATGCACTTATACAAGGAAAGTCTGTGGCCATGAGCTTCCCAGTGCTGCAGTGGAGTGACCTGCTCAGGGGTACTTTCAAAGGTGTCACCATGCTTTGTGGCAGCCCTCTCCTGCAGCAGCCCAGCAGCTATTCACTCTGCCTATAAGATGCAGTAATTCAGATGTTTTCAGGCAAACTGTGGAAAAAACAGAACTGTGTGTTGACCTCTCTAACAATTTTCTGGCTTTTAGGCTGAGAAATGCAAATGTGCTGTGGAGCTAAGAACAGACATTATTTATTGATGGTCACCATGGGATTTCTATTCTATTACAATTTCAATATATTCTGTTGACGGTTACTGTAGAATTTCACCTCAATTCCTTCCTGCAAAGTCTTTCTGAATTTCTCCATCTCTGTGCTTTCCATCAACCATTATTGTATTAAAATGATGTCAGTCTCTGCACAGTGCTAAAAATCCCAAATACTGTGAGATTTGAAGGTACTCACAGGTTCAGACACTTAATAATGGAAGCCAAGGCTCAGGCTGTTCTTATTATATTATCTGTCACATAGAAAGCATAAAACCCAGTAAAAAGAAAAAGATGTTAAAAAAGCATCATTGTTGATTTGTCATTTGTATTTTCCTGATAAGCTTTTAATTTTCTGCTCCGAATGGAAATACTTGTCTTAGGAACTAAGGAGAGCTGCTGAATCTAAAATGAGTTGGTTTAGTAACAGCAGTTTTACCTCGCCCCTGGAATCAAAATGTGAAAAACAAGTTTCCTCTCCCTAAGGTAGGGGCAGATGGGGAAACTTCTTAGGAAGCACTGGTGGAGAAAACACCGAGATGATGCAGCACTGGGATTACCCCATAAATGGTGAACAATAGCGTTGCTGCTCATTAATTCTCACTTTAGAATTATTAGGCTTGGGAGTCTAACATGCTCGTTTGCAGTTTTCCATGGTGATGTAAGGTTCATCTTCCAGCTATTTCCATGGAAAACTCAGGTGCCCTCAGCAGCTGCAAGCTGGCAGTGGGGCAAGCTCACCTGGGCAATGGAGCAGGAGCTCTCCCGGGGGGGAAATGGGGCACTGCCCTGACGTGCCTCCAGCACGCTGCTCCCACCACCAGTGCTAGTGCTTCTTGAAGGAAAGCCCAAGCCCTCCTAAAAAAAAACAAGCAAGCAAGCAAACCAGAAGGAATAACACTCCAGCTGTAGCACTTCCCGACAGACATTAGGAGGGGCTGAAAATAACAGGGAAGTCTTCGTGTAAATCACCTTAGAAAAAAATGTATTTGGGGAGAGATGGAAAGCAAGCCTCTCCCACTGAGGAAAATCCTTACGGGGACCGGCCAAACAGTCAAAACTTTTTTCCCCGTTACAAATATGAGGTTTCTGATTTTATTTTTCTTTTTAACTGTGTGTCAGAACAAATCACAGATTTTCTTTTATTTATTTTTTTTAATTATAGAAAACAAAAGAGATCACATGACTTAGCCTAAGAGTCAGGGCAGCCTTTTGACTGGGGGAGGTTCGAGTCCCCGCTCACATTTTTGCCCTAATGAGTATCTTCTTGTTTGTATAAAGCAGCACCAACCACAGCAGCCTCCATGGCAGGAGGTCATGACTGCCTTTTCCCTTCTGCATCACTTCCCCACCAAATTACCAGCCTTTCTAGTGGGAACATCACCAAAGTGGATGTGTGGCAATAGAAGGTTTCAGGATCAACAAATTACCATTTTCCCACTGAAAAAACCAGCCCATGCTCACTCCCTTCATACCTCACCAAGCACTTAGGCAGCAGGGGGGGAGGTTTACCTGCGAGCTATGTGCCCTGGGAGGCCCCTGGGTGCAGTGGAGACCACCATGCACCTCCAACAGCCCTGGCCTGGGCAGCACTGGGTTTTGGATACTGCTAGCAGATAAGACCAACATCAGCCTACAGTGAGGCCAAACTGGGGACATGCCAGTAACAAGGGGTTGGTGGGCCACTGAGTCAGCTGTGGCCCTGCACCACAGCTGGCTGTTGGTGCAGGGGGACGCCAGGGTCCCCTTGGCCCTTGCACCTCCTTAGTGCCCCCATTTATGCAGAAATGTACGCCAGCCATGCAAAGTGTGTTGGAAAGAACCTTTCCTTCTTTCTTGCGTTTGCTTTGTTTCTCTATTGCGGCTTCTTTTTCTTTCCCTGAAAACTTCTTCAGAAAGTTGATGGCCTGTCTACATGACAGCCAACACATCTTTATGTAAAGTGAAAAAACAGGTTCAAATATGGATATCCAGGTGTAAGTTTCCAGATAAGAGAGTCTGGAAGAGATGGCTAGGCTCTACATTAGGCTTGATTGCCCCCACATCCTCAGCACACAGTGCCCCCATTAACAAATTAAAGAACCTCTTATGTCTTCTCTTGTCAATGCAACTCCCACTGGAAAGAAATCTTGTTTCTGTGCCCAAGCAATGAATTACTTTTCTGATGGATTGTCAGATCGCAGGGGCGATTCAAGTTTTATGTGTCGCTTGAGCTGTTCTCACTTCTGTTTGATGTTTCAGGTAAAAGGAAGAATGGAGTGCTATCATTTTAACACTTTTTACATCTCTCTCTGAGGTAATTCTTAAGGTACTTGCAAGGTCAAAGTGGTAAAAAACAGATATGGGAAACAGCGTAGTTCGTGTTGTTCTACAAATGTAATATTGTTCTGTGCAATATTTTTTCACAACAATAAAAACTGTAACCAAGGCTACAAAATAGTTTTCTTCCTCATCTCTATTTCCATTTGCTTATACTTCTCTAAGTTGAAGTTCTCCCTTGCCACCATTGTCACTTAGTGATGGGCTCAGAGAGCCCTCTTTCCTCCTGAAACTAAAACACAAACCACATCTTTTTTCACAAAACCAGAGCCAGACTGAGCTCTGTTGTCAAACTCAGAAACTCTTGAGGTTCTGCAATGAGGTTTATATGCTTATCTTAGTTAAGAAGGGTTAGCAGCATCGGGAGCATACAGACATTTTCTACTGAGCCCATGCAAATATCTGTGATACTCTGTGGAGGAGATGGTTCATGAGGTTCCTCTCCTAAACCTGGGAACTTGGGGCAAGAGCTGGGTTTGTTGGTGGCACCTGTGAAGTACATATGACCTGCCCACGTTTATTTATGTGAAAGCGTTTGTCTTGCATTCTGCTATTTTTAGTGGTGGAGATCTTGGATGTGGATTCATGGTCAAAAAGGCCCCAGGGAGACCTTATTGGAGCCTTTCAGTACTTCAAAGGTGCCTATAAAAACGATGGGGAGAGACTTTTTAGTAGGGCCTGTAGCGATAGGACAAGGGTAACGGTTTTAAGCTAAAAGAGGGGAGATTTAAACTGGATATAAGGAAGAAAAATTTTTTACAATGAGGGCGTTGGAACTAGATGATCTTAAGGTCATTTCCAGCCCTAACTATTCTATGATTCTATGGTGAAAGACTGGAACAGGTTGCCCAGGGAAGTGATAGATGCTCCATCCCTTGCAGTGTTCAAGGCCAGGCTGGATGTGGTTCTGAGCAACTTGGTCTAGTTGAAGATGCCCCTGCTCACTGCAGGGGGGTTGGACTAGATGACCTTTGAAGGTCCCTTCCAACATGAATTATTCTATGATTCTATGATATAGAAATATCAAATGGTGAAGTTGTCTGAGACAGCGGTTGTACTTTTCCCTTTTGCAAAGTCAATTTTATGTTCTTGAAGCGTATCTGCATCAGTGAAGAAACTGAAGGATAGCAGAGACACCAGAAAAACCCTGCCACTATACAACATCAAGGCACACATATTCCTGTGCTTCAACCCATGTATTTGTTTTCCTCCTTTTTTCAAGCTTATTTTTAAAAAACAAGAAGTCTATGATAGGAAATTATCTTTCGCACTATGTTAATTGCTGAAGCCACAGAATTAAAATAATACCTAAGGTAGGCCATTGAAAGTCATTAGCTTTCATGAGCTCTAGCTTAGACCACCAGCTGTGGTAACCTCATTGTGTGCATATTTCCAATATTTACTCCATTTATTCATGGATACTGTAAATACCATGGCAGCACTGCCTTATAATCTAAGTAAATTATAAAATCCAAAGACTGACTACGATGAATTATGCTTTTTCTCTTTTAGACAGCATGAACTAAGCATTTTCTGTTTGGTGATTTATTTATGTATCATAGAATCATAGAATAGTTAGGGTTGGAAAGGACCTTAAGATCATCCATCCAAGGATGGAGCACTCACAACCTCCCTGGGCAACCCATTCCAGTGCCTCACCACCCTAACAGTAAAGAATTTCTTCCTTATATTCAATCTAAACTTCCCCTGTTTCAGTTTGAACCCGTTACCCCTTGTCCTGTCACTACAGTCGCTGATGAATAGTCCCTCCTCAGCATCCTTGTAGGCCCCCTTCAGATACTGGAAGGCTGCTATGAGGTCTCCATGCAGCCTTCTCTTCTCCAGGCTGAACAGCCCCAACTTTCTCAGCCTATCTTCATACAGGAGGTGCTCCAGTCCCCTGATCATCCTCGTGGCCCTCCTCTGAACTTGTTCCAACAGTTCCATGTCCTTTTTATGTTGAGGACACCAGAACTGCACACAATACTCCAAGTGAGGTCTCATGAGAGCAGAGTAGAGGGGCAGGATCACCTCCTTCGACCTGCTGGTCATGCTCCTCTTGATGCAGCACAGGATACTGTTGGCTTTCTGAGATGCGAGTGCACACTGAAGTTGGCTCATGTTCTTTTTCTCACCAACCAACACCCCCAAGTCCTTCTCTGCAGGGCTGCTCTGAATCTCTTCACTGCCCATTTATATCTGCCAGTTCTTGGTAAGAAACCGCAAACACTATCTAGAAGGGACTTTCATCTGGGAGGAGAAATATTTGAGAAATAGGGTCTCAGCCATCTCTTTTCCCATTCCCCCAGGGCAAATTTGTGCCTCTCAGTCTACAGGAGAGAAGATGAGACAAGGACGCTCTAGCATTTCTTGCTGCAGTTGTCACTGGGAAAATACTCTTCCTTTTCCTGTCTGCTTATGTGTATATTTTTAACAGCTATTAACAAGTATGCCCGAAAGGCAAATATGGCTGTAATTAACAATCCCCTCTAGTCATGATGAGGCTTGCTGCGTGTTGCACACCTGATCCACAAAGACATTAGGTCTGTGTTTTACACCTCGTCTTTGGAGACACCCACGCAGCCTAAACAAAAACACACATCAGGATCCGTAGATGAGCTGCCGGAGATCCCAAATTGCTTAGGAGTGATCCCGTGGTCCTAGCAAAACCACACGTCCAGCTGCTTCCTGCTTGCCATTGCATGCCATCCCAGGGAGAGTCATTTTCTTTAGTCAGAGCATGGCAGAATACAAAGAAAAAATGCAGCATCTGTTAATTCATTAAGAACTAATTGCTGTTAATGATTAGGGGCCATAAAAACTGGTCACTCTTTCCTGCTTCTTGGCAGATGCTGCCTGATTGTCCAAGCTTTGCATGTTTTCACCGGTGTCAGCTAGAGACAAAAGTGCTCTTAGCACTAGAAGATCCCTTGTTGTGTGAATGGGATTAATGCCTGATGGATAATATAGCACAGGTATAAATTAACATGCCTGAAAATAGACAGCAAGCCCAAGATCTGCCTGGCATATCTTGGTATATAGCTTCAGGTATCATCCCTGCTAAAGAGGTATCTATAGCCCTACTGCCAGAAACCTCCTGCGTCTGCCTACCCCACTCCTGTGTTAGTAAATCAGTGTTTTGGTTTTAATTCCAAAGCAGGGGAGGAAAAAAGAACGAAGAAGGAAAAAGAAGAACCCAGAAAAACCACTGCCAGTTTATGGCACTGCACTTATTTAGGAGGATGAATAATTATATTTAACTTTTTGGTACTCCAATTTGGGGAAAAATTCTCCCCTAGAGTTCTAATCTGGCCATATTCAGCACTTTGAACTGGCTTTTTCCAGTTAAAAAAGTATTTCCCATAAGCTTGACATATTGCTGTGCATAATGATGGATTGCAGGGGAAAAAAGTGTATATTTACATATAAAATATACCCCCACATGCATATTTATATTGAGACGGAAAAATATTTTATGTATATATGTATAACTTGACACTTTCAACATTTTATGTAAATAAATGCCAAATGCCAAATGGATGGAGAAGATTGTATTATACGTTAATGGGCTACAATTCTTCATTTCCATTTTTCAAATCTGGGTATGATTGCATACAAGTACCTCAAACAGCAAACATCTGCATGGCTTGAAAGCAACCAAAGCATGTTTTTACCATAAGACATGTTCTTACTGTAAAGTTTTAGATTCAAGCTTTCCTAGTGAAATTCTTGGTCCTGAGCAGTCTCAGATCTGATTTATAATGAAAACAACAATTTTGCAGTATCAATGGGGACACAGACATAATTATATTAATATTTAAAGTCTAACAAGTTCTTTCATAATTAGGGTTCAGTTTAACAGACATATGCGTTAAGACTGTATCTTTGGAACTTCTCCAAGCAACTGCTCTGTCACAGACAAAGCCTTTGTCCAACTTACATGTTTGACAGTTTATACAATTACATTACTATTTTCCATCTCTTACCTCTATATTTGAGACAGTTTACCTCTGATTCTCTTTTGTTTCTAGGTTTCAAACTTTAATTTCCTGCAGAAATTAATATACTTATAATTCAGGTTGTCCACCCACCCACCCAGCTACCTGTCTCAGCTAGCCCTGTTGCTGGAAGGAACGTATAAAGCAAGTTCATAGCTTGATGCTGGAGTGATATAATCTTTGCTTAATCTACTTAGTGTTTAAAAATGTAAATGTTAGCAGCTATCGCAAATACTAAAGCTCTGCTCTCATGTAGGTTGTATCCCCAAATGTGGCACAAAGCTGTAATTGTACTTTTCTGGGAGACTAAAAGCCTTGCAGTGTCTGAGACCTGGAAAATTTAAAGAGCAGTTTACATCTGCTAGGACCAAAGTGTTGCAACTGTATCTCAAACATTTGCAATTTGAAGCAGTAAAATCCCTAGGGCATATTATGTGCTGTAACAATACCATTAAATATGTTGTATCATGCTAACGAAACAATTTGTGCCTCCTTTTCCTGTCTCTTTTTTTCCACTTAGAAAGAAATATAGTACATGAATATGCAACATTAATTCTTAGTCAAAATAATTCTTTCAAATAAATGAAATAAATTAAGCACATGTGTTTATAACAGAGATTGCAGCCTTTCTTTTCCCTAACTATTGTAATAGCATTTCAAATATAAAATTTGGATTCTTCCTGGGGTCTAACCTCTTAAATCTGCAGTTTGCTTATCAAGAACAAAAAGCAGCCTTTGCTTCCTACAGAAAAAGGCAGCTGTGGGCTTTCTTGGTGCATCTGCAGGACCCGGCAAGGAAGGTATAGCCCGGCGTGCCAACTGCCTGTGCTGCTTGCCGTTGGTTCACTCCCTGGCTCTGCTTTGGCTTCTCCATCTACATCTTTCCAGACAAATCCAGCCTAGTGGGGTTAAGCACTAAGTGGTGTGGACACAAGCCAGGCTACTGATCTCCAACCCTCTTTCATTTAGCAGTTGAGACATAGCACTCAGCTCCTCTGTGGGAGGATTTCCCAGTGAGCCAAGAAGTGCCAGAGCTCAGAGCTGGTTCCTCATCTTTCACAGACTTTTATAACCATCACAAGACCAGACTCCCTCATCCCATTGGTCTTCTCAAAGAGAAGAAAGAGGTGTGCAGTGAGGGTGTGTAGTGCACCTCTGTGTGTGAGTGCACGTGCACATCTCCCCCTCTCTTTGTTTAGACCTCTGGGCATCGCTGCCATGTAACCTTTGCTCTGTTCTTATTTTGACAACACACACAAATATTTACTCATGTTCATAAACAATCACCAATTCTATCTTTTCAGGTGAAGTATCAAGACAGCATGGCTCACCTGGGTGAACGTAAATGGACGCACATGTTCCCGTTTCTGGTGGTAGGTATTTATGTGTGTATACGTCTCCCCAGTGTGCAAAGGTACCTGCTTGGGTCTTTGCAAACATCTGTGAATAGTCATGGCACAGCCACAGACAACTTAGGGACTGAACCCTGATGCAGTGATTGGTTTCCACTCGATAAAACACCTGGGCATGTGCTGCTTAAACTGAGGCTGCAAGGGGGGAGGGGAAGGAGAAGGACTCAGAATGGAGCAGAAACAGAAGGCACTGGAAGAGCTGGTTAACCTAGGTGTCACATGAAGCACAGCCCTATCATAGGTGAAGCCCAAGGCAGCACGTTATCTCATTATAATTGTCCCTTGCAGTTACATTTGTGAAGGCTCATTAGAGCTGGGAAGGGTGAGGGTGTAAACTCAGGCATTTGCTGTGCAGAAGAGTGTGAGAATTAATGGGTCAGGAATCATGGCGTTCAGTATTTTGAGGAGTGGTTTTGCCAACAAGCATGAAAGTCAGTGCTCTGAGAAACCCTTAGAAGGGCCAGGTTACTGAAAACTGTATCTGCCTCCATCCCACATAGTGGCACCACTTCTGTTTCTGAGCTTTAGGGGTGCTTCCTGCTGCAATGCTGGTCCTGTTGCCTTCTGAGCCACAGCAGCTGGGCAAGGGAGGGGGGACAAAGCTTGGGAGACAAAGGCAGTGGAAGTGACCAGTGGAAGTGATGGTGATCTGGGATGCTCTCTGGTGACAGGTCTCCCTGGTGTACTCTGCCAATGCTGAATACTCCAACTGCGGTGAGAACGAATACTACAATCAGACCACTGGCATGTGCCACGACTGCCCCAAGTGTGAGCCAGGCGAAGAGCCTTACATGGTAATTTCAGCTTCTTCTGCTGGTAGGGTAACACATATCCAGCACCAAATGCAAAAACAAATGCTTTGTTACATGGTGGTAATATATGGATAGGAGAGAAAATGGGTATGGACAGAGATGCTTAAGCATTACCCCTGCAAGCATGTCATGGGAGCAGGGCACCTTGCATGTCTCATCCCAGGAGCAGCCTGTCAAAAGCAATATTGTGAAACTTGTAAGGTAAAAGATTCATACACAGTCTCTGCCAGTCCATTCTCATCTCAATAGTTATTTACAATCTGATGCTCTGTTCTGGCCTGGTGTGATGAATAGGTCAGTCTGCTGTGCTTGCTGGCCCCCCACACCGAGGATTTAATTTTGCTCTCCCGCTAGGATATTTTGGCACTAAAGGAACTTGGATGCTTCTGCAACATTTTATATTATAGTTCCTAAGTCACCATTTGATTTACAGCAGATAATTGTTGCTTATTAAAAAAAAACATTACTGAAGTCGTGTTTGGTTTTAATGGGATAAACATCCTATTGCAAGAATTTCCCGCAGTTGGTAGTCCTGAGCAAGTACGTTGGAATAATAACCAGTTGGTTTTAGTTTTGTTTAATCTGAACGTAATGTTCAACTGGGACATGTGAATTCAGAGGTTATGAAATCTCATCTAAACATTGCCTTTTTTGCTGTTCCCTCTGGGCTCTCCTAGCATGAAAGCAACATTGCTGATACCCGTGCTGTAGCCAAGCTTCCCCTCTAATCTGCTCCTCTGCTCTTCAATTTTTGGTTCTCTTTCTATCTGAGCAGCAGCTGAAATTCGCTTCCATGGCTTGCTGGAATATGATATAAATAGCTATGAGGGGCCACTTTCAAGGTGTACAATGCTCTGGTTCCCCTTTTTCTTCTCCAGCATACAGCTTGCTGCATCCTTATATCCTTCTATCGCCTGTTCAGCACAGACACTAAGGTACCAAATGACAGATTTCTTTCCCTTGACGTTGTGCCACAAAGCCAACGGGCCAGGCTATGAGTGTTTCCTTTTGCTAGAAGCAGGTGTGCAGCACGAGCCTACCTGTCAGTCACTTTGTGTTGTTGCAGACATGTGGATACGGCACCAAAGATGAGGACTATGGCTGCATCCCCTGCCCTTCAGAGAAGTTCTCCAGAGGAGGTTACCAGATATGCAGGCGTCACAAAGACTGCGAGGGGTTTTTCCGAGCCACAGTCTTGACACCTGGTGATCAGGAGAACGATGCTGAGTGCGGTCCTTGTCTCCCAGGGTAAGGACTTAACCTCGGACCTTTGCTCTACGCAAAGCACTGCAAAATACCTTTCTGATGTCAAAATCCCTGACTGCCTTTCTTCATGTCCTAGCTGGCTGTAGGTGCGATGCTGGTGAATTGTGTTTTTCAGTCTCTGTAAAGCAATACATCTAAATGTTTCAAAAGCATCAGTGAACTCAGTAGATGAGAAGATACCAGTAATCTCACTGAAATCTCACTGAAAAAACAACTAGAAACAACAAGAAAACCTGAAACTTCTCCTCTCTAGAAGTGGAAAGGGAACAGCTCATGTACCCTAGCACGGGTGTGCGGTACCATTTTAGACACTGTCAGAAATCCAGCTTAGCTTCCAGCTGTGGTTTCAGATGGCCACCTCATAAGTCTTGCATCCTATGAATGACCTCCATGAAAATGCCTTGGATGCCCCGTAGGGCCCATGCTAGCACCATGGTATATTTAGGAACATAAAATATCTCTTCTCCAGATGTGACCAGATGGCAGATCTGTCAGTAGTTGACGGCATTAGCTAACATAGCTATTAGGTGAGATTTACCAAGGCATTTAGTCTCTCAGGGTCCTTTCTAACCAACAGAAAGGGGTCTTAAGAGCTGCTAATGTGGTGTGTGTGCTGTTGCTCAGAACGAAAACAAATTCCAGGGAAGTTTGAAGGGGCTTAAAATAGATGTTTTTTTTATTAAGTCCATCTTTTTAATAGTCTCAAGCTCAGTATAATTCTGATAGCAATGGTGAGAAAGCAATTTCTACGTTGAATATGTTAACAATGTATTCCTGACTATATTGCCTTTGAAAGCCTCCAAACCCAAGCATACATTTGCTTTCTCAACACTTTTCTTTTTGTAGGTTGAGTAAATACTCTCAAACACAAGCTCACCTTACATACCTTTCCAGTTTCTGCCAGTGTGTCTCTTTGGTTTAGAGAGTAATTCCTACTGACATTTGGCTTTTGTGCAGTTTGCAGATGCTGAATAACCCACACTACTTAAAGGGCAGGAAACCCTGTTAAAGAGGCCCTGCAAGCTTCCAGGTTTATTGTATCAGTGAGCCTCTGTGAAATTTTCACAATTTACAAACAAAGCGAAGGACTTGTCTAGCTGCCAGCCAAACAGACTGATGATGTGATTTGAAAAGAGCTCCCTCTTGACTTCCCCTCATACATCATAAAGAGCAAGAAAGTTAAATAGTGGCCACAGTCACTGTTTTGCAATTTCTGTCAGGACTAATGGGGTCACCCGGGTGGGAGCGGGGTGCTCGCTGGAAATAATCGGCTTGCACAGCTGGCGCTTGGGGAGTAATCTCAAAACATCATGTTTGCACAGGTGTAACCTGTAGCAGAAACTGGCCTGCCCGAGTCTGGCTGCATGCCGCTCTCTGTGTGACTCCCAGGTCCTGGGATGGTTTGGCGAAGCCAGAAGTTAAGAAGAAACACCCTCTTACTCTGAGCATGAAGACATGAAATTCTCAAGACAAACTCAATGCAGGCTAAGACAAGCTCTGGAGCTGCCTCGACTCCCCGCACAACTTAGAGATCCCAGATGTTGCTTCTGAGTGATGGTGAGGGAAATCCAGTGCCAGGGCAGAGAGCTGTCAAGTAGTGCTGGCTGCCCAGCCACCCTTCCCCATTGCCTCAGTGGCACAGGGACAGTCGCATGCCCGGGTGAGTGGCAGCTGGCAGAGTGCTCTCTTCCCTGGGCACTAAACCTCAAAGAGCCTCTGAGGCAATGGGAGGGAAAAAATAAGGCTTCCATTTGCAGAGGACAGTGATTCCATAAGGCAGTGCAGACCTTCCCAAGGTAACAGTCCACATGCTGCGATCTATATTTAGGGGCATCTCATCCCTTTGCTATTTTTCACCAGCTCAGTAAAGCAGCCTGAGGAAAAGATGAGCAAAGACATTCTGACCTTAAGTTTTTAGACAAAACACCACTGAACTGGCAGCTTTTCCCAGTGGCTAAAAGTGCCTTTCTCTGTCATTCGCCTTAAAACAGGTGCTGGATAATTATATATTCTTCCCTCTATTTTTTCACTGTTACTTGTAATCAGTTTAAGGGAAGGAGACCTTTGGTACAAGAGCGCGGATCATCCACTGCTTCTCAGTGTACCGGTTCCCTTTCATATAACATAGGAATAACACTGTTTGTCATGCTCACAAGAAGGATGCAAGACTGTAGCCAGGGAAGAATTTAAAGGCTTAAGTCCAAAGCTATGATCCTCAAAAACAAAGTTCAGCTGCCAGTGAACGCTGGAGGTATCTAGAGTACCTAACTTCCTCAGACAGTGCTTCATCCTCTGCTCCTGCCCAGAAGCTCTTCCATCATGGTAAATAGGACAGGTCAATAGTGTGGAAATTAGGTGCAATTCAGACTATTTCCCTCAATGGAATGATCCATTAGGTGTTCTTGGAGCATGACTGAGATCACAACCAACTAGAAGCAGATACAGCAAGTCAGAGCAAGGGTCCCTCTAGACTAGCCATCTGTCCTCAGTAGCGGTCCTAAGTGGAAACCCACAGAGGAGTAAGAACAGGCCAAATGTATATGATACATAACCCTCATGTTGTCCCAGCACATATTTTCACCTTGGAGCAAGTCTCTGGAATTGCAAAGGGATAATTTTCTTTTAAAATATATTCAGAGATGCCTCCACTACTGATGCTTCCCCTTTTCAAGAAAGAGGCGGAAGAGTAACACCGTGAAAATTCATTATTTCATTACTGTGTCACTTCTCTGTAGCTAGTGATGCAAAGGGATCAGATATTTCCAACACTGCTTTTAATATCTGGTGCGGTACAAAGTAGCCAGAAACACAAATATGTTGTTCGTCCTTCGTAGGGGTGAATCATTAATGTTTGCAGCTGCAGAGCTTCCTTCTCACATGAGTGAACAGTTGCTTGCCATGAGCATCTTCTTCAGTTTTCTTTACACGTCCTCCATCATTCTGCATTGTGGCGAAAAGTGAGGAATATTCCACCAGCTTGATTTAATTAGCTGTTGGAAGGATTGTTTGTCTTTCCTAAACCACTGTGGCTGTTAGACTGTGGATCCTCACTGTCCTGTATTTTTCTTTACAGATTTATAAGTATCTTTGTCCTGACACTCATTTTTTTCTCTTTTTGCGCTTTGGCAGACATTTCCTGCTTATTTATTAACTGCTTCATCATCTAATGTTACACAGGCCCCCATAAGAGAGGAAAGATGAAGTTTTACTCCTGAGAGAAGAGTAGATTGGCAGATGGGGCACAAGAGACATTTGAAGGGAAGAATGAGGGTGAATCTTTGAATCTTTTAAAACCAGTAAGACATAAAGGAGGAACCATGCTCAGTTTACGAGCTCTCTGAGGTACCTCCAGCCCCTGTCCCCCTCTTGCATCTCTGTGTACTCCACTTCCTGGACCTTTATCCCTTACTTGTAGGCTGGGGCATTCATTAATGACAAACAGATTTTGATGGACAGTTTCAGCAGTAATTTCCTAACAATGCATACGTTTTACAGAAAAAACATCCTGCACGTGCATAGACAGGTATATAAGAGCAGAAAACAGATTCCCCATTGTGTAAAGTGTTTGTCATGTTGAGTACTTGTCTGCATAAATGGATTATGAATTTATTCATTTCTTCATTAAAGTTTGTAGTGATTTACAAGTGATTTGTAAAGACATATCCATAACACCATCCATGTATGATTTTAATGTAATTTACTCATTAGCTTTCCTGTGGATCCAATTCTTGCATAACCAGTTACCTTATTTCAACAGTAACTTTTTTAGCAGCCCAAAAGTTCAAATCATGAAAACCTTTCCTTCAATCTTTAATTCCACAATGAGGAACTAACTTGTAAACTATAGAGCAAGGAATTGAAAGAAACCCAAAAGCTGTAAAACCTAATCTGTCTTTCCCTGTAAGTGTGGTGGGTTTTGCTGTATTTTTTATTCTGATTTGGCTTAGATTTGGTTCTAGCACTAACGTAATTATTCTTATGGTGATTGTGAAGAAAATTAGCCAGCCATATCCAATTGGTGGTCTTGCCTGAAAGGTTACTACTTCAAAAAATAGCAATCCCTTGTTTTGAAAAGTCTTATTTCAGGGCATGCTGTAAACTGCAGCTTGAACTCAGCAGGGAGTATAATGTTGGTTTAGGCAATGATACTACTTCTTGTCATGTAGGTTTGATGGTTGATTAATTGCATTTTAGGAGGAAAGGAAGAAGAGAAACACTGTCTCTATTCAGGCAGCTTAAAAAAAAAAAAGGCTCATCTTTGCATCAAATTGCTTATAAAAGTTTTTTTTAAAATGATTTTATCTCAGTGTAATTGGTTGCTGATGAACCATGCTCTGTTGTAGCATAATAATTTACACTGTTTTGCCTCATCTTGCCCTCCATTTCAGTTACTACATGCTGGAAAACAGACCTCGCAACATATACGGGATGGTTTGCTACTCGTGCTTACTGGCGCCTCCTAACACCAAGGAATGTAAGTGTTCTGCAATCCCTATGCATTTCATCTGGTTTTAACCTGGAATCATCCGGAGGCTCAATATGAAATCTTTCAGCAATGATTATTATGTTCAAACAATAATTCCATCTCCAGTAAAGCAATTTCTGCTTCCAACCAGCCTTCACATAACCCCCAAATGCTCAGCAGAATCAGAGCCTTTGATTTTAGGACCTGCTATTTTTCGGTTGTGTTCCAGTTTTCATTTGTTAAGCCATTCCATACAGGACTTATTATGGTTATTTAACCAGTAGGTACAGGAAGTCACAAATCTGTACATTTTTTTTTTTTTTTTAATTCAGTTTCAGGTCAGCTATGAAAAAACCATGGGACACTTCATAGATCCTAGTAGAAGTGCATCACACCTTTCATATCATAGAATCACAGAATGGTTAGGGTTGGAAAGGACCTTAAGATCATCTAGTTCCAACCCCCCTGCCATGGGCAGAAACACCTCTCACTAAACCATGCCACCCAAGGCTCTGTCCAACCTGGCCTTGAACACTGCCAGGGATGGAGCATTCACAGCTTCCTTGGGCAACCCATTCCAGTGCCTCACTCCCCTCATAGTAAAGAACTTCTTCCTTATATCTAACCTGAAGTTCCCATGTTTGAGTTTTAACCCATTACCCCTTGTCCTATCACTACAGCCCCTAATGAAGAGTCCCTCCCCAGCATCCTTGTAGGCCCCCTTCAAATACTGGAAGGCTACTCTGAGGTCTCCATGCAGCTTCTCTTCTGCTTTGGTTTCAAAGTGATGCAAGGATTGATGCTGGCGTGTAGTAGTCAGCGCTGATAAGACAGCTAATTCTATAGATTTAATTACAAAAGAAGCTGTAGTTTGGTAATTGAAAAACATGCACGTATGTGAGTGTGACACCTCACACTAGACCAGGTTGCTGAAGGCACTGTCCAACTTGGTCTTGAATACTGACAGGGGTAGAGCATTCACAGCTTCTTTGGGCAGCCTGTTCCAGTGCCTCACCACTCTCACAGTAAATAATTTCTCCCAATCTTAAATGTGTCCCATGTTGAGGAACATCCTCATGCCACAGAGAAGAGGGACAGACACACACCAGCACTGTAATGCAGAGGCAACCCTCCAAAAAACTTCTGTCTCCTTTAGGGGTAAAGAAAGTGAGAAAAAGAAAAGACGAGGTTCTATCTGAATGACCAAACTACTTTGACACCTCCTCAGAGAATCTGGAGCACATCAGGAGAAAATCTTTAAAAGAAAAACCAAGACAAAAATGGGCAGTTCCCTAGAGAAACCTAATGCATCTTAACCCAAAATCCTGTCCGTGTTCTGCTCTTTTAAAGTCTTCATCATGAAAAAGACCTGCAATATTTTGTGCTGTTGATTTGAAAGCAGAGGTTGACACAAAAGTCCCTGGGCATTTATTAGTGTAAGTAAATAGCAATTACTTAGTTCAGATGCTGCTGAACTGTATCATTGGTGCTCTGTGAGCCACTTCAAAGGAGGAAAGGTTGTGAGCAGCTACCACCTTTTCTAAAGCGCAAGAGCTCAGGTGAGCCAGGGGATAATTACCACCTGACAACCCGGGCGGAGGCATCTCCCTGGACTGTTTGCATGCAAAGTGGCTGTCCCATGTACAGCTATGGCTCCTCGCTTGGCTGCAGAAACCCACTGGCTCCTGAGACATGCACTTCTTCCTAAGACAGTGGGAACTGGTGAGGGCAGGTGAGGGTGATTTGATGAGATAAAGTCTGTATTAGAAGGTGAGGTAAGGGCATAAAGGAGAACCCAAATGTACAATGTGGGAAGAAGGTAGAGAGATAAGTGAAAACATGAAGGTAGGAGTCTTGCTGGGACATGATGGTGTGTGGTAAGAGAATGTGGACACAGCTTCGCCTGCATGCGTGCAGAGGCTGGCTTCCCCGTTGATAGGAATACAACCATGCTTGCTGCTAACCAATAGCCAGAAATTAATCCTTCCTCAGCTCTGACGGTCTGTCTCAAACTCTGCTGAAATGGGGTTCTAGTAGTATCAAACATGTAGCTTACTGTTGTAGCTTACTGTTTTGGTGAGGAACTACCAGAAGATCTCAGAGCTATTACTCAATTCAAAAACCAAATCTTTGTCTTCTATAGGATATCTGGCAGATATGATTTATAACATGCTTAGTTCTGTAAGGAAAGTATGAATTGCACAACTGGTTATCCACATGCAATTTTTAACCTGACAAACACAAGAATAAATATGTATTATTTTGGGGGGGAATTTAGGCAGGTGCATGAACCAAGAAATTGACTGGGTATTAAAGTAGGAGAAATTAGTCTTAGAAAGAGTAAATATTACCATTTTAATCAAGTCTACGAAGCCAACCATTTGATTACAAGAGTTCAAAAAGTGGGAAAGCTTCTTAAAATCCAAATCCCCCAGATCACTAAGCTCAGGTAATTTGGTTTACAATGTCTAAACTTCCGGATACCATTTGGAATAGCAGCTCCCTAATACATAGGCAGTAATTTGTACTCCAGATGGAAAACCAGCCTTGCTGCAGGAACCTTTTGAAAAGCTCACTGTTGTTGTGGCAGGCAGCATAAAATCTGGTATTAGCAAGTGAGCTTGATCGCATGTCTGACTGTCATCAGATTTCACCATATGAAGGATAATATCAGCTCTTTGGTAGGAATGGTTTCTCTATGAAGTTTAACTTCTGTTTATTGACCTGCTGTCATGGTGAAGGACCCAGAGTAAGGACTCTAAATAGTTCCAGGAATCTTCTGTTCCTCTCTTGAGACATCAAAACAGAGCTGAGCAGCATTCATGAGCCTAAATGCCACACTAAAGGGGGGCCTCTCTCCTAAGGCTCCTTTTTTTCAAACACCCCTGCATGTGGCACACCACTGGAGAAAGGTGACCCAGTGGGTTGCAAGGAAACAAGGATGTCAAATTACTTAAGAATAGGAAGCTGTGGGTGACAAGATCTGGCTTTGCACTCCTAGACAGAAAAAATGAGGGCAGATAAACCCCATTTCAGCCCTTCATTAGGTCTGTGACAGGGTTAGAGGACAGTGGTGCTCTCCTTAGCTGGAGAAGTGACTGGTCTGCGTGTTACAAAGGGCCAGAAGGAGAGGGAAGTAGTGGGGTGTGCTGCTGCTGCACAGAAACCTGCTCAGAGAATTTGCCTGATGATACATTTTATCTGGCAGAAAAATATTTGGCTCTGATCAAAGGGTAAACAAATAGCTTTCAACTCCAAGAGCCTGCTATGCAACTTTCATCTCCTACACAGTCAATAAACCTTGAAATGGCGGAGAAAGGAAGATGAACACCCCATGTTCCACCATCTGGAAATATTAGTGTAAAAAGTGAGAAGGAAATTCCCTGACGGGCCTGTGTCACGTTTTAAAGAAACAGCACAAAATGGCATGGGAAAGAGGGGGAGGAGAGGAAGACATTTCACAGAGGCCAGCGATTTAATGGAGGCAAGCGTTATCACCTGGTCTGAAGGACGGGAGCAACAGTGTTCTGCAGTCTGAGAGGAACACCAGGCTTCAGCCGCAGTCTGTGTGCAACGGGCGCGTACGGGGAAGGGGCAGTTTATATGTGAGGTTAAGGATGTGTGTTGTGTAGCAGGAAAGCTTTTTCTCGCTGGGAAGAGGGTAAACATCACCATAAAGACTGCATTTTTTCATATGTTGTGCACTGTGAAACTCCGATGTAAGACTTCTGGCTTCTCAGCATGCAGCTCCCTCCGGTGTACTGTGTGGGAGTCTCGGGACTGGTCTGCTAAGCATAGAGGAGCACAATGCCAAGCCATCAAAGATGTGAGACCTTCAGCTGTGTATGAAGCAGATAACCAGCAATCAGTAAGCCTTGCTGACACTAAACTGGGAAAAGATACCTCTGTAATAAATAGCAGCTCTGCAAAAAGTAGGGGAGGCAAGTTTCCTATGCAAATCAAAGAATGAAGGTAACGAGCATCAAACCTTTAAGATGTGGCATCCCACAGTTAATGGTGCTGGATTTTCTGTTGACACCTTTGGAACTAGAGTCACTTAAGGCCTCTGACTATTTTATTGGGTTTGGGGTTTTATTTTGGTTTGGTTTGGTTGGTTTGTTGGTTTTGTTTCTGTTTTATTCGATGTAAAAGTACAAGCAAGACAGAAGATGTAAACCTCCATGGAGTTTCTTTGGCAGAGAGGTACAGTTACTGCTGGAAGAGATCTTGCCTTTTAGCAGCTGCAACTCTCTATCAGTTTATGTATATTAACTCTTCTCTTCAAACTTTGATATCTGCCATTCCAGTTGAAAAATTATGGAGGAAAACAAAATCAAACCCTGCTACAAAAACTTGAAGAAGTTGTATTTACACCATTATATCAAAAATACAAATCCTTTTCACTCACAGATTATTGATCTAGAGAATTTTGGCAAGTGATTGAGGATCTCCTTTCTAATCGACCATGTACATACATCAGAGTGCATGGGCACAAAATACTCTCACCTTTTTTCTGGTTGTACATATGAAAGATTGTACATATGTGTAAGATTGTAAGTCTAAAACCTACCAATGAGGGCTTAGGAAAATTAAAAAGAAAAACAAATACCGACAGGAGAAAATATATGTAGTCAAGTTATTTGTTAATTACCAGAGAGCGAATGGCATCTAGAAACAGAAAAGATCATTTTTATTATTGTATCATTAGAATTTCAGAACAATTAGAGAGATGAGGTGGAACAATTGACTAAGAGGCTGATGGCTTTGTGTGATGAGCTTAAATCAGGGGGTTCTGTCCATCACTGTGCACTGAAGGCTGAGAACTCAGCCTCCCTAATTGGAGTTCTTAACACAAACAAGCCTAGTGCCAAAACCGCTTGTATTAGTGAAAAATAATTCTTTCAGAGAATTTTATTTTAACTCTCCATTCTTTGTAATATCACTAATTTGCATTCCTTGCCAGATTTGTCCTTTTGTTGTATGATCAACATCAGGACTTTTTTCCCTTTCTGTTTCAAATTACACTTACAAATGAATAGGCTTGTTAGCTGGAGCTAACAAACTTTTCTTTTTGGAGTTGTTTGATCTCTGAACACCCCATCCCTCCTCACATGTGGAATGGAAGAAATGTTGAAGGCAGTGCTTTATTGTTCACTGGTGGTATGGTCTAATTCTCATCCCCTTAGGGTCTGTCTATATTAGGAAAGGAACCTGATCTTAGGACAAAATTGGTCAGCCACAGCCATAAACCTTCAAGGGGAGGGTTCTGAGAGGCAAATATGGGGTTTGCTGTTTTCAACTGCTGGGAAAGCTGTGCCTAGGTATGACCTGGGAGGAGATCTGCTCCTCGTGAAGTTCTCCTGGAATAAAACTCCAGTGACTTTGATGTTTTCACCTGTGCTGGAGCTGCAGCTCCCACAGTGAGCACCACCCACCCACCCATGGGAGATGCTGCAAGTTTCTGTAGCATCGCTCTGCCCAGGCTCATGAGCTGCAAAACCTGCAGAGCTGCAGCTGTCTACCACCTCCACAGGCTGGTCACCAAGCACAGGGGAAATGGGCTCCTTGCAGGTCCATTCTCCTCCTTCCAATGCTCTGAAGTCAACCGTAGTAAGGTTTAAATGGCAATTATCTCCTTGGTGTTGCACAGTGAAAGAGGTGATAACACTGCATTCCTGGACATAGGCTTAGTTCGGGAAACGTGTTCCTAAGACTTTCCAGTACTGTGCATTGATTACAGCTCCAAGTGAATCATAGAATCACAGAATGGTTTGGGTTGGAAGGGACCTTGAAGCTCATCCAGTTCCAACCCCCTGCCATGGGCAGGGACACTTTCCTCTAGACCAGGTTGCTCAAAGCCCTGTTCAGCCTGGCCTTGAACACTGCCAGGGATGGGGCAGCCACAGCTTCTCTGGGCAACCTGTGCCAGTGTCTCACCACCCTCACTGTAAAGAACTTCTTCCTAATATCTAATCTAAGTCTTCCCTCTTCCAGTTTAAAGCCATTCCCCTTGTCCTGTCACTACAGGACCTTGTAAAAAGTCCCTCTCCAAATTGCAAACAAATTGTCAGGCTAAGGCCATGTGGCCTATAATTGTCATCACATCCCTGCCCCTGCAAAATAAAAAGAGAGAGAAATTAAACAATTAAAGGCATTACAGAGAGCACAACAACATAAAATATTTCCTTTTATGTGTCTGAACAGTAGTGGTTACTTGCAGTGAGAATGCCCAGGTCAAAAATAGAAGTCCAGGGGGAACTTTGCCATTACCTTTTTTAGGAGTTTCAGTCTCAGGAATTAATTTACTTCATGCTCTTCTTGGTTTAATAGCTACCTACAACAGCTGAAGAATCTACCTGGAAACATTAGGGTAACTTGTCTCATAGTATTTTGTACACCCCCTGAAAATAAAAGACAGTAAAATATAGAGCAATCAGGCAGTCATCCATTGTCTAGGATATGCCATGTTATTAGTGATGTGCAGTATTTTTGGAGTTGGTTATTGTTTGATTACTGAAGTCATACGTAGACATCTTAGGGAGTGGCTTGACACTTTGACTGCTGCTTCAGCTTCCAGGACTTTTCAGGCTTACAGGTTTTCCATTCAAAGCATAGTTTCTTGAAGTTTAAAACCAAACCTTTCATGTGAATACCCAAATACAGAGTTACATTAATTTGAAAACTCTGACCTCTGCTTTCTACATATCTAGGTCTTATTTATGACTAGGTTTAGTTATAATCCAGATTTTTATTACTTTGTCAGCCATAAACTGTCTACCTTTATTGAATTTCAACTCAATATAATTTATTTTTCACCTCATATTCCAGGCTGCTAGTTATTTATTTGTATGTGTGCTTTATCTCACGTCTCCCCTGTAAAACAGTCTTAATGATGGTGTTCAAAGCTCGGCTGGCAGTAGCAAGTGTGCATTGCCAGTCATAACTGGCCCATGGCTGTGAGAAGCGGGATGCATTGGGAGAAAGCAAGCTGTACTCAATGGCAAGAAATAGAAACATATATACACAAAGACATTGTTAAAACACTTCTTACTTCAGGATCACTCTGATGATAGTCTGTTGTATACACACTTTGGGTATTTTTACAATATGTTATTAAGTACTAAATAAACTTAGAAAAAAAGCAGTTGCTAGCTATGAGCAGCAGTCCTTTGCATGGACCAGTAAGCTGACACCCACAGCAATATGTGTCAGGAGCACATATGGTCTCCTACTGCACCAGATTTTATTCACTCACAAACACTTGCAAGGGGGCACGTTGGTAAAACCTTCCCTCCCTGCGCCCTTCTCCTCTCACATATCTGGTAGTTTTGTTTGTCACTTCTTATTCTGTCTTGAGATACATGAACAACTATAGTAATGCTGTTACATAAAACAGAAAGGTTTTTTGAAACAAACCACCGACAATATTTTATTGCCCAGTATTTGTTCAGGATGAGGACAAAAGGCTGGCTGCAAGGCAACTGAAGTTAAATCTATCTTTTGAGTTAAAAAACCCCAAACATTCAAATGTAAATACAAATTCAATTGTCCTTTTAAATAGTAAGT
This sequence comes from Psittacula echo, assembly GCF_963264785.1. Taxonomy (NCBI): domain Eukaryota; kingdom Metazoa; phylum Chordata; class Aves; order Psittaciformes; family Psittacidae; genus Psittacula; species Psittacula echo. The sequence goes on along the minus strand of NC_137736.1, from coordinate 63,687,424 downwards.
GTGAGTTTTTTAAATGAAACTGTATTTAGACTCCAAGAAAGTTATAACTAAATTACAATTTTTTAATAAAAGCATTTATAATGCAAAAGCTGACCAACCTTCAGTAATAAACTTCTTTCCTAATGTCCTTATCACATTGCTACGATATTACTTACAGATGTCTAGGAATATAAAGCAGTCTTTTGCACAACTGTATTACAGCCGTCAGTCTTTTTTTTTACGCTTAAAACAGACTTGTTTCCATATGTTGTGCTGTAGCACCTTAGGATGTCTCTGCCTGAGCTGTGTCTAAGTCTTTATAGATTATGTAAGTGCCATCTATATTGGAACCAGAATTAATAATGTGATCGGGATGCAAGACTGGATGTGCACAGGAACTGCCTGACATTGCAGTCGTGGTGTAGTGCTGGGCTGGGTAAAAGCAGCAGGTCTGAGTTCTGTTTCTTTTCACTCACGCAAAACCAATATGAACTGAACTTTTGCAGAAGCTGGCATTTTTTGTTCCTCTTGTAGTGCAGGTGTACGAGTTGGCACTTTCTTCTAAGCCACATCTAAAGAAAAACCTTGGCTCATAATGAATATGCCAAATTATTAAATTTGATAATAGGTTAAAAATATGCATAACGACTAACTCCCACCTAGGCATATGAAAAAGGCCATGACGTTCTAGCACCAGCCTTGATTTTGCCACAACAGGCTCTACAGAACAAACGAGGTGGCCCCATTCCCATCCAAAGAAAATTCTGCACGTAGTCTCTGAAGCTAAAGGTGTTCATTCTTGTGCACAGCAGAGGTTCATGTGTGTGTGCACGGCGTGGGCAACATGCTGTATCCTGATGTGGGGTAGAGCTGGGTGAAGGCTGACAATGATGCTGAATGAAGAATGAATGACCTTCCTTATTACCATTCCTATGCTACCCACTGCTGTGAGACTTCCCACCTTAGAAGGCTCTACTTCCTTTCACAGGCAGGTGAATCACAGAATCACAGAATGGTTGGAGTTGGAAGGGACCTTGAAGCTCATCCAGTTCCAATCCCCCCTGCCATAGGCAGGGGCACATTCCACTAGTCCAGGTTGCTCAAAGCCCTGTTCAACCTGGCCTTAGACACTGCCAGGGATGGGGAAATGAAGATGCGAAAAACGTGAGGTTAATAGTACAAATGATTGAAAGATTGATTAGGTAGGAATACTTCAATGACTATGTATTTCAGATGAAGGAAAAGAGAGAGAAGAAAGTTTGATAAAACTTGTTTATGGAGGAGACAAGCCGAAGCTTGTCAGATAAACTCCACGCAGACAAAGCAGCACGGCTTGCCTGTGTTAGCTGAAAGGCAGCATAAGAAAAGCTATTGTGGACTTGTTGCAGCATGCAAGGACTGCACGGAATTACAATTGGCTGTAATTGGATTTGCCAGGGGGGCTGCAAGAATAGGCGTAAACCTGGTAGCTGTGGACATGAAGGAAAGTATCTGGCTACAGCATTGGCCATTTACTAGATTTCTTCTGTTGTCCAACTATAATTAGTAGATACAGGGATTGAGACCAGGATGATTAACTTCAGTTTTTGTGAAAAATTGCTGGAATTTAAAAAATTACCTGTCTTTAATCTCCACTACATGCAGATGACCTCTCCATCTGCTGATACATAGATGGTCTACTGCTGTATTGTAGTTTCTGAAGCTCATAACTAATTCTTAGAAGGAAGTCTGTAACAGAGAAGGGACCAGAGGCAAGACTTACATCATCTCCCTGTCATTTACATAATATGAAAAGCATCTGAATTAACAAATTAGTCTATTTAAAACTTTATGAAAGCACTTCGTCAGTTGGGAAAAAAAAAAAAAGATTTATAATAAATTAATCCATTTCCTTCCGACAAATGAGGTTTGAAAGAAGTTTTACCATTGTTAAAGAAAATTTCTTTTGAAGACATCTGCAACTCATACTTTGCAGCCACTTCAAGTGTACATTTCTCATTCACTACGTGCAGCCATGTTTTATGTTAGGTACTACTTTTTCTTTTTTTTTGGAAACCATTTCTCTTAATTCAAAGAACATGTCCATTGCTTTGTTCTTAACCATGGAACATTTCTCAGACCGTTCCAGGCCGCTTAATTTCCTGTCAAGTTTACCTGGTGGGTTTAATTTCTCAAAATATTTACTAGATCTAAAGAACGGCATGGTTGGTTCTCAGCTACTCTAGTTGCCAAACTAGCTTGTGGAGCTGAGTGCTGTGTGCACCTTACCAGATGACTAGGAAAGTCTTTTGCCTTTAGGTCTGCTGAATTTAATTATCACCGGACTTTTTCCATAGGCAGCTAATGAAAAGCAGGAGGGATTTCGTACCCTCCCCAAGCCAGAAGATGTTTTTCAGTGTCTGTTGATAGTAGCTGTTTGCATTACCTGCTTACCAATGATATTAAAGTTGTTTAAGAATGAAGAGAATGTTTTCTCCCAACCTTAAAGTCTTTATTCTGTTTTGGAATGCTATACCAACACCATCCTGTCCAAGAGTATTCCTATCAACAGCCTTATTCCCAATAATATGCAGTATTATGTCAGATATGTTAATTTATGACTTGGTTTACTGCTTTGAAGACTTGGTGTATGATACCATCTGAAAAATTAATGTTGACTTTCAAACTTAACTATAGAATTTAAATATGGAAAGTCATGTTGGGCAATCTCACTCCTCTCCCAGCATGAAGTTCTTAATTTTACTGTTTTTGTGGCTTTTCTTGCTCCCCAGAGTATAGACTTGTACTGACAGAGAGAAGAATCATAACAAAAGTACTGCCTGGTTAGGTTGCAGGAAAGTCTAATATTCCCTTTTGTGACAGAACAGCTCCATGGAACAGAAAGGCATTCAGCACTATTATTTGTCACCTTCCCTACATTTTCCTGTGGGGTCATGAGGTTTTGCGCACCATCAGAGCTTCACACTGATCCTGCTAGTGAAGGATGCTTGTGGGACGCACTAATTTGATGACTACTGAATGGGACTTGGGATCTGCTGTTGCAAATAATGGAGTGCAGGTTGTGAACAGTTTGAGTCATCAGCTGGATCCCAGAAAACTTTCTGCTACCCAGGACAGATTTGTAATGTGGGAATCCATGTATGACTGTTGACCCTGCCTGTGTCTGAAGATGCTTGGGTTTCTTCTAAGTTCATGACTGTTCAGGAGCTTTGATTTCTTCCACTCCCTCTAGATGCTATGCAAAATGTAGTCTGTAACACAATTTTCAATGTGCCAGAAATGCATATTGGGATTAGTGACATCTCAAAAAGGTTCATGGGTTCTTTGCTAATGCATGGGAAATGCGATCAAGCTAAGTAAAAGCTCTGTTTATGTGGGCCAAGACATTCCTTTGACTGGACAAAGTAACCATGGAAGTTTATGGTATTTCTGTTTATATTGCAGGTGCAGGGGCTACCTCTGGCATTTCAGCCATCTTTCCGAGTACCTCTGGCACAAGCACTTTCTCACCTTACCAGCATGCTCACAAAGGTAAGAATGCATTCACAGATTTAATTTAGTGGCTGTTTGTTTTGAAAATGGCATCAACGAAGTGCAACCAAACTGGAAATATGTATTGAGAATATATCTATTGAGAATTTCATTGCCACTATTTCCAGTTTTCTAAAACTGCTACTAAAAATAATTCAGAAAGAATTTTTATTTCTTGGTTAATCAACACTGCTGCTTTAATCAAGTGGACTTAAAATGGATTTGAATTGTGCTCAGTAATGCCAGCAATAAATTTAGCTCTGTAGCCTACAGAAATGGCACTATGCCTCAGCAAAGCTTAGCTTAGACTAGTAAAAAAGGTTTAATGCACAAATATGGCCAGACTCTTATTGAGCTAACCTGAACAGTTCTAAAGCATGGGGATGGAACTAGATGATTGCAAGGTCCTTTCCAACCCTAACTATTCTAGGATTCTATGACTCTATGACTCTATGATTATTAGATTTTAAAAATATGTGAACCTGAGAAGCCACAACAGTTAATGAGGCACTGACAATGCTGATGTTCCTGGTATTGCCTGGAAGCATGATCGTGAAAATCATGTTTTCAGAAAAATTGAAATTTTCATGCATTTTATCATATCTGTCATTTTCTGCATCCTTTTGTGGCTTTTTAATTCCAGTCTTTTGCATCCAAATTTTCCTTCTGAATACCTTTTCACATACCTCATTTTACCTTCTAGCCATGCTGTATTTTAAGTCTTTTAAGCTGAAGTTAGAAAAGCTTCAGCTTTTCTGCATGTGTTCTCTTTTTTACCACAAACCTTCTGAGGCAGCCATAGTCACCATCAGTCGTTTTAGGTCTCATCTCATTTGTTTATGTACTTTCTCCTTTCAGTTTCCAATGCTCTTTCCCAACCTACAGTGTAGGAAAGCTGCTACTCTTGCTTACGTATAGCTTCCTATATTATTAGCGGACAATATAATTTCATATACCTTTCTATCTGATGGATCATGCCACCAAATTTTTTTAATGAATACTGTTAACTGGTCAGTACAGCATAAATGTTTTCAATTTTGAAAATCTCTTTGCCTTTCCAATGTAACACCAAGTTCTTCAATGCTTAACAAGTAAAACATAAGTGTAGAGCAGACCACAAAACTTCAACTGTTCTCTGATCCTAACGGTTGCTCCTTTATGAAAATATTTATTTCAGGAGATCTTTCAGGACAAGGACATCTGGCTACAGCTCTTATAATTGCAATGTCTACCATCTTTATAATGGCTATTGCCATTGTCCTCATCATCATGTTTTATATTGTGAAAACAAAACCTTCTGCTCAAGGTAATTGTTCAGCACATGAAATTTTAGCTGCAAATGTTATTTTTAGATAGCTTCTGAGAATAATTAGTGTTATATTTTTATATTCTAGCCTGTTGCAAGAGCCATTCAGTAAAAAATGTTGAAGCTCAGGCTAACACACAAGAAGAGAAGAAAGAAGTGCAAGGTACAAGTTACTTTAGTTTTGCTTTTTCTGTTCAAGGGAACATTTGGCTTACATACTCTTAATGCATTTCTTTGAATTACAATTTCTCCTTTGAATTGTGTAAAATACACATGAGTTTACTAAAGAATTATGTATGATAGTTTTTGTACTTCCAGCATGTCAATTAATCCTCTGATAGCAATTAAAAACATGTCAGAGAGATTTATGTTTGCAGTAAGGTTACCAGCAGAATCAGCTCCTGAGACAAAGCACTGGTTTGGAAACTCATTGCCAATTTAAATTTCTCTAATTGTTGATCTACAGATAATGTTGTGATATTCTCTGAGAAAGAAGAGTTTGAGAAACTTACAGCAACTCCAGCTAAGGCTGTTAAAAGGTGGGTAAGATAATGTACTTCCAGTTTAACTGAAGTGGGTGAGGGACATAGTCACCATTCATCCTGGTACAGAGGAATACATGAAGAGCAAAGTAGATGGGTATGCTGGTGGCTTGCAGCAGCAGGGAAGAGACTAGACACCTTAGTGGATTTTTCCTTCTCTGGTTTCTAGAACAGGGCGACATCTGTTACCAAAGAGAAACCTGTGTCCTCCCCACTCCCTCTGTGACCAGTACATCAGCTCTTGGGCTTCCATCTTCTATGTAGAGAGGTGTCTTTGGGACCCAAGTGCTGCTGTCACATACCTGCCCTTAGTAAGGTTCCCCTTCACTTTTAGGCAAGAAGAGTAAAAATAGCTGCTCCAGGCCTTTAGGAAACTCCTTGGCATGGTGTGATAATTTTCCTCATCTAGTGTCTGCCTGGCATTCGGCCCTGGCCGGATAACATGATTAAGGTAGACTAAACATGTCCTTAGTTGGAAAATCCCTCTATAAAAGGATTCCTGCAAGCTGTGTGTGATTTGCTGGGCATTGTACATACTCTGGGCAGGTGAATGCAGTTACATTCACAGGACAAGAGGAAAGGTGTTTTAAAAAATGGAAGCCACTTTTATTCCATTACTTTAGGATAGCACAAAGGAGATTATTTGAGTATAACCCATGAAAGGTTTCACTAATATAACCATAACCTTCATTTTACAGTGAAAATGATGCATCATCTGAGAATGAACGACTTTTAAGCCGTAGTATGGATAGTGATGAAGAAGCTGCAGTTGACAAGCAAGGGACTCCAGAGAGATGCTTGTTATCTTTAGTGCATTTGGCCAGAGATAAGTCTTCTACGAGCAATAAGTCAACTGGGGTAAGTCTGTTTTGAGAATTAAATTTGAGAGAATTTCTCTGTCTTATTTTGGGGCCTTTTTAAGAAAACAATATGCAAAATATCACCCCCAAAATGTATTATCATGCAGACCAGGCTAATTTCAGGAGCTTCTCCAGAAAAATTTAGTATAGAATCTTATTTATTTAGTGACATATATGTACATATATAATGCTCAGGGTTGAAAAAAAGAAAATTTGTTACAAAAGTAGTAAATGCTTTTTTTAGTATTATATTTTATAGTCTAAAGGAAGAAAAAACAGATAACAGCAACACTTCCTGGTATAGCTAATGCTAATATAACTAACCCCGATGCAATATTTACCACAGAAAATCCAAGACAGAAGTATAGTGTAGCAGCATGGATGGATTCATACGACAGGGTAGCATCTGAGTGCCTTAACCCAGAAGCATCAGTATTTTCAAGGCATAGACTTTTCAATAATACCCAGTGTTGTGCTTAGTTTTTGTATATTATTTCGAAGAACACATGTGTTTTGAAAGTCATGCCTGTGCTCAGAAGGACACTATAAAGCCGCTGTTCATTTTGCTGTGGAAGACCTTCACTTCTTCCTGCTGTGTGTGTACTGCTCAGAGCAGTTTATCTCACTTGGAGTATTTCGAGGCAAAGTTAGGGCTACACCTCACACACACAACCTTTTAGTTTATATTAAAATGAAGCTATCCTTAAAAAGAAGCTGTCTGCTTAGATAATTTTTGTGGGTTTAGTACTTCAAAAATAATTTGTAAATGGTAATAGCTAGGACAAAATCACATCATTAATATCAACCATTAGATGTCATTTAAGAATAAAAAAGTTTGAAAATGCATATTTTCATGTTTACATCTTTTAAACTGTTGGGTTGGTTCAGCTCAAACTTTCTAAAATAGCTCATTTTTCAGCTAAGACCTGACACAGAAAGTCTCACCAAAAGAGAAATGGTTTTATAGTTCTAGACACTTATGACCATCTGAAAATAACTTACTACTCCGATGCTCACCTTTTAAAATTCAGTTTTATGATATCTTTCTAAATATCCAACTTCAAAGTACTTCTGTATACACTGGCTTGAAACTGGGTAATATGAACTGTGTAGGCACGAGATCAGAACGTTTGAGTGACTTACCTTCTGAAGACCATATATAATAGATATGTTCTCCAGAGTGATTTGGATAGACAGCTTGAAAGACACCTGAAACATGAATTATTTCTTCCAGACCTTCTGTTCTAACATAATTCTCATGGAGTGAAGCCTCCTGACAAGGCTGAAGAAAACCATTCAATGAAAGTGCACATGGCACCAAGATCCTCTGCTCCATACCTAAGATTTCCCTGTCATCAAGCCAGTTGCCAGAAGTTAGAAAAGCAGTAATTTGCTTCAGGCTGGAGGTTAAGTAACATTTCTAGTACAGGAAAGAGTACTAAGTAGCTATTGGATAAGGGTAAAGAAAGTTAAGAGGCTTGCTCTTAACCAAGTCTGCTTTCTCCTAGTTAAAACAAAAACCATTATAGAGTGAGCTACTACAGGGAAGAACATCAGGCTGTTTGCTTTCAGCATAACCTTCTCAAATCCCTCATCTTCTTGTGCTGGTGAAAAAAGCATCCTGAATAACTCTCCATGGGCATGGAATCATTTAGCCTCCCTCACTGGCCTAAAAATGAGAGGAAAATGAAAATAACAGTTTGCTTAGGAGGAGTTTTAATAAATCCCATTAAAACAAAATTTCCTGTTTACAATGTTCTAAAACAGCTAATCCAAGCCTACAATAGCAGGACAACTGATTAAGCACCTGTAAATTATACCAAGAATATGTGAACAACAATTGTCTGCATTGCATTGCCCTGCAATACAATACACTTACACAGCATCTGTGCCAGCAAGACAGGCTTTGGGTGGAGCAGCCACTTTGCGGTCTCCAGCTGCCAAGCCTATTAAACCAAGTCACTGATGTGCCTTTAGAGCCCAAATAAAATGAGGAAGAATTTCCACAAAACAAAATACCGAAAGCAGAGCTTTTTTCTTCTAGCCTGACGAAAAGTGTCAAATCTGTGGAGATAATGCTAAGGTGCTATCAGAAAGACAGCTTTTCAGAAAGCTCAGTTCTAATGAGAGCTGGCAGACAGATGACAATTCCAGTCCCTGAGTACTCATGACATTTTGACATTTGTTTTCACCCCACATAGAATCCAAAGCCAAACCTTCAGCATATTTTTGCTAAATGAAACTGTATCAAAATGCCTGTTTTCAGCTTGGAAAATGTCAGGTTTTCAGTCTAAGTGTCTTTCATGTCAAAAATGACAGGAGCTCCCTGGACCTCAGATTCTCCCTGTCCAAAGCTTCACTGATTTATTTAATTTTTTTTCCTAACTGTAAAATGTTTCAGATTTCCCCAGGCAATACATCATGGAAGAAAAAACAGTTGATTAGTAGTGCACTAAGCAGTTCTACATCAAATAGCAGAACGGAAGATCCCCTCCTCTACAGTCCTTTTGGATTACTGGAAGAAGGCAATTTTAATCTGAATTTAATTCCTTGTGGGCAGTCCTGTTCTGGTTTACCTGGAGAGCCCTACAGTAATTATCTCCATGTGTGGTACTGGTTTTGTCCTCGTTGTCAGGAGTTTGCATCAGTCTGAAAGAGAATAAAAAATACACAAATACTTGGAGCAGAAAAGTAATTGCTCTAAAAAGGGGCTAGAAGATGGAAAGAAAGATCTCTAGCAGTGGAAATGGAAATCAGAACAAGGTTTATGCTTCATGGAATCATTGTTGTGTTCTCTTCGAGTCTTCAAAAAGCACCCTTGAGAACATTATGTTATAGCCCCTAGAGCCCTGAAATGAAGAATTTCCACAGGTTTTTCGCTGCTGTCTGCTAATTGTTTACTCCCATGATTGAAAAATTAATGAAATAAATCTCTTCTTATTTAGATTCAAAGTCGAAGGAAAAAGATACTTGATGTGTACGCTAATGTATGCGACGTTGCAGAAGGTGAGTGGACAAAACTTGCACCTCTACTAACAGCACACAATTAGATTACAAGTCTTTGCTATAAAATAAGAACGGCTTCTGCCTTCCTATGGAAAGCAGAAAGTCCCAATCCAGAGAAGACACTCTGTAGGCAGATCTGTAGTCTCTTGCCAGGAAGCCCCATGGTGCCTTGACCCCAGAGCTATCCAGGCTGGGCTTAGGCTGAAGCACACCACATCTCCTTTCCAGGCGTGTGCATGAAATTCCTTCCTATGGAGAGCAGGAAGGGTAGTGTTGGGTCGTGTCAGGACACGCACACACAGACCAAGTAGCACAATAGCACTCTTGCATTCCCCATCTAGAGGAAACCTGTTTGATAACAGATGGAAGCTAGTTCCAAATACAAAACTGTAATTTGGGGAGGGTCAGGACTGAGGGTAAGAGACAAGTCTCAACCTACTCTACTTCTCTAAATGCTGTCCCACTTTTCACAACAAAAAGTGCAGTTTCCGAGTTTTAAGTGGTTTAACCCTCTTTTACCACTGGACTACCTCAACTGTTTTGGCAGAGAGACATGAATTTATTTCCCAGCAGAAGAGGAGAAATCACTGCATTTACTTCACACACACATTTTGTGTGCACATGTGCCTCTGAGTTTTCTGTTGTTTAGGGAGCCATATCTCCCATCAAATTACTGCTGTTGAGTATGAAGCAGGAAACTACATAAGCAAAAGACTGGGTTTGGAAAAATGCTGTAGCTGATTCTCTCCTCTATTTTGTGATCATGAATACATAGAAAATATGTCCAGGTAAAGAATAGCTTTTTCTCCACAGGATGAATGTTAAATCCTCTCTAGAGATTCAGTGATAGTAATGACAATCAAGCACTAGCAGGGACTTTCATGCTTGCAAGCATCTGACACCATTGCTTCACCTCACTCCTCACACTCCTACAAGGGCAACTTTCAATTAGAGAGACGTTATAGCAGCTGCTAGTGACAGACTCAGGGAAGGATCGAAGATGTCTCTTGAGCTCAAACACTATGCCAGAGGTGTATTAATGGAGTTGCTCACTAGGGATATGACTGCAATGTACTTAGTTCCTAACAGCTAGTAAATTGTTGAAGGAAGGGGAAGTGTTATGAGAATTCATACAATCCACTGAATACTTCTTTTCCAGACAACTTTTTACTCTAATTATTGTACCCTACTGTCCCTAGGAAGAATTAATTTGGTAATACACAGTAATAACTTTGGAGCTAGAAATACCTATCATGGACCTTGACTTCAAGATTTTAACTGCATTTACAGCTAACAGTATATACTGTAGTACTTAAATAGATGTCTTGGATGGTCTAGACTTGAGCATAGAGCCATCTGACAATAAACATCTCCCACTGCAGGTCTGAGCCCAACGGAGTTGCCATTTGATTGCCTGGAGAAGACCAGCCGAATGCTCAGCTCAACCTACAACACAGAAAAAGCCATAGTGAAAACATGGCGCCACCTTGCAGAGAGCTTTGGACTGAAAAGAGATGAGATCGGTGGTATGACAGATGGCATGCAGCTCTTTGATCGCATCAGCACAGCAGGTTACAGCATCCCAGAACTGCTAACCAAACTGGTGCAAATAGAGCGGTTGGATGCTGTTGAATCCTTGTGTGCAGATATTCTGGAGTGGGCACAAGCAATGCCTGCTCCTGAGCCAGCAGGGACATCCTGACATGCCGCCTGGGAGCCATGTTTCCACATCACCCTCAAGAACCATGATTCCGGTGAACACCGCATCAAAGACTTTGGACAAGAGAACATTGATGTTTATTCTACATAATCGTTCCCGATAACCAATGGGAAGTGCTTCTCTTTGACTTCTAAAAGAAGTGAAGTTACACATCTACCAAAACAAAAGCAGAAATCTCCCAAGAAGCTTGGTATGAAACGTGTCAATAAACAAAACGTTCATGTTAAACAGTTACTGATAAGTGGACACACAAACATCCATTTTGCAGTCTGTGCATAAGTGCAGATAACCCTGCTGATACCCTTCCTGCCTGGCCTTCAAGAGGGGCATTGAATTGCTCTCTGAACATATTCCGGTATCTTAGGGCTTTATTCAACAGTTTCATAGTCACAGTCAAAAGCAGTACCACAGCTAATGTAATTAATACACATAAGGCACGTACATTTCTATTGGCTCTAACACATTCAATATGTAACCAGTTTAGTTTTCTACACTTACTATGGGTTTGTTGAACCTAGAAGTATGTGCGTAGGTGCATACACACAGTCCTCAGCTTAATTTGCTATATGAAAAAAGAGTCTAACATAATTTACAGATTGAAGTGTTTCAAAATGCTGTACATAATGCACATAAATGCATACTTGGTCCATACTGACATTTCAGAAACTGGAAATTCAATTTGCTGACTTGCTGAGGACAAGCTGGTTACTGGGCAGTAAAAGTTGGCAGTCACTCCTTGTAAGCTGAGAGCAACAAGTTCTCTTCTTCCTTGCCATTACAAAAAAAGAAGCAACCGAACCAGCTTATCCACTACCATGAAAACTGTATTTTTCCAGTAAATTATATTTCAAGCAGAGGAATTCAGACAACAGTGGTGCATGTTTGACACTAGGAACAAGAAGAGTAGATTTCTCTAGGGACACCTGAAATGCAGAGGTGTTTTTCAAATGCTATGCTCTTGTAAGCATAGACCATGAGCACAGAATCCACAGGTAAAAACCAGCTCCTCAGGAAGGTAAAGCATTATTGGGAGTTTGTGTACAGAAAAAGTTGACCTATTTTTTTCGTTTTAACTAATCTCTGATTTTCACCATTGAAAGTTCTCTAAAACTTGTTCAGACCACAAATCAGTAGCTGTTACCAAACCTATTTGCTTAATTTATAGCTAAAATGAGTGATGATGCATTTCAACAAGTGCAACCACTAAATTAAGTCATGTCAGTTACAAAGCAATATTTTAAGGTTCCAAGATTCATGACTGAATGAAATGCTATAAAAAATATTAACTATTACCCTGAAGAGAACAACAAGTATTCCATCAGTTAGTAACTAGATTTTATCTATGATAGTATCATTATTTTGCAGAACATTTAGTATCACCCTTTAACATCTATATTTAATATCTTCTTAGCACTTGATTCAGATAGCAGAGGAAGTACATACTGCAACATAAAACCTATCCCTCTCATTATTCCTCTTTCACCATTTCTTTTGTATCATAACACACTCTTCATTAATTTGCATATGCCAATTTTGATGAGAATTTTGACTTTTAATGAAGCAGGAAGATGCATTTATTTAAACATTTTACTAGCTATCTGGTGTTTAATTTATGGGTGAAATTCTTGGTGTCTTGAAATCAATGACAAATTCATATAGATTTCAGCAGGCTTCTGTAAGATTCCTAGATCAGTTGACAACTCAACAATCTTCAACAATATTTTCAAGGCCCTGAATTTGCAACATAATACTATTGCTATTAGAAAAACAAAAAGGAAACAAACACCATCACCACCCAAATTGTAAAGATTCTATATTTCTTGTGCCAGTGTGTAACTACAGTGTTATTCAGTGGGCTGCCTCCTGTATTTCTTGTGTCATTTATAAATGCACTTCATTTATTTGTTTAGAAGAAGCTACAGGAATCCTCTTTTTAATGTTTATTAGGCCATGAAAAGTTAGGGTCTTGAAACTGATGATGCCAATGTGAACACACACTATTTAACATTATTTTATTCAGTATACAGTATTTTTATTTTTACACAAAAGATGTACAGGAATGAAAAAAATTCCTGTAGGTCTTGCCAAAGATCACTTTCTAATAATTTTGTTTAATGCTGTATATATAACTTATTATATTGTAAAGTATGAACATAAAATATGCTAATAAAAGAAAGAGGTCGAACATAGTTGCATTAGCCATCTCTTTAATTATATCATATATTGCCTTATAACTCTGTAATTAAGTGAGTTTGCCAAGGGCTAGTAGGCACATTCCTGTGGTATGGGAGTGTGTAGGTAACATACATGAAAGAATCTTTGCATTCCTGTAGGATACTGCTTCTCTGCATCACACTTTGGAATCTTTTCAAGCAGAAACAATTTTGCCAATGTAGTTTTGGTTAAAAATTTGACCTTGCAAGTATTATGAAAATGCCAAACTCTTCGCAACTCCATGAAGAAACTGTAAGTTATTATATAGGTACTGGGAGCTGGTACAGACTGTGAGACTGGTGAGTAATCTCACAGCAGCAATACTCTCATTAATGCGTTTTCATTTTGAATTCCAAAATTAGCAGTACTACACCACATTATCAGAGATCATAACTGGAAGCTTTCACTGCATGACAGGATAATTATGTTCATCCAATCTCAGGCTACACTGGTGAGACCGCCAGCAGAACCGCTAGCTTCTACAAAAAACAGAGTGCCAAGCTGCATTTCTCCCAGAGCCTTGTGACTAAGCTAAGACTTGCACAGTATTTCATAGAGATCAAACATTTTCCAAATGGACGAAACACTGTCCTACTTTAAAAACAGTTTGGGATTTTGTTTATTCAGCTTCATTTGTTGGTTTCAGCATGATGAATGCGTTCTCGTTCCATTAAGGGAACAAGAACGTTAACATTAAAGGAGAGAAATGCTCCAGAAACCTCAACAAAAGCTTTGAGCTTCACAGATGGTTGGGAGGAACTGATGTTCTGAGTTTCACTTTACTGTCTTCTTACTTCCTGCACTCTATGTGCAGAAGTTAACATAGCATGAGCACACTCCAGCAGACATTGCTGCATATAAACACATGGCTGCCCAAAAGGCTTGAGCATTCTCTGCTTTAATGTGCTTATAGACAGCCACCCAAAGGAGAAACTTCAGCTTCTTAGATTTAACTTGACAAAGCACAAACTCAGATCTGCATAAAATACCCATTTCCTTCAATTGTGCAAAATAAAACCACGAAACACAGAACATTAAAAAAAAACCACCTGAGAGCTTCTGTGGGGATGTCATCCTTGTTTCAACTTTTGCTTCGTTTTGAGTTTATGATTTTTAAGTTTTCCATTCATGTGCAGTGCTTCCAGCACACTGGGATGTACCTGCAGGGAGATTCATCGTGTGCTAAAGCAGACATCTAAAATAATTAAGATGGGTTGCATCCTCAAACTACAGGCTACAGTGTCTCAAGACCAGTGTGACAAGCTTTGATGTATACAGTTATTCCACAGATGTCAAAGGTTGGATGAGTTTAGTCTTACCAAGTAACCAATCAATTTCAGGTGTGTGACTGTGTTTCAGCTCAGTAACATCTCTGAAACAGCTGCAGTAGGAAGCGCAGAATAAACATGAACCTGAACCCATTACAAATAATGTTAACTGGTGTTCTGTTTTGAGGAATTATTGGATCAGATGAATGCTTATGGTGCCCTTAAGGTTAATGTCTCTGGAATTGTGTAATAATGTTCTTAGTATTTACAGCAAATTTGGCTCATATAAGGTTGAAGTTGTGACTGCTGCTGTCTTAGGGTAAGTAATCTGCAACAAGAACTTAAACAGAACTTTCTGAAGCATTTCTGAAGAATTTTCATGCAAGAACATTAAAGATGTTAACTTGTCGCAGTGACCTTACCTCAATATAAGCACATTTTTTACCACACAATCTCAAAACAAACTCACTTCAACAATCCAAACCCTGAAGAAATCACGACCACCATTGTTTCAAAGGGGCTCTTTTCCTCTCCATCTTCTTTAGAGAAAATATCAACCCTGCCTTTGCTGTGGAGAAACCACTTTGTATCTTTGATTTTAGAAAAGATATTTTTCATCTCCTGACAGCACTTCTTTAGAAAAGAATTGGTCGCTATTTTGGTCTGAGCTTTTTAAGCTAATGCTGAAAAAACAGACTTAACAGGGAGTCTGAATCAGAGAATCATAGAATAGTTTGTGTTGGAAGGGACCTTTAAAAATCACCTAGTCCAAACCCCCTGCAATGAGCCCAGACATCTTCGACATCTTCAACTAGATCAAGTTGCTCAGAACCACATCCAGCCTGGCCTTGAATGTCTCCAGGGATGGAGCATCTACCACCTCTCTGGGCCATTTGTTCCTGTGTATCACCACCCCCATTGCAAAAATTTTCTTTCTTATATCCAGTTTAAATCTCCCCTCTTTTAGTTTAAAACCATAACCCTTGTCCTATTGCAGCAGGCCCTGCTAGAAGTCTCTGCCCATCTTTCTTACAGGGCCCTCTGAAGTACTGAAAGGCCACAGTAAGAAGATTGGGAAGTCTTCTCTTTTCCAGACTGAACAACCCCAATTCTCTGGAAAATATCAGTTACAGTACAATATTATATTCCTTTTACCTGGTTCTAACTGCCACGAACTGTCTCAAGCTTTTCCTCTGGGCAGATTAAAAGCCTGTGCCTTCCTTCAGAGCAAAGAAGCGTGCCAGCAGCAAGAGCAGCTTCAAGAATGCAAGGTGGGAAAGGCAGGGAGGCAAAATGACAAAGAAGAGACTGTAGCACAGCAAGGAAAGGGAGACCACTGGTAAAGGCAGGAGCAGGTACAGGACAAAGCCTCAAATAGTTGTGATTGATACAAAGATTAATGTTTCTGGGAGTCAGAGGAGACACACAGAAATTGCTGCAAAGAGAAAGTTATTAGAGTTGGAATTAAAATTAAGACCCAACCCCTAAGGAAATGAACAGGTTAGGGAGAAAATTATCAACAAGACATTTTATTTCCTTTTTGATGTGTTTTTTTTTTTTTTTTTTCCTCTTAAAAGCTAATTATTCTTCTTTATACTCCAATAAAACCCAGCTTTCAAGTTGAAAAGACCCTTTAAGTCTTTGGAAATACTTAAAATAAAAGACTTAAGAGCTGCATACAAATCTCTGGTCAACTCATGGTTTTGCTGCAAGGACTTCTACAGCTTGTGTTGTAGACACTGTAAAAACAACATAAGCAATTTTTCCTTTTGTTTTACATCAGCAGGCCTTAATAGAGAGGGTGCTTAACCATGTTTCTCTAGATAAACCTAGTCCCTACTCCATCACTAGCCTTCTGGATGACTTTGTGGAAAGTTTCTCCCAGGCAAGACATACTTTCTGCCTTGCAAAACCTTTCTCACCTAATCCCAGCTTCCTAGCCTGACCAGTATTATCCCAGTTTTTCCTTATAGAAACTTGCTGGACTTCCAGGCTCTCCTTAGTTTGCAGACAAGAACTGCCATCTACATAGTGTTTGATAGTCTTGGTTTCATAACATTAATAAAAAGAAACAACAGAGGTAAGGTGGGCTTCTTCTAAGGATGGGTTTCTACTTTGCAGCATAAAGCAACAGCAGCAAACTGCCTCCATATTCTATACTTTGGAACTACTAATGAACAAAAAGATAATATGCATAAATGCCCAGGAGTATGGGCTGGAGAATGAGCTGAAAAGGCTTGCCAGTTCAGTATCTTCCCATTGAACTTTAAGTCTCATACAGCTCTGCCTTGTTATAAGAAGGGTGTAGTTAGGAGAAAAAACCTTACTGCTGCAGCTGAAAATCAAGACCCAGAGCTAAAACAATGATTCCTGTATGCAGCAGTCATTCTTCTGCAAGCAACCTCTATACTCCTCTGTGATAATGAAAAGCAAAGAGAGCTCATGCTCTTATTATGTATTGAATAGGCTTTCTAGTGCATATTTCAGTAAATATATTAACATAAACAGGGTAAGAATGCTCTGCCTTGGTTTATATCTAGTTCTAGACACATAATATTGCATATATATTCTTTTTCACTCACATCCAAATAAGCTTTTCTGATTATTTATTGAGATATGAGTTATAATGCACAGCACTCGTTACCTCAGGCATTAATTTATCACTATCAACCACTCTTCAAGGACAGAAAAATGTTGATTCCTTTTTGCCAGTGTTCTGTGAAACTAGACTGTCTGAAAACTTATAGAAGAATGGTAAGAAGCCTTTGCATGCTGTGCTGCAGAAGACACCAGTGATTAGCTGTTACAGAGGTCACACAGAGGCATCTCATTTGTCCATCACCTTTTAACAAAAAAAGAGAATCTTTTTTATTATTCTTTTTTTTTTCTTTTGTAGTTAAGGCTGCTTTAAAAACAAGCTTGTAATAGGATTCAAGTTAGTATTGCAAAGCAATTCAGGAATACACAATGATATTCAAATTCAATCCACCACATAGAAGTAAATGAAAAGTCAGGAGGAGGTAACGCTGAAGACTGATGAGTAGAAAGACAACTGAAACAGGAAGGAAGCTGAGTTAGGATTCTGTTTCTGGAATTTGGCCTTGGTGCGTAAGGTTGCTGTGAAAAAAAATTTATAGTCACACTTCAGTGTGGAGGAGGACAGAGCAGGAGGACACCAAACTGCTGCATTGTGGGGAGGAACGTGGAACAGAGAAAGACTGTTTATTTGCACTCCTTATATAAATAGCTCCTGAATCTGCATACCAGAATACTATTTCTTCTGAAGGACAAAACCAGTCTGGCAACACTAGTTACCTCTGACCTTCTTCAAAGGCATACTACTTCTCCAAAAAGCTGATGTGTGGGTGGAATATTGTGCTCCTGTTTGAAACTCTATCACATACTTTTCTCCTGTAAGGTAGATAGATTATTTATTTTGTCCACAACTAACTGCAGTGAGAATGCCATTTAATGGAGCTGAAGATGACCTCAAAGTAAACGTATTAAAAGCTGAGCTTTCATAGCTCCTGTTGTTAGCAGTATCATGGCCAATGAGTTTGCAGCCCTATGTTACGTATGTCTACCAGAGCAGTCACTTCCCATTAAGTAGCAGTGTTCAGAGAAATGCAGTATTTTCTGGGAGATACTCCTTGGTACCAGTCTAAATATCCTTGAGTAATGGGCACAGAGAGAATTGATTTTGGAAAAAAAAAAAAAAAAAAAAAAAAATATATATATATATATATGGCTTCTTGGATCTCTTTTTCCCA
This sequence comes from Psittacula echo, assembly GCF_963264785.1. Classification (NCBI taxonomy): domain Eukaryota; kingdom Metazoa; phylum Chordata; class Aves; order Psittaciformes; family Psittacidae; genus Psittacula; species Psittacula echo. The sequence goes on along the minus strand of NC_137736.1, from coordinate 63,669,228 downwards.
GGTAATTCTCTCAGTGTGACTTTAGAGATCAGAATGTCTTGTGAGTTATGTCTTGTTAAATTTTGACTCAGGAACATTCACTCAAAAAAAAAGGAGGTGCAAGTAAAAACAGTAAGTGGTTTTGTTCAAAGTTCTCTCTTCTAGTAGTGATCAGGTGGCCAAACATCCAAGACACTTGCTTTCAAAATTATGTGAAAAACAGAAGTCTAATAAACAGGAAAGTTCCTAACCATGGTCAGAAGATGGCATTAAAGCTTTCATCAGCCCCTAACGCTCACTGTTGATGGTGGATAGTGGTGGTTTTGACAGAGCACAATACAAGAGTCAGTATAGCACATGAAGATGCCTTTGTCCACCACAGCATTTCTTGGGGGGATGTCAAAGGTAGGATCACAACACTGCACAGCACTATTATTTTTACAATAATTTTCGTTTTTAAAATGCGTGAGCATTATATCATTAAGAGGAGCACAAGGGGTCACTGCTTTGCCATTGTAGTTCCTCTAACCATTTGGAAAGTAGAAGACTACCAGATTGTTTCATAGATCATATTTTCAGGTTTTCTGGACTATGTTTAAATATGTTATCCTGAAGATAAATGCTTTCTACCAGACCATTAATCCTTGAAGCTGTATAAGTTTTAGGTGAAAAATTCAGTATATAATTAAAGGATCCAGTGTCATAACTCTGAATTATGAGCTTCTTTTAAATCTGGTCTGGTAAGTTAAATCATACATTTCAGACATTGATGCTGATCATGAATAAAAGTTTGTCAAAAATATGTTGCCTTCAGCATACTTTTACCTTCCAAGGTTAAATTATCTGCTATAAGAAATGTTTCCCCATAATATATTGAATTCAGTTATATAACTTTAGAATGATGCATGTTAAGGAGAACTGGAGCCTAATTGTGAAATCCTTTATATATAACTTTAGAATGACGCATGTTAAGGAGAACTGGAACCTAATTGTGAAATCCCACTTTAAGAGACAGACCTTTTATCTGCTGGTGAAAACTCACAAATATGAAGAAACAGAGCAAAACTGTGCAGACTGGCTAATATTAACTTGTTTTATTTAAATCTGTCAAGCTTCTGCAAATACAACTGTACCAACATCCCAAATACAACTGTCCACCCTGAACAATCTTTCTTACAGATCTGCCAAATCTAGACTTTGTAGATCAGGTCTGAAACATGGTCTTGCCCATTTATCAACACGAAGCCTTTGATAAACAGTGAGGGGATGACAATTCTACAATAGATGAGTTTGCAACAAAAAAAAAAAAAAAAAAATTTCTCTTCAGCTTTGGTGGCCTTTTCTGTGATGAAAACTACCCTAACACAAGCATATGCAATATTCTCGTTAACTTTCCCAATGGTGACTCTCACAGCTGTTCCAAAGACAGCAACACAAAATCATGGGTCAACTCTATCTTCCTTTAAAATGGCAGATTATGACTACCAGAAGCTTTCTTCATTTCATGCCAGTAATGGTATTTGGTCACTTCCGGAGATGATATGCAAGCAAGATTATAACTAGTTTGAAGCTACATGTTCTGACTCATCAGCTGGCTGCTCCCTGGAAGTGTGAGGGTCTCTGTCTTTCTTTTAAAAAAACACAAAAGACAGTAGGGAATGCAACTGATTTCCTCTGTTCCCCTTCCCCAGAGACTGCGAAGATGCCTTGGAAGAACAACAAAAGGATGGGGATGCTTGGGCAAGGCCAGAACATGGACTGGTGTGGACAATTGGGGTGGACTGACCCACAGGATTGATGTTCAAGACAGTGCAACCAGCAGGTGTGTACAAAATTTGATATGCCAAATGTTTAGAAGCAGAAACACAGAAATAACTGTGATTTTGGTATAGTATTTATCACAGTATATATTTCAGCCTCCTAACGATGAAGGCAAGCCAGATTATCTACGCTTCTAACATAGAAAACATAAGTTACTCTAGATAACCAATTATAAATTGAAACAGAATAGATCTAAAATCTCCATTTCAGTTTATGATTTTTGATCATTTTAGTTTCATTTTTGGTAGACTGACATGTTACATTCCTTGAAGTCTCTGATCCTGAAAACATCTTGTAAGACATTCTTTTCACTTGTATTTATAGTCTGCATGTACCATAAACCCATGCATGTTTAAAGATGCAATTCAACACAAACTGAAAATCTGATAGCGAATAAAACCAATTCCAAATTCATCCTTTTGCCTTTCTAGATATTAGGAGGCTTCATAAATATTTCTGCCTTAACACGGATTGATTAGTAATAAATTTTGGAAAAATCATGCCATGGTATATGTTCTTCAAATATCTCCACTGAAAAATTTTATGACAGTGTACTGAGGAACTGGCTTCAAAAAAAATCACTTCTACCATCACAAGTATAGCCTTCATACGACTCTAACTAGAGTGTACTTGTGACTCTCATTTTTTAGCAAAGAATTACCCTGCATCAAAAAATCATATGCACATTTTGGAACTTTACTACAGCTTTTTTATCTATAGAAGTATCTATTCCTCAAAAGACACTTCATATTCATAATTAGTTTATTTCTTTATTCCTGACACTTTGTTTACTATTATATGAATGTTAAATCAAGAACTTCTATTTTTCTTTACAGCTCAGTTAAAATTTACCTAAGATCAAAATAATTTGTCTTATCCTTAGTTCATCAATCAATTTAATTGCATTAATATGTAACAGATTCAAAAATATTTTTTTGCATTTTAACAGAAACATTCTAGATCATAAAAACTTGAACGGTGATTCATCTTGTCAGACTGTAAATTCCACTGAATAGAAAACACAAGGAACCCATAGTAAAAGCTACATCATGCTCTTTTACTGCATTACCTTTGCAATTATTAGATGAACACACAGTGTTAAACTGGTACCACAAAAAAGGTTAGATTAACAAACCACAGTGAGGAAGGCTGAAAGCCATAAGCACAATCAACATTCTGTGAATGCAGGAAACCTAACAACTTTCTATAGCTTTTTTTCATTATTTATTTTCTAGTATTTTTAATAACCAAGCGGATGGAGAAGCACATGAGGACTAGGAACACACTTCCTAAATAAGAGGGTTTTGTCTCCAGCCAAAGGTATAAGCAAGCTTTTGCACTTTGGGTAAATCTGACAGAACTCTGAAACACCTGATGATGAAATCCTATTCCAAAACATAATCCACTGTCAGCAAAAGCTTTTAGCTATTCTTAGTGTGATTTAAAAATTACCTAGAATTCATTTCCTGCCCAAAAAATATGTGCTGCTTGTTCTCTTTTCTGGACATACATGGTGCCAAATGTAGTGTAGACTCCTTTCATAGGAAAGCTTGTCAGAAATGCAAGTCACATTGCTAGAAAAATATCTGCATTTAGAATTCAACTTCAAAGACTCAGTTCAAAGAGTTCTGGTAAAAAATACAAAGGAAAACCAAGGGGGGAAAAAAAAGTTTGGAACTGAGAAGTAAACCACTCTAAAGTTTTATACTGCCAGTCTTAGTGAAAAACTAACATACAGCAGATCTTTAAATTTTAACTAGACCCTCAATTTTATAATTAAAGAGTTTCAGTAATTAGAGTACAAATCAGAAATCAGAAGACTAAGTTGAATTTTTAAGTAGTATCCTATTTCCTACGTGCAAGAACTTCTGAACACTGAACTGTGGCAGACGAAAAGCATATTCATTACATGCAGAAATGTGGGTACTATGAGGATTGTATTGCAAATTAATACAAAATATAGAAGAAACAATAAAATAAAGTATTTTACATTGGGGACTACTATTACCAGGCATTTGAATGAATGCAAATTTACATTTGCAGAGATATTACAACCCAAAGTGGCACTAGAAATTCATACAAAGCAGGATAAAATACTGTTATATAAATACATATAAAAAGATCAAAAAAACACTACAACATTCTGAAATTAAACAAAAAATATTTCTCATTCAACATATCTAGTTATGTTAAATCATATTACAACTCTATCTCAAAAGATAATTTGATAAGATACTTGTCCGTTACTTATCAACCATAAAATAAATAAATGAATTTATAAACTCTCTGAAGAGTCAAAGGAAACCAAGATTCATACCTGTAAGGAAAGGCTGGTATTTCTGATCTGCTGACTCAAGGGATCCAGTTCCTTAGGATACACAAATTATTCAGATCAGAAGCATTATTTTAATTTCTTTCAATGAAGAAAGCCATTTAACATATTATGCAATTTTTCATTTTCCTTTTCGTGAGTGAGGGAAATACTAATGAGATTCCACACAATACAGAGTAACTTATACACTACTGAGGTTCTGCTTAATTAATTTACACAAAACAGTAAGAAAACCACTCCAAATTTCAAGTAACATAGGCTGTTGGTAAAAGTTATACAGAACAAAAATCAGATTGAATGATAGTGCTACTGACTTGTGCTTAAACTGGAGGTAAGAGAGTTACTCCTTGACAATCCCAAATTTAACAGAATTGAGTTGAGGTTTATACAGAGAAAAACATGATCTGGATTTGCAGTCCTGTGCAGTTCTTGGATCATTTGGTGAAGAGTAAACATTTCAAACATCTTCTTATTACTTCTGCAAAAGATTTTACATAAAATAGTTGTCAATTTAAAATTGAGAGGTTTCATCTAAACAATAAAGATTCTACAGAAAATGGTATTTTTAATGAAGAAAAATGTGCATTACATTGGGAGTTTCATTTAAGTATTCTACATTGCGTATAATGTCTCTAAGCAGAAGGTGAAATGGTGAGAAAATGCACCAAATGCATGGTGAGAAAAATCTTGTCAAAAGTCACCAAAAAAAATAATTTCATTTGAGTAAGTGAACATGTAGTATAATGAAAGCTCAAAGAAAGGCTATAACAGGGTTTCACACTCGTGAAAAGTTTTTAAAAGCAACAAATTAAAAATTTTTAATTTTACTTTTAGTACCTTTCCAATGCAATTTATAGAATCACAGAATGGTTTGGGCTGGAAGGGACCTTAAAGATCACCTAATTCCAACCCCACCTGCTAACAGAGAACATCCAGCATTGTCTATGGTGGAACAAATAAACAGCAAAATCGAGATAAGTTTTTGAAAAAGGAGAAAAATAAAAGTCCTCGAGTTTGCTGATCTAATAATAACTAACAGAATGATAGTAATAAAGAATTACTTTATTCTGGAGAGTTTTTGCAGTATCACACACAGCTTTTCCAAAATCTGAGTATCTAGCTTAGAACTTCGAAGCAAAAGCGAGCAAGCTCGGAAGAAGGATTCATTACTGCAGGCTTCCAGGAAAGGCTGTACAGAATCTGTAAAAGAAAACAATTAAAAATCTATATTACACAGCTCAGTTCAGGGAAGAGTAAAATAGCTGTTAGATACATTTAAAGGGCTTTAAGTGCCTCGTGTTGTCCAACTATTAGAAGCACAAAATAATTCAGTTTATGCTGAGCATGTGATGCAAAACTCAGGTAAAATTAGGAACTGCAAAAAATGCGAGTTCCATAGAGTTCTGACATTTCCAACCCTTGTATTAAAACAAAGCCTATTCCCTTGAGAACAAAGGAAAACAGGAAACAGAACAATTTTAAACTCAAATAAAATTTCTTATCTTGAATGTGCTTACTCAATGCTCATTTATCATGGTTATTTCCTTTTGATCATGTGAGGGGAACATTAAGCTGTGCAAAAAGACTCAGAAGGAAATACTTTAAGCTGCTGCAAATCACATGGACAAGGACAGTACATGTAGAAGCTAATGTGATACCTGGGAGCCTTTCATTGTCAAAATACTGTCATCGTACTCTTTTTCAAGACAGGCAAAATAACACTTGAGAGGTAAAAGTAAGAACTGGATAAGAACACTTCAATACATTTAAATACCAACAAAACTCCCTTAAAATAGTGGATGCATTTTTAAATCACATTGAACATTTCCCTCTATCCTACTCCTCAAAATCAAATCGCTTCTGAAAAAGGTTAAATCTGTTCCTTTTTTATGTCATTCTCGGTTCTGATATTAATTTATAGTAAAAACAAAGAAAATAAGTAACAACTGATTCTTTTTGTTAAAATGAATAGTCTTTCACATAGCATAGGGCATTTGCATTAGCAGAATACACATTAGGAAAACATTTTAATGTCTGTATGTTAAAAATATTTTTTTCATTTTGTATGTGCTATACTTAATAAGAAATTGCACTATGCAAATTACAGCATAAACCAATAAACACAGACATTAAAAAATCCTTTGTACATATGCTGAATACTGTAATTTATAAATAGGATGTCAAGATGCTTTTATCAGTACAGAGAAGCCGGATGTATCTTTTGGTCAAAATTTTCCCTTTCCTTGGTGCAAGGACATACAACTTACTAAACATAAGTAGTAGCCTTGGAGTAAATTCAAGGTTTTAATTTATTTCAGGATGCTTACTGGTACAAAATGAAAAGAAATGCCACAGAAAAGCTGTTCAGAATAGGGACCAAAAAAAAAAAAAAAAAAAATCAACTTGGTAATTAAAGTGAGCTTGAGAGCCTAAACAACTAATTTCTAACAAGGACCCAGTAACTCCTAGACCTTACTGTTAGGAAGAAGATCTTTCAAAACCTGTATTTTATGCTGCAGAAGGTATTATTTTTCAGAAATTGTGATATCAAAAACTCAGGGCTACTTGTCAATAACAGCAAGCAGAAAATCCTTACATGGGTTCAGAGAGTGCGCTCCGTTAAGTGATACACAACTGACATACACTCAAGAATCAGTGCTCTTTATTGAATCACTGCTCTCTATAACAGAACTTTGAAGTACTAAGAACACACAGCAGTGTCTTAAACCTGGAAAAATAATTAACCCAGAAGTAACTTCTAGTATGATGGTATCATGCCTTAGTAAGTCTAACTTGTTAAAATCCATAAGAAGAGGTGACAAAACTATAAACAGAAATGGCAAATACACAAAGCACAACGAATATGATCCTACTATCTTAACAGGACTTCATATCAAAGTACTTCCATCACTTAAGAGTGTTTGAGGTAAACACTTCTATACAAGTACCAAGAAGAGATAACCTTCTCTAAAGCAAGAAAAACCTAGAACTAGAAATTATGTTATCATAACTTTATAGAAATTATACAGAACTACAACTTTTAGAAATTCTTCTATAGCTTGCTAGGGCTCCTACAAATGACTGCCTATTTGCAAGAAACAGAAATGGTCCTATCTATCTGCACTGCACCACTAGCGAAATCTGTTTTAACAACAAAAACTTGAGACAGTATCTCTTACTTATGAAAGGTAAGAAAAGTGTAAATAAACGTGTATTTATACTATAAATACACATATAACAACACATAATATATATAACACATATATATTATATATAATTATATATTAATATTATTTTAATTATATAATATATAATATTTTATACAATATATATTATATTATAAATATATATTATAATATATTATAATATATTATAATATATTTAATATATTTCTATAATATATAATTATAATATAATATATTTTATATATAATATAATATATAATATATTATATATAATATATATTATAATAATATTATTATATAATAATATTAATATAATAATATTATCAATAATATAAATATAATATAATATGATATATAATATATATAATATATTATAATATAATATAATATAATATAATATATAATATATAATATATTATAATATATATAATATATAATATATAATTTATATATAATATATAATGATATATTATATAATTATATAATTAAATATAATATATATTTTATATATATAATATATATAACACATAAATACACATAATATAACTGACATTCCAAAAGTAACTTGAAAATAAAGGTTTTTCTTCTTTCCATTGCCTGTTAAAACAAATGGCTTTAGAAACCTCTCATTTTACATGACTTCTGAGTCAGCTGAATTCTGATTCATTAGAGATCTGAAGGTAACAAGTCTGTTGGGCAGAAGAGGGCGGTCCTACAATTTATTCCTATAAAACTCCTTAAATAGTCATAAAATGCTTTCACAGTCCTTTTCTGCAGGGGTAAACAAATACCATTTCAGCTGACCTGGAGAGTTCTTTGCTGCCTTGCTTTTACTGGTTCCTTGAAAAGATTTCATTTAAAAATAATAATTAGAGAGATGCTGTAAGAATGTTTTGACTATGAAACTTATGAACCAATGTAAAAGATATGCATTAATTAATTAGACAGGATTTTTACTATAGAAATAATTTTTAAAAGTTTGCAAAGTTGAATTATGTGTCCTGGTTTCAGCTGTAACACTTATTTTTCTTCTTCCTAGTAGCTGGTACAGTGTTGTGTTTTGGCTTTAGACTGGGAACAATGCTGATAACACACTGATGCTTTAGTTGTTTCTAAGTAATGCTTACTTCAATCAAGTGACTTTTCAGTTTCATGCTCTGCCAGTGAGAAGGGGCATGGGAAGCTGGGAGGAAGCAGAGGCAGGACACCTGACCCAAACTAGCCAAAGCGGTATTCCATACCACAGCATGTCATGTATAGTATATGAACTGGGGGAGCTACTCGGAAGGCCCAGATCACTGCTCCCGTTGGGCTGGGTATAGGTCGGTGGGTGAGGAGCAATTGCACTGTGCATCACCTGGGTTTTCTGAGCTTTCATTTCTTCTCTTGTTTCCTATTACTATTGTTTTTGTTATTGGTATTCTTTCTATTATCACTATATTTTACTTTATTTCAGTTATTAAACTGTTCTTATCTCAACCCATGGGGTTTACATTCTTTTGATTCTCCTCCCCATCCCGCCTGGAGGGGGAAAGGGGGAAGGGTGAGTAAACAGTTGCACAGCACTGAGTTACCGGCTGGGTTTAAAACATGACAACGTGAAAACAAACTGAATAAAGGTACACATTTAAAAGACACGCATTCAGTACACTGTTTATATATACATTTCAGATAACCTTTTGGAGAATATATTCTAAGTAATCAGAAAATGTACAAAATAATCATATAATTTAAATCCATGTCTAGCTGATGAGCTATAAGAATATAAGCTTTACATTTTAAATATTTTGGTGCATTTTTAAATATTCTAGACCTGCACAGATTTTGTTTTTATTAACTACTTTAGAAAAACTAAATTGGAGTCCATCCTGACAGGAATGTGGCACAATTTAATCTGCAAAAGCCTTGCTGGTATCCTTAATAAAATTGCAGCATGTTGTAGTTGCATTAGCTTAACTTGACTGGTAGACTGCAATGAAGGATAAGCAATTTTTCAATGTTGACAGAATTCGTATGAAATTTACCCTCAAAGTAATCAGTCACTCACAGCATAAAATCTCACCAGCTATAGTCAACTGGAAAATTCTGTTTTATACCAAAAGCTAAACTCCTCAGAAAATGAAGACCATCCAGAATGCCAACTCTAAGTTCACGTTTTAACAAATTAATCATTACAATTTTGCATCATTTCTAATTGCATGAGGATCTGCCGGGAGATTGGAGAACAGGTGACAGCAATGCAAGTGAGTCACACAACACTGTCTGCTAGCATAGAAAAGTTAACTAACAACTATGCATCACAGCATTAACACTTAAAAGGAAACAGTAATATCACATGTTGCTAATAATCAACTGTATGACTTGAAACATTTGCTGAATTTAACTTTTTTTCCTATAATCAATAGCCAGGTTGATCAAGTGCCAGTGGTTAAAGCATTGTGGAGATAGGGTGACATTCCATTCAGCACAAGGCACCTCAAATGCAGATGTTTACATGGGTGACCCTGAGTTAAGAGAGCCCAAGTGGCAGTTTCAGCTGGCCACCCAGTATGTGTTGATCTCAGTATGATCTGAATTACTGTTAAGTTTCCTACAGTATGCAAGACATTAATGCAGACACAGGACATATGGGAGACCAATATCATTCTCAAATGGCAGCTAAAGGTTACACCCACCAAAAAAAAAAATTTGAAAAAAAAAAAAATAGAAAATGTAAAAAAAAAAAATAAAAATAAAAGAATCACAGGAATACTTATGTGACAAGACATGCTTGGAATGAAAAGAAGCCTACAAGGAGGGACTTCTGACTTGGAGGTCAGAAACTATCTTTATGATAAGAAGGATAGTACAAAAGGTCAAGGCAGACCTCAGTAAGAAACAAAAAGTTCTCCCAGCCATATACATAAAAAAAGGCAGCAAGGCCATCTCACTAAACCAGATCCACCACAGATAAGCTGTGGGTGCAGCACACCAATGTTTGAGATATGGTGTGCTAGCAAGGTCCTTTGGTCTACTGTCTCAGGGGAAGCAAGGGATGGAGAACCATGTGTCAGCAAAGACACAAGGATTACTGATGTGTTAGAAACTACACATCAATAGAAGTGCCTGGGAATGGTTATGTAGGAATTACAGCTTCCCCTGCAAAGAGATGGTGGGATCAATAGCTCAACTGAAGTGCACCTACACCAGTGCATGCAGCACGTGCAACAAATAGGAGGAGCTGGAAGCCATTGTGCAGCAGGAAAATTATGAAATAGCTGCCATGATGGAAACATGGTGGGATGACTCCCACAAGTGGAGTGCTGCACTGGCTGGTTATAAACTCTTCAGAAGAGATAGGCAAAGAAGGATAGGCCATGGGGTAGCTCTCTATGTTAGGGCTACCTAACAGAGAGGGCTAGAGCTTGATGACAGTGACAGTAGGGTTGAGTAGTTTACAGCTAAGAATCAGGGGGAATGACAAGACAGACATCATGGTGGGAGTCTGTTACAGACCACCCAACCAGGATGAAGAGGCAGATGAAATATTCTATAAGCAGCTGGGAGAAGTCTCACTGTCACTAACCCTTGTTCTCATGGGGAATTTCCACTTACCAGACGTCTCCCAGAAGTACAATACAGCAAACTGTCCAGGAGGTTCCTACAGTGTGTGGAAGAAAACCTGCTGACACAGCTGGTGAGGGAGCCAACTATAGGAGGTGTCCCACTGGACCTGTTATTTGTGAACAAAGAAGGACTTGCGGGTGATGTGATGGCTGGAGGCTGTCTTGGGCATAGAGAACACAAACTAATAGATTTTTTAATTCTTGGAGAAGTAAGGAGAGGGTCAGCAGAACTGCTGCCTTGGGCTTCCAGGGGGCAGACTCTGGCCTTGTTGACAGAGTCGCAGTGGAGGCAGTCCTGAAGGGCAAAGGAGTCCAGGATGGCTGGACATTATTCAAGAAAGGAAATCTCAAAGGCGCAGGAGCAGGCTGTCACTGTCTCCATGTGCAGAAAGATGAGCCGGTGGGCAAGACTGGCCTGCCTGAACAGAGAGCTTTGGCTGGAACTCAGGAAAAAAGAAGAGAGTTTATGACCTCCGTAAGAAGCAGCAGGCCACCCAGGAGGACTATGAGGATGTCATGCGGTTATGCAGGGAGAAAATTAGAAGGGACAAAACCCAACTAGAACTTAATCAGTTTGCTGCCATAAAAGACAATCAAAAATGTTTCTATAAATATATTAGCAACAAAAACAGGGTTAAGGAAAATATTCATCCCTTATTGGATGTGGGAGGAAGCATAGTGACGAAGGCTGAGGAAAAGGCTGATGTACTTAATTCCCATTTTGCCTCAGTCTTTAATAGTCAGACCAATTGTTCTCAGGGTACCCAGCCTACTGAGCTAGAAGACAGGGAGCAGAATGAAGTCCCCATAATCCAAGGGAAAATGGTCAGTGACTGCTATACCACTTAGACACACATAATTATCTGAGGCCAGGTGGGATCCACCCAAGGGTACTGAGGGAGCTGGTGGAAGTGCTCACCAAGCCACTTTCCATCATTAACCAGCAGTCCTGGCTGACCAAGTTGGGCCCAGCTAACTGGAGGTTAGCAAATGCGATGCCCATCTACCAGAAGGGCTAAAAGGAAGATATGGGGAACTCCAGGCCTGTCAGTTTGATCTCAGTGCCGAAAAAGGTTATGGAGCAGATCACCTTGACTGCCATCATGAGGCACGTAGAGGACAACACATATTATATGGAGAAGATGGCAGTTAGTAAAAGGATTGAAAGGTGTGTAGCTTATGAACGTGGCTAAAAGCAAAACAAAATACTTTCTTTTGAGAAGTGAATTTTAAATACTGATTCTTTAATGGTGCTTATTTAGTGTATTAATTAATGACTGTGGCATGGAAACAGGAATAGTCAAATGAAATTCCATGTTGGAATTGCTCATTTAGGTAACAGGTATAAAATAAATGAAAAACAGAATTACCTTACTTGCTGGAATAGCAGAAGAGTAAAGACAATACACTAAGAAGCAACAAACATTTTTCCTGTAAAATCACTGATTAGAAACATGACAGGATGAAAACTTTTGGTGTGCTAATTGAACTCAGTATGTCTGTGAGCAACCAACATGGTCTAACCATTAAAGACCGATTCTAATGAGGCCTGAGAGAAAAACCCACCATTTTACAAGTAACCTAGGTAGCATTATAAATTGAAGCTATGCAGTATTATGGGTTACTTTGCTCAAAAAACTAGAAAAAGCCTAATGAACTACCAGAATTGCTGAAGGAATCACAACTCTCTTACAGAGGACACCTAAAGGAACTTTGTTCTAACACTTTTTCTGTCACATCTTGCCTGCCTTGTTTCCTCTACTCTTGTATCTCCACACCTGCAATAACTAGCTCAGAACTAACAGTATTTCAAAGTCAGTGACAAAGTCTAATAAGAAGGAAGTCTTTGCATAAATAAATGTAACCTGGCATAACCTGTGATTCTGTAAGGTCAGATTGCAAGTAAGTGCGCAAATGAAGTCCGAACTCTGACAATGCATAGATGTTACTCAAACTGCACAAATTGTACTATCTACTTCAAAAAAAACAAAAAAAAAGAGAGCCTTTATGAAATTATTTCAATTATGACATTGCTCTAAATTCACCTTGAAAAGTCAGCTACTAAGTATAGTAGTTCTGCTAGTCAAATACAAAATAAAAACAACAAAAATGTGTGCAAACTTTTGGTGTACTTGCTTGCTTTAAGCAAATATACAGGTTGGTCCTAACATTATCACAGGCAGTATTTAACAGTTAGACATATTAATAGAGATATTTATCTGTGGTTAAAATATTAAATAGACATATATTAATCCAACATAATTATTCCCTGTTTTCAGAAGAATGAGTAAAAAAATCACAAAGGTAAGACAGGATAATAGAGGAAGGATTTCCTTTTAAATGGCTTGTATTTCAATGTTTATCCCACATAAGCTGTAAATCATTTCGTTTGCTATAGCTTCAAACACAGTTCCTCAGGACAATTTCACATCTGCCTTTCACACAGGTGAGGGGGAATCCTACCTTCGTATGGCTATTTACAGACTTGACATTTTTACCCTTTCAGTACTGCAGAATAAGCTCGTTTGAAAAGTTTCAATCCTGCAAAGTAACGAGTAAAGATAATATGCTGAAAAATACATTTAACTTTTAATCTGTTTAAGCATACAGGCATTTTTTACTTCATACCTTCACTGCTTGTAGTCTTTAAAGTCTCAAAATGCAAAGACTCAAGGGAAAAAAAAAAGGAAAGAGTAGGTTTGGGTTTCCCTAATAGATTCCAACCACTGATTTTTAGAAGCACTTGATCAGTGTGAACTGTAGAATACCTAGCATTAGTCATGGAAGCATCCTAACATGAAGGAAGAGAGAGAGTGTCCATATAAGCAGTAAACATAAAAAGATTTGTAGTATCACAGAATGGTTTGGTTTGGAAGTGGCCTTAAATTCAATTTACAAGTAAGTAATTACAACTTCTTGCTATGGAGACAATTTTTTTATCTCCACTGGCTTAACTCCCCTATAAGATGGATAAATGTGGACACAGACTTGGTTATCCATGCCAATAATATTTTCTTCTTAAAAAAAAAAAAAAAAAAATAAAAAAAAAATAAAAAAAAAATTGTAAGTAAGGTTCAGTTAATGTTTAAATACAGCTCACTTCTGCAGCTACTAAAACTGTTAAGCAATGTTAATATGGTTAAGAAATCATACTTAAGCCCTATGAGAATACATCTTAGAGTGAACATGAGAGTCATTTAGAGATTTTTTTTTTCCAATATGCACTTGCGTATTTGCAAATAAGCACACACTAATGCAAAATATTCTCTCCGTAAAACAGAAGTAAGCTTGAAGACAACATAAGGTTTATTTAAAGCAAAGGCCAGTGCTTTGTAATGTCTAATGAGGAAGTTTTGATTTCCTTGAATGAACATAAGGTTGGGAAAGGGGAACGTACTAATCTACGTGACAGAAGTTAGCCATCACTGCAGGAGGAATTTAAGACATACTGTCTTTGTGCAAAAGTGCAAAGGGTGAAACTGAGGCAGGTAGCTCTGTGCTTGATATCAGATTTGAGTAGCAGATCTCAAATCAAGCATGAACCAGGCCACAGCTCAACAGAGGTATTTTTGATAGGTGACTACAAATTCACTATATCCTTTGGAACCCTTTTAACTGATTCACAAGTAAAAAAAAGCACAGGAAGCTGCATAAGAAGCGAGATGACAGGAACAACCGCATTCAACAAGATTGTATATGACACATATTCAACTACAGGGTGATTTAATACTAATGATGTGGTGTTCTTCAACACCCACAGAGCAAATTTTCTTGCTGAGGTCACGCTATTTATTACTAGCTTGTTTCCAGAAAATGTTTCATGTCTGGCATCCAGGAATTCTATTGAACAGGGTGCTGCAACTACCGTCCTAGAAACAAGATCTGTTTTATCTGTTGATAAAAGAAATATGCAGTCTTGGGAAGAGAACTTTGGGGTATGAAGATACTCTGGAAGCCACTGGTGTCATACTGTAAAAATTTGGATGATTTAAAGGAACTAGTAATTTATTTATTAAATTAATTTCAATAGTAATTTAAGTGGGAAATGGTAAGAGTTTTTTTAAGCAATAAATACGCTATAAGCCTTTTGACTAAACTGAAACATATCAGTATTTAGCAGCTAATACATTTTGCTCCCAAAATTTCAAAGGCAGTCAAAGCACTACATTTGTGGAGATCTATCACCAAGCACATTCAGAGTTCATCAAGAAACTAAATCTATTTTCTGTGACAGTACTATCAGAGATGGTTTTGTTCTTACTTCTACCTTCAGGCAGGTTCATAGATTAAAGATGGGACTAAAAACCAAACATCATGGCTTGGTAGCCTGCTTTCCTTAACTAAGGTAAGAAAATCTTTGGTACCAAAATCTTTCATCCCTGTCAAAAGAGCAGGAATGTATCCCTTCCCATTTTACTCAATGGGATCCAAGAAAGCTGTCTTTACAGACCACTCATTAGTTTCAAAGATCAAAAAGAAGGATCAAGTAGAATCTTAAGGCACTCATCTCAAGCCTCAGATTCAAGCAAAATACCACCACCATTAAAAATACCCTGCAGGACTTGCTACCTTGATTCTGCTTTTAATCAGTCAATCTTTCCAGCAAAGGAAACACAGGCACCCTCCAGAAAACAAACATGGATTGAAATCCCAGTAATGGGTATGGAGAGCCAAATAAGAGACTGAAAATGATAAACCTGAACTGGCATTCATCCCACCTGACCATGAAACAGAAAAAATAATGATAGACAGCTACAGTGAAAATATAGCTAAACTGCTGCTCCAGTGCTGTGTTCACTTTTATCAGCTACTGGAAAGGACATTTAAAATAGAAGGCTTAACAGGTTGAAATGGACCAACTTATGCACCATTATGGACATTTTTAGGTAAAAATATTAGCAGAATGCAGTAAGAGAAAAGGGATAAAATACCTTTGTTGAGCTGATTTTCTATTGTCAGGTTCATAACAAGCTGTTAACTCTTCCAAATGTGGAATTTAAAAGCAACGTATTGCTTCCACTGATAGACGAAACCAACTAGATTTCAACTTAGGTCACTGAGCTCATGTGAAGGAAAAGAATCACTCCAGCATGCAAATGGCATGAAATAAAACATAAATTATTTAAAATTACATTTTCTATCCTAAAAATTACCTACAACTCAATTTCAGCTACTTATAAAGTTTCTAGCTTAGGTTAAATGAAGCAAGTATTTACTAACAGAAAGCAAATGGTTAGGGTAAGAACTCACTCAATTGCAAAGTTTCTTTCCTCAAATATTATCACCAAAAGAAGTGAACAGAATCCACAGAAGTACCAGAAGATGTAAAAACCAGATACAAGACTATTATAGCATGAACATAAACTGAAACAGAAGTTCTCTTGTACCAGTAAGATACACAACAGTAAGACTGTTAATTTTAATTCGCCATTAAGATCTTGTACATTGATAGGAAACAGATGATAACAATGCCTGAACTCTTGCATTTGACATCATATTTTCAGTAACTGAATGCTTTATCAGCACTGTTAATGTTGTATGAACTCACAATGGGAACTTGGATCTTGGACCCATTGTACCACATCTACTCTAAAACCAAAAGCAATGATACTGATCTAAAATCTGAAAACGTGCACACCGAAACCAAATCAGTCAACGCGCTTAAGCAGTACTGCAAACTGTTATAATTTTTAGCAACAGAAATATTCATCTTAGACTAGTAGGTACTTTCTTCATATGCAGCTTAAGTAATTTTCCTTAATATATGAGGGAAATCTAGGTTTCATTTCTGGAACATGAGCAAGATATTTCTTACAGCAAAGAGAACCTACATGAGGACCTCAGACAGGCCTGGACTGTACAGAACCATTAGCATTCATTGCTTACGATAACAGAAGGTACATGCAGTTACAGGGAAGAGTAGTACAACACAGTAGTTATTTCACATCTGATTCACACCTTTCAACCTGGCCAACTGAAATTTGAATCTTTAAAAATACTTAAAAAAAAAAAATTAAAACCTTTTTTTCCAACAGAACTTCAGATCATTTCAGCTCTAAAGGTAATATTTTTGAGCAAATATTTGAATACTCCAATTGAAAATTATTGCAGCAAGTTGAAAGAATGCCTGTGATTGCGTATCTTACAGGAGAAAAAAAAGAGAGCCTAGACTTTGCGTCCTGTTGGTCAGACACTGTCTTTTTGGGTAATAATATTGCATATTTTAGTATATGGCCAACTACCTACAACTTTATATTTAAGGCTGCACACCAATACAGCATCAAAATCATAAATTCCTGTTTTAATCTATCACAGTGAGCTCTCTGAATATTCACTGCCACCTTCTAGTTTGTCTTTTAATGACTTTTTAATAGGACGCTTATATAGGAATGAAAATATCGAATTCCCACCAACAACACTACTTCTCATTGCTAACAATTTCTTGCAACACACTATGTATTGGAAAAGAGCAGAATATGCCTGTAACTACTGTACTGACTATTTATTCTACTAAAGAGAAAAGGCCCTGCATAAGGCTTTATATCCAGTTGCCGAGAAATAAATTCTCAATCAAATGTCAATTCAATTAAACATTACTCCTCCCTTCCCTGATTTCACATATAATACATCTTCTTTGAGAAGCAACAAGGCAAAATGTGAGTCACAATGTATCTCCATTATTCTTCAAACTTCAGGAATTTAGTATATCACGACTACTGCTAGGTAACAGAAGATGTACTGTTACTTATTGGCATTACCCAAAGTAATATCAGACACCATCCACCTTGCTCAGCTTACTTTTGTGCATACAACTATCTCTTTCCTAGTCACTTTACCAATCATAGTTATGACTATTAGAAAGAATACTTCAGTGTAAGACCACACTAACTATATGTCCGAAAAAGAGCCTGCAAGTAAGATTAAAACTTTAGTTTTTCTGCGACTCACATCAGTACAAAATGGCTTTTTAACTCAATGCTATTCCATCCCAAGTCAAACATGCTTGCTATTTTTACCACTACAATGCCTGGCAACAAAATACTTCCAAAATAACAATACATTTCAAAAATAGCAGCAGCCCCTTCCCCTTTGCTGTTCTAGAAGACAGTGAGTAATTCCTATCTTAAAAAAAAACCCTACCCAAACCAGTCAGAAGGTTTATTCAACACGGCACTGGAATGCCTCACTACCTTCATATGTTCATCCAGTTGTTTATCAACTGATTCTTAGCCTGTATCACTTGGAAAAGTGCTGTGACAAACGAGATTATAAACCCTTTACAAGGTGACAGCATAGTAAAACACAGCAAAACATCACCATCTCTTCCAAAAAGGCCCTTTCCAATTATCAGAAACTAAAAAATGATTGGGGATGAGCTGTTCAAACTAGAAAAAGAAATTAAATAAAGCCTATTTTTTATCTCCACCTGCTGGCAAGTTTTCATGATACGGCTTCCTTGGCACAGCCTGACTTCAAAGAAAAACATCTGCAAGGTAATTCAGTGGAATAAATAGAAAAGCCAACCTAAAAATAGCAATGAAAAATTTCACATAAATAAATAGAAATCAACCAGGACAAAATATAAAGCATAGGCACTTGGAGGGAAAAGAAAAGACAACTCAGAGAAAGACAGTTCAGAAACATATTTTATGTCTCTGATAAAGTTACATGATACAAACAAATTCTAATACTAGATTAGAATATTTACATAGCAGAATTCTGTTATTTTTCACATTGTATTTCTGTTTACTTCACCAGTTTTCATTATTTTTTTATTTTTATTAATTATCCAAATTTACCAGATTCTGTGGTCATCTGAAGTAATCCATCAAGAGCACTGGAAAGCAGACCTCTACTGGATACTTTTAAGTGACTTAATATAATAGGCATACACTGGTATTCCAAAAATAAGGCCTTCCCTTCATCTGTCTTCAAGTCTGTTCGAAGGGAATCAAATGCCTGAGCCAGGTAATCCACTGTAAGATATCAGAATAAAGGCAATAAAACTTCTATAATATAGCACCATTAAGCAACATGTGAACAACTACCCTGAGAGTTACTGTTTCAGTAATTCTCGGCAAGTTAAATGGCTGAAAATATTAAATTTCATTTTTATTTAAAGACATCCTCTACTTGTTTTTATTCCTTAACATTTTATTGTAAGTGAGGAAAAAGACAAATTACAACTCATACGTTGAAGAAAATTACGCTTACAAATTGCTTAAGAGAAAATTACAAGCATGCATAGTTTGAGACAATGTTAGTTTCAACATCTGTGAAACTTCTATTAAAGGAGTTAAGGGCTAATTTGTCTGAATAAGAGCAATTAATTTCATAAATCATATAATGGTTAGGGTTGGAAAGGACCTTAAGATCATCTAGCTCCAAAACCCTTGCCATGGGCAGGGATGCCTCACATTAGACCATGCTGCCCAAGAGCAACTACTCTGATTCCTTTCTATAAAAGCTATAGTTTAAGCTTCAGTGCACATATTTTACACACCCATCCATTGTCGAGTGCACTAAATTATATGCAGAATGTAGATTAAGTGAGCCGATCCAATTTTCTTAATTTCCTGATGTCAGATCTTTCTTAGTATCTTGGAACAGCATTGATCATCTGGAGTGCAGAAAATTAAGTACAAGGAAACAATTTATTCTGTAGCAAAAGTTTAACTAGAGTGCCATCTGCTGGATACGGACTCTGAAGGAAATGGGATCTATGTTCAAAACCAATGTGCTACTTTATCACTAAATCATTAGTGCTATGTGATGACAGTGATCAAAATTCATACACAGTGATATTTGACATATGTTTAACAATGAAACTTATTTTCCCTGTTAGAGAAAACAGCAGTAAAGAGACCATGAGAAACCAAACTAATTCACTCTAATCAACAGCATTCATCTGCTTAGGTTAAGTCTCTGCAATAACTATTTTTCGTCTTGCAATTCTTTTTTATCATTTTTATCAAACATTTCTAGAAATGTGAGTCTCAATTTAAGAGTAATTATCATGCTTCACCAAAATATCTTGACTGAAATAGTTTCCTCCGACAGCTGAAATACTGCATTTGTTCATTAATGAAGTCAAGGGTGGATTTCTACCATGTTTATATCTGGTATTTACTGTAGAGACTCACAATACAAATACTCCACAGGTCAGTTAAGCATAAAGTCATACTAGTCTGCTCAACCATCTAATACAGAAGTATGACTTGTATGAACAAGAACACTGTTCATTACCTATGGATTTAAAATCTTTGGCGCCCCTGTTTAGTGTCACTCGCTATGCCAGAGATTGAAGCACTTTTGTGGTGTAGATCCCTGCTAAGAAATGGCCCAAAATTCATAACATATTTCATGCAGGAGACTGAAAAAAAGATCAGATGCCAAAGTAGGCATTGGATTTTGACATTCTGGCATGGTTTTCAAGGATTACCTTGAAAATTAACATCTCTGTAACCTGTTTCCATTTCTTTGTTTGACTAGCAGAGCGGATATGTTAGTAGTAATAACGTTTTAAAATAGAAACCATTCTAATTAAAAGAGATAGCAAAAATACAATGAATTAATAATTTAAGTTGGAATCTAGTCCAACCCTCCTGCCCAAAGTAGGACCATCTCTAAAGTTAGGTCAGTTTGCTAAGTCGTAACCCCACTTAAAACTATTTGCCATCAAAACGATCTGTGCTTTCAAAATGTCTTTGAAAAGGGAAAAATAAGTGGTTAGCATCATAAACAGTTGGAAAAATGTTATTTTTATTTATTTATCATTAATTCTTATGCTATCCCTGTAACAGTTATTCTTGCAGAAAACCCCAATTATGCAGCACCACAGTACTCCTAAGTTGCTGCAGGTAGACAATAATCACCTCTTACACCTGCTCTTGATGGTATATAATTAGTGTTTTCTGCCTGACTTCCATAAAAAGGATCTGCAACACCTGGCTTGCTATTTCCTTTGAACAGAGAAAAAGCTTCATAACTGAAGGCAGCAGTTAACAAATCAGCTGAGAGGACAGTTACTCTATTATTTGAGATATATTTTCCACAGCTTTTTCTCACCCTGTCCTGACACAATCTGACTCTTGTTAACTCATTATGTCACTTTGAAACCTTTACCTTCTCCCTCTCTCATGAGGCAGAGAAGACACAACTTCCTCTGTTTTATTGCCAACACAAAATTATGTAAGTTCTAAGTAGAGAATCCTACTTTATTATTATACACATCTGCAAATGTGAAAAGTGGGAGGATCCTGGGAACAAAGTGGAAAAAACCCCCTCACAGTGAAAGGAGTTGTATGCCCTGTGATCCTCAACCTCCCATTACTTTTTAATCAATAAAAGGCAGAAGTGTGAGCTGAAAATGATGTAGCTGTTTCAGATACAATAATCCTCTAACAGGCATTGAAGGCTGTTTGGACTATATTGCTTACAAAGACATTTATTGGGTTTTTTCCCCTCAAAGATATAACTACACAAAAAAATCAAGTCTTTATACAGTCAGAAGCTCAACTTGATAATATGTGACAACTATATTGCATTTAGCATTCAGAAGTTATCAACTCTGCTGCTTTTATGCTGATGACTCTTTCTGCACAGGTGAACAGAAGTGTTTTATAGCAATCATTTAAGCCATTATTGAATTGACAAAATTAAGTCAAAAAAGAAAAATAATAAAAGAAGTCAAAGTAAGACATTCTTTGGGCTTACTCATCAAATCTGCAAATTTAAGAATTAAGAACCTTAATTCAGATTGTGTACTACTGCTAAAGTTTTTAAAGAAGTCGTATATAAATTAGAAATAGGGAAGAATGTTTAAACGATCAAAGTTAATCTATCAGTTATTAAAATACCTCTGTAAGTCAGATGGATTTAAGGTCTTTCTTCTCTGGGTTCTGACAGAGAAGTATATACCAATCTCTATGTCAAAAGGATAAGGAAGAAAAGCATTAAAAATCTGAGTTTGTGCCTCTTCTCATAGCGTGCTCAACATTCAGAGCTCACAAGAAAGTCAATTTCTGTCATCATTTTAACAAAAATCTTTTAGTCTTTTCAGACAGCATCTGTTTTTAAAGAAGGCCCCACTGAGAAGGTTTGCTACAGCATCTTAAAAACTGCACAAGCAGAGTAACCTGTCATGACCTGAAGAAGACGACACTATTTTCAGAACCGTTACCTCCTGATGTTTGCTTTCACCTTGTTAACAAAGTATTACATTACTATGCTACATCAACATAGGAATTTTGGAATAATTTGGATAAAAAGGCCATTTGACAGGTGGCTTTGAAGTCTAAAACATTTTAATGTAAATAGAACATGGTGTCTTTGGAAATGAGTCTATTTAACAGTGAAATCTAAAAGGACAATTGCACCAAGAACTGACAGTTTCATGGCATAGCAGTTTTCAATATAGATAGTATTTTATGGATAGCCATTTGCAGCGCCAGACTTGGTAGGAGAAGAGGGGAGCAGCAGACAGGTTAGGGCTGGAGTTTGGACTGTATACTAAACTAGACCAAAACACAAAGCGATTTCAGGACATGCATTGTATCACAATTAGATCCAACAATTACCATCCACTACACGAGTGGCTTTCTCTGTGTCATTAAAGATACATAAGAAATACCTATGAACATCCAATTTATCTGTAAAGATAACTAATATGTCAGAAAATAAACACTTGGCACTGCAGATGATCAGCCTTTCAGGAATAGGTAAACAAATGTGCAAAATCCGCTATTTAGTTTATAGAAGAGCAACTAGCTTTGCAATTCAATGCAACAAAGATCTTGGTAAACCAATTGCTGCTGCAGTGACAGTTTGACAGAATTACCAACATCTCTCTTCTCCTTCTTCAGAAACGTTGATTTGTCTGACAAGATGTCATTGTATTAAAAGGAACATGCAAATTCCAACGTTAAATGATTAATAGCAAGATGCATACTTGTTTCCAATATATTTTGCTTCACAAGGTAGCAAAACTCAAGTAAACCCACTTTTCACTAATAGAGCATAGTAGACTCTACAGTATCACTGAAATGTTTTTTGTCCAGGCACAAGACTGAAATAAATATTAAAAAAAGCAGAACTTACCTTGTGTCACTGTTTTAAGCACAATTAAAGTTGAGAGAAATCTCAAAGGCATACAGGAGCTCTTAAAAAAAGCTGCTGATTTTGATTTACTCTCTGTAGACTGTTCAGAACCATGTGGGTTTCCCTTAATTACTATGCCTTTGAAAATATCTTCACCAAGTCTCCTCATTGTTGATACCATTGTTGCATGCTGTTTCAAAAAAATGCAGAGTGTAACCATTGAAACACATTAAAATCCTGTGTACTATATAGAGATACATATGTTTCCCTGCTGATTAAATAGTAGATAGCAAATTGTTTGACCAGGTATTAGAATATAATCTGTACTACTTTGTGTCACAAAAGCAGCTGAACAACATTATCACTGTATCATATCAACACATACTTCATAAGAAAACTAGTTAATGAGGGCCCCTGACACAATGACATTATTTAAGTTGCCTCTGGTTCCAGAACAAGCTCATCTTCAGCCAACTCTATTTTATAAGGCTGCCTGAAATCATATCTTTTAAAAGCAACTTACAGAATCAAGGTCTAATCATGAACCTTAAGAACACTCTACAGCTCAGATCTATTAGCCTTTTCATCATAAACTATACAGAAATATTACTTCAGAATCAAACTTCACAATATGCTAATTTAAAATACAGTTTCCTATTAGCAATAAAACCAACAGCTCACTATTCTACTAAATTTAAACTCAAGATATTTACAAGATTTCCTACCTTTGCTTTAGCAAAAGCACTATTGAAAGCACTGTGCACTATACCGAGTCTCTACAGTATGTCTACTGTCTTTTCCTTTATTATACTGCTAGATCTTTTCTTACAGCAGTCTAGTCAGAGAATAAGGAGTGCATAGAGGTTAGACATTGAACAGAGAACATAAAAATTGAAATTACTTTCCAGCTTTGTCACACACTTACTCCATCACTTTCCACAAATTCCATGCATAAAGTGAACCTGATAAGTCTTTCCTAATGCAAAAGTTTTGTAAATACGTATGTAAAAATGTAATTTCTGAGATGCTTAGACACCACTTAAGAGATCAACTACTTAAGAAAATTATGTTTAGATACACAATGCAAAATTTAAAATTAGCTTGAAAAAGAATTTATTTTTTCACTTGCCATTTATCTGTGGCAAACACTGTTAATTTACGCTTTGTAAAGACAGCACAGGTTTTATATATATACTACCTGAAAGCATCCACTTTTCACGCATACTTAAAACAAAAAACCTATTAATATCTTCTATGAATTTATGTTAAAAAACCCCCAACATACTGCAAAAAGACTATTTATCTTACCTGAACACCAGTGTCTAACTGTCTTATAGACCAGTACATAAATTTAATTATAGGCAAGTGTAGTTTGGAATTCACAAATGGCATCCACTGGAGTTGCTCAGTAGCTGTAGGCAGAAGCTGAAAAAATATACAGAAGTAAAATTACATGCAGGATATGAAACTAATGTATAAGTGAAAAACAAACAAACAGGACTCACAACTTTCTCTTGGAGTTTAACAGATTACATATGAAAATACTCACTGGGCAGATCCAACACATATAATAGAATTGCACACATACAGAGATTTTAAATTTTACAGAGGCTTATATGCAAAAGTAAAAAAAAAAAAATAAAAAAAAAATTATATGCTCAATCTCAGTAAATCCAATCTCAATAATTATAAATCTTAGATATAACTAAGAAAAAACAGTAAAAGAAGATTTCCAAACAACCTCACTGATTTCCAAGCCTTGGTATCCCCAGAAAGAAAACAATAGAAGTGTTAAAAATATAGCATAGTATCACCTTTTATCAGTTATAAATTGAAACTTCAATATCTAATATAGGCATCAAATTTTTAAATTAGACTTGTTCCTCTTCTTTGAAAAAAGGAATTACGTACACATAAAACACAAGACATTATCAACTGACAGAAGTGACTTGAAATAAAATACTGAAACTCTCAAGTTGAGACTGAACAAAAAATTATCTGTACGCTTTACAAATGCCAAATTATCTATTACATCACACTGCCAGAATAAATACTGACTTATTAACAGTGACTTTCTTTTATAATCACTGTATCAAAAGCATGTATAAAACAGGCTGACCTGTTATATTCTCAGAGCCACGTAAAAAAACCTATAAATCTGAAAACATTAACACGAGCAAATAATCCAAACCCCTTTACCTTCATACATCTTTCCTGGGTGCAGATCTTTTTTGAGGTCTCGATAGCCAGAGGTTTATGACTCTCCCCTCTTTCTTCATGTATTTTTATTTTGCTAAGATGCTGGTCTGAGATCCAATCCATAAGAAAAGTTAGGAGCTCATAAACTTGAGAATTCATTGGTAGCTGTAATACATACACAACACCAGATATTTCAGCTTTTAAGTTAATGATTTCTCTAAGCCAAAACAGTAACAGACTGAAACATATCAGTACATTAGTTCTGAGATATTATGCATAATTTAAAGGATGATGAGCCTGATAAAGTATGGGAGATAAGTTACTGTATTCAGAGCCTGGGAAAACATATTAAAAGAAAAAGTGATCTCAAACAGGCCACCTGTGCTCTGTTGAATCTTGCACCTAGGATTTGAAAAGCCTGTATGTTATTAATACAACCTGTAAGTTACTATTATCTCTGGAAAAGGTAAACAGATGTGGATCAAGGGGTGGAAGGTGGTAATCATCAGCCAGAGACCACTGTGCATTGAGGAGTCAGAGACGCTGTGGCAGAGACCCTGTGCTGTGCTGCACAGATCAATCAGCTGCAGTTTATCCTGTGCTTGGCCACTGGATAAACTCAGCTAGCTCGTTCTAAGAGAAGCAGTAGGTAGCTCCTGCTTGGTACGAGCAATCGCCTCCTGCCTGGCCTTGTCTTTGTCTAAAAGGGCAACAAGGAGTATTCCTGTGAATGTCCTTCATAGATAAGAGTTGTTTTCTTGTAAAAAAAAAAAAAATTATATAATAGCTTGAATGGCCAAAAAAAACTAGGAGCTTCTCTCCATGGACAGGACCGGCTCAACACGGCCTGAGAAGATCCACACAGGCTCCATCTGATGCTGCACAAGTACAAGCTTCCCAGCATCTGAGAGGACATAAGATTTACTCACTATCTATATCGTTCCTCTTACTCTATTTTATTAGAACAACTATTTCGTTAAGTCATTTGTTGTCAGGCCTTTCTTACAGAGATCCAGAAAGAACCCAGCGTTGTTTCTCCCCCTCTCTCTTCCATACCTCACTTCCCTCCCCACTGCAGAACAGGCACTATTTGTGATGGTTTCCAGGAGTCAAAAAATACGCACGTGATTTATTTTGTACTTAGACAAATGGTTATAAAAGGCCTGCATAAAGATTTTCACATACAGAATCACTCCATTTTTAATTCTGACCAAATGAATTACAGGAGAAAGCAAACCTTTAATGTCCTTTGCATGTGGAAATTCTTATTTCAATGCACTAAACCTCCTTTACTGTATTTCATACAATCCACTGTTGTTAAAATTTAACTGGGTAACTAGCATTGTTAGAAAAAGAACAAAGACTTCATGAAATTGTCATTCTGTCTCTGTACTACACTGCAATGAAATATCTACAAAAGATATCCAGAGGTACCTGAAGACAGACTGTACGAACAGTTCTCTAAAGACTTCAAAAGTTTTCCTTAATCTATCTTTGGAAATTTGCTTTCCTCTTCACTCAGAACCATAACTACCAATACTGTTTACATTTCATTTGTAACCAAAGTACACTAAAACCCATGTAAACAGAGAAATATGATGGCTATATATAAACAACACAGTTTTAAGGCATCTGATGTAGATTAATTATTAAGGCATCTGATGTAGATTAATTAAGTAGGATGGTGTGAATATTTCTTTCCTATTTCACAGTTTAGCCTCTAGCTGGAGAAAATCATTACCAGTTGGGAGATGTTGGTAGATGACTATGAGAGAACTTGCTACTAAATCGAACAACATGGAGACAGAAAGCATTTCATTAAGTGATGCAAGAAGATATTTTAAACAAAACAAGGTAATCATTTTGGAACTGTGTATGAACACTACATTTAGTCTCCCTCATTAAAGACTATTTCTCAAAAAAATATAATAATTTTTGGCTTAGAAAATTAAAATTATTTATCTGATACTTCAGACTGAGTACTTTTTAGCTGATGTTATTCATAAGAACAGTGTTGTACTGTAGCAGTAACCAGAATGAGTTCAAGATTTGCTCTGACACAGTGGAAGAAGCCAGTGTAAGCAGGTTATAATTTTAATTGACAGACGAAAGATAACATGACAGGAAGAGGAAAACATATCATATAAATAAATATATATATATTAGTATATACAAACGCAATATAAAATCCAACAGCAACAAGCTTAATTCTTTAACTGTTTTCCTCCAGTATAACCTTCATCTTTTCTTACTGTAACTAATTCACTCATGAACTAAGATTGGCAGTTATATTTTCTAATTTCTAGCAGATATACAGAGAATGTTCCACTACCTAATGTTTTTTGAATTAATCTTCCATTTTGCCCAATTCTTACCTTAGCATTTTTCGATGTTACCATCACTTTTTCCTGCTTGACAGGTTTACTTTGTTGCACCACTTGACAGATATTCTTAGACTTCTGTACTGTTAACAATTCATGCTTTCTCTACAACAAAATGTAACAATGAGTTTTATTTAACTTGTCACCTATAAAGAAAGCAGGAACATGTAAAAATAAACCTTACTTGTAGATTCTCTAAACGAGCTTGTACTTTTCTTGCTTGACCTTCCAACTTCTTGTTTAGCTCGGTTACATCACTTAACTGAAAGAATCAGAAAATATCTAAGTACCTGTAAATTCAAAACTCATTTCTTGACTTCATTATCACACTGAAATAATTTGATATTGTTGCTGAGCACCTAGACTATTTCAGTTCAAGTTCTTTCTTCTGAGCATATGAAGTGATAGAAACAAAATAATCATCCAACTCCTCAACAAATCATGGAATCACAGGGTGGTTTAGGTTGGCAGGCACCTCTGAAGGTCATCTAGTCCAACACCCCTCCTCGAGCAGGGGCACCTACAGCCAGTTGCCTAGGATCACATACAGAAAGCCTTGGAATATTGCCAAGCTGGGAGATTGCACCACCTTTCCGAGCAACCTGTTCCAGGATAAATAAGACACTAGAGGCTCTTTGATGATCTGCAGCCAAACCTTTCAATTTGCAAGAGAAGAACAAGCACTACAATGCCACTCAGGATATAGAGGCACTAAACATTTCATTACTTTTCATGAAGAAGTGACATGAAAATGGAGCACACTTTTCAAGAATGGTCTTGTTAATGAGGGGATAGCTTCCTTTGCAAAATGAAACAGTTATTGACCATGCTACAAAACCAGTTCCCTCCGCAAGAAAAGATGAAGGAAACTGTAAACTATTCAAGTATAAGAAACATACTCTATGTATACAACAATGAGCAGCACGATTATCACAGAATCAATCATGGAATCAACTAAGTTGAAAAAGACCTTTAAGATCATTGAGTCCAATCACTACCCCTGAACTGACTAAGCCAATAAACCATCACTAAACAATGTCACTAAGGGCAAACTGATCTCCCCGCATGGATGCCTCTCTGCTCTTGTGAGACTTCACTTGGAGTATTGTGTGCAGGTCTGGTGTTCTCAACATAAAAAGGACATGGAACTGTTGGAACAAGTCCAGAGGAGGGCCACGAGGATGATCAGGGGACTGGAGCACCTCCTGTATGAAGACAGGCTGAGAAAGTTGGGGCTGTTCAGCCTGGAGAAGAGAAGGCTGCGTGGAGACCTCATAGCAGCCTGCCAGTATCTGAAGGGGGCCTACAAGGATGCTGGGGAGGGACTATTCATCAGGGACTGTAGTGATAGGACAAGGGGTGATGGGTTAAAACTTAAACAGGGGAAGTTTAGATTGGATAGAAGGAAGAAATTCTTTACTGTTAGGGCGGTGAGGCACTGGAACAAGTTGCCGAAAGATGGTAAATGCTCCATCCCTGGCAGTGTTCAAGGCCAGGTTGGACAGAGCCTTGGGTGGCATGGTTTAGTGTGAGGCGTCCCTGCCCATGGCAGGGGGGTTGGAACTAGATGATCTTAAGGTCCTTTCCAACCCTAACTATTCTATGATTCTCATAATCTCCACTCACAGCCACCCCTCATCTGTGCCCCACAATGGCTCACACTGCACAGCTGCTGCACCAACCCCTCACACTCACCCCTCATATCTCCCTTCATGGTCAACCCTCAGGCCCCATGGCTGCCTGTGCTCTTCCCTTATGACCTCGCCTCATGAGCTTCCCTCACATCTACCCCCATCACAATCTCCCCGCACGGCCTCTCCTCTTCTCCCCTCACGATGTCCCCTTCACTCCTTATGGCCACCGCTGCTCTCCTCTCATGGTCTTCCCTCATGGCTGCACCTCTTCTCCTCTCCCAGTCTCCCCTCATGGCCGACCCTGCTTTCCCATTATGATCTCCCCTCATGGCTGCCCCTGCTCTCCCCTCACAATCTTCTCTCATGCCCACCCCTACTCTCCCCTCACGCTCTTCCCTCATGGCCATCCCTCCTCTCTCCTCATGATCTTCCCTCACGATCTCCCCTCATGGCTTCCCCTGCTCTCCCCTTATGATCATCCCTCATGGCCACTCCTGCTCTCCTCTCATGATTTTTCCTCACAGGCTTTCCTCTTCTGCTCTCACAATGTCCTCTTCATTCCTTATGGCCACCCCTCCTCTACCCTCATGACCACCCCTGCTACCCCATCATAGTCTTCCCTCATAGCTTCCTCTGCTCTCCCATCACGTTCTTCCCTCATGGCCGCCCCCCTCCTATCCCCTCACGATCTTCTCTCATGGCTTCCCCTCCTCTCCGCTCACAATCTTCTCTCATGGCTTCTCCTGCTATTCTCTCACAGCTTTCCCTCCTCTCTCCTCATGATCTTCCCTCACGATCAACCCTCATGGCTGCCCGCTGCTCTCTCCTTATGGTCATCCCTCATGGCCACCCCCCTGTTCTCCCCTCATGATTTTCCCTCACAGGCTTTCCTATTCTTCCTCACAATGTCCCCTTCACTCCTTATAACCAGTCCTCCCCG